>NC_090298.1:178577965-179186265 GCF_039906515.1 Pseudorca crassidens | reverse complement strand
CAGCAATGAAATCTATGTCATCAGGCCCATAGCAGCATAATGAGTGGATTCAGGTACGATGATTCTAAGTGAGATAAGTCACACAGAAAAAGAAACATCATAAGATATCACTAATACACGGAATGTAAACTTGGCTACACAGGAACTGAATTACAAAACAGAACAAGGTCTCAAATGTAGAAAACCAACTTATGCTTGCTTAAGGGGAAAGGTGAGTTGGGGTGCTGCATAAAACCAGAGATTGAAATTAGCACAGATACCGTTCCATAAGCCAAATATGTAATAGACAAGAGCTACTCCTTGCTCAACGAAGAGGACTCAACACCCCATATTAAACGTCTAAGAATATACCTGACTAGTAAGAATCTTAAAATCTATGGATTTATATGTCTCCGAAAGAGAATCAAGCGTGTGTACAGTGGCATAAGCGCAGCAGTGATAGGATTGGTGAGGTTCGGTGAGCCAATGCAGAACCTTTGAAGTCATATTGAATGGTACCCATTCCATGGGTCTCAACTCTCCAGGTTTAAGGGATTCTTCCTTCAGCTAAAACATGCATGTGGAACCCAGAGTATGATCCACCGTGTGATCGGGAAACGTGTTCAAATGTGTCTCAGTTTTTGTCCCCTGGTACTCGGGTGCAACATTCCAGACGCTTTACTAAAACTCTCCCCACATGGAGAGTCAGTGCCTTTAACCTCCTGTTTGACCCAGTTTGCAATTTCGGCGGAAAATGAACAGGAATAGGGAGAACCAATGAGAGACTACCTGGAGGTGTCTGGACGGGCAAATTTAACTCTCATTTCCCACCAGGAAGAGGAATTAACCAAAGGCTCAGCGTGCCATGCCGGAACCACACTAGGGCCTGAAGCAATCCTGCGGTGTTGCGGCCAGCTCACAAGAAAGCGAGTTGAAGAAAGGAGCTCAGGGTCACTGTAATTCACAAACCTGCAGAGTTAAAAATGACAGCTATCGTCCAAAAATATATTGAAGTAAGGCTGCCAAGAGGACTCGAAAGCGGGGCAGAATTGCAGGAATCCGATTTCAGGAGGTAGACTGGAATTGCATGTAAAGCATAGGAAAAGAGGCAGAACGTCCACAATGATGCACTTGGCCAAAAAGGGCGTATGCGTTTTTTCCTGAATATATTCAGGAAAAAACGCATACGCCCTTTTTGGCCAACCAAGCAAGCTTGCAAAGGAAATCTGCACTACAATGAAGTCTCACTGCCCCCCAGTCAAAAGGGCCATCTGAAAAAAGTGTAAAATCCAGAAAGGCAGGACAGCTCATGGAGAATTGGGAGCCTTGTTATGCTGATGGGCGGGATGTAAATTGCCAACAGCCACTCTGGAGAAGTGTATGGTGTTTCCTGAAACATCTAAAAAACAAAGCAACAGAGCCTAGGGCACTTCCACTTATGGTCCTATAGCTTAGGGAAATTAAAATCAAAAAGACACAGCCACCCCAAAGTTTGGGACGGCTCCGTTTACAAGAACCTCATTTACAGTACAAATTCAATATCACAGAAGGTGAAAAATGGATAAAGAATTTGTGGTACTTACGTACAATGCAATATCACTCAGCAATGAAATCTATATCATCAGGCCCGTAGCAGCATAATGAGTGGATTCAGGTACGATGATTCTAAGTGAGATAAGTCACACAGAAAAAGAAACATCATAAGATATCACTACTACACGGAATGTAAACTTGGCTACACAGAAACTGAATTACAAAACAGAACACGGTCTCAAATGTAGAAAACCAACTTATGCTTGCTTAAGGGGAAAGGTGAGTTGGGGTTCTGCATAAAACCAGAGATTGAAATTAGCACAGATACCATTCCATAAGCCAAATATGTAATAGACAAGAGCTACTCCTTGCTCAACGAAGTGGACTCTACACCCCATATTAATCGCCTAAGAATATACCTGACTAGTAATAATCTTAAAACCTATGGATTTATATGTCTCCAAAAGACAATCAAGCATGTGTACAGCGGCATAAACGCAGCAGTGATAGGATTGGTGAGGTTTGATGAGCAAATGCAGACCCTTTGAAGTCATATTGCATGGTAGCCATTCCATGGGTCTCAACTTTCCGGTTTAAGGGATTCTTCCTTCAGCTAAAACATGCATGTGGAACCCAGAGTATGATCCACCGTGTGATCGGGAAACGTGTTCAAATGTGTCTCAGTTTTTGTCCCCTGGTACTCGGGTGCAACATTCCAGATGCTTTACTAACACTCTCCCCACTTGGAGAGTCAGTGCCTTTAACCTCCTGTTTGGCCCAGTTTGCAATTTCTGCGGAAAATGAACAGGAATAGGGAGAACCAATGAGAGACTAGATGGAGGTGTCTGGATGGGCAAATTTAACTCTCATTTCCCACCAGGAAGAGGAATTAACCAAAGGCTCAGCGTGCCATGCCGGAACCACACTAGGGCCTGAAGCAATCTTGCGGTGTTGCGGCCAGCTCACAAGAAAGTGAGTTGAAGAAAGGAGCTCAGGGGCACTGTAATTCACAAACCTGCAGAGTTAAAAATGACAGCTATCGTCCAAAAATATATTGAAGTAAGGCTGCCAAGAGGACTTGAAAGCGGGGCAGGATTGCAGGAATCCGATTTCAGGAGGTAGACTGGAATTGCATGTAAAGCATAGGAAAAGAGGCAGAACGTCCACAATGATGCACTTGGCCAAAAAGGGCGTATGCGTTTTTTCCTGAATATATTCAGGAAAAAACGCATACGCCCTTTTTGGCCAACCAAGCAAGCTTGCAAAGGAAATCTGCAGTACAATGAAGTCTCACAGCCCCCCGGTCAAAAGGGCCATCTGAAAAAAGTATAAAATCCAGAAAGGCAGGACAGGCCATGGAGAACTGGGAGCCTTGTTATGCTGATGGGCGGGATGTAAATTGCCAACAGCCACTCTGGAGAAGTGTATGGTGTTTCCTGAAACATCTAAAAAACAAAGCAACAGAGCCTAGGGCACTTCCACTTATGGTCGTATAGCTTAGGGAAATTAAAATCAAAAAGACACAGCCACCCCAAAGTTTGGGACGGCTCTGTTTACAAGAACCTCGTTTACGGTACAAGTTCAATATCACAGAAAGCGAAAAATGGATAAAGAAGTTGTGGTACTTACGTACAATGCAATATCACTCAGCAATGAAATCTATGTCATCAGGCCCATAGCAGCATAATGAGTGGATTCAGGTACGATGATTCTAAGTGAGATAAGTCACACAGAAAAAGAAACATCATAAGATATCACTACTACACGGAATGAAAACTTGGCTACACAGGAACTGAATTACAAAACAGAACAAGGTCTCAAATGTAGAAAACCAACTTATGCTTGCTTAAGGGGAAAGGTGAGTTGGGGTGCTGCATAAAACCAGAGATTGAAATTAGCACAGATACCGTTCCATAAGCCAAATATGTAATAGACAAGAGCTACTCCTTGCTCAACGAAGAGGACTCAACACCCCATATTAAACGTCTAAGAATATACCTGACTAGTAAGAATCTTAAAATCTATGGATTTCTATGTCTCCGAAAGAGAATCAAGCGTGTGTACAGTGGCATAAGCGCAGCAGTGATAGGATTGGTGAGGTTCGGTGAGCCAATGCAGAACCTTTGAAGTCATATTGAATGGTACCCATTCCATGGGTCTCAACTCTCCAGGTTTAAGGGATTCTTCCTTCAGCTAAAACATGCATGTGGAACCCAGAGTATGATCCACCGTGTGATCGGGAAACGTGTTCAAATGTGTCTCAGTTTTTGTCCCCTGGTACTCGGGTGCAACATTCCAGACGCTTTACTAAAACTCTCCCCACTTGGAGAGTCAGTGCCTTTAACCTCCTGTTTGGCCCAGTTTGCAATTTCTGCGGAAAATGAACAGGAATAGGGAGAACCAATGAGAGACTAGCTGGAGGTGTCTGGACGGGCAAATTTAACTCTCATTTCCCACCAGGAAGAGGAATTAACCAAAGGCTCAGCATGCCATGCCAGAACCACACTAGGGCCTGAAGCAATCCTGCGGTGTTGCGGCCAGCTCACAAGAAAGCGAGTTGAAGAAAGGAGCTCAGGGGCACTGTAATTCACAAACCTGCAGAGTTAAAAATGACAGCTATCGTCCAAAAATATATTGAAGTAAGGCTGCCAAGAGGACTTGAAAGCGGGGCAGAATTGCAGGAATCCGATTTCAGGAGGTAGACTGGAATTGCATGTAAAGCATAGGAAAAGAGGCAGAACGTCCACAATGATGCACTTGGCCAAAAAGGGCGTATGCGTTTTTTCCTGAATATATTCAGGAAAAAACGCATACGCCCTTTTTGGCCAACCAAGCAAGCTTGCAAAGGAAATCTGCAGTACAATGAAGTCTCACTGCCCCCCAGTCAAAAGGGCCATCTGAAAAAAGTGTAAAATCCAGAAAGGCAGGACAGCTCATGGAGAATTGGGAGCCTTGTTATGCTGATGGGCGGGATGTAAATTGCCAACAGCCACTCTGGAGAAGTGTATGGTGTTTCCTGAAACATCTAAAAAGCAAAGCAACAGAGCCTAGGGCACTTCCACTTATGGTCGTATAGCTTAGGGAAATTAGAATCAAAAAGACACAGCCACCCCAAAGTTTGGGACGGCTCTGTTTACAAGAACCTCGTTTACGGTACAAGTTCAATATCACAGAAAGCGAAAAATGGATAAAGAAGTTGTGGTACTTACGTACAATGCAATATCACTCAGCAATGAAATCTATGTCATCAGGCCCATAGCAGCATAATGAGTGGATTCAGGTACGATGATTCTAAGTGAGATAAGTCACACAGAAAAAGAAACATCATAAGATATCACTAATACACGGAATGTAAACTTGGCTACACAGGCACTGAATTACAAAACAGAACAAGGTCTCAAATGTAGAAAACCAACTTATGCTTGCTTAAGGGGAAAGGTGAGTTGGGGTGCTGCATAAAACCAGAGATTGAAATTAGCACAGATACCGTTCCATAAGCCAAATATGTAATAGACAAGAGCTACTCCTTGCTCAACGAAGAGGACTCAACACCCCATATTAAACGTCTAAGAATATACCTGACTAGTAAGAATCTTAAAATCTATGGATTTCTATGTCTCCGAAAGAGAATCAAGCGTGTGTACAGTGGCATAAGCCCAGCAGTGATAGGATTGGTGAGGTTCGGTGAGCCAATGCAGAACCTTTGAAGTCATATTGCATGGTAGCCATTCCATGGGTCTCAACTCTCCAGGTTTAAGGGATTCTTCCTTCAGCTAAAACATGCATGTGGAACCCAGAGTATGATCCACCGTGTGATCGGGAAACGTGTTCAAATGTGTCAGATTTCGTCCCCTGGTACTCGGGTGCAACATTCCAGACGCTTTACTAACACTCTCCCCACTTGGAGAGTCAGTGCCTTTAACCTCCTGTTTGGCCCAGTTTGCAATTTCTGCGGAAAATGAACAGGAATAGGGAGAACCAATGAGAGACTAGCTGGAGGTGTCTGGACGGGCAAATTTAACTCTCATTTCCCACCAGGAAGAGGAATTAACCAAAGGCTCAGCATGCCATGCCAGAACCACACTAGGGCCTGAAGCAATCCTGCGGTGTTGCGGCCAGCTCACAAGAAAGCGAGTTGAAGAAAGGAGCTCAGGGGCACTGTAATTCACAAACCTGCAGAGTTAAAAATGACAGCTATCGTCCAAAAATATATTGAAGTAAGGCTGCCAAGAGGACTTGAAAGCGGGGCAGAATTGCAGGAATCCGATTTCAGGAGGTAGACTGGAATTGCATGTAAAGCATAGGAAAAGAGGCAGAACGTCCACAATGATGCACTTGGCCAAAAAGGGCGTATGCGTTTTTTCCTGAATATATTCAGGAAAAAACGCATACGCCCTTTTTGGCCAACCAAGCAAGCTTGCAAAGGAAATCTGCAGTACAATGAAGTCTCACTGCCCCCCAGTCAAAAGGGGCATCTGAAAAAAGTGTAAAATCCAGAAAGGCAGGACAGCTCATGGAGAATTGGGAGCCTTGTTATGCTGATGGGCGGGATGTAAATTGCCAACAGCCACTCTGGAGAAGTGTATGGTGTTTCCTGAAACATCTAAAAAGCAAAGCAACAGAGCCTAGGGCACTTCCACTTATGGTCGTATAGCTTAGGGAAATTAGAATCAAAAAGACACAGCCACCCCAAAGTTTGGGACGGCTCTGTTTACAAGAACCTCGTTTACGGTACAAGTTCAATATCACAGAAAGCGAAAAATGGATAAAGAAGTTGTGGTACTTACGTACAATGCAATATCACTCAGCAATGAAATCTATGTCATCAGGCCCATAGCAGCATAATGAGTGGATTCAGGTACGATGATTCTAAGTGAGATAAGTCACACAGAAAAAGAAACATCATAAGATATCACTACTACACGGAATGTAAACTTGGCTACACAGGAACTGAATTACAAAACAGAACAGGGTCTCAAATGTAGAAAACCAACTTATGCTTGCTTAAGGGGAAAGGTGAGTTGGGGTGCTGCATAAAACCAGAGATTGAAATTAGCAGAGATACCGTTCCATAAGCCAAATATGTAATAGACAAGAGCTACTCCTTTCTCAACCAAGTGGAATCAACACCCCATATTAAACGCCTAAGAATATACCTGACTAGTAAGAATCTTAAAACCTATGGATTTCTATGTCTCCGAAAGAGAATCAAGCGTGTGTACAGCGGCATAAACGCAGCAGTGATAGGATTGGTGAGGTTCGGTGAGCAAATGCAGACCCTTTGAAGTCATATTGCATGGTACCCATTCCATGGGTCTCAACTCTCCAGGTTTAAGGGATTCTTCCTTCAGCTAAAACATGCATGTGGAACCCAGAGTATGATCCACCGTGTGATCGGGAAACGTGTTCAAATGTGTCTCAGGTTTCGTCCCCTGGTACTCGGGTGCAACATTCCAGACGCTTTACTAACACTCTCCCCACTTGGAGAGTCAGTGCCTTTAACCTCCTGTTTGGCACAGTTTGCAATTTCTGCGGAAAATGAACAGGAATAGGGAGAACCAATGAGAGACTAGCTGGAGGTGTCTGGACAGGCAAATTTAACTCTCATTTCCCACCAGGAACAGGAATTAACCAAAGGCTCAGCGTGCCATTCCGGAACCACCCTATGTCCTGAAGCAATCCTGCGGTGTTGCGGCCAGCTCACAAGAAAGCGAGTTGAAGAAAGGAGCTCAGGGGCACTGTAATTCACAAACCTGCAGAGTTATAAATGACAGCTATCGTCCAAAAATATATTGAAGTAAGGCTGCCAAGAGGACTTGAAAGCGGGGCAGAATTGCAGGAAACCGGTTTCAGGAGGTAGACTGGAATTGCATGTAAAGCATAGGAAAAGAGGCAGAACGTCCACAATGATGCACTTGGCCAAAAAGGGCGTATGCGTTTTTTCCTGAATATATTCAGGAAAAAACGCATACGCCCTTTTTGGCCAACCAAGCAAGCTTGCAAAGGAAATCTGCACTACAATGAAGTCTCACTGCCCCCCGGTCAAAAGGGCCATCTGAAAAAAGTGTAACATCCAGAAAGGCAGGACAGGCCATGGAGAACTGGGAGCCTTGTTATGCTGATGGGCGGGATGTAAATTGCCAACAGCCACTCTGGAGAAGTGTATGGTGTTTCCTGAAACATCTAAAAAACAAAGCAACAGAGCCTAGGACATTTCCACTTATGGTCCTATAGCTTAGGGAAATTAAAATCAAAAAGACACAGTCACCCCAAAGTTTGGGACAGCTCTGTTTACAAGAACCTCGTTTACGGTACAAGTTCTATATCACAGAAAGCGAAAAATGGATAAAGAAGTTGTGGTACTTACGTACAATGCAATATCACTCAGCAATGAAATGTATGTCATCAGGCCCGTAACAGCATAATGAGTGGATTCAGGTACGATGATTCTAAGTGAGATAAGTCACACAGAAAAAGAAACATCATAAGATATCACTACTACACGGAATGTAAACTTGGCTACACAGGAACTGAATTACAAAACAGAACAGGGTGTCAAATGTAGAAAACCAACTTATGCTTGCTTAAGGGGAAAGGTGAGTTGGGGTGCTGCATAAAACCAGAGATTGAAATTAGCACAGATACCGTTCCACAAGCCAAATATGTAATAGACAAGATCTACTCCTTGCTCAACGAAGAGGACACAACACCCCATATTAAACGCCTAAGAATATACCTGACTAGTAAGAATCTTAAAACCTATGGACTTATTTGTCTCCGAAAGAGAATCAAGCGTGTGTACAGCGGCATAAGCGCAGCAGTGATAGGATTGGTGACGTTCGGTGAGCAAATGCAGACCCTTTGAGGTCATATTGCATGGTACCCATTCCTTGGGTCTCAACTTTCCAGGTTTAAGGGATTCTTCCTTCAGCTAAAACATGCATGTGGAACCCAGAGTATGATCCACCGTGTGATCGGAAAACGTGTTCAAATGTGTCAGTTTTCGTCCGCTGGTACTCGGGTGCAACATTCCAGATGCTTTACTAACACTCTCCCCACTTGGAGAGTCAGTGCCTTTAACCTCCTGTTTGGCCCAGTTCGCAATTTCTGCGGAAGATGAACAGGAATAGGGAGAACCAATGAGAGACTAGCTGGAGGTGTCTGGACGGGCAAATTTAACTCTCATTTCCCACCAGGAAGAGGAATTAAACAAAGGCTCAGCGTGCCATTCCGGAACCACACTATGTCCTGAAGCAATCCTGCGGTGTTGCGGCCAGCTCACAAGAAAGCGAGTTGAAGAAAGGAGCTCAGGGGCACTGTATTTCACAAACCTGCAGAGTTAAAAATGACAGCTATCGTCCAAAAATATATTGAAGTAAGGGTACCAAGAGGACTTGAAAGCGGGGCAGAATTGTAGGAAACCGATTTCAGGAGGTAGACTGGAATTGCATGTAAAGCATAGGAAAAGAGGCAGAACGTCCACAATGATGCACTTGGCCAAAAAGGGCGTATGCGTTTTTTCCTGAATATATTCAGGAAAAAACGCATACGCCCTTTTTGGCCAACCAAGCAAGCTTGCAAAGGAAATCTGCACTACAATGAAGTCTCACTGCCCCCCGGTCAATAGGGCCATCTGAAAAAAGTGTAAAATCCAGAAAGGCAGGACAGGCCATGGAGAACTGGGAGCCTTGTTATGCTGATGGGCGGGATGTAAATTGCCAACAGCCACTCTGGAGAAGTGTATGGTGTTTCCTGAAACATCTAAAAAACAAAGCAACAGAGCCTAGGGCACTTCCACTTATGGTCCTATAGCTTAGGGAAATTAAAATCAAAAAGACACAGCCACCCCAAAGTTTGGGACAGCTCTGTTTACAAGAACCTCGTTTACGGTACAAGTTCAATATCACAGAAAGTGAAAAATGGACAAAGATTTTGTGGTACTTACGTACAATGCAATATCACTCAGCAATGAAATCTATATCATCAGGCCCGTAGCAGCATAATGAGTGGATTCAGGTACGATGATTCTAAGTGAGATAAGTCACACAGAAAAAGAAACATCATAAGATATCACTACTACAGGGAATGTAAACTTGGCTACACAGAAACTGAATTACAAAACAGAACACGGTCTCAAATGTAGAAAACCAACTTATGCTTGCTTAAGGGGAAAGGTGAGTTGGGGTTCTGCATAAAACCAGAGATTGAAATTAGCACAGATACCATTCCATAAGCCAAATAGGTAATAGACAAGAGCTACTCCTTGCTCAACGAAGTGGACTCAACACCCCATATTAAATGCCTAAGAATATACCTGACTAGTAAGAATCTTAACACCTATGGATTTATATGTCTCCGAAAGAGAATCAAGCGTGTGTACAGCGGCATAAATGCAGCAGTGATAGGATTGGTGAGGTTCGGTGAGCAAATGCAGACCCTTTGAAGTCATATTGCATGGTAGCCATTCCATGGGTCTCAACTCTCCAGGTTTAAGGGATTCTTCCTTCAGCTAAAACATGCATGTGGAACCCAGAGTATGATCAACCGTGTGATCGGGAAACGTGTTCAAATGTGTCTCAGTTTTTGTCCCCTGGTACTCGGGTGCAACATTCCAGACGCTTTACTAACACTCTCCCCACTTGGAGAGACAGTGCCTTTAACCTCCTGTTTGGCCCAGTTTGCAATTTCTGCGGAAAATGAACAGAAATAGGGAGAACCAATGAGAGACTAGCTGGAGGTGTCTGGATGGGCAAATTTAACTCTCATTTCCCACCAGGAAGAGGAATTAACCAAAGGCTCAGCGTGCCATGCCGGAACCACACTAGGGCCTGAAGCAATGCTGCGGTGTTGCGGCCAGCTCACAAAAAAGCGAGTTGAAGAAAGGAGCTCAGGGGCACTGTAATTCACAAACCTGCAGAGTTAAAAATGACAGCTATCATCCAAAAATATATTGAAGTAAGGCTGCCAAGAGGACTTGAAAGCGGGGCAGAATTGCAGGAAACCGATTTCAGGAGGTAGACTGGAATTGCATGTAAAGCATAGGAAAAGAGGCAGAACGTCCACAATGATGCACTTGGCCAAAAAGGGCGTATGCGTTTTTTCCTGAATATATTCAGGAAAAAACGCATACGCCCTTTTTGGCCAACCAAGCAAGCTTGCAAAGGAAATCTGCACTACAATGAAGTCTCACTGCCCCCCGGTCAAAAGGGCCATCTGAAAAAAGTATAACATCCAGAAAGGCAGGACAGGCCATGGAGAACTGGGAGCCTTGTTATGCTGATGGGCGGGATGTAAATTGCCAACAGCCACTCTGGAGAAGTGTATGGTGTTTCCTGAAACATCTAAAAAACAAAGCAACAGAGCCTAGGGCACTTCCACTTATGGTCCTATAGCTTAGGGAAATTAAAATCAAAAAGACACAGCCACCCCAAAGTTTGGGCCGGCTCTGTTTACAAGAATCTCGTTTATGGTACAAGTTCAATATAGCAGAAAGTGAAAAATGGATAAAGAAGTTGTGGTACTTACGTACAATGCAATATCACTCAGGAATGAAATCTATGTCATCAGGCCCGTAGCAGCATAATGAGTGGATTCAGGTACGATGATTCTAAGTGAAATAAGTCACACAGAAAAAGAAACATCATAAGATATCACTAATACACGGAATGTAAACTTGGCTACACAGGAACTGAATTACAAAACAGAACAGGATCTCAAATGTAGAAAACCAACTTATGCTTGCTTAAGGGGAAAGGTGAGTTGGGGTGTTGCATAAAACCAGAGATTGAAATTAGCACAGATACCATTCCATAAGCCAAATAGGTAATAGACAAGAGCTACTCCTTGCTCAACGAAGTGGACTCAACACCCCATATTAAATGCCTAAGAATATACCTGACTAGTAAGAATCTTAACACCTATGGATTTATATGTCTCCGAAAGAGAATCAAGCGTGTGTACAGCGGCATAAATGCAGCAGTGATAGGATTGGTGAGGTTCGGTGAGCAAATGCAGACCCTTTGAAGTCATATTGCATGGTAGCCATTCCATGGGTCTCAACTCTCCAGGTTTAAGGGATTCTTCCTTCAGCTAAAACATGCATGTGGAACCCAGAGTATGATCAACCGTGTGATCGGGAAACGTGTTCAAATGTGTCTCAGTTTTTGTCCCCTGGTACTCGGGTGCAACATTCCAGACGCTTTACTAACACTCTCCCCACTTGGAGAGACAGTGCCTTTAACCTCCTGTTTGGCCCAGTTTGCAATTTCTGCGGAAAATGAACAGAAATAGGGAGAACCAATGAGAGACTAGCTGGAGGTGTCTGGATGGGCAAATTTAACTCTCATTTCCCACCAGGAAGAGGAATTAACCAAAGGCTCAGCGTGCCATGCCGGAACCACACTAGGGCCTGAAGCAATGCTGCGGTGTTGCGGCCAGCTCACAAAAAAGCGAGTTGAAGAAAGGAGCTCAGGGGCACTGTAATTCACAAACCTGCAGAGTTAAAAATGACAGCTATCGTCCAAAAATATATTGAAGTAAGGCTGCCAAGAGGACTTGAAAGCGGGGCAGAATTGCAGGAAACCGATTTCAGGAGGTAGACTGGAATTGCATGTAAAGCATAGGAAAAGAGGCAGAACGTCCACAATGATGCACTTGGCCAAAAAGGGCGTATGCGTTTTTTCCTGAATATATTCAGGAAAAAACGCATACGCCCTTTTTGGCCAACCAAGCAAGCTTGCAAAGGAAATCTGCACTACAATGAAGTCTCACTGCCCCCCGGTCAAAAGGGCCATCTGAAAAAAGTATAAAATCCAGAAAGGCAGGACAGGCCATGGAGAACTGGGAGCCTTGTTATGCTGATGGCCGGGATGTAAATTGCCAATAGCCTCTCTGGAGAAGTGTATGGTGTTTCCTGAAACATCTACAAAACAAAGTAACAGAGCCTAGGGCACTTCCACTTATGGTCGTATAGCTTAGGGAAATTAAAATCAAAAAGACACAGCCACCATAAAGTTTGGGATGGCTCTGTTTACAAGAACCTCGTTTACGGTACAAGTTCAATATCACAGAAAGCCAAGAATGGATAAAGAATTTGTGGTACTTACGTACAATGGAATATCACTCAGCAATGAAATGTATATCATCAGGCCCGTAGCAGCATAATGAGTGGATTCAGGTACGATGATTCTAAGTGAAATAAGTCACACAGAAAAAGAAACATCATAACATATCACTACTACATGGAATGTTACCTTGGCTACACAGGAACTGAATTACAAAACAGAACAGGATCTCAAATGTAGAAAACCAACTTATGCTTGCTTAAGGGGAAAGGTGAGTTGGGGTGCTGCATAAAACCAGAGATTGAAATTAGCACAGATACCATTCCATAAGCCAAATAGGTAATAGACAAGAGCTACTCCTTGCTCAACGAAGTGGACTCAACACCCCATATTAAATGCCTAAGAATATACCTGACTAGTAAGAATCTTAACACCTATGGATTTATATGTCTCCGAAAGAGAATCAAGCGTGTGTACAGCGGCATAAATGCAGCAGTGATAAGATTGGTGAGGTTCGGTGAGCAAATGCAGAACCTTTGAAGTCATATTGCATGGTACCCATTCCATGGGTCTCAACTCTCCAGGTTTAAGGGATTCTTCCTTCAGCTAAAACATGCATGTGGAACCCAGAGTATGATCCACCGTGTGATCGGGAAACGTGTTCAAATGTGTCTCAGTTTTCGTCCCCTGGTACTCGGGTGCAACATTCCAGTCGCTTTACTAACACTCTCCCCACTTGGAGAGTCAGTGCCTTTAACCTCCTGTTTGGCCCAGTTTGCAATTTCTGCGGAAAATGAACAGGAATAGGGAGAACCAATGAGAGACTAGCTGGAGGTGTCTGGATGGGCAAATTTAACTCTCATTTCCCACCAGGAAGAGGAATTAACCAAAGGCTCAGCGTGCCATGCCGGAACCACACTAGGGCCTGAAGCAATCCTGCGGTGTTGCGGCCAGCTCACAAGAAAGCGAGTTGAAGAAAGGAGCTCAGGGGCACTGTAATTCACAAACCTGCAGAGTTAAAAATGACAGCTATCGTCCAAAAATATATTGAAGTAAGGCTGCCAAGAGGACTTGAAAACGGGGCAGGATTGCAGGAATCCGATTTCAGGAGGTAGACTGGAATTGCATGTAAAGCATAGGAAAAGAGGCAGAACGTCCACAATGATGCACTTGGCCAAAAAGGGCGTATGCGTTTTTTCCTGAATATATTCAGGAAAAAACGCATACGCCCTTTTTGGCCAACCAAGCAAGCTTGCAAAGGAAATCTGCACTACAATGAAGTCTCACTGCCCCCTGGTCAAAAGGGCCATCTGAAAAAAGTATAAAATCCAGAAAGGCAGGACAGGCCATGGAGAACTGGTAGCCTTGTTATGCTGATGGGCAGGATGTAAATTGCCAACAGCCACTCTGGAGAAGTGTATGGTGTTTCCTGAAACATCTAAAAAACAAAGCAACAGAGCCTAGGGCACTTCCACTTATGGTCCTATAGCTTAGGGAAATTAAAATCAAAAAGACACAGCCACCCCAAAGTTTGGGACGGCTCTGTTTACAAGAACCTCGTTTACGGTACAAGTTCAATATCACAGAAAGCGAAAAATGGATAAAGAAGTTGTGGTACTTACGTACAATGCAATATCACTCAGCAATGAAATCTATGTCATCAGGCCCATAGCAGCATAATGAGTGGATTCAGGTACGATGATTCTAAGTGAGATAAGTCACACAGAAAAAGAAACATCATAAGATATCACTACTACACGGAATGAAAACTTGGCTACACAGGAACTGAATTACAAAACAGAACAAGGTCTCAAATGTAGAAAACCAACTTATGCTTGCTTAAGGGGAAAGGTGAGTTGGGGTGCTGCATAAAACCAGAGATTGAAATTAGCACAGATACCGTTCCATAAGCCAAATATGTAATAGAGAAGAGCTACTCCTTGCTCAACGAAGAGGACTCAACACCCCATATTAAACGTCTAAGAATATACCTGACTAGTAAGAATCTTAAAATCTATGGATTTCTATGTCTCCGAAAGAGAATCAAGCGTGTGTACAGTGGCATAAGCGCAGCAGTGATAGGATTGGTGAGGTTCGGTGAGCCAATGCAGAACCTTTGAAGTCATATTGCATGGTACCCATTCCATGGGTCTCAACTCTCCAGGTTTAAGGGATTCTTCCTTCAGCTAAAACATGCATGTGGAACCCAGAGTATGATCCACCGTGTGATCGGGAAACGTGTTCAAATGTGTCTCAGTTTTTGTCCCCTGGTACTCGGGTGCAACATTCCAGACGCTTTACTAAAACTCTCCCCACTTGGAGAGTCACTGCCTTTAACCTCCTGTTTGGCCCAGTTTGCAATTTCTGCGGAAAATGAACAGGAATAGGGAGAACCAATGAGAGACTAGCTGGAGGTGTCTGGATGGGCAAATTTAACTCTCATTTCCCACCAGGAAGAGGAATTAACCAAAGGCTCAGCGTGCCATGCCGGAACCACACTAGGGCCTGAAGCAATCCTGCGGTGTTGCGGCCAGCTCACAAGAAAGCGAGTTGAAGAAAGGAGCTCAGGGGCACTGTAATTCACAAACCTGCAGAGTTAAAAATGACAGCTATCGTCCAAAAATATATTGAAGTAAGGCTGCCAAGAGGACTTGAAAGCGGGGCAGAATTGCAGGAATCCGATTTCAGGAGGTAGACTGGAATTGCATGTAAAGCATAGGAAAAGAGGCAGAACGTCCACAATGATGCACTTGGCCAAAAAGGGCGTATGCGTTTTTTCCTGAATATATTCAGGAAAAAACGCATACATCCTTTTTGGCCAACCAAGCAAGCTTGCAAAGGAAATCTGCAGTACAATGAAGTCTCACTGCCCCCCGGTCAAAAGGGCCATCTGAAAAAAGTATAAAATCCAGAAAGGCAGGACAGGCCATGGAGAACTGGGAGCCTTGTTATGCTG
Source organism: Pseudorca crassidens (assembly GCF_039906515.1). Classification (NCBI taxonomy): domain Eukaryota; kingdom Metazoa; phylum Chordata; class Mammalia; order Artiodactyla; family Delphinidae; genus Pseudorca; species Pseudorca crassidens. The sequence goes on along the minus strand of NC_090298.1, from coordinate 179,170,734 downwards.
ATGGGCGGGATGTAAATTGCCAACAGCCACTCTGGAGAAGTGTATGGTGTTTCCTGAAACATCTAAAAAACAAAGCAACAGAGCCTAGGGCACTTCCACTTATGGTCCTATAGCTTAGGGAAATTAAAATCAAAAAGACACAGCCACCCCAAAGTTTGGGCCGGCTCTGTTTACAAGAATCTCGTTTATGGTACAAGTTCAATATCGCAGAAAGTGAAAAATGGATAAAGATGTTGTGGTACTTACGTACAATGCAATATAACTCAGGAATGAAATCTATGTCATCAGGTCCATAGCAGCATAATGAGTGGATTCAGGTACGATGATTCTAAGTGAAATAAGTCACACAGAAAAAGAAACATCATAAGATATCACTAATACACGGAATGTAAACTTGGCTACACAGGAACTGAATTACAAAACAGAACAGGATCTCAAATGTAGAAAACCAACTTATGCTTGCTTAAGGGGAAAGGTGAGTTGTGGTGCTGCATAAAACCAGAGATTGAAATTAGCACAGATACCGTTCCATAAGCCAAATATGTAATAGACAAGAGCTACTCCTTGCTCAACGAAGAGGACTCAACACCCCATATTAAACGTCAAAGAATATACCTGACTAGGAAGAATCTTAAAACCTATGGATTTATATGTCTCCGAAAGAGAATCAAGCGTGTGTACAGTGGCATAAGCGCAGCAGTGATAGGATTGGTGAGGTTCGGTGAGCCAATGCAGAACCTTTGAAGTCATATTGCATGGTACCCATTCCATGGGTCTCAACTTTCCAGGTTTAAGGGATTCTTCCTTCACCTAAAACATGCATGTGGAACCCAGAGTATGATCCACCGTGTGATCGGGAAACATATTCAAATGTGTCTCAGGTTTTGTCCCCTGGTACTCGGGTGCAACATTCCAGACGCTTTACTAACACTCTCCCCACTTGGAGAGTCAGTGCCTTTAACCTCCTGTTTGGCCCAGTTTGCAATTTTTGCGGAAGATGAACAGGAATAGGGAGAACCAGTGAGAGACTAGCTGGAGGTGTCTGGACGGGCAAATTTAACTCTCATTTCCCACCAGGAAGAGGAATTAACCAAAGGCTCAGCGTGCCATGCCAGAACCACACTATGGCCTGAAGCAATGCTGCGGTGTTGCGGCCAGCTCACAAGAAAGCGAGTTGAAGAAAGGAGCTCAGGGGCACTGTAATTCACAAACCTGCAGAGTTATAAATGACAGCTATCGTCCAAAAATATATTGAAGTAAGGCTGCCAAGAGGACTTGAAAGCGGGGCAGAATTGCAGGAAACCGATTTCAGGAGGTAGACTGGAATTGCATGTAAAGCATAGGAAAAGAGGCAGAACGTCCACAATGATGCACTTGGCCAAAAAGGACGTATGCGTTTTTTCCTGAATATATTCAGGAAAAAACGCATACGCCCTTTTTGGCCAACCAAGCAAGCTTGCAAAGGAAATCTGCACTACAATGAAGTCTCACTGCCCCCTGGTCAAAAGGGCCATCTGAAAAAAGTGTAAAATCCAGAAAGGCAGGACAGGCCATGGAGAACTGGGAGCCTTGTTATGCTGATGGGCGAGATGTAAATTGCCAACAGCCACTCTGGAGAAGTGTATGGTGTTTCCTGAAACATCTAAAAAACAAAGCAACAGAGCCTAGGGCACTTCCACTTATGGTCCTATAGCTTAGGGAAATTAAAATCAAAAAGACACAGCCACCCCAATGTTTGGGACGGCTCTGTTTACAAGAACCTCATTTACAGTACAAATTCAATATCACAGAAGGTGAAAAATAGATAAAGAATTTGTGGTACTTACGTACAATGCAATATCACTCAGCAATGAAATCTATATCATCAGGCCCGTAGCAGCATAATGAGTGGATTCAGGTACGATGATTCTAAGTGAGATAAGTCACACAGAAAAGGAAACATCATAAGATATCACTACTACACGGAATGTAAACTTGGCTACACAGAAACTGAATTACAAAACAGAACACGGTCTCAAATGTAGAAAACCAACTTATGCTTGCTTAAGGGGAAAGGTGAGTTGGGGTTCTGCATAAAACCAGAGATTGAAATTAGCACAGATACCATTCCATAAGCCAAATATGTAATAGACAAGATCTACTCCTTGCTCAACGAAGTGGACTCTACACCCCATATTAATCGCCTAAGAATATACCTGACTAGTAATAATCTTAAAACCTATGGATTTATATGTCTCCAAAAGAGAATCAAGCATGTGTACAGCGGCATAAACGCAGCAGTGATAGGATTTCTGAGGTTTGATGAGCAAATGCAGACCCTTTGAAGTCATATTGCATGGTAGCCATTCCATGGGTCTCAACTCTCCAGGTTTAAGGGATTCTTCCTTCAGCTAAAACATGCATGTGGAACCCAGAGTATGATCCACCGTGTGATCGGGAAACGTGTTCAAATGTGTCTCAGTTTTTGTCCCCTGGTACTCGGGTGCAACATTCCAGACGCTTTACTAACACTCTCCCCACTTGGAGAGTCACTGCCTTTAACCTCCTGTTTGGCCCAGTTTGCAATTTCTGCGGAAAATGAACAGGAATAGGGAGAACCAATGAGAGACTAGCTGGAGGTGTCTGGATGGGCAAATTTAACTCTCATTTCCCACCAGGAAGAGGAATTAACCAAAGGCTCAGCGTGCCATGCCGGAACCACACTAGGGCCTGAAGCAATCCTGCGGTGTTGCGGCCAGCTCACAAGAAAGCGAGTTGAAGAAAGGAGCTCAGGGGCACTGTAATTCACAAACCTGCAGAGTTAAAAATGACAGCTATCGTCCAAAAATATATTGAAGTAAGGCTGCCAAGAGGACTCGAAAGCGGGGCAGAATTGCAGGAATCCGATTTCAGGAGGTAGACTGGAATTGCATGTAAAGCATAGGAAAAGAGACAGAATGTCCACAATGATGCACTTGGCCAAAAAGGGCGTATGCGTTTTTTCCTGAATATATTCAGGAAAAAACGCATACGCCCTTTTTGGCCAACCAAGCAAGCTTGCAAAGGAAATCTGCACTACAATGAAGTCTCACTGCCCCCCAGTCAAAAGGGCCATCTGAAAAAAGTGTAAAATCCAGAAAGGCAGGACAGGCCATGGAGAACTGGGAGCCTTGTTATGCTGATGGGCTGGATGTAAATTGCCAACAGCCACTCTGGAGAAGTGTATGGTGTTTCCTGAAACATCTAAAAAACAAAGCAACAGAGCCTAGGGCACTTCCACTTATGGTCCTATAGCTTAGGGAAATTAAAATCAAAAAGAAACAGCCACCCCAAAGTTTGGGACGGCTCTGTTTACAAGAACCTCATTTACGGTACAAGTTCAATATCACAGAAAGCGAAAAATGGATAAAGAATTTGTGGTACTTACGTACAATGCAATATCACTCAGCAATGAAATGTATATCATCAGGCCCGTAGCAGCATAATGAGTGGATTCAGGTACGATGATTCTAAGTGAAATAAGTCACACAGAAAAAGAAACATCATAAGATATCCCTACTACACGGAATGTAAACTTGGCTACCCAGGAACTGAAATACAAAACAGAACAGTGTCTCAAATGTAGAAAACCAACTTATGCTAGCTTAAGGGGAAAGGTGAATTGGGGTGCTGCATAAAACCAGAGATTGAAATTAGCACAGATACCGTTCCATAAGCCAAATATGTAATAGACAAGAGCTACTCCTTGCTCAACGAAGAGGACTCAACACCCCATATTAAACGTCTAGGAATATACCTGACTAGTAAGAATCTTAAAACCTATGGATTTATATGTCTCCGAAAGGGAATCAAGCGTGTGTACAGTGGCATAAGCACAGCAGTGATAGGATTGGTGAGGTTCGGTGAGCCAATGCAGAACCTTTGAAGTCATATTGCATGGTACCCATTCCATGGGTCTCAACTCTCCAGGTTTAAGGGATTCTTCCTTCACCTAAAACATGCATGTGGAACCCAGAGTATGATCCACCGTGTGATCGGGAAACGTGTTGAAATGTGTCTCAGGTTTCGTCTCCTCGTACTCGGGTGCAACATTCCAGACGCTTTACTAACACTCTCCCCACTTGGAGAGTCAGTGCCTTTAACCTCCTGTTTGGCCCAGTTTGCAATTTCTGCGGAAGATGAACAGGAATAGGGAGAACCAATGAAAGACTATCTGGAGGTGTCTGGACGGGCAAATTTAACTCTCATTTCCCACCAGGAAGAGGAATTAACCAAAGGCTCAGCTTGCCATGCCGGAACCACACTAGGGCCTGAAGCAATCCTGCGGTGTTGCGGCCAGCTCACAAGAATGCGAGTTGAAGAAAGCAGCTCAGGGGCACTGTAATACACAAACCTGCAGAGTTAAAAATGACAGCTATCGTCCAAAAATATATTGAAGTAAGGCTGCCAAGAGGACTTGAAAGCGGGGCAGAATTGCAGGAATCCGATTTCAGGAGGTAGACTGGAATTGCATGTAAAGCATAGGAAAAGAGGCAGAACGTCCACAATGATGCACTTGGCCAAAAAGGGTGTATGCGTTTTTTCCTGAATATATTCAGGAAAAAACGCATACGCCCTTTTTGGCCAACCAAGCAAGCTTGCAAAGGAAATCTGCACTACAATGAAGTCTCACTGCCCCCCGGTCAAAAGGGCCATCTGAAAAAAGTGTAAAATCCAGAAAGGCAGGACAGGCCATGGAGAACTGGGAGCCTTGTTATGCTGATGGGCGGGATGTAAATTGCCAACAGCCACTCTGGAGAAGTGTATGGTGTTTCCTGAAACATCTACAAAACAAAGCAACAGAGCCTAGGGCACTTCCACTTATGGTCCTATAGCTTAGGGAAATTAAAATCAAAAAGACACAGCCACCCCAAAGTTTGGGATGGCTCTGTTTACAAGAACCTCGTTTACAGTACAAGTTCAATATCACAGAAAGTGAAAAATGGATAAAGAAGTTGTGGTACTTACGTACAATGCAATATCACTCAGCAATGAAATCTATGTCATCAGGCCCATAGCAGCATAATGAGTGGATTCAGGTACGATGATTCTAAGTGAGATAAGTCACACAGAAAAAGAAACATCATAAGATATCACTACTACACGGAATGTAAACTTGGCTACACAGGAACTGAATTACAAAACAGAACAGGGTCTCAAATGTAGAAAACCAACTTATGCTTTCTTAAGGGGAAAGGTGAGTTGGGGTGCTGCATAAAACCAGAGATTGAAATTAGCACAGATACCGTTCCATAAGCCAAATATGTAATAGACAAGAGCTACTCCTTTCTCAACCAAGTGGAATCAACACCCCATATTAAACGCCTAAGAATATACCTGACTAGTAAGAATCTTAAAACCTATGGATTTCTATGTCTCCGAAAGAGAATCAAGCGTGTGTACAGCGGCATAAACGCAGCAGTGATAGGATTGGTGAGGTTCGGTGAGCAAATGCAGACCCTTTGAAGTCATATTGCATGGTACCCATTCCATGGGTCTCAACTCTCCAGGTTTAAGGGATTCTTCCTTCAGCTAAAACATGCATTTGGAACCCAGAGTATGATCCACCGTGTGATCGGGAAACGTGTTCAAATGTGTCTCAGGTTTCATCCCCTGGTACTCGGGTGCAACATTCCAGACGCTTTACTAACACTCTCCCCACTTGGAGAGACAGTGCCTTTAACCTCCTGTTTGGCCCAGTTTGCAATTTCTGCGGAAAATGAACAGGAATAGGGAGAACCAATTAGAGACTAGCTGGAGGTGTCTGGATGGGCAAATTTAACTCTCATTTCCCACCAGGAAGAGGAATTAACCAAAGGCTCAGCGTGCCATGCCGGAACCACACTAGGGCCTGAAGCAATCCTGCGGTGTTGCGGCCAGCTCACAAGAAAGCGAGTTGAAGAAAGCAGCTCAGGGTCACTGTAATACACAAACCTGCAGAGTTAAAAATGACAGCTATCGTCCAAAAATATATTGAAGTAAGGCTGCCAAGAGGACTTGAATGCGGGGCAGAATTGCAGGAAACCGATTTCAGGAGGTAGACTGGAATTGCATGTAAAGCATAGGAAAAGAGGCAGAACGTCCACAATGATGCACTTGGCCAAAAAGTGCGTATGCGTTTTTTCCTGAATATATACGGGAAAAAACGCATACGCCCTTTTTGGCCAACCAACCAAGCTTGCAAAGGAAATCTGCACTACAATGAAGTCTCACTGCCCCCCGGTCAAAAGGGCCATCTGAAAAAAGTGTAAAATCCAGAAAGGCAGGACTGGCCATGGAGAACTGGGAACCTTGTTATGCTGATGGGCGGGATGTAAATTGTCAACAGCCACTCTGGAGAAGTGTATGGTGTTTCCTGAAACATCTACAAAACAAAGCAACAGAGCCTAGGGCACTTCCACTTATGGTCCTATAGCTTAGGGAAATTAAAATCAAAAAGACACAGTCACCCCAAAGTTTGGGACAGCTCTGTTTACAAGAAACTCGTTTACAGTTCGAGTTCAATATCACAGAAAGCGAAAAATGGATAAAGAAGTTGTGGTAGGTACGTACAATGCAATATCACTCAGCAATGAAATCTATGTCATCAGGCCCATAGCAGCATAATGAGTGGATTCAGGTACGATGATTCTAAGTGAGATAAGTCACACAGAAAAAGAAACATCATAAGATATCACTAATACACGGAATGTAAACTTGGCTACACAGGAACAGAATTACAAAACAGAACAGGGTCTCAAATGTAGAAAACCAACTTATGCTTTCTTAAGGGGAAAGGTGAGTTGGGGTGCTGCATAAAACCAGAGATTGAAATTAGCACAGATACCGTTCCATAAGCCAAATATGTAATAGACAAGAGCTACTCCTTTCTCAACCAAGTGGAATCAACACCCCATATTAAACGCCTAAGAATATACCTGACTAGTAAGAATCTTAAAACCTATGGATTTCTATGTCTCCGAAAGAGAATAAAGCGTGTGTACAGTGGCATAAACGCAGCAGTGATAGGATTGGTGAGGTTCGGTGAGCAAATGCAGACCGTTTGAAGTCATATTGCATGGTACCCATTCCATGGGTCTCAACTCTCCAGGTTTAAGGGATTCTTCCTTCAGCTAAAACATGCATTTGGAACCCAGAGTATGATCCACCGTGTGATCGGGAAACGTGTTCAAATGTGTCTCAGGTTTCGTCCCCTGGTACTCGGGTGCAACATTCCAGACGCTTTACTAACACTCTCCCCACTTGGAGAGTCAGTGCCTTTAAACTCCTGTTTGGCCCAGTTTGCCATTTCTGCGGAAAATGAACAGGAATAGGGAGAACCAATGAGAGACTACCTGGAGGTGTCTGGACGGGCAAATTTAACTCTCATTTCCCACCAGGAAGAGGAATTAACCAAAGGCTCAGCATGCCATTCCGGAACCACACTAGGGCCTGAAGCAATGCTGCGGTGTTGCGGCCAGCTCACAAGAAAGTGAGTTGAAGAAAGGAGCTCAGGGGCACTGTAATTCACAAACCTGCAGAGTTGTAAATGACAGCTATTGTCCAAAAATATATTGAAGTAAGGCTGCCAAGAGGACTTGAAAGCGGGGCAGAATTGCAGGAAACCGGTTTCAGGAGGTAGACTGGAATTGCATGTAAAGCATAGGAAAAGAGGCAGAACGTCCACAGTGATGCACTTGGCCAAAAAGGGCGTATGCGTTTTTTCCTGAATATATTCAGGAAAAAACGCATACGCCCTTTTTGGCCAACCAAGCAAGCTTGCAAAGGAAATCTGCACTACAATGAAGTCTCACTGCCCCCCGGTCAAAAGGGCCATCTGAAAAAAGTGTAACATCCAGAAAGGCAGGACAGGCCATGGAGAACTGGGAGCCTTGTTATGCTGATGGGCGGGATGTAAATTGCCAACAGCCACTCTGGAGAAGTGTATGGTGTTTCCTGAAACATCTAAAAAACAAAGCAACAGAGCCTAGGACATTTCCACTTATGGTCCTATAGCTTAGGGAAATTAAAATAAAAAAGACACAGTCACCCCAAAGTTTGGGACAGCTTTGTTTACAAGAACCTCGTTTACGGTACAAGTTCTATATCACAGAAAGCGAAAAATGGATAAAGAAGTTGTGGTACTTACGTACAATGCAATATCACTCAGCAATGAAATGTATGTCATCAGGCCCGTAACAGCATAATGAGTGGATTCAGGTACGATGATTCTAAGTAAGATAAGTCACACAGAAAAAGAAACATCATAAGATATCACTACTACACGGAATGTAAACTTGGCTACACAGGAACTGAATTACAAAACAGAACAGGGTGTCAAATGTAGAAAACCAACTTATGCTTGCTTAAGGGGAAAGGTGAGTTGGGGTGCTGCATAAAACCAGAGATTGAAATTAGCACAGATACCGTTCCACAAGCCAAATATGTAATAGACAAGATCTACTCCTTGCTCAACGAAGAGGACACAACACCCCATATTAAACGCCTAAGAATATACCTGACTAGTAAGAATCTTAAAACCTATGGACTTATTTGTCTCCGAAAGAGAATCAAGCGTGTGTACAGCGGCATAAGCGCAGCAGTGATAGGATTGGTGACGTTCGGTGAGCAAATGCAGACCCTTTGAAGTCATATTGCGTGGTACCTATTCCTTGGGTCTCAACTTTCCAGGTTTAAGGGATTCTTCCTTCAGCTAAAACATGCATGTGGAACCCAGAGTATGATCCACCGTGTGATCGGAAAACGTGTTCAAATGTGTCAGTTTTCGTCCGCTGGTACTCGGGTGCAACATTCCAGATGCTTTACTAACACTCTCCCCACTTGGAGAGTCAGTGCCTTTAACCTCCTGTTTGGCCCAGTTTGCAATTTCTGCGGAAAATGAACAGGAATAGGGAGAACCAATGAGAGACTAGCTGGAGGTGTCTGGACGGGCAAATTTAACTCTCATTTCCCACCAGGAAGAGGAATTAACCAAAGGCTCAGCGTGCCATGCCGGAACCACACTAGGGCCTGAAGCAATGCTGCGGTGTTGCGGCCAGCTCACAAGAAAGCGAGTTGAAGAAAGGAGCTCAGGGGCACTGTAATTCACAAACCTGCAGAGTTATAAATGACAGCTATCGTCCAAAAATATATTGAAGTAAGGCTGCCAAGAGGACTCGAAAGCGGGGCAGAATTGCAGGAATCCGATTTCAGGAGGTAGACTGGAATTGCATGTAAAGCATAGGAAAAGAGGCAGAACGTCCACAATGATGCACTTGGCCAAAAAGGGCGTATGCGTTTTTTCCTGAATATATTCAGGAAAAAACGCATACGCCCTTTTTGGCCAACCAAGCAAGCTTGCAAAGAAATCTGCAGTACAATGAAGTCTCACTGCCCCCCAGTCAAAAGGGCCATCTGAAAAAAGTGTAAAATCCAGAAAGGCAGGACAGCTCATGGAGAATTGGGAGCCTTGTTATGCTGATGGGCGGGATGTAAATTGCCAACAGCCACTCTGGAGAAGTGTATGGTGTTTCCTGAAACATCTAAAAAACAAAGCAACAGAGCCTAGGGCACTTCCACTTATGGTCCTATAGCTTAGGGAAATTAAAATCAAAAAGACACAGCCACCCCAAAGTTTGGGACGGCTCTGTTTACAAGAACCTCGTTTACGGTACAAGTTCAATATCACAGAAAGCGAAAAATGGATAAAGAAGTTGTAGTACTTACGTACAATGCAATATCACTCAGCAATGAAATCTATGTCATCAGGCCCATAGCAGCATAATGAGTGGATTCAGGTACGATGATTCTAAGTGAGATAAGTCACACAGAAAAAGAAACATCATAAGATATCACTAATACACGGAATGTAAACTTGGCTACACAGGAACTGAATTACAAAACAGAACAAGGTCTCAAATGTAGAAAACCAACTTATGCTTGCTTAAGGGGAAAGGTGAGTTGGGGTGCTGCATAAAACCAGAGATTGAAATTAGCACAGATACCGTTCCATAAGCCAAATATGTAATAGACAAGAGCTACTCCTTGCTCAACGAAGAGGACTCAACACCCCATATTAAACGTCTAAGAATATACCTGACTAGTAAGAATCTTAAAATCTATGGATTTATATGTCTCCGAAAGAGAATCAAGCGTTTCTACAGAGGCATAAATGCAGCAGTAATAGGATTGGTGAGGTTCGGTGAGCCAATGCAGACCCTTTGAAGTCATATTGCATGGTACCCATTCCATGGGTCTCAACTCTCCAGGTTTAAGGGATTCTTCCTTCAGCTAAAACATGCATGTGGAACCCAGAGTATGATCCACCGTGTGATCGGGAAACGTGTTCAAATGTGTCAGATTTCGTCCCCTGGTACTCGGGTGCAACATTCCAGATGCTTTACTAACACTCTCCCCACTTGGAGAGTCAGTGCCTTTAACCTCCTGTTTGGCCCAGTTTGCAATTTCTGCGGAAAATGAACAGGAATAGGGAGAACCAATGAGAGACTAGATGGAGGTGTCTGGACGGGCAAATTTAACTCTCATTTCCCACCAGGAAGAGGAATTAACCAAAGGCTCAGCATGCCATGCCGGAACCACACTAGGGCCTGAAGCAATCCTGCGGAGTTGCGGCCAGCTCACAAGAAAGCGAGTTGAAGAAAGGAGCTCAGGGGCACTGTAATTCACAAACCTGCAGAGTTAAAAATGACAGCTATCGTCCAAAAATATATTGAAGTAAGGCTGCCAAGAGGACTTGAAAGCGGGGCAGAATTGCAGGAATCCGATTTCAGGAGGTAGACTGGAATTGCATGTAAAGCATAGGAAAAGAGGCAGAACGTCCACAATGATGCACTTGGCCAAAAAGTGCGTATGCGTTTTTTCCTGAATATATTCAGAAAAAAACGCATACGCCCTTTTTGGCCAACCAAGCAAGCTTGCAAAGGAAATCTGCAGTACAATGAAGTCTCACTGCCCCCCAGTCAAAAGGGCCATCAGAAAAAAGTGTAAAATTAAGAAAGGCAGGACAGCTCATGGAGAATTGGGAGCCTTGTTATGCTGATGGGCGGGATGTAAATTGCCAACAGCCACTCTGGAGAAGTGTATGGTGTTTCCTGAAACATCTAAAAAACAAAGCAACAGAGCCTAGGGCACTTCCACTTATGGTCGTATAGGTTAGGGAAATTAAAATCAAAAAGAAACAGCCACCCCAAAGTTTGGGACGGCTCTGTTTACAAGAACCTCGTTTACGGTACAAGTTCAATATCACAGAAAGCGAAAAATGGATAAAGAAGTTGTGGTACTTACGTACAATGCAATATCACTCAGCAATGAAATCTATGTCATCAGGCCCATAGCAGAATAATGAGTGGATTCAGGTACGATGATTCTAAGTGAGATAAGTCACACAGAAAAAGAAACATCATAAGATATCACTACTACACGGAATGTAAACTTGGCTACACAGGAACTGAATTACAAAACAGAACACGGTCTCAAATGTAGAAAACCAACTTATGCTTGCTTAAGGGGAAAGGTGAGTTGGGGTTCTGCATAAAACCAGAGATTGAAATTAGCACAGATACCATTCCATAAGCCAAATATGTAATAGACAAGAGCTACTCCTTGCTCAACGAAGTGGACTCTACACCCCATATTAATCGCCTAAGAATATACCTGACTAGTAATAATCTTAAAACCTATGGATTTATATGTCTCCAAAAGAGAATCAAGCATGTGTACAGCAGCATAAACGCAGCAGTGATAGGATTGGTGAGGTTTGATGAGCAAATGCAGACCCTTTGAAGTCATATTGCATGGTACCCATTCCATGGGTCTCAACTCTCCAGGTTTAAGGGATTCTTCCTTCAGCTAAAACATGCATGTGGAACCCAGAGTATGATCCACCGTGTGATCGGGAAACGTGTTCAAATGTGTCTCAGTTTTTGTCCCCTGGTACTCGGGTGCAACATTCCAGACGCTTTACTAACACTCTCCCCACTTGGAGAGTCAGTGCCTTTAACCTCCTGTTTGGCCCAGTTTGCAATTTCTGTGGAAAATGAACAGGAATAGGGAGAACCAATGAGAGACTAACTGGAGGTGTCTGGACGGGCAAATTTAACTCTCATTTCCCACCAGGAAGAGGAATTAACCAAAGGCTCAGCGTGCCATGCCGGAACCACACTAGGGTCTGAAGCAATCCTGCGGTGTTGCGGCCAGCTCACAAGAAAGTGAGTTGAAGAAAGGAGCTCATGGGCACTGTAATTCACAAACCTGCAGAGTTAAAAATGACAGCTATCGTCCAAAAATATATTGAAGTAAGGCTGCCAAGAGGACTTGAAAGCGGGGCAGAATTGCAGGAAACCGATTTCAGGAGGTAGACTGGAATTGCATGTAAAGCATAGGAAAAGAGGCAGAACGTCCACAATGATGCACTTGGCCAAAAAGGGCGTATGCGTTTTTTCCTGAATATATTCAGGAAAAAACGCATACACACTTTTTGGCCAACCAAGCAAGCTTGCAAAGGAAATCTGCACTACCATGAAGTCTCACTGCCTCCCGGCCAAAAGGGCCATCTGAAAAAAGTGTAAAATCCAGAAAGGCAGGACAGGCCATGGAGAACTGGGAGCCTTGTTATGCTGATGGGCGGGATGTAAATTGCCAACAGCCACTCTGGAGAAGTGTATGGTGTTTCCTGAAACATCTAAAAAACAAAGCAACAGAGCCTAGGGCACTTCCACTTATGGTCGTATAGCTTAGGGAAATTAAAATCAAAAAGAAACAGCCACCCCAAAGTTTGGGACGGCTCTGTTTACAAGAACCTCATTTACAGTACAAATTCAATATCACAGAAGGTGAAAAATGGATAAAGAATTTGTGGTACTTACGTACAATGCAATATCACTCAGCAATGAAATCTATATCATCAGGCCCGTAGCAGCATAATGAGTGGATTCAGGTACGATGATTCTAAGTGAGATAAGTCACACAGAAAAAGAAACATCATAAGATATCACTACTACACGGAATGTAAACTTGGCTACACAGAAACTGAATTACAAAACAGAACACGGTCTCAAATGTAGAAAACCAACTTATGCTTGCTTAAGGGGAAAGGTGAGTTGGGGTGCTGCATAAAACCAGAGATTGAAATTAGCACAGATACCGTTCCATAAGCCAAATATGTAATAGACAAGAGCTACTCCTTTCTCAACCAAGTGGAATCAACACCCCATATTAAACGCCTAAGAATATACCTGACTAGTAAGAATCTTAAAACCTATGGATTTCTATGTCTCCGAAAGAGAATCAAGCGTGTGTACAGCGGCATAAACGCAGCAGTGATAGGATTGGTGAGGTTCGGTGAGCAAATGCAGACCCTTTGAAGTCATATTGCATGGTACCCATTCCATGGGTCTCAACTCTCCAGGTTTAAGGGATTCTTCCTTCAGCTAAAACATGCATTTGGAACCCAGAGTATGATCCACCGTGTGATCGGGAAACGTGTTCAAATGTGTCTCAGGTTTCATCCCCTGGTACTCGGGTGCAACATTCCAGACGCTTTACTAACACTCTCCCCACTTGGAGAGACAGTGCCTTTAACCTCCTGTTTGGCCCAGTTTGCAATTTCTGCGGAAAATGAACAGAAATAGGGAGAACCAATGAGAGACTAGCTGGAGGTGTCTGGATGGGCAAATTTAACTCTCATTTCCCACCAGGAAGAGGAATTAACCAAAGGCTCAGCGTGCCATGCCGGAACCACACTAGGGCCTGAAGCAATCCTGCGGTGTTGCGGCCAGCTCACAAGAAAGCGAGTTGAAGAAAGCAGCTCAGGGTCACTGTAATACACAAACCTGCAGAGTTAAAAATGACAGCTATCGTCCAAAAATATATTGAAGTAAGGCTGCCAAGAGGACTTGAATGCGGGGCAGAATTGCAGGAAACCGATTTCAGGAGGTAGACTGGAATTGCATGTAAAGCATAGGAAAAGAGGCAGAACGTCCACAATGATGCACTTGGCCAAAAAGGGCGTATGCGTTTTTTCCTGAATATATACGGGAAAAAACGCATACGCCCTTTTTGGCCAACCAACCAAGCTTGCAAAGGAAATCTGCACTACAATGAAGTCTCACTGCCCCCCGGTCAAAAGGGCCATCTGAAAAAAGTGTAAAATCCAGAAAGGCAGGACTGGCCATGGAGAACTGGGAACCTTGTTATGCTGATGGGCGGGATGTAAATTGCCAACAGCCACTCTGGAGAAGTGTATGGTGTTTCCTGAAACATCTACAAAACAAAGCAACAGAGCCTAGGGCACTTCCACTTATGGTCCTATAGATTAGGGAAATTAAAATCAAAAAGACACAGTCACCCCAAAGTTTGGGACAGCTCTGTTTACAAGAACCTCGTTTACAGTTCGAGTTCAATATCACAGAAAGCGAAAAATGGATAAAGAAGTTGTGGTAGGTACGTACAATGCAATATCACTCAGCAATGAAATCTATGTCATCAGGCCCATAGCAGCATAATGAGTGGATTCAGGTACGATGATTCTAAGTGAGATAAGTCACACAGAAAAAGAAACATCATAAGATATCACTAATACACGGAATGTAAACTTGGCTACACAGGAACAGAATTACAAAACAGAACAGGGTCTCAAATGTACAAAACCAACTTATGCTTTCTTAAGGGGAAAGGTGAGTTGGGGTGCTGCATAAAACCAGAGATTGAAATTAGCACAGATACCGTTCCATAAGCCAAATATGTAATAGACAAGAGCTACTCCTTTCTCAACCAAGTGGAATCAACACCCCATATTAAACGCCTAAGAATATACCTGACTAGTAAGAATCTTAAAACCTATGGATTTCTATGTCTCCGAAAGAGAATAAAGCGTGTGTACAGTGGCATAAACGCAGCAGTGATAGGATTGGTGAGGTTCGGTGAGCAAATGCAGACCGTTTGAAGTCATATTGCATGGTACCCATTCCATGGGTCTCAACTCTCCAGGTTTAAGGGATTCTTCCTTCAGCTAAAACATGCATTTGGAACCCAGAGTATGATCCACCGTGTGATCGGGAAACGTGTTCAAATGTGTCTCAGGTTTCGTCCCCTGGTACTCGGGTGCAACATTCCAGACGCTTTACTAACACTCTCCCCACTTGGAGAGTCAGTGCCTTTAAACTCCTGTTTGGCCCAGTTTGCAATTTCTGCGGAAAATGAACAGGAATAGGGAGAACCAATGAGAGACTAGCTGGAGGTGTCTGGACGGGCAAATTTAACTCTCATTTCCCACCAGGAAGAGGAATTAACCAAAGGCTCAGCATGCCATTCCGGAACCACACTAGGGCCTGAAGCAATGCTGCGGTGTTGCGGCCAGCTCACAAGAAAGTGAGTTGAAGAAAGGAGCTCAGGGGCACTGTAATTCACAAACCTGCAGAGTTATAAATGACAGCTATTGTCCAAAAATATATTGAAGTAAGGCTGCCAAGAGGACTTGAAAGCGGGGCAGAATTGCAGGAAACCGGTTTCAGGAGGTAGACTGGAATTGCATGTAAAGCATAGGAAAAGAGGCAGAACGTCCACAATGATGCACTTGGCCAAAAAGGGCGTATGCGTTTTTTCCTGAATATATTCAGGAAAAAACGCATACGCCCTTTTTGGCCAACCAAGCAAGCTTGCAAAGGAAATCTGCACTACAATGAAGTCTCACTGCCCCCCGGTCAAAAGGGCCATCTGAAAAAAGTGTAACATCCAGAAAGGCAGGACAGGCCATGGAGAACTGGGAGCCTTGTTATGCTGATGGGCGGGATGTAAATTGCCAACAGCCACTCTGGAGAAGTGTATGGTGTTTCCTGAAACATCTAAAAAACAAAGCAACAGAGCCTAGGACATTTCCACTTATGGTCCTATAGCTTAGGGAAATTAAAATAAAAAAGACACAGTCACCCCAAAGTTTGGGACAGCTTTGTTTACAAGAACCTCGTTTACGGTACAAGTTCTATATCACAGAAAGCGAAAAATGGATAAAGAAGTTGTGGTACTTACGTACAATGCAATATCACTCAGCAATGAAATGTATGTCATCAGGCCCGTAACAGCATAATGAGTGGATTCAGGTACGATGATTCTAAGTAAGATAAGTCACACAGAAAAAGAAACATCATAAGATATCACTACTACACGGAATGTAAACTTGGCTACACAGGAACTGAATTACAAAACAGAACAGGGTGTCAAATGTAGAAAACCAACTTATGCTTGCTTAAGGGGAAAGGTGAGTTGGGGTGCTGCATAAAACCAGAGATTGAAATTAGCACAGATACCGTTCCACAAGCCAAATATGTAATAGACAAGATCTACTCCTTGCTCAACGAAGAGGACACAACACCCCATATTAAACGCCTAAGAATATACCTGACTAGTAAGAATCTTAAAACCTATGGACTTATTTGTCTCCGAAAGAGAATCAAGCGTGTGTACAGCGGCATAAGCGCAGCAGTGATAGGATTGGTGACGTTCGGTGAGCAAATGCAGACCCTTTGAAGTCATATTGCGTGGTACCTATTCCTAGGGTCTCAACTTTCCAGGTTTAAGGGATTCTTCCTTCAGCTAAAACATGCATGTGGAACCCAGAGTATGATCCACCGTGTGATCGGAAAACGTGTTCAAATGTGTCAGTTTTCGTCCGCTGGTACTCGGGTGCAACATTCCAGATGCTTTACTAACACTCTCCCCACTTGGAGAGTCAGTGCCTTTAACCTCCTGTTTGGCCCAGTTTGCAATTTCTGCGGAAAATGAACAGGAATAGGGAGAACCAATGAGAGACTAGCTGGAGGTGTCTGGACGGGCAAATTTAACTCTCACTTCCCACCAGGAAGAGGAATTAACCAAAGGCTCAGCGTGCCATGCCGGAACCACACTAGGGCCTGAAGCAATGCTGCGGTGTTGCGGCCAGCTCACAAGAAAGCGAGTTGAAGAAAGGAGCTCAGGGGCACTGTAATTCACAAACCTGCAGAGTTATAAATGACAGCTATCGTCCAAAAATATATTGAAGTAAGGCTGCCAAGAGGACTCGAAAGCGGGGCAGAATTGCAGGAATCCGATTTCAGGAGGTAGACTGGAATTGCATGTAAAGCATAGGAAAAGAGGCAGAACGTCCACAATGATGCACTTGGCCAAAAAGGGCGTATGCGTTTTTTCCTGAATATATTCAGGAAAAAACGCATACGCCCTTTTTGGCCAACCAAGCAAGCTTGCAAAGAAATCTGCAGTACAATGAAGTCTCACTGCCCCCCAGTCAAAAGGGCCATCTGAAAAAAGTGTAAAATCCAGAAAGGCAGGACAGCTCATGGAGAATTGGGAGCCTTGTTATGCTGATGGGCGGGATGTAAATTGCCAACAGCCACTCTGGAGAAGTGTATGGTGTTGCCTGAAACATCTAAAAAACAAAGCAACAGAGCCTAGGGCACTTCCACTTATGGTCCTATAGCTTAGGGAAATTAAAATCAAAAAGACACAGCCACCCCAAAGTTTGGGACGGCTCTGTTTACAAGAACCTCGTTTACGGTACAAGTTCAATATCACAGAAAGCGAAAAATGGATAAAGAAGTTGTAGTACTTACGTACAATGCAATATCACTCAGCAATGAAATCTATGTCATCAGGCCCATAGCAGCATAATGAGTGGATTCAGGTACGATGATTCTAAGTGAGATAAGTCACACAGAAAAAGAAACATCATAAGATATCACTAATACACGGAATGTAAACTTGGCTACACAGGAACTGAATTACAAAACAGAACAAGGTCTCAAATGTAGAAAACCAACTTATGCTTGCTTAAGGGGAAAGGTGAGTTGGGGTGCTGCATAAAACCAGAGATTGAAATTAGCACAGATACCGTTCCATAAGCCAAATATGTAATAGACAAGAGCTACTCCTTGCTCAACGAAGAGGACTCAACACCCCATATTAAACGTCTAAGAATATACCTGACTAGTAAGAATCTTAAAATCTATGGATTTATATGTCTCCGAAAGAGAATCAAGCGTTTCTACAGAGGCATAAATGCAGCAGTAATAGGATTGGTGAGGTTCGGTGAGCCAATGCAGACCCTTTGAAGTCATATTGCATGGTACCCATTCCATGGGTCTCAACTCTCCAGGTTTAAGGGATTCTTCCTTCAGCTAAAACATGCATGTGGAACCCAGAGTATGATCCACCGTGTGATCGGGAAACGTGTTCAAATGTGTCAGATTTCATCCCCTGGTACTCGGGTGCAACATTCCAGATGCTTTACTAACACTCTCCCCACTTGGAGAGTCAGTGCCTTTAACCTCCTGTTTGGCCCAGTTTGCAATTTCTGCGGAAAATGAACAGGAATAGGGAGAACCAATGAGAGACTAGATGGAGGTGTCTGGACGGGCAAATTTAACTCTCATTTCCCACCAGGAAGAGGAATTAACCAAAGGCTCAGCATGCCATGCCGGAACCACACTAGGGCCTGAAGCAATCCTGCGGAGTTGCGGCCAGCTCACAAGAAAGCGAGTTGAAGAAAGGAGCTCAGGGGCACTGTAATTCACAAACCTGCAGAGTTAAAAATGACAGCTATCGTCCAAAAATATATTGAAGTAAGGCTGCCAAGAGGACTTGAAAGCGGGGCAGAATTGCAGGAATCCGATTTCAGGAGGTAGACTGGAATTGCATGTAAAGCATAGGAAAAGAGGCAGAACGTCCACAATGATGCACTTGGCCAAAAAGGGCGTATGCGTTTTTTCCTGAATATATTCAGAAAAAAACGCATACGCCCTTTTTGGCCAACCAAGCAAGCTTGCAAAGGAAATCTGCAGTACAATGAAGTCTCACTGCCCCCCAGTCAAAAGGGCCATCAGAAAAAAGTGTAAAATTAAGAAAGGCAGGACAGCTCATGGAGAATTGGGAGCCTTGTTATGCTGATGGGCGGGATGTAAATTGCCAACAGCCACTCTGGAGAAGTGTATGGTGTTTCCTGAAACATCTAAAAAACAAAGCAACAGAGCCTAGGGCACTTCCACTTATGGTCGTATAGGTTAGGGAAATTAAAATCAAAAAGAAACAGCCACCCCAAAGTTTGGGACGGCTCTGTTTACAAGAACCTCGTTTACGGTACAAGTTCAATATCACAGAAAGCGAAAAATGGATAAAGAAGTTGTGGTACTTACGTACAATGCAATATCACTCAGCAATGAAATCTATGTCATCAGGCCCATAGCAGAATAATGAGTGGATTCAGGTACGATGATTCTAAGTGAGATAAGTCACACAGAAAAAGAAACATCATAAGATATCACTACTACACGGAATGTAAACTTGGCTACACAGGAACTGAATTACAAAACAGAACACGGTCTCAAATGTAGAAAACCAACTTATGCTTGCTTAAGGGGAAAGGTGAGTTGGGGTTCTGCATAAAACCAGAGATTGAAATTAGCACAGATACCATTCCATAAGCCAAATATGTAATAGACAAGAGCTACTCCTTGCTCAACGAAGTGGACTCTACACCCCATATTAATCGCCTAAGAATATACCTGACTAGTAATAATCTTAAAACCTATGGATTTATATGTCTCCAAAAGAGAATCAAGCATGTGTACAGCGGCATAAACGCAGCAGTGATAGGATTGGTGAGGTTTGATGAGCAAATGCAGACCCTTTGAAGTCATATTGCATGGTACCCATTCCATGGGTCTCAACTCTCCAGGTTTAAGGGATTCTTCCTTCAGCTAAAACATGCATGTGGAACCCAGAGTATGATCCACCGTGTGATCGGGAAACGTGTTCAAATGTGTCTCAGTTTTTGTCCCCTGGTACTCGGGTGCAACATTCCAGACGCTTTACTAACACTCTCCCCACTTGGAGAGTCAGTGCCTTTAACCTCCTGTTTGGCCCAGTTTGCAATTTCTGTGGAAAATGAACAGGAATAGGGAGAACCAATGAGAGACTAACTGGAGGTGTCTGGACGGGCAAATTTAACTCTCATTTCCCACCAGGAAGAGGAATTAACCAAAGGCTCAGCGTGCCATGCCGGAACCACACTAGGGTCTGAAGCAATCCTGCGGTGTTGCGGCCAGCTCACAAGAAAGTGAGTTGAAGAAAGGAGCTCATAGGCACTGTAATTCACAAACCTGCAGAGTTAAAAATGACAGCTATCGTCCAAAAATATATTGAAGTAAGGCTGCCAAGAGGACTTGAAAGCGGGGCAGAATTGCAGGAAACCGATTTCAGGAGGTAGACTGGAATTGCATGTAAAGCATAGGAAAAGAGGCAGAACGTCCACAATGATGCACTTGGCCAAAAAGGGCGTATGCGTTTTTTCCTGAATATATTCAGGAAAAAACGCATACGCCCTTTTTGGCCAACCAAGCAAGCTTGCAAAGGAAATCTGCACTACCATGAAGTCTCACTGCCTCCCGGCCAAAAGGGCCATCTGAAAAAAGTGTAAAATCCAGAAAGGCAGGACAGGCCATGGAGAACTGGGAGCCTTGTTATGCTGATGGGCGGGATGTAAATTGCCAACAGCCACTCTGGAGAAGTGTATGGTGTTTCCTGAAACATCTAAAAAACAAAGCAACAGAGCCTAGGGCACTTCCACTTATGGTCGTATAGCTTAGGGAAATTAAAATCAAAAAGACACAGCCACCCCAAAGTTTGGGACGGCTCTGTTTACAAGAACCTCATTTACAGTACAAATTCAATATCACAGAAGGTGAAAAATGGATAAAGAATTTGTGGTACTTACGTACAATGCAATATCACTCAGCAATGAAATCTATATCATCAGGCCCGTAGCAGCATAATGAGTGGATTCAGGTACGATGATTCTAAGTGAGATAAGTCACACAGAAAAAGAAACATCATAAGATATCACTACTACACGGAATGTAAACTTGGCTACACAGAAACTGAATTACAAAACAGAACACGGTCTCAAATGTAGAAAACCAACTTATGCTTGCTTAAGGGGAAAGGTGAGTTGGGGTTCTGCATAAAACCAGAGATTGAAATTAGCACAGATACCATTCCATAAGCCAAATATGTAATAGACAAGAGCTACTCCTTGCTCAACGAAGTGGACTCTACACCCCATATTAATCGCCTAAGAATATACCTGACTAGTAATAATCTTAAAACCTATGGATTTATATGTCTCCAAAAGAGAATCAAGCATGTGTACAGCGGCAT
Source organism: Pseudorca crassidens (assembly GCF_039906515.1). NCBI lineage: Eukaryota > Metazoa > Chordata > Mammalia > Artiodactyla > Delphinidae > Pseudorca > Pseudorca crassidens. The sequence continues at coordinate 179,149,515 of NC_090298.1, read as the reverse complement.
AAACGCAGCAGTGATTGGATTGGTGAGGTTTGATGAGCAAATGCAGACCCTTTGAAGTCATATTGCATGGTAGCCATTCCATGGGTCTCAACTCTCCAGGTTTAAGGGATTCTTCCTTCAGCTAAAACATGCATGTGGAACCCAGAGTATGATCCACCGTGTGATCGGGAAACGTGTTCAAATGTGTCTCAGTTTTTGTCCCCTGGTACTCGGGTGCAACATTCCAGATGCTTTACTAACACTCTCCCCACTTGGAGAGTCAGTGCCTTTAACCTCCTGTTTGGCCCAGTTTGCAATTTCTGCGGAAAATGAACAGGAATAGGGAGAACCAATGAGAGACTAGCTGGAGGTGTCTGGATGGGCAAATTTAACTCTCATTTCCCACCAGGAAGAGGAATTAACCAAAGGCTCAGCGTGCCATGCCGGAACCACACTAGGGCCTGAAGCAATCCTGCGGTGTTGCGGCCAGCTCACAAGAAAGTGAGTTGAAGAAAGGAGCTCAGGGGCACTGTAATTCACAAACCTGCAGAGTTAAAAATGACAGCTATCGTCCAAAAATATATTGAAGTAAGGCTGCCAAGAGGACTTGAAAGCGGGGCAGGATTGCAGGAAACCGATTTCAGGAGGTAGACTGGAATTGCATGTAAAGCATAGGAAAAGAGGCAGAACGTCCACAATGATGCACTTGGCCAAAAAGGGCGTATGCGTTTTTTCCTGAATATATTCAGGAAAAAACGCATACGCCCTTTTTGGCCAACCAAGCAAGCTTGCAAAGGAAATCTGCACTACAATGAAGTCTCACTGCCCCCCGGTCAAAAGGGCCATCTGAAAAAAGTATAAAATCCAGAAAGGCAGGACAGGCCATGGAGAACTGGGAGCCTTGTTATACTGATGGGCGGGATGTAAATTGCCAACAGCCACTCTGGAGAAGTGTATGGTGTTTCCTGAAACATCTAAAAAACAAAGCAACAGAGCCTAGGGCACTTCCACTTATGGTCCTATAGCTTAGGGAAATTAAAATCAAAAAGACACAGCCACCCCAAAGTTTGGGACGGCTCTGTTTACAAGAACCTCATTTACAGTACAAATTCAATATCACAGAAGGTGAAAAATGGATAAAGAATTTGTGGTACTTACGTACAATGCAATATCACTCAGCAATGAAATCTATATCATCAGGCCCGTAGCAGCATAATGAGTGGATTCAGGTACGATGATTCTAAGTGAGATAAGTCACACAGAAAAAGAAACATCATAAGATATCACTACTACACGGAATGTAAACTTGGCTACACAGAAACTGAATTACAAAACAGAACACGGTCTCAAATGTAGAAAACCAACTTATGCTTGCTTAAGGGGAAAGGTGAGTTGGGGTTCTGCATAAAACCAGAGATTGAAATTAGCACAGATACCATTCCATAAGCCAAATATGTAATAGACAAGAGCTACTCCTTGCTCAACGAAGTGGACTCTACACCACATATTAATCGCCTAAGAATATACCTGACTAGTAATAATCTTAAAACCTATGGATTTATATGTCTCCAAAAGAGAATCAAGCATGTGTACAGCGGCATAAACGCAGCAGTGATAGGATTGGTGAGGTTTGATGAGCAAATGCAGACCCTTTGAAGTCATATTGCATGGTAGCCATTCCATGGGTCTCAACTCTCCAGGTTTAAGGGATTCTTCCTTCAGCTAAAACATGCATGTGGAACCCAGAGTATGATCCACCGTGTGATCGGGAAACGTGTTCAAATGTGTCTCAGTTTTCGTCCCCTGGTACTCGGGTGCAACATTCCAGACGCTTTACTAAAACTCTCCCCACTTGGAGAGTCAGTGCCTTTAACCTCCTGTTTGGCCCAGTTTGCAATTTCTGCGGAAAATGAACAGGAATAGGGAGAACCAATGAGAGACTAGCTGGAGGTGTCTGGACGGGCAAATTTAACTCTCATTTCCCACCAGGAAGAGGAATTAACCAAAGGCTCAGCGTGCCATGCCGGAACCACACTAGGGCCTGAAGCCATGCTGCGGTGTTGCGGCCAGCTCACAAAAAAGCGAGTTGAAGAAAGGAGCTCAGGGGCACTGTAATTCACAAACCTGCAGAGTTATAAATGACAGCTATCGTCCAAAAATATATTGAAGTAAGGCTGCCAAGAGGACTCGAAAGCGGGGCAGAATTGCAGGAATCCGATTTCAGGAGGTAGACTGGAAGTGCATGTAAAGCATAGGAAAAGAGGCAGAACGTCCACAATGATGCACTTGGCCAAAAAGGGCGTATGCGTTTTTTCCTGAATATATTCAGGAAAAAACGCATACGCCCTTTTTGGCCAACCAAGCAAGCTTGCAAAGGAAATCTGCAGTACAATGAAGTCTCACTGCCCCCCAGTCAAAAGGGCCATCTGAAAAAAGTGTAAAATCCAGAAAGGCAGGACAGCTCATGGAGAATTGGGAGCCTTGTTATGCTGATGGGCGGGATGTAAATTGCCAACAGCCACTCTGGAGAAGTGTATGGTGTTTCCTGAAACATCTAAAAAACAAAGCAACAGAGCCTAGGGCACTTCCACTTATGGTCCTATAGCTTAGGGAAATTAAAATCAAAAAGACACAGCCACCCCAAAGTTTGGGACGGCTCTGTTTACAAGAACCTCGTTTACGGTACAAGTTCAATATCACAGAATGCGAAAAATGGATAAAGAATTTGTGGTACTTACGTACAATGCAATATCACTCAGCAATGAAATCTATGTCATCAGGCCCATAGCAGCATAATGAGTGGATTCAGGTACGATGATTCTAAGTGAGATAAGTCACACAGAAAAAGAAACATCATAAGATATCACTAATACACGGAATGTAAACTTGGCTACACAGGAACTGAATTACAAAACAGAACACGGTCTCAAATGTAGAAAACCAACTTATGCTTGCTTAAGGGGAAAGGTGAGTTGGGGTTCTGCATAAAACCAGAGATTGAAATTAGCACAGATACCATTCCATAAGCCAAATATGTAATAGACAAGAGCTACTCCTTGCTCAACGAATTGGACTCTACACCCCATATTAAATGTCTAAGAATATACCTGACTAGTAAGAATCTTAAAATCTATGGATTTATATGTCTCCGAAAGAGAATCAAGTTTGTGTACAGTGGCATAAGCGCAGCAGTGATAGGATTGGTGAGGTTCGGTGAGCCAATGCAGAACCTTTGAAGTCATATTGCATGATACTCATTCCATGGGTCTCAACTCTCCAGGTTTAAGGGATTCTTCCTTCAGCTAAAACATGCATGTGGAACCCAGAGTATGATCCACCGTGTGATCGGGAAACGTGTTCAAATGTGTCTCAGTTTTTGTCCCCTGGTACTCGGGTGCAACATTCCAGACGCTTTACTAAAACTCTCCCCACTTGGAGAGTCAGTGCCTTTAACCTCCTGTTTGGCCCAGTTTGCAATTTCTGCGGAAAATGAACAGGAATAGGGAGAACCAATGAGAGACTAGCTGGAGGTGTCTGGACGGGCAAATTTAACTCTCATTTCCCACCAGGAAGAGGAATTAACCAAAGGCTCAGCGTGCCATACTGGAACCACACTAGGGCCTGAAGCAATCCTGTGGTGTTGCAGCCAGCTCACAAGAAAGCGAGTTGAAGAAAGGAGCTCAGGGGCACTGTAATTCACAAACCTGCAGAGTTATAAATGACAGCTATCGTCCAAAAATATATTGAAGTAAGGCTGCCAAGAGGACTTGAAAGCGGGGCAGAATTGCAGGAAACCGATTTCAGGAGGTAGACTGGAATTGCATGTAAAGCATAGGAAAAGAGGCAGAACGTCCACAATGATGCACTTGGCCAAAAAGGGCGTATGCGTTTTTTCCTGAATATATTCAGGAAAAAACGCATACGCCCTTTTTGGCCAACCAAGCAAGCTTGCAAAGGAAATCTGCACTACCATGAAGTCTCACTGCCCCCCGGTCAAAAGGGCCATCTGAAAAAAGTGTAAAATCCAGAAAGGCAGGACAGGCCATGGAGAACTGGGAGCCTTGTTATGCTGATGGGCGGGATGTAAATTGCCAACAGCCACTCTGGAGAAGTGTATGGTGTTTCCTGAAACATCTAAAAAACAAAGCAACAGAGCCTAGGGCACTTCCACTTATGGTCCTATAGCTTAGGGAAATTAAAATCAAAAAGACACAGCCACCCCAAAGTTTGGGACGGCTCTGTTTACAAGAACCTCATTTACAGTACAAATTCAATATCACAGAATGTGAAAAATGGATAAAGAATTTGTGGTACTTACGTACAATGCAATATCACTCAGCAATGAAATCTATATCATCAGGCCCGTAGCAGCATAATGAGTGGATTCAGGTACGATGATTCTAAGTGAGATAAGTCACACAGAAAAAGAAACATCATAAGATATCACTACTACACGGAATGTAAACTTGGCTACACAGAAACTGAATTACAAAACAGAACACGGTCTCAAATGTAGAAAACCAACTTATGCTTGCTTAAGGGGAAAGGTGAGTTGGGGTGCTGCATAAAACCAGAGATTGAAATTAGCACAGATACCATTCCATAAGCCAAATATGTAATAGACAAGAGCTACTCCTTGCTCAACGAAGTGGACTCTACACCCCATATTAATCGCCTAAGAATATACCTGACTAGTAATAATCTTAAAACCTATGGATTTATATGTCTCCAAAAGAGAATCAAGCATGTGTACAGCGGCATAAACGCAGCAGTGATAGGATTGGTGAGGTTTGATGAGCAAATGCAGACCCTTTGAAGTCATATTGCATGGTACCCATTCCATGGGTCTCAACTCTCCAGGTTTAAGGGATTCTTCCTTCAGCTAAAACATGCATGTGGAACCCAGAGTATGATCCACCGTGTGATCGGGAAACGTGTTCAAATGTGTCTCAGTTTTCGTCCCCTGGTACTCGGGTGCAACATTCCAGACGCTTTACTAACACTCTCCCCACTTGGAGAGTCAGTGCCTTTAACCTCCTGTTTGGCCCAGTTTGCAATTTCTGCGGAAAATGAACAGGAATAGGGAGAACCAATGAGAGACTAGCTGGAGGTGTCTGGATGGGCAAATTTAACTCTCATTTCCCACCAGGAAGAGGAATTAACCAAAGGCTCAGCGTGCCATGCCGGAACCACACTAGGGCCTGAAGCAATCCTGCCGTGTTGCGGCCAGCTCACAAGAAAGCGAGTTGAAGAAAGGAGCTCAGGGACACTGTAATTCACAAACCTGCAGAGTTAAAAATGACAGCTATCGTCCAAAAATATATTGAAGTAAGGCTGCCAAGAGGACTCGAAAGCGGGGCAGGATTGCAGGAAACCGATTTCAGGAGGTAGACTGGAATTGCATGTAAAGCATAGGAAAAGAGGCAGAACGTCCACAATGATGCACTTGGCCAAAAAGGGCGTATGCGTTTTTTCCTGAATATATTCAGGAAAAAACGCATACGCCCTTTTTGGCCAACCAAGCAAGCTTGCAAAGGAAATCTGCACTACAATGAAGTCTCACTGCCCCCCGGTCAAAAGGGCCATCTGAAAAAAGTGTAAAATCCAGAAAGGCAGGATAGGCCATGGAGAACTGGGAGCCTTGTTATGCTGATGGGCGGGATGTAAATTGCCAACAGCCACTCTGGAGAAGTGTATGGTGTTTCCTGAAACATCTAAAAAACAAAGCAACAGAGCCTAGGGCACTTCCACTTATGGTCCTATAGCTTAGGGAAATTAAAATCAAAAAGACACAGCCACCCCAAAGTTTGGGACGGCTCTGTTTACAAGATCCTCGTTTACGGTACAAGTTCAATATCACAGAAAGCGAAAAATGGATAAAGAATTTGTGGTACTTACGTACAATTCAATATCACTCAGCAATGAAATCTATGTCATCAGGCCCATAGCAGCATAATGAGTGGATTCAGGTACGATGATTCTAAGTGAGATAAGTCACACAGAAAAAGAAACATCATAAGATATCACTACTACACGGAATGTAAACTTGGCTACACAGAAACTGAATTACAAAACAGAACACGGTCTCAAATGTAGAAAACCAACTTATGCTTGCTTAAGGGGAAAGGTGAGTTGGGGTGCTGCATAAAACCAGAGATTGAAATTAGCACAGATACCATTCCATAAGCCAAATATGTAATAGACAAGAGCTACTCCTTGCTCAACGAAGTGGACTCTACACCCCATATTAATCGCCTAAGAATATACCTGACTAGTAATAATTTTAAAACCTATGGATTTATATGTCTCCAAAAGAGAATCAAGCATGTGTACAGCGGCATAAACGCAGCAGTGATAGGATTGGTGAGGTTTGATGAGCAAATGCAGACCCTTTGAAGTCATATTGCATGGTAGCCATTCCATGGGTCTCAACTCTCCAGGTTTAAGGGATTCTTCCTTCAGCTAAAACATGCATGTGGAACCCAGAGTATGATCCACCGTGTGATCGGGAAACGTGTTCAAATGTGTCTCAGTTTTTGTCCCCTGGTACTCGGGTGCAACATTCCAGATGCTTTACTAACACTCTCCCCACTTGGAGAGTCAGTGCCTTTAACCTCCTGTTTGGCCCAGTTTGCAATTTCTGCGGAAAATGAACAGGAATAGGGAGAACCAATGAGAGACTAGCTGGAGGTGTCTGGATGGGCAAATTTAACTCTCATTTCCCACCAGGAAGAGGAATTAACCAAAGGCTCAGCGTGCCATGCCAGAACCACACTAGGGCCTGAAGCAATCCTGCGGTGTTGCGGCCAGCTCACAAGAAAGCGAGTTGAAGAAAGGAGCTCAGGGACACTGTAATTCACAAACCTGCAGAGTTAAAAATGACAGCTATCGTCCAAAAATATATTGAAGTAAGGCTGCCAAGAGGACTTGAAAGCGGGGCAGGATTGCAGGAAACCGATTTCAGGAGGTAGACTGGAATTGCATGTAAAGCATAGGAAAAGAGGCAGAACGTCCACAATGATGCACTTGGCCAAAAAGGGCGTATGCGTTTTTTCCTGAATATATTCAGGAAAAAACGCATACGCCCTTTTTGGCCAACCAAGCAAGCTTGCAAAGGAAATCTGCACTACAATGAAGTCTCACTGCCCCCCGGTCAAAAGGGCCATCTGAAAAAAGTGTAAAATCCAGAAAGGCAGGATGGGCCATGGAGAACTGGGAGCCTTGTTATGCTGATGGGCGGGATGTAAATTGCCAACAGCCACTCTGGAGAAGTGTATGGTGTTTCCTGAAACATCTAAAAAACAAAGCAACAGAGCCTAGGGCACTTCCACTTATGGTCCTATAGCTTAGGGAAATTAAAATCAAAAAGACACAGCCACCCTAAAGTTTGGGACGGCTCTGTTTACAAGATCCTCGTTTACGGTACAAGTTCAATATCACAGAAAGCGAAAAATGGATAAAGAAGTTGTGGTACTTACGTACAATGCAATATCACTCAGCAATGAAATCTATGTCATCAGGCCCATAGCAGCATAATGAGTGGATTCAGGTACGATGATTCTAAGTGAGATAAGTCACACAGAAAAAGAAACATCATAAGATATCACTAATACACGGAATGTAAACTTGGCTACACAGGAACTGAATTACAAAACAGAACAGGATCTCAAATGTAGAAAACCAACTTATGCTTGCTTAAGGGGAAAGGTGAGTTGGGGTGCTGCATAAAACCAGAGATTGAAATTAGCACAGATACCATTCCATAAGCCAAATAGGTAATAGACAAGAGCTACTCCTTGCTCAACGAAGTGGACTCAACACCCCATATTAAATGCCTAAGAATATACCTGACTGGTAAGAATCTTAAAACCTATGGATTTATATGTCTCCGAAAGAGAATCAAGCGTGTGTACAGCGGCATAAACGTAGCAGTGATAGGATTGGTGAGGTTCGGTGAGCAAATGCAGACCCTTTGAAGTCATATTGCATGGTACCCATTCCATGGGGCTCAACTCTCCAGGTTTAAGGGATTCTTCCTTCACCTAAAATATGCATGTGGAACCCAGAGTATGATCCACTGTGTGATCGGGAAACGTGTTCAAATGTCTCACTTTTCGTCCCCTGGTACTCGGGCGCAACATTCCAGACGCTTTACTAACACTCTCCCCACTTGGAGAGTCACTGCCTTTAACCTCCTGTTTGGCCCAGTTTGCAATTTCTGCGGAAAATGAACAGGAATAGGGAGAACCAATGAGAGACTAGCTGGAGGTGTCTGGACGGGCAAATTTAACTCTCATTTCCCACCAGGAAGAGGAATTAACCAAAGGCTCAGCGTGCCATGCCGGAACGACACTAGGGCCTGAAGCAATCCTGCGGTGTTGCGGCCAGCTCACAAGAAAGCGAGTTGAAGAAAGGAGCTCAGGGGCACTGTAATTCACAAACCTGCAGAGTTATAAATGACAGCTATCGTCCAAAAATATATTGAAGTAAGGCTGCCAAGAGGACTTGAAAGCGGGGCAGAATTGCAGGAAACCGATTTCAGGAGGTAGACTGGAATTGCATGTAAAGCATAGGAAAAGAGGCAGAACGTCCACAATGATGCACTTGGCCAAAAAGGGCGTATGCGTTTTTTCCTGAATATATTCAGGAAAAAACGCATACGCCCTTTTTGGCCAACCAAGCAAGCTTGCAAAGGAAATCTGCACTACAATGAAGTCTCACTGCCCCCCAGTCAAAAGGGCCATCTGAAAAAAGTGTAAAATCCAGAAAGGCAGGACAGGCCATGGAGAACTGGGAGCCTTGTTATGCTGATGGGCGGGATGTAAATTGCCAACAGCCACTCTGGAGAAGTGTATGGTGTTTCCTGAAACATCTAAAAAACAAAGCAACAGAGCCTAGGGCACTTCCACTTATGGTCCTATAGCTTAGGGAAATTAAAATCAAAAAGACACAGCCACCCCAAAGTTTGGGACGGCTCTGTTTACAAGAACCTCATTTACAGTACAAATTCAATATCACAGAAGGTGAAAAATGGATAAAGAATTTGTGGTACTTACGTACAATGCAATATCACTCAGCAATGAAATCTATATCATCAGGCCCGTAGCAGCATAATGAGTGGATTCAGGTACGATGATTCTAAGTGAGATAAGTCACACAGAAAAGGAAACATCATAAGATATCACTACTACACGGAATGTAAACTTGGCTACACAGAAACTGAATTACAAAACAGAACACGGTCTCAAATGTAGAAAACCAACTTATGCTTGCTTAAGGGGAAAGGTGAGTTGGGGTTCTGCATAAAACCAGAGATTGAAATTAGCACAGATACCATTCCATAAGCCAAATATGTAATAGACAAGATCTACTCCTTGCTCAACGAAGTGGACACTACACCCCATATTAATCGCCTAAGAATATACCTGACTAATAATAATCTTAAAACCTATGGATTTATATGTCTCCAAAAGAGAATCAAGCATGTGTACAGCGGCATAAACGCAGCAGTGATAGGATTGGTGAGGTTTGATGAGCAAATGCAGACCCTTTGAAGTCATATTGCATGGTAGCCATTCCATGGGTCTCAACTCTCCAGGTTTAAGGGATTCTTCCTTCAGCTAAAACATGCATGTGGAACCCAGAGTATGATCCACCGTGTGATCGGGAAACGTGTTCAAATGTGTCTCAGTTTTCGTCCCCTGGTACTCGGGTGCAACATTCCAGACGCTTTACTAACACTCTCCCCACTTGGAGAGTCACTGCCTTTAACCTCCTGTTTGGCCCAGTTTGCAATTTCTGCGGAAAATGAACAGGAATAGGGAGAACCAATGAGAGACTAGCTGGAGGTGTCTGGATGGGCAAATTTAACTCTCATTTCCCACCAGGAAGAGGAATTAACCAAAGGCTCAGCGTGCCATGCCGGAACCACACTAGGGCCTGAAGCAATCCTGCGGTGTTGCGGCCAGCTCACAAGAAAGCGAGTTGAAGAAAGGAGCTCAGGGGCACTGTAATTCACAAACCTGCAGAGTTAAAAATGACAGCTATCGTCCAAAAATATATTGAAGTAAGGCTGCCAAGAGGACTCGAAAGCGGGGCAGAATTGCAGGAATCCGATTTCAGGAGGTAGACTGGAATTGCATGTAAAGCATAGGAAAAGAGACAGAATGTCCACAATGATGCATTTGGCCAAAAAGGGCGTATGCGTTTTTTCCTGAATATATTCAGGAAAAAACGCATACGCCCTTTTTGGCCAACCAAGCAAGCTTGCAAAGGAAATCTGCACTACAATGAAGTCTCACTGCCCCCCGGTCAATAGGGCCATCTGAAAAAAGTGTAAAATCCAGAAAGGCAGGACAGGCCATGGAGAACTGGGAGCCTTGTTATGCTGATGGGCGGGATGTAAATTGCCAACAGCCACTCTGGAGAAGTGTATGGTGTTTCCTGAAACATCTAAAAAACAAAGCAACAGAGCCTAGGGCACTTCCACTTATGGTCCTATAGCTTAGGGAAATTAAAATCAAAAAGACACAGCCACCCCAAAGTTTGGGACAGCTCTGTTTACAAGAACCTCGTTTACGGTACAAGTTCAATATCACAGAAAGTGAAAAATGGACAAAGATTTTGTGGTACTTACGTACAATGCAATATCACTCAGCAATGAAATCTATATCATCAGGCCCGTAGCAGCATAATGAGTGGATTCAGGTACGATGATTCTAAGTGAGATAAGTCACACAGAAAAAGAAACATCATAAGATATCACTACTACACGGAATGTAAACTTGGCTACACAGAAACTGAATTACAAAACAGAACACGGTCTCAAATGTAGAAAACCAACTTATGCTTGCTTAAGGGGAAAGGTGAGTTGGGGTGCTGCATAAAACCAGAGATTGAAATTAGCACAGATACCATTCCATAAGCCAAATAGGTAATAGACAAGAGCTACTCCTTGCTCAACGAAGTGGAGTCAACACCCCATATTAAATGCCTAAGAATATACCTGACTAGTAAGAATCTTAACACCTATGGATTTATATGTCTCCGAAAGAGAATCAAGCGTGTGTACAGCGGCATAAATGCAGCAGTGATAGGATTGGTGAGGTTCGGTGAGCAAATGCAGACCCTTTGAAGTCATATTGCATGGTACCCATTCCATGGGTCTCAACTCTCCAGGTTTAAGGGATTCTTCCTTCAGCTAAAACATGCATGTGGAACCCAGAGTATGATCAACCGTGTGATCGGGAAACGTGTTCAAATGTGTCTCAGTTTTTGTCCCCTGGTACTCGGGTGCAACATTCCAGACGCTTTACTAACACTCTCCCCACTTGGAGAGACAGTGCCTTTAACCTCCTGTTTGGCCCAGTTTGCAATTTCTGCGGAAAATGAACAGAAATAGGGAGAACCAATGAGAGACTAGCTGGAGGTGTCTGGATGGGCAAATTTAACTCTCATTTCCCACCAGGAAGAGGAATTAACCAAAGGCTCAGCGTGCCATGCCGGAACCACACTAGGGCCTGAAGCAATGCTGCGGTGTTGCGGCCAGCTCACAAAAAAGCGAGTTGAAGAAAGGAGCTCAGGGGCACTGTAATTCACAAACCTGCAGAGTTAAAAATGACAGCTATCGTCCAAAAATATATTGAAGTAAGGCTGCCAAGAGGACGTGAAAGCGGGGCAGAATTGCAGGAAACCGATTTCAGGAGGTAGACTGGAATTGCATGTAAAGCATAGGAAAAGAGGCAGAACGTCCACAATGATGCACTTGGCCAAAAAGGGCGTATGCGTTTTTTCCTGAATATATTCAGGAAAAAACGCATACGCCCTTTTTGGCCAACCAAGCAAGCTTGCAAAGGAAATCTGCACTACAATGAAGTCTCACTGCCCCCCGGTCAAAAGGGCCATCTGAAAAAAGTATAACATCCAGAAAGGCAGGACAGGCCATGGAGAACTGGGAGCCTTGTTATGCTGATGGGTGGGATGTAAATTGCCAACAGCCACTCTGGAGAAGTGTATGGTGTTTCCTGAAACATCTACAAAACAAAGCAACAGAGCCTAGAGCACTTCCACTTATGGTCCTATAGCTTAGGGAAATTAAAATCAAAAAGACACAGCCACCCCAAAGTTTGGGCCGGCTCTGTTTACAAGAATCTCGTTTATGGTACAAGTTCAATATAGCAGAAAGTGAAAAATGGATAAAGAAGTTGTGGTACTTACGTACAATGCAATATCACTCAGGAATGAAATCTATGTCATCAGGCCCGTAGCAGCATAATGAGTGGATTCAGGTACGATGATTCTAAGTGAAATAAGTCACACAGAAAGAGAAACATCATAAGATATCACTAATACACGGAATGTAAACTTGGCTACACAGGAACTGAATTACAAAACAGAACAGGATCTCAAATGTAGAAAACCAACTTATGCTTGCTTAAGGGGAAAGGTGAGTTGGGGTGCTGCATAAAACCAGAGATTGAAATTAGCACAGATACCATTCCATAAGCCAAATAGGTAATAGACAAGAGCTACTCCTTGCTCAACGAAGTGGACTCAACACCCCATATTAAATGCCTAAGAATATACCTGACTAGTAAGAATCTTAACACCTATGGATTTATATGTCTCCGAAAGAGAATCAAGCGTGTGTACAGCAGCATAAATGCAGCAGTGATAAGATTGGTGAGGTTCGGTGAGCAAATGCAGACCCTTTGAGGTCATATTGCATGGTACCCATTCCATGGGTCTCAACTCTCCAGGTTTAAGGGATTCTTCCTTCAGCTAAAACATGCATGTGGAACCCAGAGTATGATCCACCGTGTGATCGGGAAACGTGTTCAAATGTGTCTCAGTTTTCGTCCCCTGGTACTCGGGTGCAACATTCCAGTCGCTTTACTAACACTCTCCCCACTTGGAGAGTCAGTGCCTTTAACCTCCTGTTTGGCCCAGTTTGCAATTTCTGCGGAAAATGAACAGGAATAGGGAGAACCAATGAGAGACTAGCTGGAGGTGTCTGGACGGGCAAATTTAACTCTCATTTCCCACCAGGAAGAGGAATTAACCAAAGGCTCAGCGTGCCATGCCGGAACCACACTAGGGCCTGAAGCCATGCTGCGGTGTTGCGGCCAGCTCACAAGAAAGCGAGTTGAAGAAAGGAGCTCAGGGGCACTGTAATTCACAAACCTGCAGAGTTATAAATGACAGCTATCGTCCAAAAATATATTGAAGTAAGGCTGCCAAGAGGACTTGAAAGCGGGGCAGAATTGCAGGAAACCGATTTCAGGAGGTAGACTGGAATTGCATGTAAAGCATAGGAAAAGAGGCAGAACGTCCACAATGATGCACTTGGCCAAAAAGGGCGTATGCGTTTTTTCCTGAATATATTCAGGAAAAAACGCATACGCCCTTTTGGGCCAACCAAGCAAGCTTGCAAAGGAAATCTGCACTACAATGAAGTCTCACTGCCCCCCGGTCAAAAGGGCCATCTGAAAAAAGTATAAAATCCAGAAAGGCAGGACAGGCCATGGAGAACTGGGAGCCTTGTTATGCTGGTGGCCGGGATGTAAATTGCCAATAGCCTCTCTGGAGAAGTGTATGGTGTTTCCTGAAACATCTACAAAACAAAGCAACAGAGCCTAGGGCACTTCCACTTATGGTCGTATAGCTTAGGGAAATTAAAATCAAAAAGACACAGCCACCATAAAGTTTGGGACGGCTCTGTTTACAAGAACCTCGTTTACGGTACAAGTTCAATATCACAGAAAGCGAAAAATGGATAAAGAAGTTGTGGTACTTACATACAATGCAATATCACTCAGCAATGAAATCTATGTCATCAGGCCCATAGCAGCATAATGAGTGGATTCAGGTACGATGATTCTAAGTGAGATAAGTCACACAGAAAAAGAAACATCATAAGATATCACTAATACACGGAATGTAAACTTGGCTACACAGGAACTGAATTACAAAACAGAACAAGGTCTCAAATGTAGAAAACCAACTTATGCTTGCTTAAGGGGAAAGGTGAGTTGGGGTGCTGCATAAAACCAGAGATTGAAATTAGCACAGATACCGTTCCATAAGCCAAATATGTAATAGACAAGAGCTACTCCTTGCTCAACGAAGAGGACTCAACACCCCATATTAAACGTCTAAGAATATACCTGACTAGGAAGAATCTTAAAATCTATGGATTTATATGTCTCCGAAAGAGAATCAAGCGTGTGTACAGTGGCATAAGCGCAGCAGTGATAGGATTGGTGAGGTTCGGTGAGCCAATGCAGAACCTTTGAAGTCATATTGAATGGGACCCATTCCATGGGTCTCAACTCTCCAGGTTTAAGGGATTCTTCCTTCAGCTAAAACATGCATGTGGAACCCAGAGTATGATCCACCGTGTGATCGGGAAACGTGTTCAAATGTGTCTCAGTTTTTGTCCCCTTGTACTCGGGTGCAACATTCCAGACGCTTTACTAAAACTCTCCCCACTTGGAGAGTCAGTGCCTTTAACCTCCTGTTGAACCAGTTTGCAATTTCTGCGGAAAATGAACAGGAATAGGGAGAACCAATGAGAGACTACCTGGAGGTGTCTGGACGGGCAAATTTAACTCTCATTTCCCACCAGGAAGAGGAATTAACCAAAGGCTCAGCGTGCCATGCCGGAACCACACTAGGGCCTGAAGCAATCCTGCGGTGTTGCGGCCAGCTCACAAGAAAGCGAGTTGAAGAAAGGAGCTCAGGGGCACTGTAATTCACAAACCTGCAGAGTTATAAATGACAGCTATCGTCCAAAAATATATTGAAGTAAGGCTGCCAAGAGGACTCGAAAGCGGGGCAGAATTGCAGGAATCCGATTTCAGGAGGTAGACTGGAATTGCATGTAAAGCATAGGAAAAGAGGCAGAACGTCCACAATGATGCACTTGGCCAAAAAGGGCGTATGCGTTTTTTCCTGAATATATTCAGGAAAAAACGCATACGCCCTTTTTGGCCAACCAAGCAAGCTTGCAAAGGAAATCTGCACTACAATGAAGTCTCACTGCCCCCCAGTCAAAAGGGCCATCTGAAAAAAGTGTAAAATCCAGAAAGGCAGGACAGCTCATGGAGAATTGGGAGCCTTGTTATGCTGATGGGCGGGATGTAAATTGCCAACAGCCACTCTGGAGAAGTGTATGGTGTTTCCTGAAACATCTAAAAAACAAAGCAACAGAGCCTAGGGCACTTCCACTTATGGTCCTATAGCTTAGGGAAATTAAAATCAAAAAGACACAGCCACCCCAAAGTTTGGGACGGCTCTGTTTACAAGAACCTCGTTTACGGTACAAGTTCAATATCACAGAAAGCGAAAAATGGATAAAGAAGTTGTGGTACTTACGTACAATGCAATATCACTCAGCAATGAAATCTATGTCATCAGGCCCATAGCAGCATAATGAGTGGATTCAGGTACGATGATTCTAAGTGAGATAAGTCACACAGAAAAAGAAACATCATAAGATATCACTAATACACGGAATGTAAACTTGGCTACACAGGAACTGAATTACAAAACAGAACAAGGTCTCAAATGTAGAAAACCAACTTATGCTTGCTTAAGGGGAAAGGTGAGTTGGGGTGCTGCATAAAACCAGAGATTGAAATTAGCACAGATACCGTTCCATAAGCCAAATATGTAATAGACAAGAGCTACTCCTTGCTCAACGAAGAGGACTCAACACCCCATATTAAACGTCTAAGAATATACCTGACTAGTAAGAATCTTAAAATCTATGGATTTATATGTCTCCGAAAGAGAATCAAGCGTGTGTACAGTGGCATAAGCGCAGCAGTGATAGGATTGGTGAGGTTCGGTGAGCCAATGCAGAACCTTTGAAGTCATATTGAATGGTACCCATTCCATGGGTCTCAACTCTCCAGGTTTAAGGGATTCTTCCTTCAGCTAAAACATGCATGTGGAACCCAGAGTATGATCCACCGTGTGATCGGGAAACGTGTTCAAATGTGTCTCAGTTTTTGTCCCCTGGTACTCGGGTGCAACATTCCAGACGCTTTACTAAAACTCTCCCCACTTGGAGAGTCAGTGCCTTTAAGCTCCTGTTTGGCCCAGTTTGCAATTTCTGCGGAAAATGAACAGGAATAGGGAGAACCAATGAGAGACTACCTGGAGGTGTCTGGACGGGCAAATTTAACTCTCATTTCCCACCAGGAAGAGGAATTAACCAAAGGCTCAGCATGCCATGCCGGAACCACACTAGGGCCTGAAGCAATCCTGCGGTGTTGCGGCCAGCTCACAAGAAAGCGAGTTGAAGAAAGGAGCTCAGGGGCACTGTAATTCACAAACCTGCAGAGTTAAAAATGACAGCTATCGTCCAAAAATATATTGAAGTAAGGCTGCCAAGAGGACTTGAAAGCGGGGCAGAATTGCAGGAAACCGATTTCAGGAGGTAGACTGGAATTGCATGTAAAGCATAGGAAAAGAGGCAGAACGTCCACAATGATGCACTTGGCCAAAAAGGGCGTATGCGTTTTTTCCTGAATATATTCAGGAAAAAACGCATACGCCCTTTTTGGCCAACCAAGCAAGCTTGCAAAGGAAATCTGCACTACCATGAAGTCTCACTGCCCAACCGGTCAAAAGGGCCATCTGAAAAAAGTGTAAAATCCAGAAAGGCAGGACAGGCCATGGAGAACTGGGAGCCTTGTTATGCTGATGGGCGGGATGTAAATTGCCAACAGCCACTCTGGAGAAGTGTATGGTTTTTCCTGAAACATCTAAAAAACAAAGCAACAGAGCCTAGGGCACTTCCACTTATGGTCCTATAGCTTAGGGAAATTAAAATCAAAAAGACACAGCCACCCCAAAGTTTGGGACGGCTCTGTTTACAAGAACCTCATTTACAGTACAAATTCAATATCACAGAAGGTGAAAAATGGATAAAGAATTTGTGGTACTTACGTACAATGCAATATCACTCAGCAATGAAATCTATATCATCAGGCCTGTAGCAGCATAATGAGTGGATTCAGGTACGATGATTCTAAGTGAGATAAGTCACACAGAAAAAGAAACATCATAAGATATCACTACTACACGGAATGTAAACTTGGCTACACAGAAACTGAATTACAAAACAGAACACGGTCTCAAATGTAGAAAACCAACTTATGCTTGCTTAAGGGGAAAGGTGAGTTGGGGTTCTGCATAAAACCAGAGATTGAAATTAGCACAGATACCATTCCATAAGCCAAATATGTAATAGACAAGAGCTACTCCTTGCTCAACGAAGTGGACTCTACACCCCATATTAATCGCCTAAGAATATACCTGACTAGTAATAATCTTAAAACCTATGGATTTATATGTCTCCAAAAGAGAATCAAGCATGTGTACAGCGGCATAAACGCAGCAGTGATAGGATTGGTGAGGTTTGATGAGCAAATGCAGACCCTTTGAAGTCATATTGCATGGTAGCCATTCCATGGGTCTCAACTTTCCAGGTTTAAGGGATTCTTCCTTCAGCTAAAACATGCATGTGGAACCCAGAGTATGATCCACCGTGTGATCGGGAAACGTGTTCAAATGTGTCTCAGTTTTTGTCCCCTGGTACTCGGGTGCAACATTCCAGATGCTTTACTAACACTCTCCCCACTTGGAGAGTCAGTGCCTTTAACCTCCTGTTTGGCCCAGTTTGCAATTTCTGCGGAAAATGAACAGGAATAGGGAGAACCAATGAGAGACTAGCTGGAGGTGTCTGGATGGGCAAATTTAACTCTCATTTCCCACCAGGAAGAGGAATTAACCAAAGGCTCAGCGTGCCATGCCGGAACCACACTAGGGCCTGAAGCAATCCTGCGGTGTTGCGGCCAGCTCACAAGAAAGTGAGTTGAAGAAAGGAGCTCAGGGGCACTGTAATTCACAAACCTGCAGAGTTAAAAATGACAGCTATCGTCCAAAAATATATTGAAGTAAGGCTGCCTAGAGGACTTGAAAGCGGGGCAGGATTGCAGGAATCCGATTTCAGGAGGTAGACTGGAATTGCATGTAAAGCATAGGAAAAGAGGCAGAACGTCCACAATGATGCACTTGGCCAAAAAGGGCGTATGCGTTTTTTCCTGAATATATTCAGGAAAAAACGCATACGCCCTTTTTGGCCAACCAAGCAAGCTTGCAAAGGAAATCTGCACTACAATGAAGTCTCACTGCCCCCCGGTCAAAAGGGCCATCTGAAAAAAGTATAAAATCCAGAAAGGCAGGACAGGCCATGGAGAACTGGGAGCCTTGTTATGCTGATGGGCAGGATGTAAATTGCCAACAGCCACTCTGGAGAAGTGTATGGTGTTTCCTGAAACATCTAAAAAACAAAGCAACAGAGCCTAGGGCACTTCCACTTATGGTCGTATAGCTTAGGGAAATTAAAATCAAAAAGACACAGCCACCCCAAAGTTTGGGACGGCTCTGTTTACAAGAACCTCGTTTACGGTACAAGTTCAATATCACAGAAAGCGAAAAATGGATAAAGAAGTTGTGGTACTTACGTACAATGCAATATCACTCAGCAATGAAATCTATGTCATCAGGCCCATAGCAGCATAATGAGTGGATTCAGGTACGATGATTCTAAGTGAGATAAGTCACACAGAAAAAGAAACATCATAAGATATCACTACTACACGGAATGAAAACTTGGCTACACAGGAACTGAATTACAAAACAGAACAAGGTCTCAAATGTAGAAAACCAACTTATGCTTGCTTAAGGGGAAAGGTGAGTTGGGGTGCTGCATAAAACCAGAGATTGAAATTAGCACAGATACCGTTCCATAAGCCAAATATGTAATAGACAAGAGCTACTCCTTGCTCAACGAAGAGGACTCAACACCCCATATTAAACGTCTAAGAATATACCTGACTAGTAAGAATCTTAAAATCTATGGATTTCTATGTCTCCGAAAGAGAATCAAGCGTGTGTACAGTGGCATAAGCGCAGCAGTGATAGGATTGGTGAGGTTCGGTGAGCCAATGCAGAACCTTTGAAGTCATATTGAATGGTACCCATTCCATGGGTCTCAACTCTCCAGGTTTAAGGGATTCTTCCTTCAGCTAAAACATGCATGTGGAACCCAGAGTATGATCCACCGTGTGATCGGGAAACGTGTTCAAATGTGTCTCAGTTTTTGTCCCCTGGTACTCGGGTGCAACATTCCAGACGCTTTACTAAAACTCTCCCCACTTGGAGAGTCAGTGCCTTTAACCTCCTGTTTGACCCAGTTTGCAATTTCTGCGGAAAATGAACAGGAATAGGGAGAACCAATGAGAGACTACCTGGAGGTGTCTGGACGGGCAAATTTAACTCTCATTTCCCACCAGGAAGAGGAATTAACCAAAGGCTCAGCGTGCCATGCCGGAACCACACTAGGGCCTGAAGCAATCCTGCGGTGTTGCGGCCAGCTCACAAGAAAGCGAGTTGAAGAAAGGAGCTCAGGGGCACTGTAATTCACAAACCTGCAGAGTTATAAATGACAGCTATCGTCCAAAAATATATTGAAGTAAGGCTGCCAAGAGGACTCGAAAGCGGGGCAGAATTGCAGGAATCCGATTTCAGGAGGTAGACTGGAATTGCATGTAAAGCATAGGAAAAGAGGCAGAACGTCCACAATGATGCACTTGGCCAAAAAGGGCGTATGCGTTTTTTCCTGAATATATTCAGGAAAAAACGCATACGCCCTTTTTGGCCAACCAAGCAAGCTTGCAAAGGAAATCTGCACTACAATGAAGTCTCACTGCCCCCCAGTCAAAAGGGCCATCTGAAAAAAGTGTAAAATCCAGAAAGGCAGGACAGGCCATGGAGAACTGGGAGCCTTGTTATGCTGATGGGTGGGATGTAAATTGCCAACAGCCACTCTGGAGAAGTGTATGGTGTTTCCTGAAACATCTAAAAAACAAAGCAACAGAGCCTAGGGCACTTCCACTTATGGTCCTATAGCTTAGGGAAATTAAAATCAAAAAGACACAGCCACCCCAAAGTTTGGGACGGCTCTGTTTACAAGAACCTCATTTACAGTACAAATTCAATATCACAGAAGGTGAAAAATGGATAAAGAATTTGTGGTACTTACGTACAATGCAATATCACTCAGCAATGAAATCTATATCATCAGGCCCGTAGCAGCATAATGAGTGGATTCAGGTACGATGATTCTAAGTGAGATAAGTCACACAGAAAAAGAAACATCATAAGATATCACTACTACACGGAATGTAAACTTGGCTACACAGAAACTGAATTACAAAACAGAACACGGTCTCAAATGTAGAAAACCAACTTATGCTTGCTTAAGGGGAAAGGTGAGTTGGGGTTCTGCATAAAACCAGAGATTGAAATTAGCACAGATACCATTCCATAAGCCAAATATGTAATAGACAAGAGCTACTCCTTGCTCAACGAAGTGGACTCTACACCCCATATTAATCGCCTAAGAATATACCTGACTAGTAATAATCTTAAAACCTATGGATTTATATGTCTCCAAAAGAGAATCAAGCATGTGTACAGCGGCATAAACGCAGCAGTGATAGGATTGGTGAGGTTTGATGAGCAAATGCAGACCCTTTGAAGTCATATTGCATGGTACCCATTCCATGGGTCTCAACTTTCCAGGTTTAAGGGATTCTTCCTTCAGCTAAAACATGCATGTGGAACCCAGAGTATGATCCACCGTGTGATCGGGAAACGTGTTCAAATGTGTCTCAGTTTTTGTCCCCTGGTACTCGGGTGCAACATTCCAGATGCTTTACTAACACTCTCCCCACTTGGAGAGTCAGTGCCTTTAACCTCCTGTTTGGCCAGTTTGCAATTTCTGCGGAAAATGAACAGGAATAGGGAGAACCAATGAGAGACTAGCTGGAGGTGTCTGGATGGGCAAATTTAACTCTCATTTCCCACCAGGAAGAGGAATTAACCAAAGGCTCAGCGTGCCATGCCGGAACCACACTAGGGCCTGAAGCAATCCTGCGGTGTTGCGGCCAGCTCACAAGAAAGTGAGTTGAAGAACGGAGCTCAGGGGCACTGTAATTCACAAACCTGCAGAGTTAAAAATGACAGCTATCGTCCAAAAATATATTGAAGTAAGGCTGCCAAGAGGACTTGAAAGCGGGGCAGGATTGCAGGAATCCGATTTCAGGAGGTAGACTGGAATTGCATGTAAAGCATAGGAAAAGAGGCAGAACGTCCACAATGATGCACTTGGCCAAAAAGGGCGTATGCGTTTTTTCCTGAATATATTCAGGAAAAAACGCATACGCCCTTTTTGGCCAACCAAGCAAGCTTGCAAAGGAAATCTGCACTACAATGAAGTCTCACTGCCCCCCAGTCAAAAGGGCCATCTGAAAAAAGTGTAAAATCCAGAAAGGCAGGACAGCTCATGGAGAATTGGGAGCCTTGTTATGCTGATGGGCAGGATGTAAATTGCCAACAGCCACTCTGGAGAAGTGTATGGTGTTTCCTGAAACATCTAAAAAACAAAGCAACAGAGCCTAGGGCACTTCCACTTATGGTCCTATAGCTTAGGGAAATTAAAATCAAAAAGACACAGCCACCCCAAAGTTTGGGACGGCTCTGTTTACAAGAACCTCGTTTACGGTACAAGTTCAATATCACAGAAAGCGAAAAATGGATAAAGAAGTTGTGGTACTTACGTACAATGCAATATCACTCAGCAATGAAATCTATGTCATCAGGCCCATAGCAGCATAATGAGTGGATTCAGGTACGATGATTCTAAGTGAGATAAGTCACACAGAAAAAGAAACATCATAAGATATCACTAATACACGGAATGTAAACTTGGCTACACAGGAACTGAATTACAAAACAGAACAAGGTCTCAAATGTAGAAAACCAACTTATGCTTGCTTAAGGGGAAAGGTGAGTTGGGGTGCTGCATAAAACCAGAGATTGAAATTAGCACAGATACCGTTCCATAAGCCAAATATGTAATAGACAAGAGCTACTCCTTGCTCAACGAAGAGGACTCAACACCCCATATTAAACGTCTAAGAATATACCTGACTAGGAAGAATCTTAAAATCTATGGATTTATATGTCTCCGAAAGAGAATCAAGCGTGTGTACAGTGGCATAAGCGCAGCAGTGATAGGATTGGTGAGGTTCGGTGAGCCAATGCAGAACCTTTGAAGTCATATTGAATGGTACCCATTCCATGGGTCTCAACTCTCCAGGTTTAAGGGATTCTTCCTTCAGCTAAAACATGCATGTGGAACCCAGAGTATGATCCACCGTGTGATCGGGAAACGTGTTCAAATGTGTCTCAGTTTTTGTCCCCTGGTACTCGGGTGCAACATTCCAGACGCTTTACTAAAACTCTCCCCACTTGGAGAGTCAGTGCCTTTAACCTCCTGTTTGACCCAGTTTGCAATTTCTGCGGAAAATGAACAGGAATAGGGAGAACCAATGAGAGACTACCTGGAGGTGTCTGGACGGGCAAATTTAACTCTCATTTCCCACCAGGAAGAGGAATTAACCAAAGGCTCAGCATGCCATGCCGGAACCACACTAGGGCCTGAAGCAATCCTGCGGTGTTGCGGCCAGCTCACAAGAAAGCGAGTTGAAGAAAGGAGCTCAGGGGCACTGTAATTCACAAACCTGCAGAGTTAAAAATGACAGCTATCGTCCAAAAATATATTGAAGTAAGGCTGCCAAGAGGACTTGAAAGCGGGGCAGAATTGCAGGAAACCGATTTCAGGAGGTAGACTGGAATTGCATGTAAAGCATAGGAAAAGAGGCAGAACGTCCACAATGATGCACTTGGCCAAAAAGGGCGTATGCGTTTTTTCCTGAATATATTCAGGAAAAAACGCATACGCCCTTTTTGGCCAACCAAGCAAGCTTGCAAAGGAAATCTGCACTACCATGAAGTCTCACTGCCCAACCGGTCAAAAGGGCCATCTGAAAAAAGTGTAAAATCCAGAAAGGCAGGACAGGCCATGGAGAACTGGGAGCCTTGTTATGCTGATGGGCGGGATGTAAATTGCCAACAGCCACTCTGGAGAAGTGTATGGTGTTTCCTGAAACATCTAAAAAACAAAGCAACAGAGCCTAGGGCACTTCCACTTATGGTCCTATAGCTTAGGGAAATTAAAATCAAAAAGACACAGCCACCCCAAAGTTTGGGACGGCTCTGTTTACAAGAACCTCATTTACAGTACAAATTCAATATCACAGAAGGTGAAAAATGGATAAAGAATTTGTGGTACTTACGTACAATGCAATATCACTCAGCAATGAAATCTATATCATCAGGCCCGTAGCAGCATAATGAGTGGATTCAGGTACGATGATTCTAAGTGAGATAAGTCACACAGAAAAGGAAACATCATAAGATATCACTACTACACGGAATGTAAACTTGGCTACACAGAAACTGAATTACAAAACAGAACACGGTCTCAAATGTAGAAAACCAACTTATGCTTGCTTAAGGGGAAAGGTGAGTTGGGGTTCTGCATAAAACCAGAGATTGAAATTAGCACAGATACCATTCCATAAGCCAAATATGTAATAGACAAGAGCTACTCCTTGCTCAACGAAGTGGACTCTACACCCCATATTAATCGCCTAAGAATATACCTGACTAGTAATAATCTTAAAACCTATGGATTTATATGTCTCCAAAAGAGAATCAAGCATGTGTACAGCGGCATAAACGCAGCAGTGATAGGATTGGTGAGGTTTGATGAGCAAATGCAGACCCTTTGAAGTCATATTGCATGGTAGCCATTCCATGGGTCTCAACTTTCCAGGTTTAAGGGATTCTTCCTTCAGCTAAAACATGCATGTGGAACCCAGAGTATGATCCACCGTGTGATCGGGAAACGTGTTCAAATGTGTCTCAGTTTTTGTCCCCTGGTACTCGGGTGCAACATTCCAGATGCTTTACTAACACTCTCCCCACTTGGAGAGTCAGTGCCTTTAACCTCCTGTTTGGCCCAGTTTGCAATTTCTGCGGAAAATGAACAGGAATAGGGAGAACCAATGAGAGACTAGCTGGAGGTGTCTGGATGGGCAAATTTAACTCTCATTTCCCACCAGGAAGAGGAATTAACCAAAGGCTCAGCGTGCCACGCCGGAACCACACTAGGGCCTGAAGCAATCCTGCGGTGTTGTGGCCAGCTCACAAGAAAGTGAGTTGAAGAAAGGAGCTCAGGGGCACTGTAATTCACAAACCTGCAGAGTTAAAAATGACAGCTATCGTCCAAAAATATATTGAAGTAAGGCTGCCAAGAGGACTTGAAAGCGGGGCAGGATTGCAGGAATCCGATTTCAGGAGGTAGACTGGAATTGCATGTAAAGCATAGGAAAAGAGGCAGAACGTCCACAATGATGCACTTGGCCAAAAAGGGCGTATGCGTTTTTTCCTGAATATATTCAGGAAAAAACGCATACGCCCTTTTTGGCCAACCAAGCAAGCTTGCAAAGGAAATCTGCACTACAATGAAGTCTCACTGCCCCCCGGTCAAAAGGGCCATCTGAAAAAAGTATAAAATCCAGAAAGGCAGGACAGGCCATGGAGAACTGGGAGCCTTGTTATGCTGATGGGCGGGATGTAAATTGCCAACAGCCACTCTGGAGAAGTGTATGGTGTTTCCTGAAACATCTAAAAAACAAAGCAACAGAGCCTAGGGCACTTCCACTTATGGTCCTATAGCTTAGGGAAATTAAAATCAAAAAGACACAGCCACCCCAAAGTTTGGGACGGCTCTGTTTACAAGAACCTCGTTTACGGTACAAGTTCAATATCACAGAAAGCGAAAAATGGATAAAGAAGTTGTGGTACTTACGTACAATGCAATATCACTCAGCAATGAAATCTATGTCATCAGGCCCATAGCAGCATAATGAGTGGATTCAGGTACGATGATTCTAAGTGAGATAAGTCACACAGAAAAAGAAACATCATAAGATATCACTACTACACGGAATGAAAACTTGGCTACACAGGAACTGAATTACAAAACAGAACAAGGTCTCAAATGTAGAAAACCAACTTATGCTTGCTTAAGGGGAAAGGTGAGTTGGGGTGCTGCATAAAACCAGAGATTGAAATTAGCACAGATACCGTTCCATAAGCCAAATATGTAATAGACAAGAGCTACTCCTTGCTCAACGAAGAGGACTCAACACCCCATATTAAACGTCTAAGAATATACCTGACTGGTAAGAATCTTAAAATCTATGGATTTCTATGTCTCCGAAAGAGAATCAAGCGTGTGTACAGTGGCATAAGCGCAGCAGTGATAGGATTGGTGAGGTTCGGTGAGCCAATGCAGAACCTTTGAAGTCATATTGAATGGTACCCATTCCATGGGTCTCAACTCTCCAGGTTTAAGGGATTCTTCCTTCAGCTAAAACATGCATGTGGAACCCAGAGTATGATCCACCGTGTGATCGGGAAACGTGTTCAAATGTGTCTCAGTTTTTGTCCCCTGGTACTCGGGTGCAACATTCCAGACGCTTTACTAAAACTCTCCCCACTTGGAGAGTCAGTGCCTTTAACCTCCTGTTTGGCCCAGTTTGCAATTTCTGTGGAAAATGAACAGGAATAGGGAGAACCAATGAGAGACTAGCTGGAGGTGTCTGGACGGGCAAATTTAACTCTCATTTCCCACCAGGAAGAGGAATTAACCAAAGGCTCAGCGTGCCATACCGGAACCACACTAGGGCCTGAAGCAATCCTGCGGTGTTGCGGCCAGCTCACAAGAAAGCGAGTTGAAGAAAGGAGCTCAGGGGCACTGTAATTCACAAACCTGCAGAGTTATAAATGACAGCTATCGTCCAAAAATATATTGAAGTAAGGCTGCCAAGAGGACTCGAAAGCGGGGCAGAATTGCAGGAATCCGATTTCAGGAGGTAGACTGGAATTGCATGTAAAGCATAGGAAAAGAGGCAGAACGTCCACAATGATGCACTTGGCCAAAAAGGGCGTATGCGTTTTTTCCTGAATATATTCAGGAAAAAACGCATACGCCCTTTTTGGCCAACCAAGCAAGCTTGCAAAGGAAATCTGCACTACAATGAAGTCTCACTGCCCCCCAGTCAAAAGGGCCATCTGAAAAAAGTGTAAAATCCAGAAAGGCAGGACAGCTCATGGAGAATTGGGAGCCTTGTTATGCTGATGGGCGGGATGTAAATTGCCAACAGCCACTCTGGAGAAGTGTATGGTGTTTCCTGAAACATCTAAAAAACAAAGCAACAGAGCCTAGGGCACTTCCACTTATGGTCCTATAGCTTAGGGAAATTAAAATCAAAAAGACACAGCCACCCCAAAGTTTGGGACGGCTCTGTTTACAAGAACCTCGTTTACGGTACAAGTTCAATATCACAGAAAGCGAAAAATGGATAAAGAAGTTGTGGTACTTACGTACAATGCAATATCACTCAGCAATGAAATCTATGTCATCAGGCCCATAGCAGCATAATGAGTGGATTCAGGTACGATGATTCTAAGTGAGATAAGTCACACAGAAAAAGAAACATCATAAGATATCACTAATACACGGAATGTAAACTTGGCTACACAGGAACTGAATTACAAAACAGAACAAGGTCTCAAATGTAGAAAACCAACTTATGCTTGCTTAAGGGGAAAGGTGAGTTGGGGTGCTGCATAAAACCAGAGATTGAAATTAGCACAGATACCGTTCCATAAGCCAAATATGTAATAGACAAGAGCTACTCCTTGCTCAACGAAGAGGACTCAACACCCCATATTAAACGTCTAAGAATATACCTGACTAGTAAGAATCTTAAAATCTATGGATTTATATGTCTCCGAAAGAGAATCAAGCGTGTGTACAGTGGCATAAGCGCAGCAGTGATAGGATTGGTGAGGTTCGGTGAGCCAATGCAGAACCTTTGAAGTCATATTGCATGGTAGCCATTCCATGGGTCTCAACTCTCCAGGTTTAAGGGATTCTTCCTTCAGCTAAAACATGCATGTGGAACCCAGAGTATGATCCACCGTGTGATCGGGAAACGTGTTCAAATGTGTCAGATTTCGTCCCCTGGTACTCGGGTGCAACATTCCAGACGCTTTACTAACACTCTCCCCACTTGGAGAGTCAGTGCCTTTAACCTCCTGTTTGGCCCAGTTTGCAATTTCTGCGGAAAATGAACAGGAATAGGGAGAACCAATGAGAGACTAGCTGGAGGTGTCTGGACGGGCAAATTTAACTCTCATTTCCCACCAGGAAGAGGAATTAACCAAAGGCTCAGCATGCCATGCCAGAACCACACTAGGGCCTGAAGCAATCCTGCGGTGTTGCGGCCAGCTCACAAGAAAGCGAGTTGAAGAAAGGAGCTCAGGGGCACTGTAATTCACAAACCTGCAGAGTTAAAAATGACAGCTATCGTCCAAAAATATATTGAAGTAAGGCTGCCAAGAGGACTTGAAAGCGGGGCAGAATTGCAGGAATCCGATTTCAGGAGGTAGACTGGAATTGCATGTAAAGCATAGGAAAAGAGGCAGAATGTCCACAATGATGCACTTGGCCAAAAAGGGCGTATGCGTTTTTTCCTGAATATATTCAGGAAAAAACGCATACGCCCTTTTTGGCCAACCAAGCAAGCTTGCAAAGGAAATCTGCAGTACAATGAAGTCTCACTGCCCCCCAGTCAAAAGGGGCATCTGAAAAAAGTGTAAAATCCAGAAAGGCAGGACAGCTCATGGAGAATTGGGAGCCTTGTTATGCTGATGGGCGGGATGTAAATTGCCAACAGCCACTCTGGAGAAGTGTATGGTGTTTCCTGAAACATCTAAAAAGCAAAGCAACAGAGCCTAGGGCACTTCCACTTATGGTCGTATAGCTTAGGGAAATTAGAATCAAAAAGACACAGCCACCCCAAAGTTTGGGACGGCTCTGTTTACAAGAACCTCGTTTACGGTACAAGTTCAATATCACAGAAAGCGAAAAATGGATAAAGAAGTTGTGGTACTTACGTACAATGCAATATCACTCAGCAATGAAATCTATGTCATCAGGCCCATAGCAGCATAATGAGTGGATTCAGGTACGATGATTCTAAGTGAGATAAGTCACACAGAAAAAGAAACATCATAAGATATCACTACTACACGGAATGTAAACTTGGCTACACAGGAACAGAATTACAAAACAGAACAGGGTCTCAAATGTAGAAAACCAACTTATGCTTGCTTAAGGGGAAAGGTGAGTTGGGGTGCTGCATAAAACCAGAGATTGAAATTAGCAGAGATACCGTTCCATAAGCCAAATATGTAATAGACAAGAGCTACTCCTTTCTCAACCAAGTGGAATCAACACCCAATATTAAACGCCTAAGAATATACCTGACTAGTAAGAATCTTAAAACCTATGGATTTCTATGTCTCCGAAAGAGAATCAAGCGTGTGTACAGCGGCATAAACGCAGCAGTGATAGGATTGGTGAGGTTCGGTGAGCAAATGCAGACCCTTTGAAGTCATATTGCATGGTACCCATTCCATGGGTCTCAACTCTCCAGGTTTAAGGGATTCTTCCTTCAGCTAAAACATGCATGTGGAACCCAGAGTATGATCCACCGTGTGATCGGGAAACGTGTTCAAATGTGTCTCAGGTTTCGTCCCCTGGTACTCGGGTGCAACATTCCAGACGCTTTACTAACACTCTCCCCACTTGGAGAGTCAGTGCCTTTAACCTCCTGTTTGGCACAGTTTGCAATTTCTGCGGAAAATGAACAGGAATAGGGAGAACCAATGAGAGACTAGCTGGAGGTGTCTGGACAGGCAAATTTAACTCTCATTTCCCACCAGGAACAGGAATTAACCAAAGGCTCAGCGTGCCATTCCGGAACCACCCTATGTCCTGAAGCAATCCTGCGGTGTTGCGGCCAGCTCACAAGAAAGCGAGTTGAAGAAAGGAGCTCAGAGGCACTGTAATTCACAAACCTGCAGAGTTATAAATGACAGCTATCGTCCAAAAATATATTGAAGTAAGGCTGCCAAGAGGACTTGAAAGCGGGGCAGAATTGCAGGAAACCGGTTTCAGGAGGTAGACTGGAATTGCATGTAAAGCATAGGAAAAGAGGCAGAACGTCCACAATGATGCACTTGGCCAAAAAGGGCGTATGCGTTTTTTCCTGAATATATTCAGGAAAAAACGCATACGCCCTTTTTGGCCAACCAAGCAAGCTTGCAAAGGAAATCTGCACTACAATGAAGTCTCACTGCCCCCCGGTCAAAAGGGCCATCTGAAAAAAGTGTAACATCCAGAAAGGCAGGACAGGCCATGGAGAACTGGGAGCCTTGTTATGCTGATGGGCGGGATGTAAATTGCCAACAGCCACTCTGGAGAAGTGTATGGTGTTTCCTGAAACATCTAAAAAACAAAGCAACAGAGCCTAGGACATTTCCACTTATGGTCCTATAGCTTAGGGAAATTAAAATCAAAAAGACACAGTCACCCCAAAGTTTGGGACAGCTCTGTTTACAAGAACCTCGTTTACGGTACAAGTTCTATATCACAGAAAGCGAAAAATGGATAAAGAAGTTGTGGTACTTACGTACAATGCAATATCACTCAGCAATGAAATGTATGTCATCAGGCCCGTAACAGCATAATGAGTGGATTCAGGTACGATGATTCTAAGTGAGATAAGTCACACAGAAAAAGAAACATCATAAGATATCACTACTACACGGAATGTAAACTTGGCTACACAGGAACTGAATTACAAAACAGAACAGGGTGTCAAATGTAGAAAACCAACTTATGCTTGCTTAAGGGGAAAGGTGAGTTGGGGTGCTGCATAAAACCAGAGATTGAAATTAGCACAGATACCGTTCCACAAGCCAAATATGTAATAGACAAGATCTACTCCTTGCTCAACGAAGAGGACACAACACCCCATATTAAACGCCTAAGAATATACCTGACTAGTAAGAATCTTAAAACCTATGGACTTATTTGTCTCCGAAAGAGAATCAAGCGTGTGTACAGCGGCATAAGCGCAGCAGTGATAGGATTGGTGACGTTCGGTGAGCAAATGCAGACCCTTTGAAGTCATATTGCGTGGTACCTATTCCTTGGGTCTCAACTTTCCAGGTTTAAGGGATTCTTCCTTCAGCTAAAACATGCATGTGGAACCCAGAGTATGATCCACCGTGTGATCGGAAAACGTGTTCAAATGTGTCAGTTTTCGTCCGCTGGTACTCGGGTGCAACATTCCAGATGCTTTACTAACACTCTCCCCACTTGGAGAGTCAGTGCCTTTAACCTCCTGTTTGGCCCAGTTCGCAATTTCTGCGGAAGATGAACAGGAATAGGGAGAACCAATGAGAGACTAGCTGGAGGTGTCTGGACGGGCAAATTTAACTCTCATTTCCCACCAGGAAGAGGAATTAAACAAAGGCTCAGCGTGCCATTCCGGAACCACCCTATGTCCTGAAGCAATCCTGCGGTGTTGCGGCCAGCTCACAAGAAAGCGAGTTGAAGAAAGGAGCTCAGGGGCACTGTATTTCACAAACCTGCAGAGTTAAAAATGACAGCTATCGTCCAAAAATATATTGAAGTAAGGGTACCAAGAGGACTTGAAAGCGGGGCAGAATTGTAGGAAACCGATTTCAGGAGGTAGACTGGAATTGCATGTAAAGCATAGGAAAAGAGGCAGAACGTCCACAATGATGCACTTGGCCAAAAAGGGCGTATGCGTTTTTTCCTGAATATATTCAGGAAAAAACGCATACGCCCTTTTTGGCCAACCAAGCAAGCTTGCAAAGGAAATCTGCACTACAATGAAGTCTCACTGCCCCCCGGTCAATAGGGCCATCTGAAAAAAGTGTAAAATCCAGAAAGGCAGGACAGGCCATGGAGAACTGGGAGCCTTGTTATGCTGATGGGCGGGATGTAAATTGCCAACAGCCACTCTGGAGAAGTGTATGGTGTTTCCTGAAACATCTAAAAAACAAAGCAACAGAGCCTAGGGCACTTCCACTTATGGTCCTATAGCTTAGGGAAATTAAAATCAAAAAGACACAGCCACCCCAAAGTTTGGGACAGCTCTGTTTACAAGAACCTCGTTTACGGTACAAGTTCAATATCACAGAAAGTGAAAAATGGACAAAGATTTTGTGGTACTTACGTACAATGCAATATCACTCAGCAATGAAATCTATATCATCAGGCCCGTAGCAGCATAATGAGTGGATTCAGGTACGATGATTCTAAGTGAGATAAGTCACACAGAAAAAGAAACATCATAAGATATCACTACTACAGGGAATGTAAACTTGGCTACACAGAAACTGAATTACAAAACAGAACACGGTCTCAAATGTAGAAAACCAACTTATGCTTGCTTAAGGGGAAAGGTGAGTTGGGGTTCTGCATAAAACCAGAGATTGAAATTAGCACAGATACCATTCCATAAGCCAAATATGTAATAGACAAGATCTACTCCTTGCTCAACGAAGTGGACTCTACACCCCATATTAATCGCCTAAGAATATACCTGACTAGTAATAATCTTAAAACCTATGGATTTATATGTCTCCAAAGAGAATCAAGCATGTGTACAGCGGCATAAACGCAGCAGTGATAGGATTTCTGAGGTTTGATGAGCAAATGCAGACCCTTTGAAGTCATATTGCATGGTAGCCATTCCATGGGTCTCAACTCTCCAGGTTTAAGGGATTCTTCCTTCAGCTAAAACATGCATGTGGAACCCAGAGTATGATCCACCGTGTGATCGGGAAACGTGTTCAAATGTGTCTCAGTTTTCGTCCCCTGGTACTCGGGTGCAACATTCCAGACGCTTTACTAACACTCTCCCCACTTGGAGAGTCACTGCCTTTAACCTCCTGTTTGGCCCAGTTTGCAATTTCTGCGGAAAATGAACAGGAATAGGGAGAACCAATGAGAGACTAGCTGGAGGTGTCTGGATGGGCAAATTTAACTCTCATTTCCCACCAGGAAGAGGAATTAACCAAAGGCTCAGCGTGCCATGCCGGAACCACACTAGGGCTTGAAGCAATCCTGCGGTGTTGCGGCCAGCTCACAAGAAAGCGAGTTGAAGAAAGGAGCTCAGGGGCACTGTAATTCACAAACCTGCAGAGTTAAAAATGACAGCTATCGTCCAAAAATATATTGAAGTAAGGCTGCCAAGAGGACTCGAAAGCGGGGCAGAATTGCAGGAATCCGATTTCAGGAGGTAGACTGGAATTGCATGTAAAGCATAGGAAAAGAGACAGAATGTCCACAATGATGCACTTGGCCAAAAAGGGCGTATGCGTTTTTTCCTGAATATATTCAGGAAAAAACGCATACGCCCTTTTTGGCCAACCAAGCAAGCTTGCAAAGGAAATCTGCACTACAATGAAGTCTCACTGCCCCCCAGTCAAAAGGGCCATCTGAAAAAAGTGTAAAATCCAGAAAGGCAGGACAGGCCATGGAGAACTGGGAGCCTTGTTATGCTGATGGGCGGGATGTAAATTGCCAACAGCCACTCTGGAGAAGTGTATGGTGTTTCCTGAAACATCTACAAAACAAAGCAACAGAGCCTAGGGCACTTCCACTTATGGTCCTATAGCTTAGGGAAATTAAAATCAAAAAGACACAGCCACCCCAAAGTTTGGGATGGCTCTGTTTACAAGAACCTCGTTTACGGTACAAGTTCAATATCACAGAAAGTGAAAAATGGATAAAGAAGTTGTGGTACTTACGTACAATGCAATATCACTCAGCAATGAAATCTATGTCATCAGGCCCATAGCAGCATAATGAGTGGATTCAGGTACGATGATTCTAAGTGAGATAAGTCACACAGAAAAAGAAACATCATAAGATATCACTACTACACGGAATGTAAACTTGGCTACACAGGAACTGAATTACAAAACAGAACAGGGTCTCAAATGTAGAAAACCAACTTATGCTTTCTTAAGGGGAAAGGTGAGTTGGGGTGCTGCATAAAACCAGAGATTGAAATTAGCACAGATACCGTTCCATAAGCCAAATATGTAATAGACAAGAGCTACTCCTTTCTCAACCAAGTGGAATCAACACCCCATATTAAACGCCTAAGAATATACCTGACTAGTAAGAATCTTAAAACCTATGGATTTCTATGTCTCCGAAAGAGAATCAAGCGTGTGTACAGCGGCATAAACGCAGCAGTGATAGGATTGGTGAGGTTCGGTGAGCAAATGCAGACCCTTTGAAGTCATATTGCATGGTACCCATTCCATGGGTCTCAACTCTCCAGGTTTAAGGGATTCTTCCTTCAGCTAAAACATGCATTTGGAACCCAGAGTATGATCCACCGTGTGATCGGGAAACGTGTTCAAATGTGTCTCAGGTTTCGTCCCCTGGTACTCGGGTGCAACATTCCAGACGCTTTACTAACACTCTCCCCACTTGGAGAGACAGTGCCTTTAACCTCCTGTTTGGCCCAGTTTGCAATTTCTGCGGAAAATGAACAGAAATAGGGAGAACCAATGAGAGACTAGCTGGAGGTGTCTGGATGGGCAAATTTAACTCTCATTTCCCACCAGGAAGAGGAATTAACCAAAGGCTCAGCGTGCCATGCCGGAACCACACTAGGGCCTGAAGCAATCCTGCGGTGTTGCGGCCAGCTCACAAGAAAGCGAGTTGAAGAAAGCAGCTCAGGGTCACTGTAATACACAAACCTGCAGAGTTAAAAATGACAGCTATCGTCCAAAAATATATTGAAGTAAGGCTGCCAAGAGGACTTGAATGCGGGGCAGAATTGCAGGAAACCGATTTCAGGAGGTAGACTGGAATTGCATGTAAAGCATAGGAAAAGAGGCAGAACGTCCACAATGATGCACTTGGCCAAAAAGGGCGTATGCGTTTTTTCCTGAATATATACGGGAAAAAACGCATACGCCCTTTTTGGCCAACCAAGCAAGCTTGCAAAGGAAATCTGCACTACAATGAAGTCTCACTGCCCCCCGGTCAAAAGGGCCATCTGAAAAAAGTGTAAAATCCAGAAAGGCAGGACTGGCCATGGAGAACTGGGAACCTTGTTATGCTGATGGGCGGGATGTAAATTGCCAACAGCCACTCTGGAGAAGTGTATGGTGTTTCCTGAAACATCTACAAAACAAAGCAACAGAGCCTAGGGCACTTCCACTTATGGTCCTATAGCTTAGGGAAATTAAAATCAAAAAGACACAGTCACCCCAAAGTTTGGGACAGCTCTGTTTACAAGAACCTCGTTTACAGTTCGAGTTCAATATCACAGAAAGCGAAAAATGGATAAAGAAGTTGTGGTAGGTACGTACAATGCAATATCACTCAGCAATGAAATCTATGTCATCAGGCCCATAGCAGCATAATGAGTGGATTCAGGTACGATGATTCTAAGTGAGATAAGTCACACAGAAAAAGAAACATCATAAGATATCACTAATACACGGAATGTAAACTTGGCTACACAGGAACAGAATTACAAAACAGAACAGGGTCTCAAATGTAGAAAACCAACTTATGCTTTCTTAAGGGGAAAGGTGAGTTGGGGTGCTGCATAAAACCAGAGATTGAAATTAGCACAGATACCGTTCCATAAGCCAAATATGTAATAGACAAGAGCTACTCCTTTCTCAACCAAGTGGAATCAACACCCCATATTAAACGCCTAAGAATATACCTGACTAGTAAGAATCTTAAAACCTATGGATTTCTATGTCTCCGAAAGAGAATCAAGCGTGTGTACAGTGGCATAAACGCAGCAGTGATAGGATTGGTGAGGTTCGGTGAGCAAATGCAGACCCTTTGAAGTCATATTGCATGGTACCCATTCCATGGGTCTCAACTCTCCAGGTTTAAGGGATTCTTCCTTCAGCTAAAACATGCATTTGGAACCCAGAGTATGATCCACCGTGTGATCGGGAAACGTGTTCAAATGTGTCTCAGGTTTCGTCCCCTGGTACTCGGGTGCAACATTCCAGACGCTTTACTAACACTCTCCCCACTTGGAGAGTCAGTGCCTTTAAACTCCTGTTTGGCCCAGTTTGCAATTTCTGCGGAAAATGAACAGGAATAGGGAGAACCAATGAGAGACTAGCTGGAGGTGTCTGGACGGGCAAATTTAACTCTCATTTCCCACCAGGAAGAGGAATTAACCAAAGGCTCAGCATGCCATTCCGGAACCACACTAGGGCCTGAAGCAATGCTGCGGTGTTGCGGCCAGCTCACAAGAAAGCGAGTTGAAGAAAGGAGCTCAGGGGCACTGTAATTCACAAACCTGCAGAGTTATAAATGACAGCTATTGTCCAAAAATATATTGAAGTAAGGCTGCCAAGAGGACTTGAAAGCGGGGCAGAATTGCAGGAAACCGGTTTCAGGAGGTAGACTGGAATTGCATGTAAAGCATAGGAAAAGAGGCAGAACGTCCACAATGATGCACTTGGCCAAAAAGGGCGTATGCGTTTTTTCCTGAATATATTCAGGAAAAAACGCATACGCCCTTTTTGGCCAACCAAGCAAGCTTGCAAAGGAAATCTGCACTACAATGAAGTCTCACTGCCCCCCGGTCAAAAGGGCCATCTGAAAAAAGTGTAACATCCAGAAAGGCAGGACAGGCCATGGAGAACTGGGAGCCTTGTTATGCTGATGGGCGGGATGTAAATTGCCAACAGCCACTCTGGAGAAGTGTATGGTGTTTCCTGAAACATCTAAAAAACAAAGCAACAGAGCCTAGGGCACTTCCACTTATGGTCCTATAGCTTAGGGAAATTAAAATCAAAAAGACACAGCCACCCTAAAGTTTGGGACGGCTCTGTTTACAAGATCCTCGTTTACGGTACAAGTTCTATATCACAGAAAGCGAAAAATGGATAAAGAAGTTGTGGTACTTACGTACAATGCAATATCACTCAGCAATGAAATGTATGTCATCAGGCCCGTAACAGCATAATGAGTGGATTCAGGTACGATGATTCTAAGTAAGATAAGTCACACAGAAAAAGAAACATCATAAGATATCACTACTACACGGAATGTAAACTTGGCTACACAGGAACTGAATTACAAAACAGAACAAGGTCTCAAATGTAGAAAACCAACTTATGCTTGCTTAAGGGGAAAGGTGAGTTGGGGTGCTGCATAAAACCAGAGATTGAAATTAGCACAGATACCGTTCCACAAGCCAAATATGTAATAGACAAGATCTACTCCTTGCTCAACGAAGAGGACACAACACCCCATATTAAACGCCTAAGAATATACCTGACTAGTAAGAATCTTAAAACCTATGGACTTATTTGTCTCCGAAAGAGAATCAAGCGTGTGTACAGCGGCATAAGCGCAGCAGTGATAGGATTGGTGACGTTCGGTGAGCAAATGCAGACCCTTTGAAGTCATATTGCGTGGTACCTATTCCTTGGGTCTCAACTTTCCAGGTTTAAGGGATTCTTCCTTCAGCTAAAACATGCATGTGGAACCCAGAGTATGATCCACCGTGTGATCGGAAAACGTGTTCAAATGTGTCAGTTTTCGTCCGCTGGTACTCGGGTGCAACATTCCAGATGCTTTACTAACACTCTCCCCACTTGGAGAGTCAGTGCCTTTAACCTCCTGTTTGGCCCAGTTTGCAATTTCTGCGGAAAATGAACAGGAATAGGGAGAACCAATGAGAGACTAGCTGGAGGTGTCTGGACGGGCAAATTTAACTCTCATTTCCCACCAGGAAGAGGAATTAACCAAAGGCTCAGCGTGCCATGCCGGAACCACACTAGGGCCTGAAGCCATGCTGCGATGTTGCGGCCAGCTCACAAGAAAGCGAGTTGAAGAAAGGAGCTCAGGGGCACTGTAATTCACAAACCTGCAGAGTTATAAATGACAGCTATCGTCCAAAAATATATTGAAGTAAGGCTGCCAAGAGGACTTGAAAGCGGGGCAGAATTGCAGGAATCCGATTTCAGGAGGTAGACTGGAATTGCATGTAAAGCATAGGAAAAGAGGCAGAACGTCCACAATGATGCACTTGGCCAAAAAGGGCGTATGCGTTTTTTCCTGAATATATTCAGGAAAAAACGCATACGCCCTTTTTGGCCAACCAAGCAAGCTTGCAAAGAAATCTGCAGTACAATGAAGTCTCACTGCCCCCCAGTCAAAAGGGCCATCTGAAAAAAGTGTAAAATCCAGAAAGGCAGGACAGCTCATGGAGAATTGGGAGCCTTGTTATGCTGATGGGCGGGATGTAAATTGCCAACAGCCACTCTGGAGAAGTGTATGGTGTTTCCTGAAACATCTAAAAAACAAAGCAACAGAGCCTAGGGCACTTCCACTTATGGTCGTATAGCTTAGGGAAATTAAAATCAAAAAGACACAGCCACCCCAAAGTTTGGGACGGCTCTGTTTACAAGAACCTCGTTTACGGTACAAGTTCAATATCACAGAAAGCGAAAAATGGATAAAGAAGTTGTAGTACTTACGTACAATGCAATATCACTCAGCAATAAAATCTATGTCATCAGGCCCATAGCAGCATAATGAGTGGATTCAGGTACGATGATTCTAAGTGAGATAAGTCACACAGAAAAAGAAACATCATAAGATATCACTAATACACGGAATGTAAACTTGGCTACACAGGAACTGAATTACAAAACAGAACAAGGTCTCAAATGTAGAAAACCAACTTATGCTTGCTTAAGGGGAAAGGTGAGTTGGGGTGCTGCATAAAACCAGAGATTGAAATTAGCACAGATACCGTTCCATAAGCCAAATATGTAATAGACAAGAGCTACTCCTTGCTCAACGAAGAGGACTCAACACCCCATATTAAACGTCTAAGAATATACCTGACTAGTAAGAATCTTAAAATCTATGGATTTATATGTCTCCGAAAGAGAATCAAGCTTTTCTACAGAGGCATAAATGCAGCAGTAATAGGATTGGTGAGGTTCGGTGAGCCAATGCAGACCCTTTGAAGTCATATTGCATGGTACCCATTCCATGGGTCTCAACTCTCCAGGTTTAAGGGATTCTTCCTTCAGCTAAAACATGCATGTGGAACCCAGAGTATGATCCACCGTGTGATCGGGAAACGTGTTCAAATGTGTCAGATTTCGTCCCCTGGTACTCGGGTGCAACATTCCAGATGCTTTACTAACACTCTCCCCACTTGGAGAGTCAGTGCCTTTAACCTCCTGTTTGGCCCAGTTTGCAATTTCTGCGGAAAATGAACAGGAATAGGGAGAACCAATGAGAGACTAGATGGAGGTGTCTGGACGGGCAAATTTAACTCTCATTTCCCACCAGGAAGAGGAATTAACCAAAGGCTCAGCATGCCATGCCGGAACCACACTAGGGCCTGAAGCAATCCTGCGGTGTTGCGGCCAGCTCACAAGAAAGCGAGTTGAAGAAAGGAGCTCAGGGGCACTGTAATTCACAAACCTGCAGAGTTAAAAATGACAGCTATCGTCCAAAAATATATTGAAGTAAGGCTGCCAAGAGGACTGGAAAGCGGGGCAGAATTGCAGGAATCCAATTTCAGGAGGTAGACTGGAATTGCATGTAAAGCATAGGAAAAGAGGCAGAACGTCCACAATGATGCACTTGGCCAAAAAGGGCGTATGCGTTTTTTCCTGAATATATTCAGAAAAAAACGCATACGCGCTTTTTGGCCAACCAAGCAAGCTTGCAAAGGAAATCTGCAGTACAATGAAGTCTCACTGCCCCCCAGTCAAAAGGGCCATCTGAAAAAAGTGTAAAATTAAGAAAGGCAGGACAGCTCATGGAGAATTGGGAGCCTTGTTATGCTGATGGGCGGGATGTAAATTGCCAACAGCCACTCTGGAGAAGTGTATGGTGTTTCCTGAAACATCTAAAAAACAAAGCAACAGAGCCTAGGGCACTTCCACTTATGGTCCTATAGCTTAGGGAAATTAAAATCAAAAAGACACAGCCACCCCAAAGTTTGGGACGGCTCTGTTTACAAGAACCTCGTTTACGGTACAAGTTCAATATCACAGAAAGCGAAAAATGGATAAAGAAGTTGTAGTACTTACGTACAATGCAATATCACTCAGCAATGAAATCTATGTCATCAGGCCCATAGCAGCATAATGAGTGGATTCAGGTACGATGATTCTAAGTGAGATAAGTCACACAGAAAAAGAAACATCATAAGATATCACTAATACACGGAATGTAAACTTGGCTACACAGGAACTGAATTACAAAACAGAACAAGGTCTCAAATGTAGAAAACCAACTTATGCTTGCTTAAGGGGAAAGGTGAGTTGGGGTGCTGCATAAAACCAGAGATTGAAATTAGCACAGATACCGTTCCATAAGCCAAATATGTAATAGACAAGAGCTACTCCTTGCTCAACGAAGAGGACTCAACACCCCATATTAAACGTCTAAGAATATACCTGACTAGTAAGAATCTTAAAATCTATGGATTTATATGTCTCCGAAAGAGAATCAAGCGTTTCTACAGAGGCATAAATGCAGCAGTAATAGGATTGGTGAGGTTCGGTGAGCCAATGCAGACCCTTTGAAGTCATATTGCATGGTACCCATTCCATGGGTCTCAACTCTCCAGGTTTAAGGGATTCTTCCTTCAGCTAAAACGTGCATGTGGAACCCAGAGTATGATCCACCGTGTGATCGGGAAACGTGTTCAAATGTGTCTCAGTTTTTGTCCCCTGGTACTCGGGTGCAACATTCCAGACGCTTTACTAACACTCTCCCCACTTGGAGAGTCAGTGCCTTTAACCTCCTGTTTGGCCCAGTTTGCAATTTCTGCGGAAAATGAACAGGAATAGGGAGAACCAATGAGAGACTAACTGGAGGTGTCTGGACGGGCAAATTTAACTCTCATTTCCCACCAGGAAGAGGAATTAACCAAAGGCTCAGCGTGCCATGCCGGAACCACACTAGGGTCTGAAGCAATCCTGCGGTGTTGCGGCCAGCTCACAAGAAAGTGAGTTGAAGAAAGGAGCTCAGGGGCACTGTAATTCACAAACCTGCAGAGTTAAAAATGACAGCTATCGTCCAAAAATATATTGAAGTAAGGCTGCCAAGAGGACTTGAAAGCGGGGCAGAATTGCAGGAAACCAATTTCAGGAGGTAGACTGGAATTGCATGTAAAGCATAGGAAAAGAGGCAGAACGTCCACAATGATGCACTTGGCCAAAAAGGGCGTATGCGTTTTTTCCTGAATATATTCAGGAAAAAACGCATACGCCCTTTTTGGCCAACCAAGCAAGCTTGCAAAGGAAATCTGCACTACCATGAAGTCTCACTGCCCCCCGGCCAAAAGGGCCATCTGAAAAAAGTGTAAAATCCAGAAAGGCAGGACAGGCCATGGAGAACTGGGAGCCTTGTTATGCTGATGGGCGGGATGTAAATTGCCAACAGCCACTCTGGAGAAGTGTATGGTGTTTCCTGAAACATCTAAAAAACAAAGCAACAGAGCCTAGGGCACTTCCACTTATGGTCCTATAGCTTAGGGAAATTAAAATCAAAAAGACACAGCCACCCCAAAGTTTGGGACGGCTCTGTTTACAAGAACCTCATTTACAGTACAAATTCAATATCACAGAAGGTGAAAAATGGATAAAGAAGTTGTGGTACTTACGTACAATGCAATATCACTCAGCAATGAAATCTATATCATCAGGCCCGTAGCAGCATAATGAGTGGATTCAGGTACGATGATTCTAAGTGAGATAAGTCACACAGAAAAAGAAACATCATAAGATATCACTACTACACGGAATGTAAACTTGGCTACACAGAAACTGAATTACAAAACAGAACACGGTCTCAAATGTAGAAAACCAACTTATGCTTGCTTAAGGGGAAAGGTGAGTTGGGGTTCTGCATAAAACCAGAGATTGAAATTAGCACAGATACCATTCCATAAGCCAAATATGTAATAGACAAGAGCTACTCCTTGCTCAACGAAGTGGACTCTACACCCCATATTAAATGTCTAAGAATATACCTGACTAGTAAGAATCTTAAAATCTATGGATTTCTATGTCTCCGAAAGAGAATCAAGCGTGTGTACAGTGGCATAAGCGCAGCAGTGATAGGATTGGTGAGGTTCGGTGAGCCAATGCAGAACCTTTGAAGTCATATTGAATGGGACCCATTCCATGGGTCTCAACTCTCCAGGTTTAAGGGATTCTTCCTTCAGCTAAAACATGCATGTGGAACCCAGAGTATGATCCACCGTGTGATCGGGAAACGTGTTCAAATGTGTCTCAGTTTTTGTCCCCTGGTACTCGGGTGCAACATTCCAGACGCTTTACTAAAACTCTCCCCACTTGGAGAGTCAGTGCCTTTAACCTCCTGTTTGGCCCAGTTTGCAATTTCTGCGGAAAATGAACAGGAATAGGGAGAACCAATGAGAGACTAGCTGGAGGTGTCTGGACGGGCAAATTTAACTCTCATTTCCCACCAGGAAGAGGAATTAACCAAAGGCTCAGCGTGCCATACCGGAACCACACTAGGGCCTGAAGCAATCCTGCGGTGTTGCAGCCAGCTCACAAGAAAGCGAGTTGAAGAAAGGAGCTCAGGGGCACTGTAATTCACAAACCTGCAGAGTTATAAATGACAGCTATCGTCCAAAAATATATTGAAGTAAGGCTGCCAAGAGGACTTGAAAGCGTGGCAGGATTGCAGGAAACCGATTTCAGGAGGTAGACTGGAATTGCATGTAAAGCATAGGAAAAGAGGCAGAACGTCCACAATGATGCACTTGGCCAAAAAGGGCGTATGCGTTTTTTCCTGAATATATTCAGGAAAAAACGCATACGCCCTTTTTGGCCAACCAAGCAAGCTTGCAAAGGAAATCTGCACTACCATGAAGTCTCACTGCCCCCCGGTCAAAAGGGCCATCTGAAAAAAGTGTAAAATCCAGAAAGGCAGGACAGGCCATGGAGAACTGGGAGCCTTGTTATGCTGATGGGCGGGATGTAAATTGCCAACAGCCACTCTGGAGAAGTGTATGGTGTTTCCTGAAACATCTAAAAAACAAAGCAACAGAGCCTAGGGCACTTCCACTTATGGTCCTATAGCTTAGGGAAATTAAAATAAAAAAGACACAGCCACCCCAAAGTTTGGGACGGCTCTGTTTACAAGAACCTCATTTACAGTACAAATTCAATATCACAGAAGGTGAAAAATGGATAAAGAATTTGTGGTACTTACGTACAATGCAATATCACTCAGCAATGAAATCTATAACATCAGGCCCGTAGCAGCATAATGAGTGGATTCAGGTACGATGATTCTAAGTGAGATAAGTCACACAGAAAAAGAAACATCATAAGATATCACTACTACACGGAATGTAAACTTGGCTACACAGAAACTGAATTACAAAACAGAACACGGTCTCAAATGTAGAAAACCAACTTATGCTTGCTTAAGGGGAAAGGTGAGTTGGGGTGCTGCATAAAACCAGAGATTGAAATTAGCACAGATACCATTCCATAAGCCAAATATGTAATAGACAAGAGCT
This sequence comes from Pseudorca crassidens, assembly GCF_039906515.1. Taxonomy (NCBI): domain Eukaryota; kingdom Metazoa; phylum Chordata; class Mammalia; order Artiodactyla; family Delphinidae; genus Pseudorca; species Pseudorca crassidens. The sequence goes on along the minus strand of NC_090298.1, from coordinate 179,106,997 downwards.
ACTCCTTGCTCAACGAAGTGGACTCTACACCCCATATTAATCGCCTAAGAATATACCTGACTAGTAATAATCTTAAAACCTATGGATTTATATGTCTCCAAAAGAGAATCAAGCATGTGTACAGCGGCATAAACGCAGCAGTGATAGGATTGGTGAGGTTTGATGAGCAAATGCAGACCCTTTGAAGTCATATTGCATGGTACCCATTCCATGGGTCTCAACTCTCCAGGTTTAAGGGATTCTTCCTTCAGCTAAAACATGCATGTGGAACCCAGAGTATGATCCACCGTGTGATCGGGAAACGTGTTCAAATGTGTCTCAGTTTTCGTCCCCTGGTACTCGGGTGCAACATTCCAGACGCTTTACTAACACTCTCCCCACTTGGAGAGTCAGTGCCTTTAACCTCCTGTTTGGCCCAGTTTGCAATTTCTGCGGAAAATGAACAGGAATAGGGAGAACCAATGAGAGACTAGCTGGAGGTGTCTGGATGGGCAAATTTAACTCTCATTTCCCACCAGGAAGAGGAATTAACCAAAGGCTCAGCGTGCCATGCCGGAACCACACTAGGGCCTGAAGCAATCCTGCGGTGTTGCGGCCAGCTCACAAGAAAGCGAGTTGAAGAAAGGAGCTCAGGGACACTGTAATTCACAAACCTGCAGAGTTAAAAATGACAGCTATCGTCCAAAAATATATTGAAGTAAGGCTGCCAAGAGGACTCGAAAGCGGGGCAGGATTGCAGGAAACCGATTTCAGGAGGTAGACTGGAATTGCATGTAAAGCATAGGAAAAGAGGCAGAACGTCCACAATGATGCACTTGGCCAAAAAGGGCGTATGCGTTTTTTCCTGAATATATTCAGGAAAAAACGCATACGCCCTTTTTGGCCAACCAAGCAAGCTTGCAAAGGAAATCTGCACTACAATGAAGTCTCACTGCCCCCCGGTCAAAAGGGCCATCTGAAAAAAGTGTAAAATCCAGAAAGGCAGGATAGGCCATGGAGAACTGGGAGCCTTGTTATGCTGATGGGCGGGATGTAAATTGCCAACAGCCACTCTGGAGAAGTGTATGGTGTTTCCTGAAACATCTAAAAAACAAAGCAACAGAGCCTAGGGCACTTCCACTTATGGTCCTATAGCTTAGGGAAATTAAAATCAAAAAGACACAGCCACCCCAAAGTTTGGGACGGCTCTGTTTACAAGATCCTCGTTTACGGTACAAGTTCAATATCACAGAAAGCGAAAAATGGATAAAGAAGTTGTGGTACTTACGTACAATGCAATATCACTCAGCAATGAAATCTATGTCATCAGGCCCATAGCAGCATAATGAGTGGATTCAGGTACGATGATTCTAAGTGAGATAAATCACACAGAAAAAGAAACATCATAAGATATCACTAATACACGGAATGTAAACTTGGCTACACAGGAACTGAATTACAAAACAGAACAGGATCTCAAATGTAGAAAACCAATTTATGCTTGCTTAAGGGGAAAGGTGAGTTGGGGTGCTGCATAAAACCAGAGATTGAAATTAGCACAGATACCATTCCATAAGCCAAATAGGTAATAGACAAGAGCTACTCCTTGCTCAACGAAGTGGACTCAACACCCCATATTAAATGCCTAAGAATATACCTGACTGGTAAGAATCTTAAAACCTATGGATTTATATGTCTCCGAAAGAGAATCAAGCGTGTGTACAGCGGCATAAATGCAGCAGTGATAGGATTGGTGAGGTTCGGTGAGCAAATGCAGACCCTTTGAAGTCATATTGCATGGTACCCATTCCATGGGTCTCAACTCTCCAGGTTTAAGGGATTCTTCCTTCACCTAAAACATGCATGTGGAACCCAGAGTATGATCCACTGTGTGATCGGGAAACGTGTTCAAATGTCTCACTTTTCGTCCCCTGGTACTCGGGTGCAACATTCCAGACGCTTTACTAACACTCTCCCCACTGGAGAGTCAGTGCCTTTAACCTCCTGTTTGGCCCAGTTTGCAATTTCTGTGGAAAATGAACAGGAATAGGGAGAACCAATGAGAGACTAGCTGGAGGTGTCTGGATGGGCAAATTTAACTCTCATTTCCCACCAGGAAGTGGAATTAACCAAAGGCTCAGCGTGCCATCCCGGAACCACACTAGGGCCTGAAGCAATCCTGCGGTGTTGCGGCCAGCTCACAAGAAAGTGAGTTGAAGAAAGGAGCTCAGGGGCACTGTAATTCACAAACCTGCAGAGTTAAAAATGACAGCTATCGTCCAAAAATATATTGAAGTAAGGCTGCCAAGAGGACTTGAAAGCGGGGCAGAATTGCAGGAAACCAATTTCAGGAGGTAGACTGGAATTGCATGTAAAGCATAGGAAAAGAGGCAGAACGTCCACAATGATGCACTTGGCCAAAAAGGGCGTATGCGTTTTTTCCTGAATATATTCAGGAAAAAACGCATACGCCCTTTTTGGCCAACCAAGCAAGCTTGCAAAGGAAATCTGCACTACCATGAAGTCTCACTGCCCCCCGGGCAAAAGGACCATCTGAAAAAAGTGTAAAATCCAGAAAGGCAGGACAGGCCATGGAGAACTGGGAGCCTTGTTATGCTGATGGGTGGGATGTAAATTGCCAACAGCCACTCTGGAGAAGTGTATGGTGTTTCCTGAAACATCTAAAAAACAAAGCAACAGAGCCTAGGGCACTTCCACTTATGGTCCTATAGCTTAGGGAAATTAAAATAAAAAAGACACACTCACCCCAAAGTTTGGGACAGCTCTGTTTACAAGAACCTCATTTACAGTACAAATTCAATATCACAGAAGGTGAAAAATGGATAAAGAATTTGTGGTACTTACGTACAATGCAATATCACTCAGCAATGAAATCTATATCATCAGGCCCGTAGCAGCATAATGAGTGGATTCAGGTACGATGATTCTAAGTGAGATAAGTCACACAGAAAAAGAAACATCATAAGATATCACTACTACACGGAATGTAAACTTGGCTACACAGAAACTGAATTACAAAACAGAACACGGTCTCAAATGTAGAAAACCAACTTATGCTTGCTTAAGGGGAAAGGTGAGTTGGGGTGCTGCATAAAACCAGAGATTGAAATTAGCACAGATACCATTCCATAAGCCAAATATGTAATAGACAAGAGCTACTCCTTGCTCAACGAAGTGGACTCTACACCCCATATTAAACGCCTAAGAATATACCTGACTAGTAATAATCTTAAAACCTATGGATTTATATGTCTCCAAAAGAGAATCAAGCATGTGTACAGCGGCATAAACGTAGCAGTGATAGGATTGGTGAGGTTCGGTGAGCAAATGCAGACCCTTTGAAGTCATATTGCATGGTACCCATTCCATGGGGCTCAACTCTCCAGGTTTAAGGGATTCTTCCTTCACCTAAAACATGCATGTGGAACCCAGAGTATGATCCACTGTGTGATCGGGAAACGTGTTCAAATGTCTCACTTTTCGTCCCCTGGTACTCGGGTGCAACATTCCAGACGCTTTACTAAAACTCTCCCCACTTGGAGAGTCACTGCCTTTAACCTCCTGTTTGGCCCAGTTTGCAATTTCTGCGGAAAATGAACAGGAATAGGGAGAACCAATGAGAGACTAGCTGGAGGTGTCTGGACGGGCAAATTTAACTCTCATTTCCCACCAGGAAAAGGAATTAACCAAAGGCTCAGCGTGCCATGCCGGAACGACACTAGGGCCTGAAGCAATCCTGCGGTGTTGCGGCCAGCTCACAAGAAAGCGAGTTGAAGAAAGGAGCTCAGGGGCACTGTAATTCACAAACCTGCAGAGTTATAAATGACAGCTATCGTCCAAAAATATATTGAAGTAAGGCTGCCAAGAGGACTTGAAAGCGGGGCAGAATTGCAGGAAACCGATTTCAGGAGGTAGACTGGAATTGCATGTAAAGCATAGGAAAAGAGGCAGAACGTCCACAATGATGCACTTGGCCAAAAAGGGCGTATGCGTTTTTTCCTGAATATATTCAGGAAAAAACGCATACGCCCTTTTTGGCCAACCAAGCAAGCTTGCAAAGGAAATCTGCACTACAATGAAGTCTCACTGCCCCCCAGTCAAAAGGGCCATCTGAAAAAAGTGTAAAATCCAGAAAGGCAGGACAGGCCATGGAGAACTGGGAGCCTTGTTATGCTGATGGGCGGGATGTAAATTGCCAACAGCCACTCTGGAGAAGTGTATGGTGTTTCCTGAAACATCTAAAAAACAAAGCAACAGAGCCTAGGGCACTTCCACTTATGGTCCTATAGCTTAGGGAAATTAAAATCAAAAAGACACAGCCACCCCAAAGTTTGGGACGGCTCTGTTTACAAGAACCTCATTTACAGTACAAATTCAATATCACAGAAGGTGAAAAATGGATAAAGAATTTGTGGTACTTACGTACAATGCAATATCACTCAGCAATGAAATCTATATCATCAGGCCCGTAGCAGCATAATGAGTGGATTCAGGTACGATGATTCTAAGTGAGATAAGTCACACAGAAAAGGAAACATCATAAGATATCACTACTACACGGAATGTAAACTTGGCTACACAGAAACTGAATTACAAAACAGAACACGGTCTCAAATGTAGAAAACCAACTTATGCTTGCTTAAGGGGAAAGGTGAGTTGGGGTTCTGCATAAAACCAGAGATTGAAATTAGCACAGATACCATTCCATAAGCCAAATATGTAATAGACAAGATCTACTCCTTGCTCAACGAAGTGGACACTACACCCCATATTAATCGCCTAAGAATATACCTGACTAATAATAATCTTAAAACCTATGGATTTATATGTCTCCAAAAGAGAATCAAGCATGTGTACAGCAGCATAAACGCAGCAGTGATAGGATTTCTGAGGTTTGATGAGCAAATGCAGACCTTTTGAAGTCATATTGCATGGTAGCCATTCCATGGGTCTCAACTCTCCAGGTTTAAGGGATTCTTCCTTCAGCTAAAACATGCATGTGGAACCCAGAGTATGATCCACCGTGTGATCGGGAAACGTGTTCAAATGTGTCTCAGTTTTCGTCCCCTGGTACTCGGGTGCAACATTCCAGACGCTTTACTAACACTCTCCCCACTTGGAGAGTCACTGCCTTTAACCTCCTGTTTGGCCCAGTTTGCAATTTCTGCGGAAAATGAACAGGAATAGGGAGAACCAATGAGAGACTAGCTGGAGGAGTCTGGATGGGCAAATTTAACTCTCATTTCCCACCAGGAACAGGAATTAACCAAAGGCTCAGCGTGCCATGCCGGAACCACACTAGGGCCTGAAGCAATCCTGCGGTGTTGCGGCCAGCTCACAAGAAAGCGAGTTGAAGAAAGGAGCTCAGGGGCACTGTAATTCACAAACCTGCAGAGTTAAAAATGACAGCTATCGTCCAAAAATATATTGAAGTAAGGCTGCCAAGAGGACTCGAAAGCGGGGCAGAATTGCAGGAATCCGATTTCAGGAGGTAGACTGGAATTGCATGTAAAGCATAGGAAAAGAGACAGAATGTCCACAATGATGCACTTGGCCAAAAAGGGCGTATGCGTTTTTTCCTGAATATATTCAGGAAAAAACGCATACGCCCTTTTTGGCCAACCAAGCAAGCTTGCAAAGGAAATCTGCACTACAATGAAGTCTCACTGCCCCCCAGTCAAAAGGGCCATCTGAAAAAAGTGTAAAATCCAGAAAGGCCGGACAGGCCATGGAGAACTGGGAGCCTTTTTATGCTGATGGGCGGGATGTAAATTGCCAACAGCCACTCTGGAGAAGTGTATGGTGTTTCCTGAAACATCTAAAAAACAAAGCAACAGAGCCTAGGGCACTTCCACTTATGGTCCTATAGCTTAGGGAAATTAAAATCAAAAAGAAACAGCCACCCCAAAGTTTGGGACGGCTCTGTTTACAAGAACCTCATTTACGGTACAAGTTCAATATCACAGAAAGCGAAAAATGGATAAAGAATTTGTGGTACTTACGTACAATGCAATATCACTCAGCAATGAAATGTATATCATCAGGCCCGTAGCAGCATAATGAGTGGATTCAGGTACGATGATTCTAAGTGAAATAAGTCACACAGGAAAAGAAACATCATAAGATATCCCTACTACACGGAATGTAAACTTGGCTACCCAGGAACTGAAATACAAAACAGAACAGGGTCTCAAATGTAGAAAACCAATTTATGCTTGCTTAAGGGGAAAGGTGAATTGGGGTGCTGCATAAAACCAGAGATTGAAATTAGCACAGATACCGTTCCATAAGCCAAATATGTAATAGACAAGAGCTACTCCTTGCTCAACGAAGAGGACTCAACACCCCATATTAAACGTCTAGGAATATACCTGACTAGTAAGAATCTTAAAACCTATGGATTTATATGTCTCCGAAAGGGAATCAAGCGTGTGTACAGTGGCATAAGCACAGCAGTGATAGGATTGGTGAGGTTCGGTGAGCCAATGCAGAACCTTTGAAGTCATATTGCATGGTACCCATTCCATGGGTCTCAACTCTCCAGGTTTAAGGGATTCTTCCTTCACCTAAAACATGCATGTGGAACCCAGAGTATGATCCACCGTGTGATCGGGAAACGTGTTGAAATGTGTCTCAGGTTTCGTCTCCTCGTACTCGGGTGCAACATTCCAGACGCTTTACTAACACTCTCCCCACTTGGAGAGTCAGTGCCTTTAACCTCCTGTTTGGCCCAGTTTGCAATTTCTGCGGAAAATAAACAGGAATAGGGAGAACCAATGAGAGACTAGCTGGAGGTGTCTGGACGGGCAAATTTAACTCTCATTTCCCACCAGGAACAGGAATTAACCAAAGGCTCAGCATGCCATGCCGGAACCACACTAGGGCCTGAAGCAATCCTGCGGTGTTGCGGCCAGCTCACAAGAAAGCGAGTTGAAGAAAGCAGCTCAGGGGCACTGTAATACACAAACCTGCAGAGTTAAAAATGACAGCTATCGTCCAAAAATATATTGAAGTAAGGCTGCCAAGAGGACTTGAAAGCGGGGCAGAATTGCAGGAAACCGATTTCAGGAGGTAGACTGGAATTGCATGTAAAGCATAGGAAAAGAGGCAGAACGTCCACAATGATGCACTTGGCCAAAAAGGGCGTATGCGTTTTTTCCTGAATATATTCAGGAAAAAACGCATACGCCCTTTTTGGCCAACCAAGCAAGCTTGCAAAGGAAATCTGCACTACAATGAAGTCTCACTGCCCCCCGGTCAAAAGGGCCATCTGAAAAAAGTATAAAATCCAGAAAGGCAGGACAGGCCATGGAGAACTGGGAGCCTTGTTATGCTGATGGGCAGGATGTAAATTGCCAACAGCCACTCTGGAGAAGTGTATGGTGTTTCCTGAAACATCTAAAAAACAAAGCAACAGAGCCTAGGGCACTTCCACTTATGGTCCTATAGCTTAGGGAAATTAAAATCAAATAGACACAGTCACCCCAAAGTTTGGGACAGCTCTGTTTACAAGAACCTCGTTTACAGTTCGAGTTCAATATCACAGAAAGTGAAAAATGGATAAAGAATTTGTGGTAGGTACGTACAATGCAATATCACTCAGCAATGAAATCTATGTCATCAGGCCCAGAGCAGCATAATGAGTGGATTCAGGTACGATGATTCTAAGTGAGATAAGTCACACAGAAAAAGAAACATCATAAGATATCACTAATACACGGAATGTAAACTTGGCTACACAGGAACAGAATTACAAACAGAACAGGGTCTCAAATGTAGAAAACCAACTTATGCTTTCTTAAGGGGAAAGGTGAGTTGGGGTGCTGCATAAAACCAGAGATTGAAATTAGCACAGATACCGTTCCATAAGCCAAATATGTAATAGACAAGAGCTACTCCTTGCTCAACGAAGTGGACTCAACACCCCATATTAAACGTCTAAGAATATACCTGACTAGTAAGAATCTTAAAACCTATGGATTTATATGTCTCCAAAAGAGAATCAAGCATGTGTACAGCGGCATAAACGCAGCAGTGATAGGATTGGTGAGGTTTGATGAGCAAATGCAGACCCTTTGAAGTCATATTGCATGGTAGCCATTCCATGGGTCTCAACTCTCCAGGTTTAAGGGATTCTTCCTTCAGCTAAAACATGCATGTGGAACCCAGAGTATGATCCACCGTGTGATCGGGAAACGTGTTCAAATGTCTCTCAGTTTTTGTCCCCTGGTACTCGGGTGCAACATTCCAGATGCTTTACTAACACTCTCCCCACTTGGAGAGTCACTGCCTTTAACCTCCTGTTTGGCCCAGTTTGCAATTTCTGCGGAAAATGAACAGGAATAGGGAGAACCAATGAGAGACTAGCTGGAGGTGTCTGGATGGGCAAATTTAACTCTCATTTCCCACCAGGAAGAGGAATTAACCAAAGGCTCAGCGTGCCATGCCAGAACCACACTAGGGCCTGAAGCAATCCTGCGGTGTTGCGGCCAGCTCACAAGAAAGCGAGTTGAAGAAAGCAGCTCAGGGACACTGTAATTCACAAACCTGCAGAGTTAAAAATGACAGCTATCGTCCAAAAATATATTGAAGTAAGGCTGCCAAGAGGACTTGAAAGCGGGGCAGGATTGCAGGAAACCGATTTCAGGAGGTAGACTGGAATTGCATGTAAAGCATAGGAAAAGAGGCAGAACGTCCACAATGATGCACTTGGCCAAAAAGGGCGTATGCGTTTTTTCCTGAATATATTCAGGAAAAAACGCATACGCCCTTTTTGGCCAACCAAGCAAGCTTGCAAAGGAAATCTGCACTACAATGAAGTCTCACTGCCCCCCGGTCAAAAGGGCCATCTGAAAAAAGTGTAAAATCCAGAAAGGCAGGATAGGCCATGGAGAACTGGGAGCCTTGTTATGCTGATGGGCGGGATGTAAATTGCCAACAGCCACTCTGCAGAAGTGTATGGTGTTTCCTGAAACATCTAAAAAACAAAGCAACAGAGCCTAGGGCACTTCCACTTATGGTCCTATAGCTTAGGGAAATTAAAATCAAAAGGACACAGCCACCCTAAAGTTTGGGACGGCTCTGTTTACAAGATCCTCGTTTACGGTACAAGTTCAATATCACAGAAAGCGAAAAATGGATAAAGAAGTTGTGCTACTTACGTACAAGGCAATATCACTCAGCAATGAAATCTATGTCATCAGGCCCATAGCAGCATAATGAGTGGATTCAGGTACGATGATTCTAAGTGAGATAAGTCACACAGAAAAAGAAACATCATAAGATATCACTAATACACGGAATGTAAACTTGGCTACACAGGAACTGAATTACAAAACAGAACAGGATCTCAAATGTAGAAAACCAACTTATGCTTGCTTAAGGGGAAAGGTGAGTTGGGGTGCTGCATAAAACCAGAGATTGAAATTAGCACAGATACCATTCCATAAGCCAAATAGGTAATAGACAAGAGCTACTCCTTGCTCAACGAAGTGGACTCAACACCCCATATTAAATGCCTAAGAATATACCTGACTGGTAAGAATCTTAAAACCTATGGATTTATATGTCTCCGAAAGAGAATCAAGCGTGTGTACAGCGGCATAAACGTAGCAGTGATAGGATTGGTGAGGTTCGGTGAGCAAATGCAGACCCTTTGAAGTCATATTGCATGGTACCCATTCCATGGGTCTCAACTCTCCAGGTTTAAGGGATTCTTCCTTCACCTAAAACATGCATGTGGAACCCAGAGTATGATCCACCGTGTGATCGGGAAACGTGTTCAAATGTGTCTCAGTTTTTGTCCCCTGGTACTCGGGTGCAACATTCCATACGCTTTACTAACAATCTCCCCACTTGGAGAGTCAGTGCCTTTAACCTCCTGTTTGTCCCAGTTTACAATTTCTGCGGAAAATGAACAGGAATAGGGAGAACCAATGAGAGACTAGATGGAGGTGTCTGGATGGGCAAATTTAACTCTCATTTCCCACCAGGAAGAGGAATTAACCAAAGGCTCAGCGTGCCATGCCGGAACCACACTAGGGCCTGAAGCAATCCTGCGGTGTTGCGGCCAGCTCACAAGAAAGCGAGTTGAAGAAAGGAGCTCAGGGGCACTGTAATTCACAAACCTGCAGAGTTATAAATGACAGCTATCGTCCAAAAATATATTGAAGTAAGGCTGCGAAGAGGACTCGAAAGCGGGGCAGAATTGAAGGAATCCGATTTCAGGAGGTAGACTGGAATTGCATGTAAAGCATAGGAAAAGAGACAGAATGTCCACAATGATGCACTTGGCCAAAAAGGGCGTATGCGTTTTTTCCTGAATATATTCAGGAAAAAACGCATACGCCCTTTTTGGCCAACCAAGCAAGCTTGCAAAGGAAATCTGCACTACAATGAAGTCTCACTGCCCCCCAGTCAAAAGGGCCATCTGAAAAAAGTGTAAAATCCAGAAAGGCCGGACAGGCTATGGAGAACTGGGAGCCTTGTTATGCTGATGGGCGGGATGTAAATTGCCAACAGCCACTCTGGAGAAGTGTATGGTGTTTCCTGAAACATCTAAAAAACAAAGCAACAGAGCCTACGGCACTTCCACTTATGGTCCTATAGCTTAGGGAAATTAAAATCAAAAAGACACAGCCACCCCAAAGTTTGGGACGGCTCTGTTTACAAGACCCTCGTTTACGGTACAAGTTCAATATCACAGAAAGTGAAAAATGGATAAAGAAGTTGTGGTACTTACGTACAATGCAATATCACTCAGGAATGAAATCTATGTCATCAGGCCCGTAGCAGCATAATGAGTGGATTCAGGTACGATGATTCTAAGTGAAATAAGTCACACAGAAAAAGAAACATCATAAGATATCACTACTACACGGAATGTAAACTTGGCTACACAGGAACTGAATTACAAAACAGAACAGGATCTCAAATGTAGAAAACCAACTTATGCTTGCTTAAGGGGAAAGGTGAGTTGGGGTGCTGCATAAAACCAGAGATTGAAATTAGCACAGATACCATTCCATAAGCCAAATAGGTAATAGACAAGAGCTACTCCTTGCTCAACGAAGTGGACTCAACACCCCATATTAAATGCCTAAGAATATACCTGACTAGTAAGAATCTTAACACCTATGGATTTATATGTCTCCGAAAGAGAATCAAGTGTGTGTACAGCGGCATAAATGCAGCAGTGATAGGATTGGTGAGGTTTGGTGAGCAAATGCAGACCCTTTGAAGTCATATTGCATGGTACCCATTCCATGGGTCTCAACTCTCCAGGTTTAAGGGATTCTTCCTTCAGCTAAAACATGCATGTGGAACCCAGAGTATGATCCACCGTGTGATCGGAAAACGTGTTCAAATGTGTCTCAGTTTTCGTCCCCTGGTACTCGGGTGCAACATTCCAGTCGCTTTACTAACACTCTCCCCACTTGGAGAGTCAGTGCCTTTAACCTCCTGTTTGGCCCAGTTTGCAATTTCTGCGGAAAATGAACAGGAATAGGGAGAACCAATGAGAGACTAGCTGGAGGTGTCTGGACGGGCAAATTTAACTCTCATTTCCCACCAGGAAGAGGAATTAACCAAAGGCTCAGCGTGCCATGCCAGAACCACACTAGGGCCTGAAGCCATGCTGCGGTGTTGCGGCCAGCTCACAAGAAAGCGAGTTGAAGAAAGGAGCTCAGGGGCACTGTAATTCACAAACCTGCAGAGTTATAAATGACAGCTATCGTCCAAAAATATATTGAAGTAAGGCTGCCAAGAGGATTTGAAAGCGGGGCAGAATTGCAGGAAACCGATTTCAGGAGGTAGACTGGAATTGCATGTAAAGCATAGGAAAAGAGGCAGAACGTCCACAATGATGCACTTGGCCAAAAAGGGCGTATGCGTTTTTTCCTGAATATATTCAGGAAAAAACGCATACGCCCTTTTTGGCCAACCAAGCAAGCTTGCAAAGGAAATCTGCAGTACAATGAAGTCTCACTGCCCCCCGGTCAAAAGGGCCATCTGAAAAAAGTATAAAATCCAGAAAGGCAGGACAGGCCATGGAGAACTGGGAGCCTTGTTATGCTGATGGGCGGGATGTAAATTGCCAATAGCCTCTCTGGAGAAGTGTATGGTGTTTCCTGAAACATCTACAAAACAAAGCAACAGAGCCTAGGGCACTTCCACTTATGGTCGTATAGCTTAGGGAAATTAAAATCAAAAAGACACAGCCATCATAAAGTTTGGGATGGCTCTGTTTACAAGAACCTCGTTTACGGTACAAGTTCAATATCACAGAAAGCCAAGAATGGATAAAGAATTTGTGGTACTTACGTACAATGCAATATCACTCAGCAATGAAATGTATATCATCAGGCCCGTAGCAGCATAATGAGTGGATTCAGGTACGATGATTCTAAGTGAAATAAGTCACACAGAAAAAGAAACATCATAAGATATCACTACTACATGGAATGTAACCTTGGCTACACAGGAACTGAATTACAAAACAGAACAGGGTCTCAAATGTAGAAAACCAACTTATGCTTGCTTAAGGGGAAAGGTGAGTTGGGGTGCTGCATAAAACCAGAGATTGAAATTAGCACAGATACCGTTCCATAAGCCAAATATGTAGTAGACAAGAGCTACTCCTTGCTCAGCGAAGAGGACTCAACACCCCATATTAAACGTCTAAGAATATACCTGACTAGTAAGAATCTTAAAATCTATGGATTTATAAGTCTCCGAAAGAGAATCAAGCGTGTGTACAGAGGCATAAGCGCACCAGTGATAGGATTGGTGAGGTTCGGTGAGCCAATGCAGAACCTTTGAAGACATATTGCATGGTACCCATTCCATGGGTCTCAACTCTCCAGGTTTAAGGGATTCTTCCTTCAGCTAAAACATGCATGTGGAACCCAGAGTATGATCCACCGTGTGATCGGGAAACGTGTTCAAATGTCTCACTTTTCGTCCCCTGGTACTCGGGTGCAACATTCCAGACGCTTTACTAACACTCTCCCCACTTGGAGAGTCAGTGCCTTTAACCTCCTGTTTGGCCCAGTTTGCAATTTCTGCGGAAAATGAACAGGAATAGGGAGAACCAATGAGAGACTAGCTGGTGGTGTCTGGACGGGCAAATTTAACTCTCATTTCCCACCAGGAAGAGGAATTAACCAAAGGCTCAGCGTGCCATGCCGGAACCACACTAGGGCCTGAAGCAATCCTGCGGTGTTGCGGCCAGCTCACAAGAAAGCGAGTTGAAAAAAGGAGCTCAGGGGCACTGTAATTCACAAACCTGCAGAGTTATAAATGACAGCTATCGTCCAAAAATATATTGAAGTAAGGCTGCCAAGAGGACTTGAAAGCGGGGCAGAATTGCAGGAAACCGATTTCAGGAGGTAGACTGGAATTGCATGTAAAGCATAGGAAAAGAGGCAGAACGTCCACAATGATGCACTTGGCCAAAAAGGGCATATGCGTTTTTTCCTGAATATATTCAGGAAAAAACGCATACGCACTTTTTGGCCAACCAAGCAAGCTTGCAAAGGAAATCTGCACTACAATGAAGTCTCACTGCCCCCCAGTCAAAAGGGCCATCTGAAAAAAGTGTAAAATCCAGAAAGGCCGGACAGGCCATGGAGAACTGGGAGCCTTGTTATGCTGATGGGCGGGATGTAAATTGCCAACAGCCACTCTGGAGAAGTGTATGGTGTTTCCTGAAACATCTAAAAAACAAAGCAACAGAGCCTAGGGCACTTCCACTTATGGTCGTATAGCTTAGGGAAATTAAAATCAAAAAGACACAGCCACCCCAAAGTTTGGGACGGCTCTGTTTACAAGAACCTCGTTTACGGTACAAGTTCAATATCACAGAAAGCGAAAAATGGATAAAGAAGTCGTGGTACTTACGTACAATGCAATATCACTCAGCAATGAAATCTATGTCATCAGGCCCATAGCAGCATAATGAGTGGATTCAGGTACGATGATTCTAAGTGAGATAAGTCACACAGAAAAAGAAACATCATAAGATATCACTAATACACGGAATGTAAACTTGGCTACACAGGAACTGAATTACAAAACAGAACAAGGTCTCAAATGTAGAAAACCAACTTATGCTTGCTTAAGGGGAAAGGTGAGTTGGGGTGCTGCATAAAACCAGAGATTGAAATTAGCACAGATACCGTTCCATAAGCCAAATATGTAATAGACAAGAGCTACTCCTTGCTCAACGAAGAGGACTCAACACCCCATATTAAACGTCTAAGAATATAGCTGACTAGTAAGAATCTTAAAACCTATGGATTTATATGTCTCCGAAAGAGAATCAAGCGTGTGTACAGTGGCATAAGCGCAGCAGTGATAGGATTGGTGAGGTTCGGTGAGCCAATGCAGACCCTTTGAGGTCATATTGCATGGTACCCATTCCATGGGTCTCAACTCTCCAGGTTTAAGGGATTCTTCCTTCAGCTAAAACATGCATGTGGAACCCAGAGTATGATCCACCGTGTGATCGGGAAACGTGTTCAAATGTGTCTCAGGTTTCGTCCCCTGGTACTCGGGTGCAACATTCCAGATGCTTTACTAACACTCTCCCCACTTGGAGAGTCAGTGCCTTTAACCTCCTGTTTGGCCCAGTTTGCAATTTTTGCGGAAGATGAACAGGAATAGGGAGAACCAGTGAGAGACTAGCTGGAGGTGTCTGGATGGGCAAATTTAACTCTCATTTCCCACCAGGAAGAGGAATTAACCAAAGGCTCAGCGTGCCATGCCGGAACCACACTAGGGCCTGACGCAATCCTGCGGTGTTGCGGCCAGCTCACAAGAAAGCGAGTTGAAGAAAGGAGCTCAGGGGCACTGTAATTCACAAACCTGCAGAGTTATAAATGACAGCTATCGTCCAAAAATATATTGAAGTAAGGCTGCCAAGAGGACTTGAAAGCGGGGCAGAATTGCAGGAAACCGATTTCAGGAGGTAGACTGGAATTGCATGTAAAGCATAGGAAAAGAGGCAGAACGTCCACAATGATGCACTTGGCCAAAAAGGGCATATGCGTTTTTTCCTGAATATATTCAGGAAAAAACGCATACGCCCTTTTTGGCCAACCAAGCAAGCTTGCAAAGGAAATCTGCACTACAATGAAGTCTCACTGCCCCCCGGTCAAAAGGGCCATCTGAAAAAAGTGTAAAATCCAGAAAGGCAGGACAGGCCATGGAGAACTGGGAGCCTTGTTATGCTGATGGGCGGGATGTAAATTGCCAACAGCCACTCTGGAGAAGTGTATGGTGTTTCCTGAAACATCTAAAAAACAAAGCAACAGAGCCTAGGGCACTTCCACTTATGGTCCTATAGCTTAGGGAAATTAAAATCAAAAAGACACAGCCACCCCAAAGTTTGGGATGGCTCTGTTTACAAGAACCTCATTTACAGTACAAATTCAATATCACAGAAGGTGAAAAATGGATAAAGAATTTGTGGTACTTACGTACAATGCAATATCACTCAGCAATGAAATCTATATCATCAGGCCCGTAGCAGCATAATGAGTGGATTCAGGTACGATGATTCTAAGTGAGATAAGTCACACAGAAAAGGAAACATCATAAGATATCACTACTACACGGAATGTAAACTTGGCTACACAGGAACAGAATTACAAAACAGAACAGGGTGTCAAAAGTAGAAAACCAACTTATGCTTGCTTAAGGGGAAAGGTGAGTTGGGGTGCTGCATAAAACCAGAGATTGAAATTAGCACAGATACCGTTCCACAAGCCAAATATGTAATAGACAAGATCTACTCCTTGCTCAACGAAGAGGACACAACACCCCATATTAAACGCCGAAGAATATACCTGACTAGTAAGAATCTTAAAACCTATGGACTTATTTGTCTCCGAAAGAGAATCAAGCG
Organism: Pseudorca crassidens; assembly: GCF_039906515.1. Lineage (NCBI taxonomy): Eukaryota > Metazoa > Chordata > Mammalia > Artiodactyla > Delphinidae > Pseudorca > Pseudorca crassidens. Next base: position 179,091,090 of record NC_090298.1, on the reverse strand, counting down.
TGTGTACAGCGGCATAAATGCAGCAGTGATAGGATTGGTGAGGTTCGGTGAGCAAATGCAGACCCTTTGAAGTCATATTGCATGGTACCCATTCCATGGGTCTCAACTCTCCAGGTTTAAGGGATTCTTCCTTCAGCTAAAACATGCATGTGGAACCCAGAGTATGATCAACCGTGTGATCGGGAAACGTGTTCAAATGTGTCTCAGTTTTTGTCCCCTGGTACTCGGGTGCAACATTCCAGACGCTTTACTAACACTCTCCCCACTTGGAGAGACAGTGCCTTTAACCTCCTGTTTGGCCCAGTTTGCAATTTCTGCGGAAAATGAACAGGAATAGGGAGAACCAATGAGAGACTAGCTGGAGGTGTCTGGATGGGCAAATTTAACTCTCATTTCCCACCAGGAAGAGGAATTAACCAAAGGCTCAGCGTGCCATGCCGGAACCACACTAGGGCCTGAAGCAATCCTGCGGTGTTGCGGCCAGCTCACAAAAAAGCGAGTTGAAGAAAGGAGCTCAGGGGCACTGTAATTCACAAACCTGCAGAGTTAAAAATGACAGCTATCGTCCAAAAATATATTGAAGTAAGGCTGCCAAGAGGACTTGAAAGCGGGGCAGAATTGCAGGAAACCGATTTCAGGAGGTAGACTGGAATTGCATGTAAAGCATAGGAAAAGAGGCAGAACGTCCACAATGATGCACTTGGCCAAAAAGGGCGTATGCGTTTTTTCCTGAATATATTCAGGAAAAAACGCATACGCCCTTTTTGGCCAACCAAGCAAGCTTGCAAAGGAAATCTGCACTACAATGAAGTCTCACTGTCCCCCGGTCAAAAGGGCCATCTGAAAAAAGTATAACATCCAGAAAGGCAGGACAGGCCATGGAGAACTGGGAGCCTTGTTATGCTGATGGGCGGGATGTAAATTGCCAACAGCCACTCTGGAGAAGTGTATGGTGTTTCCTGAAACATCTACAAAACAAAGCAACAGAGCCTAGGGCACTTCCACTTATGGTCCTATAGCTTAGGGAAATTAAAATCAAAAAGACACAGCCACCCCAAAGTTTGGGCCGGCTCTGTTTACAAGAATCTCTTTTATGGTACAAGTTCAATATCGCAGAAAGTGAAAAATGGATAAAGAAGTTGTGGTACTTACGTACAATGCAATATCACTCAGGAATGAAATCTATGTCATCAGGCCCATAGCAGCATAATGAGTGGATTCAGGTACGATGATTCTAAGTGAAATAAGTCACACAGAAAAAGAAACATCATAAGATATCACTACTACACGGAATGTAAACTTGGCTACACAGGAACTGAATTACAAAACAGAACAGGATCTCAAATGTAGAAAACCAACTTATGCTTGCTTAAGGGGAAAGGTGAGTTGGGGTTCTGCATAAAACCAGAGATTGAAATTAGCACAGATACCATTCCATAAGCCAAATAGGTAATAGACAAGAGCTACTCCTTGCTCAACGAAGTGGACTCAACACCCCATATTAAATGCCTAAGAATATACCTGACTAGTAAGAATCTTAACACCTATGGATTTATATGTCTCCGAAAGAGAATCAAGCGTGTGTACAGCGGCATAAATGCAGCAGTGATAGGATTGGTGAGGTTCGGTGAGCAAATGCAGACCCTTTGAAGTCATATTGCATGGTACCCATTCCATGGGTCTCAACTCTCCAGGTTTAAGGGATTCTTCCTTCAGCTAAAACATGCATGTGGAACCCAGAGTATGATCCACCGTGTGATCGGGAAACGTGTTCAAATGTGTCTCAGTTTTTGTCCCCTGGTACTCGGGTGCAACATTCCAGTCGCTTTACTAACACTCTCCCCACTTGGAGAGTCAGTGCCTTTAACCTCCTGTTTGGCCCAGTTTGCAATTTCTGCGGAAAATGAACAGAAATAGGGAGAACCAATGAGAGACTAGCTGGAGGTGTCTGGACGGGCAAATTTAACTCTCATTTCCCACCAGGAAGAGGAATTAACCAAAGGCTCAGCGTGCCATGCCGGAACCACACTAGGGCCTGAAGCCATGCTGCGGTGTTGCGGCCAGCTCACAAGAAAGCGAGTTGAAGAAAGGAGCTCAGGGGCACTGTAATTCACAAACCTGCAGAGTTATAAATGACAGCTATCGTCCAAAAATATATTGAAGTAAGGCTGCCAAGAGGACTTGAAAGCGGGGCAGAATTGCAGGAAACCGATTTCAGGAGGTAGACTGGAATTGCATGTAAAGCATAGGAAAAGAGGCAGAACGTCCACAATGATGCACTTGGCCAAAAAGGGCGTATGCGTTTTTTCCTGAATATATTCAGGAAAAAACGCATACGCCCTTTTTGGCCAACCAAGCAAGCTTGCAAAGGAAATCTGCACTACAATGAAGTCTCACTGCCCCCCGGTCAAAAGGGCCATCTGAAAAAAGTATAACATCCAGAAAGGCAGGACAGGCCATGGAGAACTGGGAGCCTTGTTATGCTGATGGGCGGGATGTAAATTGCCAACAGCCACTCTGGAGAAGTGTATGGTGTTTCCTGAAACATCTAAAAAACAAAGCAACAGAGACTAGGGCACTTCCACTTATGGTCCTATAGCTTAGGGAAATTAAAATCAAAAAGACACAGCCACCCCAAAGTTTGGGCCGGCTCTGTGTACAAGAATCTCGTTTATGGTACAAGTTCAATATCGCAGAAAGTGAAAAATGGATAAAGAAGTTGTGGTACTTACGTACAATGCAATATCACTCAGGAATGAAATCTATGTCATCAGGCCCGTAGCAGCATAATGAGTGGATTCAGGTACGATGATTCTAAGTGAAATAAGTCACACAGAAAAAGAAACATCATAAGATATCACTAATACACGGAATGTAAACTTGGCTACACAGGAACTGAATTACAAAACAGAACAGGATCTCAAATGTAGAAAACCAACTTATGCTTGCTTAAGGGGAAAGGTGAGTTGGGGTTCTGCATAAAACCAGAGATTGAAATTAGCACAGATACCATTCCATAAGCCAAATAGGTAATAGACCAGAGCTACTCCTTGCTCAACGAAGTGGACTCAACACCCCATATTAAATGCCTAAGAATATACCTGACTAGTAAGAATCTTAACACCTATGGATTTATATGTCTCCGAAAGAGAATCAAGCGTGTGTACAGCGGCATAAATGCAGCAGTGATAGGATTGGTGAGGTTCGGTGAGCAAATGCAGACCCTTTGAAGTCATATTGCATGGTACCCATTCCATGGGTCTCAACTCTCCAGGTTTAAGGGATTCTTCCTTCAGCTAAAACATGCATGTGGAACCCAGAGTATGATCAACCGTGTGATCGGGAAATGTGTTCAAATGTGTCTCAATTTTTGTCCCCTGGTACTCGGGTGCAACATTCCAGACGCTTTAATAACACTCTCCCCACTTGGAGAGACAGTGCCTTTAACCTCCTGTTTGGCCCAGTTTGCAATTTCTGCGGAAAATGAACAGGAATAGGGAGAACCAATGAGAGACTAGATGGAGGTGTCTGGATGGGCAAATTTAACTCTCATTTCCCACCAGGAAGAGGAATTAACCAAAGGCTCAGCGTGCCATGCCGGAACCACACTAGGGCCTGAAGCAATGCTGCGGTGTTGCGGCCAGCTCACAAAAAAGCGAGTTGAAGAAAGGAGCTCAGGGGCACTGTAATTCACAAACCTGCAGAGTTAAAAATGACAGCTATCGTCCAAAAATATATTGAAGTAAGGCTGCCAAGAGGACTTGAAAGCGGGGCAGAATTGCAGGAAACCGATTTCAGGAGGTAGACTGGAATTGCATGTAAAGCATAGGAAAAGAGGCAGAACGTCCACAATGATGCACTTGGCCAAAAAGGGCGTATGCGTTTTTTCCTGAATATATTCAGGAAAAAACGCATACGCCCTTTTTGGCCAACCAAGCAAGCTTGCAAAGGAAATCTGCACTACAATGAAGTCTCACTGCCCCCCGGTCAAAAGGGCCATCTGAAAAAAGTATAACATCCAGAAAGGCAGGACAGGCCATGGAGAACTGGGAGCCTTGTTATGCTGATGGGCGGGATGTAAATTGCCAACAGCCACTCTGGAGAAGTGTATGGTGTTTCCTGAAACATCTAAAAAACAAAGCAACAGAGCCTAGGGCACTTCCACTTATGGTCCTATAGCTTAGGGAAATTAAAATCAAAAAGACACAGCCACCCCAAAGTTTGGGCCGGCTCTGTTTACAAGAATCTCGTTTATGGTACAAGTTCAATATCGCAGAAAGTGAAAAATGGATAAAGAAGTTGTGGTACTTACGTACAATGCAATATCACTCAGGAATGAAATCTATGTCATCAGGCCCGTAGCAGCATAATGAGTGGATTCAGGTACGATGATTCTAAGTGAAATAAGTCACACAGAAAAAGAAACATCATAAGATATCACTAATACACGGAATGTAAACTTGGCTACACAGGAACAGAATTACAAAACAGAACAGGATCTCAAATGTAGAAAACCAACTTATGCTTGCTTAAGGGGAAAGGTGAGTTGGGGTGCTGCATAAAACCAGAGATTGAAATTAGCACAGATACCATTCCATAAGCCAAATAGGTAATAGACAAGAGCTACTCCTTGCTCAACGAAGTGGACTCAACACCCCATATTAAATGCCTAAGAATATACCTGACTAGTAAGAATCTTAACACCTATGGATTTATATGTCTCTGAAAGAGAATCAAGCGTGTGTACAGCGGCATAAATGCAGCAGTGATAGGATTGGTGAGGTTCGGTGAGCAAATGCAGACCCTTTGAAGTCATATTGCATGGTACCCATTCCATGGGTCTCAACTCTCCAGGTTTAAGGGATTCTTCCTTCAGCTAAAACATGCATGTGGAACCCAGAGTATGATCCACCGTGTGATCGGGAAACGTGTTCAAATGTGTCTCAGTTTTCGTCCCCTGGTACTCGGGTGCAACATTCCAGTCGCTTTACTAACACTCTCCCCACTTGGAGAGTCAGTGCCTTTAACCTCCTGTTTGGCCCAGTTTGCAATTTCTGCGGAAAATGAACAGAAATAGGGAGAACCAATGAGAGACTAGCTGGAGGTGTCTGGACGGGCAAATTTAACTCTCATTTCCCACCAGGAAGAGGAATTAACCAAAGGCTCAGCGTGCCATGCCGGAACCACACTAGGGCCTGAAGCCATGCTGCGGTGTTGCGGCCAGCTCACAAGAAAGCGAGTTGAAGAAAGGAGCTCAGGGGCACTGTAATTCACAAACCTGCAGAGTTATAAATGACAGCTATCGTCCAAAAATATATTGAAGTAAGGCTGCCAAGAGGACTTGAAAGCGGGGCAGAATTGCAGGAAACCGATTTCAGGAGGTAGACTGGAATTGCATGTAAAGCATAGGAAAAGAGGCAGAACGTCCACAATGATGCACTTGGCCAAAAAGGGCGTATGCGTTTTTTCCTGAATATATTCAGGAAAAAACGCATACGCCCTTTTGGGCCAACCAAGCAAGCTTGCAAAGGAAATCTGCACTACAATGAAGTCTCACTGCCCCCCGGTCAAAAGGGCCATCTGAAAAAAGTATAAAATCCAGAAAGGCAGGACAGGCCATGGAGAACTGGGAGCCTTGTTATGCTGATGGGCGGGATGTAAATTGCCAACAGCCACTCTGGAGAAGTGTATGGTGTTTCCTGAAACATCTACAAAACAAAGCAACAGAGCCTAGGGCACTTCCACTTATGGTCGTATAGCTTAGGGAAATTAAAATCAAAAAGACACAGCCACCCCAAAGTTTGGGATGGCTCTGTTTACAAGAACCTCGTTTACGGTACAAGTTCAATATCACAGAAAGCGAAAAATGGATAAAGAAGTTGTGGTACTTACGTACAATGCAATATCACTCAGCAATGAAATCTATGTCATCAGGCCCATAGCAGCATAATGAGTGGATTCAGGTACGATGATTCTAAGTGAGATAAGTCACACAGAAAAAGAAACATCATAAGATATCACTAATACACGGAATGTAAACTTGGCTACACAGGAACTGAATTACAAAACAGAACAAGGTCTCAAATGTAGAAAACCAACTTATGCTTGCTTAAGGGGAAAGGTGAGTTGGGGTGCTGCATAAAACCAGAGATTGAAATTAGCACAGATACCGTTCCATAAGCCAAATATGTAATAGACAAGAGCTACTCCTTGCTCAACGAAGAGGACTCAACACCCCATATTAAACGTCTAAGAATATACCTGACTAGTAAGAATCTTAAAACCTATGGATTTCTATGTCTCCGAAAGAGAATCAAGCGTGTGTACAGTGGCATAAACGCAGCAGTGATAGGATTGGTGAGGTTCGGTGAGCAAATGCAGACCCTTTGAAGTCATATTGCATGGTACCCATTCCATGGGTCTCAACTCTCCAGGTTTAAGGGATTCTTCCTTCAGCTAAAACATGCATTTGGAACCCAGAGTATGATCCACCGTGTGATCGGGAAACGTGTTCAAATGTGTCTCAGGTTTCGTCCCCTGGTACTCGGGTGCAACATTCCAGACGCTTTACTAACACTCTCCCCACTTGGAGAGTCAGTGCCTTTAAACTCCTGTTTGGCCCAGTTTGCAATTTCTGCGGAAAATGAACAGGAATAGGGAGAACCAATGAGAGACTAGCTGGAGGTGTCTGGACGGGCAAATTTAACTCTCATTTCCCACCAGGAAGAGGAATTAACCAAAGGCTCAGCATGCCATTCCGGAACCACACTAGGGCCTGAAGCAATGCTGCGGTGTTGCGGCCAGCTCACAAGAAAGCGAGTTGAAGAAAGGAGCTCAGGGGCACTGTAATTCACAAACCTGCAGAGTTATAAATGACAGCTATTGTCCAAAAATATATTGAAGTAAGGCTGCCAAGAGGACTTGAAAGCGGGGCAGAATTGCAGGAAACCGGTTTCAGGAGGTAGACTGGAATTGCATGTAAAGCATAGGAAAAGAGGCAGAACGTCCACAATGATGCACTTGGCCAAAAAGGGCGTATGCGTTTTTTCCTGAATATATTCAGGAAAAAACGCATACGCCCTTTTTGGCCAACCAACCAAGCTTGCAAAGGAAATCTGCACTACAATGAAGTCTCACTGCCCCCCGGTCAAAAGGGCCATCTGAAAAAAGTGTAACATCCAGAAAGGCAGGACAGGCCATGGAGAACTGGGAGCCTTGTTATGCTGATGGGCGGGATGTAAATTGCCAACAGCCACTCTGGAGAAGTGTATGGTGTTTCCTGAAACATCTAAAAAACAAAGCAACAGAGCCTAGGGCACTTCCACTTATGGTCCTATAGCTTAGGGAAATTAAAATCAAAAAGACACAGCCACCCTAAAGTTTGGGACGGCTCTGTTTACAAGATCCTCGTTTACGGTACAAGTTCTATATCACAGAAAGCGAAAAATGGATAAAGAAGTTGTGGTACTTACGTACAATGCAATATCACTCAGCAATGAAATGTATGTCATCAGGCCCGTAACAGCATAATGAGTGGATTCAGGTACGATGATTCTAAGTAAGATAAGTCACACAGAAAAAGAAACATCATAAGATATCACTACTACACGGAATGTAAACTTGGCTACACAGGAACTGAATTACAAAACAGAACAGGGTGTCAAATGTAGAAAACCAACTTATGCTTGCTTAAGGGGAAAGGTGAGTTGGGGTGCTGCATAAAACCAGAGATTGAAATTAGCACAGATACCGTTCCACAAGCCAAATATGTAATAGACAAGATCTACTCCTTGCTCAACGAAGAGGACACAACACCCCATATTAAACGCCTAAGAATATACCTGACTAGTAAGAATCTTAAAACCTATGGACTTATTTGTCTCCGAAAGAGAATCAAGCGTGTGTACAGCGGCATAAGCGCAGCAGTGATAGGATTGGTGACGTTCGGTGAGCAAATGCAGACCCTTTGAAGTCATATTGCGTGGTACCTATTCCTTGGGTCTCAACTTTCCAGGTTTAAGGGATTCTTCCTTCAGCTAAAACATGCATGTGGAACCCAGAGTATGATCCACCGTGTGATCGGAAAACGTGTTCAAATGTGTCAGTTTTCGTCCGCTGGTACTCGGGTGCAACATTCCAGATGCTTTACTAACACTCTCCCCACTTGGAGAGTCAGTGCCTTTAACCTCCTGTTTGGCCCAGTTTGCAATTTCTGCGGAAAATGAACAGGAATAGGGAGAACCAATGAGAGACTAGCTGGAGGTGTCTGGACGGGCAAATTTAACTCTCATTTCCCACCAGGAAGAGGAATTAACCAAAGGCTCAGCGTGCCATGCCGGAACCACACTAGGGCCTAAAGCCATGCTGCGGTGTTGCGGCCAGCTCACAAGAAAGCGAGTTGAAGAAAGGAGCTCAGGGGCACTGTAATTCACAAACCTGCAGAGTTATAAATGACAGCTATCGTCCAAAAATATATTGAAGTAAGGCTGCCAAGAGGACTTGAAAGCGGGGCAGAATTGCAGGAATCCGATTTCAGGAGGTAGACTGGAATTGCATGTAAAGCATAGGAAAAGAGGCAGAACGTCCACAATGATGCACTTGGCCAAAAAGGGCGTATGCGTTTTTTCCTGAATATATTCAGGAAAAAACGCATACGCCCTTTTTGGCCAACCAAGCAAGCTTGCAAAGAAATCTGCAGTACAATGAAGTCTCACTGCCCCCCAGTCAAAAGGGCCATCTGAAAAAAGTGTAAAATCCAGAAAGGCAGGACAGCTCATGGAGAATTGGGAGCCTTGTTATGCTGATGGGCGGGATGTAAATTGCCAACAGCCACTCTGGAGAAGTGTATGGTGTTTCCTGAAACATCTAAAAAACAAAGCAACAGAGCCTAGGGCACTTCCACTTATGGTCGTATAGCTTAGGGAAATTAAAATCAAAAAGACACAGCCACCCCAAAGTTTGGGACGGCTCTGTTTACAAGAACCTCGTTTACGGTACAAGTTCAATATCACAGAAAGCGAAAAATGGATAAAGAAGTTGTAGTACTTACGTACAATGCAATATCACTCAACAATAAAATCTATGTCATCAGGCCCATAGCAGCATAATGAGTGGATTCAGGTACGATGATTCTAAGTGAGATAAGTCACACAGAAAAAGAAACATCATAAGATATCACTAATACACGGAATGTAAACTTGGCTACACAGGAACTGAATTACAAAACAGAACAAGGTCTCAAATGTAGAAAACCAACTTATGCTTGCTTAAGGGGAAAGGTGAGTTGGGGTGCTGCATAAAACCAGAGATTGAAATTAGCACAGATACCGTTCCATAAGCCAAATATGTAATAGACAAGAGCTACTCCTTGCTCCACGAAGAGGACTCAACACCCCATATTAAACGTCTAAGAATATACCTGACTAGTAAGAATCTTAAAATCTATGGATTTATATGTCTCCGAAAGAGAATCAAGCTTTTCTACAGAGGCATAAATGCAGCAGTAATAGGATTGGTGAGGTTCGGTGAGCCAATGCAGACCCTTTGAGGTCATATTGCATGGTACCCATTCCATGGGTCTCAACTCTCCAGGTTTAAGGGATTCTTCCTTCAGCTAAAACATGCATGTGGAACCCAGAGTATGATCCACCGTGTGATCGGGAAACGTGTTCAAATGTGTCAGATTTCGTCCCCTGGTACTCGGGTGCAACATTCCAGATGCTTTACTAACACTCTCCCCACTTGGAGAGTCAGTGCCTTTAACCTCCTGTTTGGCCCAGTTTGCAATTTCTGCGGAAAATGAACAGGAATAGGGAGAACCAATGAGAGACTAGATGGAGGTGTCTGGACGGGCAAATTTAACTCTCATTTCCCACCAGGAAGAGGAATTAACCAAAGGCTCAGCATGCCATGCCGGAACCACACTAGGGCCTGAAGCAATCCTGCGGTGTTGCGGCCAGCTCACAAGAAAGCGAGTTGAAGAAAGGAGCTCAGGGGCACTGTAATTCACAAACCTGCAGAGTTAAAAATGACAGCTATCGTCCAAAAATATATTGAAGTAAGGCTGCCAAGAGGACTTGAAAGCGGGGCAGAATTGCAGGAATCCGATTTCAGGAGGTAGACTGGAATTGCATGTAAAGCATAGGAAAAGAGGCAGAACGTCCACAATGATGCACTTGGCCAAAAAGGGCGTATGCGTTTTTTCCTGAATATATTCAGAAAAAAACGCATACGCGCTTTTTGGCCAACCAAGCAAGCTTGCAAAGGAAATCTGCAGTACAATGAAGTCTCACTGCCCCCCAGTCAAAAGGGCCATCTGAAAAAAGTGTAAAATTAAGAAAGGCAGGACAGCTCATGGAGAATTGGGAGCCTTGTTATGCTGATGGGCGGGATGTAAATTGCCAACAGCCACTCTGGAGAAGTGTATGGTGTTTCCTGAAACATCTAAAAAACAAAGCAACAGAGCCTAGGGCACTTCCACTTATGGTCGTATAGCTTAGGGAAATTAAAATCAAAAAGACACAGCCACCCCAAAGTTTGGGACGGCTCTGTTTACAAGAACCTCGTTTACGGTACAAGTTCAATATCACAGAAAGCGAAAAATGGATAAAGAAGTTGTAGTACTTACGTACAATGCAATATCACTCAGCAATGAAATCTATGTCATCAGGCCCATAGCAGCATAATGAGTGGATTCAGGTACGATGATTCTAAGTGAGATAAGTCACACAGAAAAAGAAACATCATAAGATATCACTAATACACGGAATGTAAACTTGGCTACACAGGAACTGAATTACAAAACAGAACAAGGTCTCAAATGTAGAAAACCAACTTATGCTTGCTTAAGGGGAAAGGTGAGTTGGGGTGCTGCATAAAACCAGAGATTGAAATTAGCACAGATACCGTTCCATAAGCCAAATATGTAATAGACAAGAGCTACTCCTTGCTCAACGAAGAGGACTCAACACCCCATATTAAACGTCTAAGAATATACCTGACTAGTAAGAATCTTAAAATCTATGGATTTATATGTCTCCGAAAGAGAATCAAGCGTTTCTACAGAGGCATAAATGCAGCAGTAATAGGATTGGTGAGGTTCGGTGAGCCAATGCAGACCCTTTGAAGTCATATTGCATGGTACCCATTCCATGGGTCTCAACTCTCCAGGTTTAAGGGATTCTTCCTTCAGCTAAAACGTGCATGTGGAACCCAGAGTATGATCCACCGTGTGATCGGGAAACGTGTTCAAATGTGTCTCAGTTTTTGTCCCCTGGTACTCGGGTGCAACATTCCAGACGCTTTACTAACACTCTCCCCACTTGGAGAGTCAGTGCCTTTAACCTCCTGTTTGGCCCAGTTTGCAATTTCTGCGGAAAATGAACAGGAATAGGGAGAACCAATGAGAGACTAACTGGAGGTGTCTGGACGGGCAAATTTAACTCTCATTTCCCACCAGGAAGAGGAATTAACCAAAGGCTCAGCATGCCATGCCGGAACCACACTAGGGTCTGAAGCAATCCTGCGGTGTTGCGGCCAGCTCACAAGAAAGTGAGTTGAAGAAAGGAGCTCAGGGGCACTGTAATTCACAAACCTGCAGAGTTAAAAATGACAGCTATCGTCCAAAAATATATTGAAGTAAGGCTGCCAAGAGGACTTGAAAGCGGGGCAGAATTGCAGGAATCCGATTTCAGGAGGTAGACTGGAATTGCATGTAAAGCATAGGAAAAGAGGCAGAACGTCCACAATGATGCACTTGGCCAAAAAGGGCGTATGCGTTTTTTCCTGAATATATTCAGGAAAAAACGCATACGCCCTTTTTGGCCAACCAAGCAAGCTTGCAAAGGAAATCTGCACTACCATGAAGTCTCACTGCCCCCCGGCCAAAAGGGCCATCTGAAAAAAGTGTAAAATCCAGAAAGGCAGGACAGGCCATGGAGAACTGGGAGCCTTGTTATGCTGATGGGCGGGATGTAAATTGCCAACAGCCACTCTGGAGAAGTGTATGGTGTTTCCTGAAACATCTAAAAAACAAAGCAACAGAGCCTAGGGCACTTCCACTTATGGTCCTATAGCTTAGGGAAATTAAAATCAAAAAGACACAGCCACCCCAAAGTTTGGGACGGCTCTGTTTACAAGAACCTCATTTACAGTACAAATTCAATATCACAGAAGGTGAAAAATGGATAAAGAAGTTGTGGTACTTACGTACAATGCAATATCACTCAGCAATGAAATCTATATCATCAGGCCCGTAGCAGCATAATGAGTGGATTCAGGTACGATGATTCTAAGTGAGATAAGTCACACAGAAAAAGAAACATCATAAGATATCACTACTACACGGAATGTAAACTTGGCTACACAGAAACTGAATTACAAAACAGAACACGGTCTCAAATGTAGAAAACCAACTTATGCTTGCTTAAGGGGAAAGGTGAGTTGGGGTTCTGCATAAAACCAGAGATTGAAATTAGCACAGATACCATTCCATAAGCCAAATATGTAATAGACAAGAGCTACTCCTTGCTCAACGAAGTGGACTCTACACCCCATATTAAATGTCTAAGAATATACCTGACTAGTAAGAATCTTAAAATCTATGGATTTCTATGTCTCCGAAAGAGAATCAAGCGTGTGTACAGTGGCATAAGCGCAGCAGTGATAGGATTGGTGAGGTTCGGTGAGCCAATGCAGAACCTTTGAAGTCATATTGAATGGGACCCATTCCATGGGTCTCAACTCTCCAGGTTTAAGGGATTCTTCCTTCAGCTAAAACATGCATGTGGAACCCAGAGTATGATCCACCGTGTGATCGGGAAACGTGTTCAAATGTGTCTCAGTTTTTGTCCCCTGGTACTCGGGTGCAACATTCCAGACGCTTTACTAAAACTCTCCCCACTTGGAGAGTCAGTGCCTTTAACCTCCTGTTTGGCCCAGTTTGCAATTTCTGCGGAAAATGAACAGGAATAGGGAGAACCAATGAGAGACTAGCTGGAGGTGTCTGGACGGGCAAATTTAACTCTCATTTCCCACCAGGAAGAGGAATTAACCAAAGGCTCAGCGTGCCATACCGGAACCACACTAGGGCCTGAAGCAATCCTGCGGTGTTGCAGCCAGCTCACAAGAAAGCGAGTTGAAGAAAGGAGCTCAGGGGCACTGTAATTCACAAACCTGCAGAGTTATAAATGACAGCTATCGTCCAAAAATATATTGAAGTAAGGCTGCCAAGAGGACTTGAAAGCGGGGCAGGATTGCAGGAAACCGATTTCAGGAGGTAGACTGGAATTGCATGTAAAGCATAGGAAAAGAGGCAGAACGTCCACAATGATGCACTTGGCCAAAAAGGGCGTATGCGTTTTTTCCTGAATATATTCAGGAAAAAACGCATACGCCCTTTTTGGCCAACCAAGCAAGCTTGCAAAGGAAATCTGCACTACCATGAAGTCTCACTGCCCCCCGGTCAAAAGGGCCATCTGAAAAAAGTGTAAAATCCAGAAAGGCAGGACAGGCCATGGAGAACTGGGAGCCTTGTTATGCTGATGGGCGGGATGTAAATTGCCAACAGCCACTCTGGAGAAGTGTATGGTGTTTCCTGAAACATCTAAAAAACAAAGCAACAGAGCCTAGGGCACTTCCACTTATGGTCCTATAGCTTAGGGAAATTAAAATAAAAAAGACACAGCCACCCCTAAGTTTGGGACGGCTCTGTTTACCAGAACCTCATTTACAGTACAAATTCAATATCACAGAAGGTGAAAAATGGATAAAGAATTTGTGGTACTTACGTACAATGCAATATCACTCAGCAATGAAATCTATAACATCAGGCCCGTAGCAGCATAATGAGTGGATTCAGGTACGATGATTCTAAGTGAGATAAGTCACACAGAAAAAGAAACATCATAAGATATCACTACTACACGGAATGTAAACTTGGCTACACAGAAACTGAATTACAAAACAGAACACGGTCTCAAATGTAGAAAACCAACTTATGCTTGCTTAAGGGGAAAGGTGAGTTGGGGTGCTGCATAAAACCAGAGATTGAAATTAGCACAGATACCATTCCATAAGCCAAATATGTAATAGACAAGAGCTACTCCTTGCTCAACGAAGTGGACTCTACACCCCATATTAATCGCCTAAGAATATACCTGACTAGTAATAATCTTAAAACCTATGGATTTATATGTCTCCAAAAGAGAATCAAGCATGTGTACAGCGGCATAAACGCAGCAGTGATAGGATTGGTGAGGTTTGATGAGCAAATGCAGACCCTTTGAAGTCATATTGCATGGTACCCATTCCATGGGTCTCAACTCTCCAGGTTTAAGGGATTCTTCCTTCACCTAAAACATGCATGTGGAACCCAGAGTATGATCCACCGTGTGATCGGGAAACGTGTTGAAATGTGTCTCAGGTTTCGTCTCCTCGTACTCGGGTGCAACATTCCAGACGCTTTACTAACACTCTCCCCACTTGGAGAGTCAGTGCCTTTAACCTCCTGTTTGGCCCAGTTTGCAATTTCTGCGGAAAATAAACAGGAATAGGGAGAACCAATGAGAGACTAGCTGGAGGTGTCTGGACGGGCAAATTTAACTCTCATTTCCCACCAGGAACAGGAATTAACCAAAGGCTCAGCATGCCATGCCGGAACCACACTAGGGCCTGAAGCAATCCTGCGGTGTTGCGGCCAGCTCACAAGAAAGCGAGTTGAAGAAAGCAGCTCAGGGGCACTGTAATACACAAACCTGCAGAGTTAAAAATGACAGCTATCGTCCAAAAATATATTGAAGTAAGGCTGCCAAGAGGACTTGAAAGCGGGGCAGAATTGCAGGAAACCGATTTCAGGAGGTAGACTGGAATTGCATGTAAAGCATAGGAAAAGAGGCAGAACGTCCACAATGATGCACTTGGCCAAAAAGGGCGTATGCGTTTTTTCCTGAATATATTCAGGAAAAAACGCATACGCCCTTTTTGGCCAACCAAGCAAGCTTGCAAAGGAAATCTGCACTACAATGAAGTCTCACTGCCCCCCGGTCAAAAGGGCCATCTGAAAAAAGTATAAAATCCAGAAAGGCAGGACAGGCCATGGAGAACTGGGAGCCTTGTTATGCTGATGGGCAGGATGTAAATTGCCAACAGCCACTCTGGAGAAGTGTATGGTGTTTCCTGAAACATCTAAAAAACAAAGCAACAGAGCCTAGGGCACTTCCACTTATGGTCCTATAGCTTAGGGAAATTAAAATCAAATAGACACAGTCACCCCAAAGTTTGGGACAGCTCTGTTTACAAGAACCTCGTTTACAGTTCGAGTTCAATATCACAGAAAGTGAAAAATGGATAAAGAATTTGTGGTAGGTACGTACAATGCAATATCACTCAGCAATGAAATCTATGTCATCAGGCCCAGAGCAGCATAATGAGTGGATTCAGGTACGATGATTCTAAGTGAGATAAGTCACACAGAAAAAGAAACATCATAAGATATCACTAATACACGGAATGTAAACTTGGCTACACAGGAACAGAATTACAAACAGAACAGGGTCTCAAATGTAGAAAACCAACTTATGCTTTCTTAAGGGGAAAGGTGAGTTGGGGTGCTGCATAAAACCAGAGATTGAAATTAGCACAGATACCGTTCCATAAGCCAAATATGTAATAGACAAGAGCTACTCCTTGCTCAACGAAGTGGACTCAACACCCCATATTAAACGTCTAAGAATATACCTGACTAGTAAGAATCTTAAAACCTATGGATTTATATGTCTCCAAAAGAGAATCAAGCATGTGTACAGCGGCATAAACGCAGCAGTGATAGGATTGGTGAGGTTTGATGAGCAAATGCAGACCCTTTGAAGTCATATTGCATGGTAGCCATTCCATGGGTCTCAACTCTCCAGGTTTAAGGGATTCTTCCTTCAGCTAAAACATGCATGTGGAACCCAGAGTATGATCCACCGTGTGATCGGGAAACGTGTTCAAATGTGTCTCAGTTTTTGTCCCCTGGTACTCGGGTGCAACATTCCAGATGCTTTACTAACACTCTCCCCACTTGGAGAGTCACTGCCTTTAACCTCCTGTTTGGCCCAGTTTGCAATTTCTGCGGAAAATGAACAGGAATAGGGAGAACCAGTGAGAGACTAGCTGGAGGTGTCTGGATGGGCAAATTTAACTCTCATTTCCCACCAGGAAGAGGAATTAACCAAAGGCTCAGCGTGCCATGCCAGAACCACACTAGGGCCTGAAGCAATCCTGCGGTGTTGCGGCCAGCTCACAAGAAAGCGAGTTGAAGAAAGCAGCTCAGGGACACTGTAATTCACAAACCTGCAGAGTTAAAAATGACAGCTATCGTCCAAAAATATATTGAAGTAAGGCTGCCAAGAGGACTTGAAAGCGGGGCAGGATTGCAGGAAACCGATTTCAGGAGGTAGACTGGAATTGCATGTAAAGCATAGGAAAAGAGGCAGAACGTCCACAATGATGCACTTGGCCAAAAAGGGCGTATGCGTTTTTTCCTGAATATATTCAGGGAAAAACGCATACGCCCTTTTTGGCCAACCAAGCAAGCTTGCAAAGGAAATCTGCACTACAATGAAGTCTCACTGCCCCCCGGTCAAAAGGGCCATCTGAAAAAAGTGTAAAATCCAGAAAGGCAGGATAGGCCATGGAGAACTGGGAGCCTTGTTATGCTGATGGGCGGGATGTAAATTGCCAACAGCCACTCTGCAGAAGTGTATGGTGTTTCCTGAAACATCTAAAAAACAAAGCAACAGAGCCTAGGGCACTTCCACTTATGGTCCTATAGCTTAGGGAAATTAAAATCAAAAGGACACAGCCACCCTAAAGTTTGGGACGGCTCTGTTTACAAGATCCTCGTTTACGGTACAAGTTCAATATCACAGAAAGCGAAAAATGGATAAAGAAGTTGTGCTACTTACGTACAAGGCAATATCACTCAGCAATGAAATCTATGTCATCAGGCCCATAGCAGCATAATGAGTGGATTCAGGTACGATGATTCTAAGTGAGATAAGTCACACAGAAAAAGAAACATCATAAGATATCACTAATACACGGAATGTAAACTTGGCTACACAGGAACTGAATTACAAAACAGAACAGGATCTCAAATGTAGAAAACCAACTTATGCTTGCTTAAGGGGAAAGGTGAGTTGGGGTGCTGCATAAAACCAGAGATTGAAATTAGCACAGATACCATTCCATAAGCCAAATAGGTAATAGACAAGAGCTACTCCTTGCTCAACGAAGTGGACTCAACACCCCATATTAAATGCCTAAGAATATACCTGACTGGTAAGAATCTTAAAACCTATGGATTTATATGTCTCCGAAAGAGAATCAAGCGTGTGTACAGCGGCATAAACGTAGCAGTGATAGGATTGGTGAGGTTCGGTGAGCAAATGCAGACCCTTTGAAGTCATATTGCATGGTACCCATTCCATGGGTCTCAACTCTCCAGGTTTAAGGGATTCTTCCTTCACCTAAAACATGCATGTGGAACCCAGAGTATGATCCACTGTGTGATCGGGAAACGTGTTCAAATGTCTCACTTTTCGTCCCCTGGTACTCGGGTGCAACATTCCAGACGCTTTACTAAAACTCTCCCCACTTGGAGAGTCACTGCCTTTAACCTCCTGTTTGGCCCAGTTTGCAATTTCTGCGGAAAATGAACAGGAATAGGGAGAACCAATGAGAGACTAGCTGGAGGTGTCTGGACGGGCAAATTTAACTCTCATTTCCCACCAGGAAGAGGAATTAACCAAAGGCTCAGCGTGCCATGCCGGAACCACACTAGGGCCTGAAGCAATCCTGCAGTGTTGCGGCCAGCTCACAAGAAAGCGAGTTGAAGAAAGGAGCTCAGGGGCACTGTAATTCACAAACCTGCAGAGTTATAAATGACAGCTATCGTCCAAAAATATATTGAAGTAAGGCTGCCAAGAGGACTTGAAAGCGGGGCAGAATTGCAGGAAACCGATTTCAGGAGGTAGACTGGAATTGCATGTAAAGCATAGGAAAAGAGGCAGAACGTCCACAATGATGCACTTGGCCAAAAAGGGCGTATGCGTTTTTTCCTGAATATATTCAGGAAAAAACGCATACGCCCTTTTTGGCCAACCAAGCAAGCTTGCAAAGGAAATCTGCACTACAATGAAGTCTCACTGCCCCCCAGTCAAAAGGGCCATCTGAAAAAAGTGTAAAATCCAGAAAGGCAGGACAGGCCATGGAGAACTGGGAGCCTTGTTATGCTGATGGGCGGGATGTAAATTGCCAACAGCCACTCTGGAGAAGTGTATGGTGTTTCCTGAAACATCTAAAAAACAAAGCAACAGAGCCTAGGGCACTTCCACTTATGGTCCTATAGCTTAGGGAAATTAAAATCAAAAAGACACAGCCACCCCAAAGTTTGGGACGGCTCTGTTTACAAGAACCTCATTTACAGTACAAATTCAATATCACAGAAGGTGAAAAATGGATAAAGAATTTGTGGTACTTACGTACAATGCAATATCACTCAGCAATGAAATCTATATCATCAGGCCCGTAGCAGCATAATGAGTGGATTCAGGTACGATGATTCTAAGTGAGATAAGTCACACAGAAAAGGAAACATCATAAGATATCACTACTACACGGAATGTAAACTTGGCTACACAGAAACTGAATTACAAAACAGAACACGGTCTCAAATGTAGAAAACCAACTTATGCTTGCTTAAGGGGAAAGGTGAGTTGGGGTTCTGCATAAAACCAGAGATTGAAATTAGCACAGATACCATTCCATAAGCCAAATATGTAATAGACAAGATCTACTCCTTGCTCAATGAAGTGGACTCTACACCCCATATTAATCGCCTAAGAATATACCTGACTAATAATAATCTTAAAACCTATGGATTTATATGTCTCCAAAAGAGAATCAAGCATGTGTACAGCGGCATAAACGCAGCAGTGATAGGATTGGTGAGGTTTGATGAGCAAATGCAGACCCTTTGAAGTCATATTGCATGGTAGCCATTCCATGGGTCTCAACTCTCCAGGTTTAAGGGATTCTTCCTTCAGCTAAAACATACATGTGGAACCCAGAGTATGATCCACCGTGTGATCGGGAAACGTGTTCAAATGTGTCTCAGTTTTCGTCCCCTGGTACTCGGGTGCAACATTCCAGACGCTTTACTAACACTCTCCCCACTTGGAGAGTCACTGCCTTTAACCTCCTGTTTGGCCCAGTTTGCAATTTCTGCGGAAAATGAACAGGAATAGGGAGAACCAATGAGAGACTAGCTGGAGGTGTCTGGATGGGCAAATTTAACTCTCATTTCCCACCAGGAAGAGGAATTAACCAAAGGTTCAGCGTGCCATGCCGGAACCACACTAGGGCCTGAAGCAATCCTGCGGTGTTGCGGCCAGCTCACAAGAAAGCGAGTTGAAGAAAGGAGCTCAGGGGCACTGTAATTCACAAACCTGCAGAGTTAAAAATGACAGCTATCGTCCAAAAATATATTGAAGTAAGGCTGCCAAGAGGACTCGAAAGCGGGGCAGAATTGCAGGAATCCGATTTCAGGAGGTAGACTGGAATTGCATGTAAAGCATAGGAAAAGAGACAGAATGTCCACAATGATGCACTTGGCCAAAAAGGGCGTATGCGTTTTTTCCTGAATATATTCAGGAAAAAACGCATACGCCCTTTTTGGCCAACCAAGCAAGCTTGCAAAGGAAATCTGCACTACAATGAAGTCTCACTGCCCCCCAGTCAAAAGGGCCATCTGAAAAAAGTGTAAAATCCAGAAAGGCCGGACAGGCCATGGAGAACTGGGAGCCTTGTTATGCTGATGGGCGGGATGTAAATTGCCAACAGCCACTCTGGAGAAGTGTATGGTGTTTCCTGAAACATCTAAAAAACAAAGCAACAGAGCCTAGGGCACTTCCACTTATGGTCCTATAGCTTAGGGAAATTAAAATCAAAAAGAAACAGCCACCCCAACGTTTGGGACGGCTCTGTTTACAAGAACCTCATTTACGGTACAAGTTCAATATCACAGAAAGCGAAAAATGGATAAAGAATTTGTGGTACTTACGTACAATGCAATATCACTCAGCAATGAAATGTATATCATCAGGCCCGTAGCAGCATAATGAGTGGATTCAGCTACGATGATTCTAAGTGAAATAAGTCACACAGGAAAAGAAACATCATAAGATATCCCTACTACACGGAATGTAAACTTGGCTACACAGGAACTGAAATACAAAACAGAACAGGGTCTCAAATGTAGAAAACCAATTTATGCTTGCCAAAGGGGAAAGGTGAATTGGGGTGCTGCATAAAACCAGAGATTGAAATTAGCACAGATACCGTTCCATAAGCCAAATATGTAATAGACAAGAGCTACTCCTTGCTCAACGAAGAGGACTCAACACCACATATTAAACGTCTAGGAATATACCTGACTAGTAAGAATCTTAAAACCTATGGATTTATATGTCTCCGAAAGGGAATCAAGCGTGTGTACAGTGGCATAAGCACAGCAGTGATAGGATTGGTGAGGTTCGGTGAGCCAATGCAGAACCTTTGAAGTCATATTGCATGGTACCCATTCCATGGGTCTCAACTCTCCAGGTTTAAGGGATTCTTCCTTCAGCTAAACCATGCATGTGGAACCCAGAGTATGATCCACCGTGTGATCGGGAAACGTGTTCAAATGTGTCTCAGATTTTCTCCGCTGGTACTCGGGTGCAACATTCCAGACGCTTTACTAAAACTCTCTCCACTTGGAGAGTCAGTGCCTTTAACCTCCTGTTTGGCCCAGTTTGCAATTTCTGCAGAAAATGAACAGGAATAGGGAGAACCAATGAGAGACTAGCTGGAGGTGTCTGGATGGGCAAATTTAACTCTCATTTCCCACCAGGAAGAGGAATTAACCAAAGGCTCAGCGTGCCATGCCGGAACGACACTAGGGCCTGAAGCAATCCTGCGGTGTTGCGGCCAGCTCACAAGAAAGCGAGTTGAAGAAAGGAGCTCAGGGGCACTGTAATTCACAAACCTGCAGAGTTATAAATGACAGATATCGTCCAAAAATATATTGAAGTAAGGCTGCCAAGAGGACTTGAAAGCGGGGCAGAATTGCAGGAAACCGATTTCAGGAGGTAGACTGGAATTGCATGTAAAGCATAGGAAAAGAGGCAGAACGTCCACAATGATGCACTTGGCCAAAAAGGGCATATGCGTTTTTTCCTGAATATATTCAGGAAAAAACCCATACGCACTTTTTGGCCAACCAAGCAAGCTTGCAAAGGAAATCTGCACTACAATGAAGTCTCACTGCCCCCCAGTCAAAAGGGCCATCTGAAAAAAGTGTAAAATCCAGAAAGGCCGGACAGGCCATGGAGAACTGGGAGCCTTGTTATGCTGATAGGCGGGATGTAAATTGCCAACAGCCACTCTGGAGAAGTGTATGGTGTTTCCTGAAACATCTAAAAAACAAAGCAACAGAGCCTAGGGCACTTCCACTTATGGTCGTATAGCTTAGGGAAATTAAAATCAAAAAGACACAGCCACCCCAAAGTTTGGGACGGCTCTGTTTACAAGAACCTCGTTTACGGTACAAGTTCAATATCACAGAAAGCGAAAAATGGATAAAGAAGTCGTGGTACTTACGTACAATGCAATATCACTCAGCAATGAAATCTATGTCATCAGGCCCATAGCAGCATAATGAGTGGATTCAGGTACGATGATTCTAAGTGAGATAAGTCACACAGAAAAAGAAACATCATAAGATATCACTAATACACGGAATGTAAACTTGGCTACACAGGAACTGAATTACAAAACAGAACAAGGTCTCAAATGTAGAAAACCAACTTATGCTTGCTTAAGGGGAAAGGTGAGTTGGGGTGCTGCATAAAACCAGAGATTGAAATTAGCACAGATACCGTTCCATAAGCCAAATATGTAATAGACAAGAGCTACTCCTTGCTCAACGAAGAGGACTCAACACCCCATATTAAACGTCTAAGAATATAGCTGACTAGTAAGAATCTTAAAACCTATGGATTTATATGTCTCCGAAAGAGAATCAAGCGTGTGTACAGTGGCATAAGCGCAGCAGTGATAGGATTGGTGAGGTTCGGTGAGCCAATGCAGACCCTTT
The DNA here is from genome assembly GCF_039906515.1 of Pseudorca crassidens. NCBI lineage: Eukaryota > Metazoa > Chordata > Mammalia > Artiodactyla > Delphinidae > Pseudorca > Pseudorca crassidens. The sequence continues at coordinate 179,068,910 of NC_090298.1, read as the reverse complement.
GAGGTCATATTGCATGGTACCCATTCCATGGGTCTCAACTCTCCAGGTTTAAGGGATTCTTCCTTCAGCTAAAACATGCATGTGGAACCCAGAGTATGATCCACCGTGTGATCGGGAAACGTGTTCAAATGTGTCTCAGGTTTCGTCCCCTGGTACTCGGGTGCAACATTCCAGATGCTTTACTAACACTCTCCCCACTTGGAGAGTCAGTGCCTTTAACCTCCTGTTTGGCCCAGTTTGCAATTTTTGCGGAAGATGAACAGGAATAGGGAGAACCAGTGAGAGACTAGCTGGAGGTGTCTGGATGGGCAAATTTAACTCTCATTTCCCACCAGGAAGAGGAATTAACCAAAGGCTCAGCGTGCCATGCCGGAACCACACTAGGGCCTGACGCAATCCTGCGGTGTTGCGGCCAGCTCACAAGAAAGCGAGTTGAAGAAAGGAGCTCAGGGGCACTGTAATTCACAAACCTGCAGAGTTATAAATGACAGCTATCGTCCAAAAATATATTGAAGTAAGGCTGCCAAGAGGACTTGAAAGCGGGGCAGAATTGCAGGAAACCGATTTCAGGAGGTAGACTGGAATTGCATGTAAAGCATAGGAAAAGAGGCAGAACGTCCACAATGATGCACTTGGCCAAAAAGGGCATATGCGTTTTTTCCTGAATATATTCAGGAAAAAACGCATACGCCCTTTTTGGCCAACCAAGCAAGCTTGCAAAGGAAATCTGCACTACAATGAAGTCTCACTGCCCCCCGGTCAAAAGGGCCATCTGAAAAAAGTGTAAAATCCAGAAAGGCAGGACAGGCCATGGAGAACTGGGAGCCTTGTTATGCTGATGGGCGGGATGTAAATTGCCAACAGCCACTCTGGAGAAGTGTATGGTGTTTCCTGAAACATCTAAAAAACAAAGCAACAGAGCCTAGGGCACTTCCACTTATGGTCCTATAGCTTAGGGAAATTAAAATCAAAAAGACACAGCCACCCCAAAGTTTGGGATGGCTCTGTTTACAAGAACCTCATTTACAGTACAAATTCAATATCACAGAAGGTGAAAAATGGATAAAGAATTTGTGGTACTTACGTACAATGCAATATCACTCAGCAATGAAATCTATATCATCAGGCCCGTAGCAGCATAATGAGTGGATTCAGGTACGATGATTCTAAGTGAGATAAGTCACACAGAAAAGGAAACATCATAAGATATCACTACTACACGGAATGTAAACTTGGCTACACAGGAACAGAATTACAAAACAGAACAGGGTGTCAAAAGTAGAAAACCAACTTATGCTTGCTTAAGGGGAAAGGTGAGTTGGGGTTCTGCATAAAACCAGAGATTGAAATTAGCACAGATACCATTCCATAAGCCAAATAGGTAATAGACAAGAGCTACTCCTTGCTCAACGAAGTGGACTCAACACCCCATATTAAATGCCTAAGAATATACCTGACTAGTAAGAATCTTAACACCTATGGATTTATATGTCTCCGAAAGAGAATCAAGCGTGTGTACAGCGGCATAAATGCAGCAGTGATAGGATTGGTGAGGTTCGGTGAGCAAATGCAGACCCTTTGAAGTCATATTGCATGGTACCCATTCCATGGGTCTCAACTCTCCAGGTTTAAGGGATTCTTCCTTCAGCTAAAACATGCATGTGGAACCCAGAGTATGATCCACCGTGTGATCGGGAAACGTGTTCAAATGTGTCTCAGTTTTTGTCCCCTGGTACTCGGGTGCAACATTCCAGTCGCTTTACTAACACTCTCCCCACTTGGAGAGTCAGTGCCTTTAACCTCCTGTTTGGCCCAGTTTGCAATTTCTGCGGAAAATGAACAGAAATAGGGAGAACCAATGAGAGACTAGCTGGAGGTGTCTGGACGGGCAAATTTAACTCTCATTTCCCACCAGGAAGAGGAATTAACCAAAGGCTCAGCGTGCCATGCCGGAACCACACTAGGGCCTGAAGCCATGCTGCGGTGTTGCGGCCAGCTCACAAGAAAGCGAGTTGAAGAAAGGAGCTCAGGGGCACTGTAATTCACAAACCTGCAGAGTTATAAATGACAGCTATCGTCCAAAAATATATTGAAGTAAGGCTGCCAAGAGGACTTGAAAGCGGGGCAGAATTGCAGGAAACCGATTTCAGGAGGTAGACTGGAATTGCATGTAAAGCATAGGAAAAGAGGCAGAACGTCCACAATGATGCACTTGGCCAAAAAGGGCGTATGCGTTTTTTCCTGAATATATTCAGGAAAAAACGCATACGCCCTTTTTGGCCAACCAAGCAAGCTTGCAAAGGAAATCTGCACTACAATGAAGTCTCACTGCCCCCCGGTCAAAAGGGCCATCTGAAAAAAGTATAACATCCAGAAAGGCAGGACAGGCCATGGAGAACTGGGAGCCTTGTTATGCTGATGGGCGGGATGTAAATTGCCAACAGCCACTCTGGAGAAGTGTATGGTGTTTCCTGAAACATCTAAAAAACAAAGCAACAGAGACTAGGGCACTTCCACTTATGGTCCTATAGCTTAGGGAAATTAAAATCAAAAAGACACAGCCACCCCAAAGTTTGGGCCGGCTCTGTGTACAAGAATCTCGTTTATGGTACAAGTTCAATATCGCAGAAAGTGAAAAATGGATAAAGAATTTGTGGTACTTACGTACAATGCAATATCACTCAGGAATGAAATCTATGTCATCAGGCCCGTAGCAGCATAATGAGTGGATTCAGGTACGATGATTCTAAGTGAAATAAGTCACACAGAAAAAGAAACATCATAAGATATCACTAATACACGGAATGTAAACTTGGCTACACAGGAACTGAATTACAAAACAGAACAGGATCTCAAATGTAGAAAACCAACTTATGCTTGCTTAAGGGGAAAGGTGAGTTGGGGTTCTGCATAAAACCAGAGATTGAAATTAGCACAGATACCATTCCATAAGCCAAATAGGTAATAGACCAGAGCTACTCCTTGCTCAACGAAGTGGACTCAACACCCCATATTAAATGCCTAAGAATATACCTGACTAGTAAGAATCTTAACACCTATGGATTTATATGTCTCCGAAAGAGAATCAAGCGTGTGTACAGCGGCATAAATGCAGCAGTGATAGGATTGGTGAGGTTCGGTGAGCAAATGCAGACCCTTTGAAGTCATATTGCATGGTACCCATTCCATGGGTCTCAACTCTCCAGGTTTAAGGGATTCTTCCTTCAGCTAAAACATGCATGTGGAACCCAGAGTATGATCAACCGTGTGATCGGGAAATGTGTTCAAATGTGTCTCAATTTTTGTCCCCTGGTACTCGGGTGCAACATTCCAGACGCTTTAATAACACTCTCCCCACTTGGAGAGACAGTGCCTTTAACCTCCTGTTTGGCCCAGTTTGCAATTTCTGCGGAAAATGAACAGGAATAGGGAGAACCAATGAGAGACTAGATGGAGGTGTCTGGACGGGCAAATTTAACTCTCATTTCCCACCAGGAAGAGGAATTAACCAAAGGCTCAGCGTGCCATGCCGGAACCACACTAGGGCCTGAAGCAATGCTGCGGTGTTGCGGCCAGCTCACAAAAAAGCGAGTTGAAGAAAGGAGCTCAGGGGCACTGTAATTCACAAACCTGCAGAGTTAAAAATGACAGCTATCGTCCAAAAATATATTGAAGTAAGGCTGCCAAGAGGACTTGAAAGCGGGGCAGAATTGCAGGAAACCGATTTCAGGAGGTAGACTGGAATTGCATGTAAAGCATAGGAAAAGAGGCAGAACGTCCACAATGATGCACTTGGCCAAAAAGGGCGTATGCGTTTTTTCCTGAATATATTCAGGAAAAAACGCATACGCCCTTTTTGGCCAACCAAGCAAGCTTGCAAAGGAAATCTGCACTACAATGAAGTCTCACTGCCCCCCGGTCAAAAGGGCCATCTGAAAAAAGTATAACATCCAGAAAGGCAGGACAGGCCATGGAGAACTGGGAGCCTTGTTATGCTGATGGGCGGGATGTAAATTGCCAACAGCCACTCTGGAGAAGTGTATGGTGTTTCCTGAAACATCTAAAAAACAAAGCAACAGAGCCTAGGGCACTTCCACTTATGGTCCTATAGCTTAGGGAAATTAAAATCAAAAAGACACAGCCACCCCAAAGTTTGGGCCGGCTCTGTTTACAAGAATCTCGTTTATGGTACAAGTTCAATATCGCAGAAAGTGAAAAATGGATAAAGAAGTTGTGGTACTTACGTACAATGCAATATCACTCAGGAATGAAATCTATGTCATCAGGCCCGTAGCAGCATAATGAGTGGATTCAGGTACGATGATTCTAAGTGAAATAAGTCACACAGAAAAAGAAACATCATAAGATATCACTAATACACGGAATGTAAACTTGGCTACACAGGAACAGAATTACAAAACAGAACAGGATCTCAAATGTAGAAAACCAACTTATGCTTGCTTAAGGGGAAAGGTGAGTTGGGGTGCTGCATAAAACCAGAGATTGAAATTAGCACAGATACCATTCCATAAGCCAAATAGGTAATAGACAAGAGCTACTCCTTGCTCAACGAAGTGGACTCAACACCCCATATTAAATGCCTAAGAATATACCTGACTAGTAAGAATCTTAACACCTATGGATTTATATGTCTCTGAAAGAGAATCAAGCGTGTGTACAGCGGCATAAATGCAGCAGTGATAGGATTGGTGAGGTTCGGTGAGCAAATGCAGACCCTTTGAAGTCATATTGCATGGTACCCATTCCATGGGTCTCAACTCTCCAGGTTTAAGGGATTCTTCCTTCAGCTAAAACATGCATGTGGAACCCAGAGTATGATCCACCGTGTGATCGGGAAACGTGTTCAAATGTGTCTCAGTTTTCGTCCCCTGGTACTCGGGTGCAACATTCCAGTCGCTTTACTAACACTCTCCCCACTTGGAGAGTCAGTGCCTTTAACCTCCTGTTTGGCCCAGTTTGCAATTTCTGCGGAAAATGAACAGAAATAGGGAGAACCAATGAGAGACTAGCTGGAGGTGTCTGGACGGGCAAATTTAACTCTCATTTCCCACCAGGAAGAGGAATTAACCAAAGGCTCAGCGTGCCATGCCGGAACCACACTAGGGCCTGAAGCCATGCTGCGGTGTTGCGGCCAGCTCACAAGAAAGCGAGTTGAAGAAAGGAGCTCAGGGGCACTGTAATTCACAAACCTGCAGAGTTATAAATGACAGCTATCGTCCAAAAATATATTGAAGTAAGGCTGCCAAGAGGACTTGAAAGCGGGGCAGAATTGCAGGAAACCGATTTCAGGAGGTAGACTGGAATTGCATGTAAAGCATAGGAAAAGAGGCAGAACGTCCACAATGATGCACTTGGCCAAAAAGGGCGTATGCGTTTTTTCCTGAATATATTCAGGAAAAAACGCATACGCCCTTTTGGGCCAACCAAGCAAGCTTGCAAAGGAAATCTGCACTACAATGAAGTCTCACTGCCCCCCGGTCAAAAGGGCCATCTGAAAAAAGTATAAAATCCAGAAAGGCAGGACAGGCCATGGAGAACTGGGAGCCTTGTTATGCTGATGGGCGGGATGTAAATTGCCAACAGCCACTCTGGAGAAGTGTATGGTGTTTCCTGAAACATCTACAAAACAAAGCAACAGAGCCTAGGGCACTTCCACTTATGGTCGTATAGCTTAGGGAAATTAAAATCAAAAAGACACAGCCACCCCAAAGTTTGGGATGGCTCTGTTTACAAGAACCTCGTTTACGGTACAAGTTCAATATCACAGAAAGCGAAAAATGGATAAAGAAGTTGTGGTACTTACGTACAATGCAATATCACTCAGCAATGAAATCTATGTCATCAGGCCCATAGCAGCATAATGAGTGGATTCAGGTACGATGATTCTAAGTGAGATAAGTCACACAGAAAAAGAAACATCATAAGATATCACTAATACACGGAATGTAAACTTGGCTACACAGGAACTGAATTACAAAACAGAACAAGGTCTCAAATGTAGAAAACCAACTTATGCTTGCTTAAGGGGAAAGGTGAGTTGGGGTGCTGCATAAAACCAGAGATTGAAATTAGCACAGATACCGTTCCATAAGCCAAATATGTAATAGACAAGAGCTACTCCTTGCTCAACGAAGAGGACTCAACACCCCATATTAAACGTCTAAGAATATACCTGACTAGTAAGAATCTTAAAACCTATGGATTTCTATGTCTCCGAAAGAGAATCAAGCGTGTGTACAGTGGCATAAACGCAGCAGTGATAGGATTGGTGAGGTTCGGTGAGCAAATGCAGACCCTTTGAAGTCATATTGCATGGTACCCATTCCATGGGTCTCAACTCTCCAGGTTTAAGGGATTCTTCCTTCAGCTAAAACATGCATTTGGAACCCAGAGTATGATCCACCGTGTGATCGGGAAACGTGTTCAAATGTGTCTCAGGTTTCGTCCCCTGGTACTCGGGTGCAACATTCCAGACGCTTTACTAACACTCTCCCCACTTGGAGAGTCAGTGCCTTTAAACTCCTGTTTGGCCCAGTTTGCAATTTCTGCGGAAAATGAACAGGAATAGGGAGAACCAATGAGAGACTAGCTGGAGGTGTCTGGACGGGCAAATTTAACTCTCATTTCCCACCAGGAAGAGGAATTAACCAAAGGCTCAGCATGCCATTCCGGAACCACACTAGGGCCTGAAGCAATGCTGCGGTGTTGCGGCCAGCTCACAAGAAAGCGAGTTGAAGAAAGGAGCTCAGGGGCACTGTAATTCACAAACCTGCAGAGTTATAAATGACAGCTATTGTCCAAAAATATATTGAAGTAAGGCTGCCAAGAGGACTTGAAAGCGGGGCAGAATTGCAGGAAACCGGTTTCAGGAGGTAGACTGGAATTGCATGTAAAGCATAGGAAAAGAGGCAGAACGTCCACAATGATGCACTTGGCCAAAAAGGGCGTATGCGTTTTTTCCTGAATATATTCAGGAAAAAACGCATACGCCCTTTTTGGCCAACCAACCAAGCTTGCAAAGGAAATCTGCACTACAATGAAGTCTCACTGCCCCCCGGTCAAAAGGGCCATCTGAAAAAAGTGTAACATCCAGAAAGGCAGGACAGGCCATGGAGAACTGGGAGCCTTGTTATGCTGATGGGCGGGATGTAAATTGCCAACAGCCACTCTGGAGAAGTGTATGGTGTTTCCTGAAACATCTAAAAAACAAAGCAACAGAGCCTAGGGCACTTCCACTTATGGTCCTATAGCTTAGGGAAATTAAAATCAAAAAGACACAGCCACCCTAAAGTTTGGGACGGCTCTGTTTACAAGATCCTCGTTTACGGTACAAGTTCTATATCACAGAAAGCGAAAAATGGATAAAGAAGTTGTGGTACTTACGTACAATGCAATATCACTCAGCAATGAAATGTATGTCATCAGGCCCGTAACAGCATAATGAGTGGATTCAGGTACGATGATTCTAAGTAAGATAAGTCACACAGAAAAAGAAACATCATAAGATATCACTACTACACGGAATGTAAACTTGGCTACACAGGAACTGAATTACAAAACAGAACAGGGTGTCAAATGTAGAAAACCAACTTATGCTTGCTTAAGGGGAAAGGTGAGTTGGGGTGCTGCATAAAACCAGAGATTGAAATTAGCACAGATACCGTTCCACAAGCCAAATATGTAATAGACAAGATCTACTCCTTGCTCAACGAAGAGGACACAACACCCCATATTAAACGCCTAAGAATATACCTGACTAGTAAGAATCTTAAAACCTATGGACTTATTTGTCTCCGAAAGAGAATCAAGCGTGTGTACAGCGGCATAAGCGCAGCAGTGATAGGATTGGTGACGTTCGGTGAGCAAATGCAGACCCTTTGAAGTCATATTGCGTGGTACCTATTCCTTGGGTCTCAACTTTCCAGGTTTAAGGGATTCTTCCTTCAGCTAAAACATGCATGTGGAACCCAGAGTATGATCCACCGTGTGATCGGAAAACGTGTTCAAATGTGTCAGTTTTCGTCCGCTGGTACTCGGGTGCAACATTCCAGATGCTTTACTAACACTCTCCCCACTTGGAGAGTCAGTGCCTTTAACCTCCTGTTTGGCCCAGTTTGCAATTTCTGCGGAAAATGAACAGGAATAGGGAGAACCAATGAGAGACTAGCTGGAGGTGTCTGGACGGGCAAATTTAACTCTCATTTCCCACCAGGAAGAGGAATTAACCAAAGGCTCAGCGTGCCATGCCGGAACCACACTAGGGCCTAAAGCCATGCTGCGGTGTTGCGGCCAGCTCACAAGAAAGCGAGTTGAAGAAAGGAGCTCAGGGGCACTGTAATTCACAAACCTGCAGAGTTATAAATGACAGCTATCGTCCAAAAATATATTGAAGTAAGGCTGCCAAGAGGACTTGAAAGCGGGGCAGAATTGCAGGAATCCGATTTCAGGAGGTAGACTGGAATTGCATGTAAAGCATAGGAAAAGAGGCAGAACGTCCACAATGATGCACTTGGCCAAAAAGGGCGTATGCGTTTTTTCCTGAATATATTCAGGAAAAAACGCATACGCCCTTTTTGGCCAACCAAGCAAGCTTGCAAAGAAATCTGCAGTACAATGAAGTCTCACTGCCCCCCAGTCAAAAGGGCCATCTGAAAAAAGTGTAAAATCCAGAAAGGCAGGACAGCTCATGGAGAATTGGGAGCCTTGTTATGCTGATGGGCGGGATGTAAATTGCCAACAGCCACTCTGGAGAAGTGTATGGTGTTTCCTGAAACATCTAAAAAACAAAGCAACAGAGCCTAGGGCACTTCCACTTATGGTCGTATAGCTTAGGGAAATTAAAATCAAAAAGACACAGCCACCCCAAAGTTTGGGACGGCTCTGTTTACAAGAACCTCGTTTACGGTACAAGTTCAATATCACAGAAAGCGAAAAATGGATAAAGAAGTTGTGGTACTTACGTACAATGCAATATCACTCAGCAATGAAATCTATGTCATCAGGCCCATAGCAGCATAATGAGTGGATTCAGGTACGATGATTCTAAGTGAGATAAGTCACACAGAAAAAGAAACATCATAAGATATCACTAATACACGGAATGTAAACTTGGCTACACAGGAACTGAATTACAAAACAGAACAAGGTCTCAAATGTAGAAAACCAACTTATGCTTGCTTAAGGGGAAAGGTGAGTTGGGGTGCTGCATAAAACCAGAGATTGAAATTAGCACAGATACCGTTCCATAAGCCAAATATGTAATAGACAAGAGCTACTCCTTGCTCAACGAAGAGGACTCAACACCCCATATTAAACGTCTAAGAATATACCTGACTAGTAAGAATCTTAAAACCTATGGATTTCTATGTCTCCGAAAGAGAATCAAGCGTGTGTACAGTGGCATAAACGCAGCAGTGATAGGATTGGTGAGGTTCGGTGAGCAAATGCAGACCCTTTGAAGTCATATTGCATGGTACCCATTCCATGGGTCTCAACTCTCCAGGTTTAAGGGATTCTTCCTTCAGCTAAAACATGCATTTGGAACCCAGAGTATGATCCACCGTGTGATCGGGAAACGTGTTCAAATGTGTCTCAGGTTTCGTCCCCTGGTACTCGGGTGCAACATTCCAGACGCTTTACTAACACTCTCCCCACTTGGAGAGTCAGTGCCTTTAAACTCCTGTTTGGCCCAGTTTGCAATTTCTGCGGAAAATGAACAGGAATAGGGAGAACCAATGAGAGACTAGCTGGAGGTGTCTGGACGGGCAAATTTAACTCTCATTTCCCACCAGGAAGAGGAATTAACCAAAGGCTCAGCATGCCATTCCGGAACCACACTAGGGCCTGAAGCAATGCTGCGGTGTTGCGGCCAGCTCACAAGAAAGCGAGTTGAAGAAAGGAGCTCAGGGGCACTGTAATTCACAAACCTGCAGAGTTATAAATGACAGCTATTGTCCAAAAATATATTGAAGTAAGGCTGCCAAGAGGACTTGAAAGCGGGGCAGAATTGCAGGAAACCGGTTTCAGGAGGTAGACTGGAATTGCATGTAAAGCATAGGAAAAGAGGCAGAACGTCCACAATGATGCACTTGGCCAAAAAGGGCGTATGCGTTTTTTCCTGAATATATTCAGGAAAAAACGCATACGCCCTTTTTGGCCAACCAACCAAGCTTGCAAAGGAAATCTGCACTACAATGAAGTCTCACTGCCCCCCGGTCAAAAGGGCCATCTGAAAAAAGTGTAACATCCAGAAAGGCAGGACAGGCCATGGAGAACTGGGAGCCTTGTTATGCTGATGGGCGGGATGTAAATTGCCAACAGCCACTCTGGAGAAGTGTATGGTGTTTCCTGAAACATCTAAAAAACAAAGCAACAGAGCCTAGGGCACTTCCACTTATGGTCCTATAGCTTAGGGAAATTAAAATCAAAAAGACACAGCCACCCTAAAGTTTGGGACGGCTCTGTTTACAAGATCCTCGTTTACGGTACAAGTTCTATATCACAGAAAGCGAAAAATGGATAAAGAAGTTGTGGTACTTACGTACAATGCAATATCACTCAGCAATGAAATGTATGTCATCAGGCCCGTAACAGCATAATGAGTGGATTCAGGTACGATGATTCTAAGTAAGATAAGTCACACAGAAAAAGAAACATCATAAGATATCACTACTACACGGAATGTAAACTTGGCTACACAGGAACTGAATTACAAAACAGAACAGGGTGTCAAATGTAGAAAACCAACTTATGCTTGCTTAAGGGGAAAGGTGAGTTGGGGTGCTGCATAAAACCAGAGATTGAAATTAGCACAGATACCGTTCCACAAGCCAAATATGTAATAGACAAGATCTACTCCTTGCTCAACGAAGAGGACACAACACCCCATATTAAACGCCTAAGAATATACCTGACTAGTAAGAATCTTAAAACCTATGGACTTATTTGTCTCCGAAAGAGAATCAAGCGTGTGTACAGCGGCATAAGCGCAGCAGTGATAGGATTGGTGACGTTCGGTGAGCAAATGCAGACCCTTTGAAGTCATATTGCGTGGTACCTATTCCTTGGGTCTCAACTTTCCAGGTTTAAGGGATTCTTCCTTCAGCTAAAACATGCATGTGGAACCCAGAGTATGATCCACCGTGTGATCGGAAAACGTGTTCAAATGTGTCAGTTTTCGTCCGCTGGTACTCGGGTGCAACATTCCAGATGCTTTACTAACACTCTCCCCACTTGGAGAGTCAGTGCCTTTAACCTCCTGTTTGGCCCAGTTTGCAATTTCTGCGGAAAATGAACAGGAATAGGGAGAACCAATGAGAGACTAGCTGGAGGTGTCTGGACGGGCAAATTTAACTCTCATTTCCCACCAGGAAGAGGAATTAACCAAAGGCTCAGCGTGCCATGCCGGAACCACACTAGGGCCTAAAGCCATGCTGCGGTGTTGCGGCCAGCTCACAAGAAAGCGAGTTGAAGAAAGGAGCTCAGGGGCACTGTAATTCACAAACCTGCAGAGTTATAAATGACAGCTATCGTCCAAAAATATATTGAAGTAAGGCTGCCAAGAGGACTTGAAAGCGGGGCAGAATTGCAGGAATCCGATTTCAGGAGGTAGACTGGAATTGCATGTAAAGCATAGGAAAAGAGGCAGAACGTCCACAATGATGCACTTGGCCAAAAAGGGCGTATGCGTTTTTTCCTGAATATATTCAGGAAAAAACGCATACGCCCTTTTTGGCCAACCAAGCAAGCTTGCAAAGAAATCTGCAGTACAATGAAGTCTCACTGCCCCCCAGTCAAAAGGGCCATCTGAAAAAAGTGTAAAATCCAGAAAGGCAGGACAGCTCATGGAGAATTGGGAGCCTTGTTATGCTGATGGGCGGGATGTAAATTGCCAACAGCCACTCTGGAGAAGTGTATGGTGTTTCCTGAAACATCTAAAAAACAAAGCAACAGAGCCTAGGGCACTTCCACTTATGGTCGTATAGCTTAGGGAAATTAAAATCAAAAAGACACAGCCACCCCAAAGTTTGGGACGGCTCTGTTTACAAGAACCTCGTTTACGGTACAAGTTCAATATCACAGAAAGCGAAAAATGGATAAAGAAGTTGTAGTACTTACGTACAATGCAATATCACTCAACAATAAAATCTATGGCATCAGGCCCATAGCAGCATAATGAGTGGATTCAGGTACGATGATTCTAAGTGAGATAAGTCACACAGAAAAAGAAACATCATAAGATATCACTAATACACGGAATGTAAACTTGGCTACACAGGAACTGAATTACAAAACAGAACAAGGTCTCAAATGTAGAAAACCAACTTATGCTTGCTTAAGGGGAAAGGTGAGTTGGGGTGCTGCATAAAACCAGAGATTGAAATTAGCACAGATACCGTTCCATAAGCCAAATATGTAATAGACAAGAGCTACTCCTTGCTCCACGAAGAGGACTCAACACCCCATATTAAACGTCTAAGAATATACCTGACTAGTAAGAATCTTAAAATCTATGGATTTATATGTCTCCGAAAGAGAATCAAGCTTTTCTACAGAGGCATAAATGCAGCAGTAATAGGATTGGTGAGGTTCGGTGAGCCAATGCAGACCCTTTGAGGTCATATTGCATGGTACCCATTCCATGGGTCTCAACTCTCCAGGTTTAAGGGATTCTTCCTTCAGCTAAAACATGCATGTGGAACCCAGAGTATGATCCACCGTGTGATCGGGAAACGTGTTCAAATGTGTCAGATTTCGTCCCCTGGTACTCGGGTGCAACATTCCAGATGCTTTACTAACACTCTCCCCACTTGGAGAGTCAGTGCCTTTAACCTCCTGTTTGGCCCAGTTTGCAATTTCTGCGGAAAATGAACAGGAATAGGGAGAACCAATGAGAGACTAGATGGAGGTGTCTGGACGGGCAAATTTAACTCTCATTTCCCACCAGGAAGAGGAATTAACCAAAGGCTCAGCATGCCATGCCGGAACCACACTAGGGCCTGAAGCAATCCTGCGGTGTTGCGGCCAGCTCACAAGAAAGCGAGTTGAAGAAAGGAGCTCAGGGGCACTGTAATTCACAAACCTGCAGAGTTAAAAATGACAGCTATCGTCCAAAAATATATTGAAGTAAGGCTGCCAAGAGGACTTGAAAGCGGGGCAGAATTGCAGGAATCCGATTTCAGGAGGTAGACTGGAATTGCATGTAAAGCATAGGAAAAGAGGCAGAACGTCCACAATGATGCACTTGGCCAAAAAGGGCGTATGCGTTTTTTCCTGAATATATTCAGAAAAAAACGCATACGCGCTTTTTGGCCAACCAAGCAAGCTTGCAAAGGAAATCTGCAGTACAATGAAGTCTCACTGCCCCCCAGTCAAAAGGGCCATCTGAAAAAAGTGTAAAATTAAGAAAGGCAGGACAGCTCATGGAGAATTGGGAGCCTTGTTATGCTGATGGGCGGGATGTAAATTGCCAACAGCCACTCTGGAGAAGTGTATGGTGTTTCCTGAAACATCTAAAAAACAAAGCAACAGAGCCTAGGGCACTTCCACTTATGGTCGTATAGCTTAGGGAAATTAAAATCAAAAAGACACAGCCACCCCAAAGTTTGGGACGGCTCTGTTTACAAGAACCTCGTTTACGGTACAAGTTCAATATCACAGAAAGCGAAAAATGGATAAAGAAGTTGTAGTACTTACGTACAATGCAATATCACTCAGCAATGAAATCTATGTCATCAGGCCCATAGCAGCATAATGAGTGGATTCAGGTACGATGATTCTAAGTGAGATAAGTCACACAGAAAAAGAAACATCATAAGATATCACTAATACACGGAATGTAAACTTGGCTACACAGGAACTGAATTACAAAACAGAACAAGGTCTCAAATGTAGAAAACCAACTTATGCTTGCTTAAGGGGAAAGGTGAGTTGGGGTGCTGCATAAAACCAGAGATTGAAATTAGCACAGATACCGTTCCATAAGCCAAATATGTAATAGACAAGAGCTACTCCTTGCTCAACGAAGAGGACTCAACACCCCATATTAAACGTCTAAGAATATACCTGACTAGTAAGAATCTTAAAATCTATGGATTTATATGTCTCCGAAAGAGAATCAAGCGTTTCTACAGAGGCATAAATGCAGCAGTAATAGGATTGGTGAGGTTCGGTGAGCCAATGCAGACCCTTTGAAGTCATATTGCATGGTACCCATTCCATGGGTCTCAACTCTCCAGGTTTAAGGGATTCTTCCTTCAGCTAAAACGTGCATGTGGAACCCAGAGTATGATCCACCGTGTGATCGGGAAACGTGTTCAAATGTGTCTCAGTTTTTGTCCCCTGGTACTCGGGTGCAACATTCCAGACGCTTTACTAACACTCTCCCCACTTGGAGAGTCAGTGCCTTTAACCTCCTGTTTGGCCCAGTTTGCAATTTCTGCGGAAAATGAACAGGAATAGGGAGAACCAATGAGAGACTAACTGGAGGTGTCTGGACGGGCAAATTTAACTCTCATTTCCCACCAGGAAGAGGAATTAACCAAAGGCTCAGCATGCCATGCCGGAACCACACTAGGGTCTGAAGCAATCCTGCGGTGTTGCGGCCAGCTCACAAGAAAGTGAGTTGAAGAAAGGAGCTCAGGGGCACTGTAATTCACAAACCTGCAGAGTTAAAAATGACAGCTATCGTCCAAAAATATATTGAAGTAAGGCTGCCAAGAGGACTTGAAAGCGGGGCAGAATTGCAGGAATCCGATTTCAGGAGGTAGACTGGAATTGCATGTAAAGCATAGGAAAAGAGGCAGAACGTCCACAATGATGCACTTGGCCAAAAAGGGCGTATGCGTTTTTTCCTGAATATATTCAGGAAAAAACGCATACGCCCTTTTTGGCCAACCAAGCAAGCTTGCAAAGGAAATCTGCACTACCATGAAGTCTCACTGCCCCCCGGCCAAAAGGGCCATCTGAAAAAAGTGTAAAATCCAGAAAGGCAGGACAGGCCATGGAGAACTGGGAGCCTTGTTATGCTGATGGGCGGGATGTAAATTGCCAACAGCCACTCTGGAGAAGTGTATGGTGTTTCCTGAAACATCTAAAAAACAAAGCAACAGAGCCTAGGGCACTTCCACTTATGGTCCTATAGCTTAGGGAAATTAAAATCAAAAAGACACAGCCACCCCAAAGTTTGGGACGGCTCTGTTTACAAGAACCTCATTTACAGTACAAATTCAATATCACAGAAGGTGAAAAATGGATAAAGAAGTTGTGGTACTTACGTACAATGCAATATCACTCAGCAATGAAATCTATATCATCAGGCCCGTAGCAGCATAATGAGTGGATTCAGGTACGATGATTCTAAGTGAGATAAGTCACACAGAAAAAGAAACATCATAAGATATCACTACTACACGGAATGTAAACTTGGCTACACAGAAACTGAATTACAAAACAGAACACGGTCTCAAATGTAGAAAACCAACTTATGCTTGCTTAAGGGGAAAGGTGAGTTGGGGTTCTGCATAAAACCAGAGATTGAAATTAGCACAGATACCATTCCATAAGCCAAATATGTAATAGACAAGAGCTACTCCTTGCTCAACGAAGTGGACTCTACACCCCATATTAAATGTCTAAGAATATACCTGACTAGTAAGAATCTTAAAATCTATGGATTTCTATGTCTCCGAAAGAGAATCAAGCGTGTGTACAGTGGCATAAGCGCAGCAGTGATAGGATTGGTGAGGTTCGGTGAGCCAATGCAGAACCTTTGAAGTCATATTGAATGGGACCCATTCCATGGGTCTCAACTCTCCAGGTTTAAGGGATTCTTCCTTCAGCTAAAACATGCATGTGGAACCCAGAGTATGATCCACCGTGTGATCGGGAAACGTGTTCAAATGTGTCTCAGTTTTTGTCCCCTGGTACTCGGGTGCAACATTCCAGACGCTTTACTAAAACTCTCCCCACTTGGAGAGTCAGTGCCTTTAACCTCCTGTTTGGCCCAGTTTGCAATTTCTGCGGAAAATGAACAGGAATAGGGAGAACCAATGAGAGACTAGCTGGAGGTGTCTGGACGGGCAAATTTAACTCTCATTTCCCACCAGGAAGAGGAATTAACCAAAGGCTCAGCGTGCCATACCGGAACCACACTAGGGCCTGAAGCAATCCTGCGGTGTTGCAGCCAGCTCACAAGAAAGCGAGTTGAAGAAAGGAGCTCAGGGGCACTGTAATTCACAAACCTGCAGAGTTATAAATGACAGCTATCGTCCAAAAATATATTGAAGTAAGGCTGCCAAGAGGACTTGAAAGCGGGGCAGGATTGCAGGAAACCGATTTCAGGAGGTAGACTGGAATTGCATGTAAAGCATAGGAAAAGAGGCAGAACGTCCACAATGATGCACTTGGCCAAAAAGGGCGTATGCGTTTTTTCCTGAATATATTCAGGAAAAAACGCATACGCCCTTTTTGGCCAACCAAGCAAGCTTGCAAAGGAAATCTGCACTACCATGAAGTCTCACTGCCCCCCGGTCAAAAGGGCCATCTGAAAAAAGTGTAAAATCCAGAAAGGCAGGACAGGCCATGGAGAACTGGGAGCCTTGTTATGCTGATGGGCGGGATGTAAATTGCCAACAGCCACTCTGGAGAAGTGTATGGTGTTTCCTGAAACATCTAAAAAACAAAGCAACAGAGCCTAGGGCACTTCCACTTATGGTCCTATAGCTTAGGGAAATTAAAATAAAAAAGACACAGCCACCCCTAAGTTTGGGACGGCTCTGTTTACCAGAACCTCATTTACAGTACAAATTCAATATCACAGAAGGTGAAAAATGGATAAAGAATTTGTGGTACTTACGTACAATGCAATATCACTCAGCAATGAAATCTATAACATCAGGCCCGTAGCAGCATAATGAGTGGATTCAGGTACGATGATTCTAAGTGAGATAAGTCACACAGAAAAAGAAACATCATAAGATATCACTACTACACGGAATGTAAACTTGGCTACACAGAAACTGAATTACAAAACAGAACACGGTCTCAAATGTAGAAAACCAACTTATGCTTGCTTAAGGGGAAAGGTGAGTTGGGGTGCTGCATAAAACCAGAGATTGAAATTAGCACAGATACCATTCCATAAGCCAAATATGTAATAGACAAGAGCTACTCCTTGCTCAACGAAGTGGACTCTACACCCCATATTAATCGCCTAAGAATATACCTGACTAGTAATAATCTTAAAACCTATGGATTTATATGTCTCCAAAAGAGAATCAAGCATGTGTACAGCGGCATAAACGCAGCAGTGATAGGATTGGTGAGGTTTGATGAGCAAATGCAGACCCTTTGAAGTCATATTGCATGGTACCCATTCCATGGGTCTCAACTCTCCAGGTTTAAGGGATTCTTCCTTCACCTAAAACATGCATGTGGAACCCAGAGTATGATCCACCGTGTGATCGGGAAACGTGTTGAAATGTGTCTCAGGTTTCGTCTCCTCGTACTCGGGTGCAACATTCCAGACGCTTTACTAACACTCTCCCCACTTGGAGAGTCAGTGCCTTTAACCTCCTGTTTGGCCCAGTTTGCAATTTCTGCGGAAAATAAACAGGAATAGGGAGAACCAATGAGAGACTAGCTGGAGGTGTCTGGACGGGCAAATTTAACTCTCATTTCCCACCAGGAACAGGAATTAACCAAAGGCTCAGCATGCCATGCCGGAACCACACTAGGGCCTGAAGCAATCCTGCGGTGTTGCGGCCAGCTCACAAGAAAGCGAGTTGAAGAAAGCAGCTCAGGGGCACTGTAATACACAAACCTGCAGAGTTAAAAATGACAGCTATCGTCCAAAAATATATTGAAGTAAGGCTGCCAAGAGGACTTGAAAGCGGGGCAGAATTGCAGGAAACCGATTTCAGGAGGTAGACTGGAATTGCATGTAAAGCATAGGAAAAGAGGCAGAACGTCCACAATGATGCACTTGGCCAAAAAGGGCGTATGCGTTTTTTCCTGAATATATTCAGGAAAAAACGCATACGCCCTTTTTGGCCAACCAAGCAAGCTTGCAAAGGAAATCTGCACTACAATGAAGTCTCACTGCCCCCCGGTCAAAAGGGCCATCTGAAAAAAGTATAAAATCCAGAAAGGCAGGACAGGCCATGGAGAACTGGGAGCCTTGTTATGCTGATGGGCAGGATGTAAATTGCCAACAGCCACTCTGGAGAAGTGTATGGTGTTTCCTGAAACATCTAAAAAACAAAGCAACAGAGCCTAGGGCACTTCCACTTATGGTCCTATAGCTTAGGGAAATTAAAATCAAATAGACACAGTCACCCCAAAGTTTGGGACAGCTCTGTTTACAAGAACCTCGTTTACAGTTCGAGTTCAATATCACAGAAAGTGAAAAATGGATAAAGAATTTGTGGTAGGTACGTACAATGCAATATCACTCAGCAATGAAATCTATGTCATCAGGCCCAGAGCAGCATAATGAGTGGATTCAGGTACGATGATTCTAAGTGAGATAAGTCACACAGAAAAAGAAACATCATAAGATATCACTAATACACGGAATGTAAACTTGGCTACACAGGAACAGAATTACAAACAGAACAGGGTCTCAAATGTAGAAAACCAACTTATGCTTTCTTAAGGGGAAAGGTGAGTTGGGGTGCTGCATAAAACCAGAGATTGAAATTAGCACAGATACCGTTCCATAAGCCAAATATGTAATAGACAAGAGCTACTCCTTGCTCAACGAAGTGGACTCAACACCCCATATTAAACGTCTAAGAATATACCTGACTAGTAATAATCTTAAAACCTATGGATTTATATGTCTCCAAAAGAGAATCAAGCATGTGTACAGCGGCATAAACGCAGCAGTGATAGGATTGGTGAGGTTTGATGAGCAAATGCAGACCCTTTGAAGTCATATTGCATGGTAGCCATTCCATGGGTCTCAACTCTCCAGGTTTAAGGGATTCTTCCTTCAGCTAAAACATGCATGTGGAACCCAGAGTATGATCCACCGTGTGATCGGGAAACGTGTTCAAATGTGTCTCAGTTTTTGTCCCCTGGTACTCGGGTGCAACATTCCAGATGCTTTACTAACACTCTCCCCACTTGGAGAGTCACTGCCTTTAACCTCCTGTTTGGCCCAGTTTGCAATTTCTGCGGAAAATGAACAGGAATAGGGAGAACCAATGAGAGACTAGCTGGAGGTGTCTGGATGGGCAAATTTAACTCTCATTTCCCACCAGGAAGAGGAATTAACCAAAGGCTCAGCGTGCCATGCCAGAACCACACTAGGGCCTGAAGCAATCCTGCGGTGTTGCGGCCAGCTCACAAGAAAGCGAGTTGAAGAAAGCAGCTCAGGGACACTGTAATTCACAAACCTGCAGAGTTAAAAATGACAGCTATCGTCCAAAAATATATTGAAGTAAGGCTGCCAAGAGGACTTGAAAGCGGGGCAGGATTGCAGGAAACCGATTTCAGGAGGTAGACTGGAATTGCATGTAAAGCATAGGAAAAGAGGCAGAACGTCCACAATGATGCACTTGGCCAAAAAGGGCGTATGCGTTTTTTCCTGAATATATTCAGGAAAAAACGCATACGCCCTTTTTGGCCAACCAAGCAAGCTTGCAAAGGAAATCTGCACTACAATGAAGTCTCACTGCCCCCCGGTCAAAAGGGCCATCTGAAAAAAGTGTAAAATCCAGAAAGGCAGGATAGGCCATGGAGAACTGGGAGCCTTGTTATGCTGATGGGCGGGATGTAAATTGCCAACAGCCACTCTGCAGAAGTGTATGGTGTTTCCTGAAACATCTAAAAAACAAAGCAACAGAGCCTAGGGCACTTCCACTTATGGTCCTATAGCTTAGGGAAATTAAAATCAAAAGGACACAGCCACCCTAAAGTTTGGGACGGCTCTGTTTACAAGATCCTCGTTTACGGTACAAGTTCAATATCACAGAAAGCGAAAAATGGATAAAGAAGTTGTGCTACTTACGTACAAGGCAATATCACTCAGCAATGAAATCTATGTCATCAGGCCCATAGCAGCATAATGAGTGGATTCAGGTACGATGATTCTAAGTGAGATAAGTCACACAGAAAAAGAAACATCATAAGATATCACTAATACACGGAATGTAAACTTGGCTACACAGGAACTGAATTACAAAACAGAACAGGATCTCAAATGTAGAAAACCAACTTATGCTTGCTTAAGGGGAAAGGTGAGTTGGGGTGCTGCATAAAACCAGAGATTGAAATTAGCACAGATACCATTCCATAAGCCAAATAGGTAATAGACAAGAGCTACTCCTTGCTCAACGAAGTGGACTCAACACCCCATATTAAATGCCTAAGAATATACCTGACTGGTAAGAATCTTAAAACCTATGGATTTATATGTCTCCGAAAGAGAATCAAGCGTGTGTACAGCGGCATAAACGTAGCAGTGATAGGATTGGTGAGGTTCGGTGAGCAAATGCAGACCCTTTGAAGTCATATTGCATGGTACCCATTCCATGGGTCTCAACTCTCCAGGTTTAAGGGATTCTTCCTTCACCTAAAACATGCATGTGGAACCCAGAGTATGATCCACTGTGTGATCGGGAAACGTGTTCAAATGTCTCACTTTTCGTCCCCTGGTACTCGGGTGCAACATTCCAGACGCTTTACTAAAACTCTCCCCACTTGGAGAGTCACTGCCTTTAACCTCCTGTTTGGCCCAGTTTGCAATTTCTGCGGAAAATGAACAGGAATAGGGAGAACCAATGAGAGACTAGCTGGAGGTGTCTGGACGGGCAAATTTAACTCTCATTTCCCACCAGGAAGAGGAATTAACCAAAGGCTCAGCGTGCCATGCCGGAACCACACTAGGGCCTGAAGCAATCCTGCAGTGTTGCGGCCAGCTCACAAGAAAGCGAGTTGAAGAAAGGAGCTCAGGGGCACTGTAATTCACAAACCTGCAGAGTTATAAATGACAGCTATCGTCCAAAAATATATTGAAGTAAGGCTGCCAAGAGGACTTGAAAGCGGGGCAGAATTGCAGGAAACCGATTTCAGGAGGTAGACTGGAATTGCATGTAAAGCATAGGAAAAGAGGCAGAACGTCCACAATGATGCACTTGGCCAAAAAGGGCGTATGCGTTTTTTCCTGAATATATTCAGGAAAAAACGCATACGCCCTTTTTGGCCAACCAAGCAAGCTTGCAAAGGAAATCTGCACTACAATGAAGTCTCACTGCCCCCCAGTCAAAAGGGCCATCTGAAAAAAGTGTAAAATCCAGAAAGGCAGGACAGGCCATGGAGAACTGGGAGCCTTGTTATGCTGATGGGCGGGATGTAAATTGCCAACAGCCACTCTGGAGAAGTGTATGGTGTTTCCTGAAACATCTAAAAAACAAAGCAACAGAGCCTAGGGCACTTCCACTTATGGTCCTATAGCTTAGGGAAATTAAAATCAAAAAGACACAGCCACCCCAAAGTTTGGGACGGCTCTGTTTACAAGAACCTCATTTACAGTACAAATTCAATATCACAGAAGGTGAAAAATGGATAAAGAATTTGTGGTACTTACGTACAATGCAATATCACTCAGCAATGAAATCTATATCATCAGGCCCGTAGCAGCATAATGAGTGGATTCAGGTACGATGATTCTAAGTGAGATAAGTCACACAGAAAAGGAAACATCATAAGATATCACTACTACACGGAATGTAAACTTGGCTACACAGAAACTGAATTACAAAACAGAACACGGTCTCAAATGTAGAAAACCAACTTATGCTTGCTTAAGGGGAAAGGTGAGTTGGGGTTCTGCATAAAACCAGAGATTGAAATTAGCACAGATACCATTCCATAAGCCAAATATGTAATAGACAAGATCTACTCCTTGCTCAATGAAGTGGACTCTACACCCCATATTAATCGCCTAAGAATATACCTGACTAATAATAATCTTAAAACCTATGGATTTATATGTCTCCAAAAGAGAATCAAGCATGTGTACAGCGGCATAAACGCAGCAGTGATAGGATTGGTGAGGTTTGATGAGCAAATGCAGACCCTTTGAAGTCATATTGCATGGTAGCCATTCCATGGGTCTCAACTCTCCAGGTTTAAGGGATTCTTCCTTCAGCTAAAACATACATGTGGAACCCAGAGTATGATCCACCGTGTGATCGGGAAACGTGTTCAAATGTGTCTCAGTTTTCGTCCCCTGGTACTCGGGTGCAACATTCCAGACGCTTTACTAACACTCTCCCCACTTGGAGAGTCACTGCCTTTAACCTCCTGTTTGGCCCAGTTTGCAATTTCTGCGGAAAATGAACAGGAATAGGGAGAACCAATGAGAGACTAGCTGGAGGTGTCTGGATGGGCAAATTTAACTCTCATTTCCCACCAGGAAGAGGAATTAACCAAAGGTTCAGCGTGCCATGCCGGAACCACACTAGGGCCTGAAGCAATCCTGCGGTGTTGCGGCCAGCTCACAAGAAAGCGAGTTGAAGAAAGGAGCTCAGGGGCACTGTAATTCACAAACCTGCAGAGTTAAAAATGACAGCTATCGTCCAAAAATATATTGAAGTAAGGCTGCCAAGAGGACTCGAAAGCGGGGCAGAATTGCAGGAATCCGATTTCAGGAGGTAGACTGGAATTGCATGTAAAGCATAGGAAAAGAGACAGAATGTCCACAATGATGCACTTGGCCAAAAAGGGCGTATGCGTTTTTTCCTGAATATATTCAGGAAAAAACGCATACGCCCTTTTTGGCCAACCAAGCAAGCTTGCAAAGGAAATCTGCACTACAATGAAGTCTCACTGCCCCCCAGTCAAAAGGGCCATCTGAAAAAAGTGTAAAATCCAGAAAGGCCGGACAGGCCATGGAGAACTGGGAGCCTTGTTATGCTGATGGGCGGGATGTAAATTGCCAACAGCCACTCTGGAGAAGTGTATGGTGTTTCCTGAAACATCTAAAAAACAAAGCAACAGAGCCTAGGGCACTTCCACTTATGGTCCTATAGCTTAGGGAAATTAAAATCAAAAAGAAACAGCCACCCCAACGTTTGGGACGGCTCTGTTTACAAGAACCTCATTTACGGTACAAGTTCAATATCACAGAAAGCGAAAAATGGATAAAGAATTTGTGGTACTTACGTACAATGCAATATCACTCAGCAATGAAATGTATATCATCAGGCCCGTAGCAGCATAATGAGTGGATTCAGCTACGATGATTCTAAGTGAAATAAGTCACACAGGAAAAGAAACATCATAAGATATCCCTACTACACGGAATGTAAACTTGGCTACACAGGAACTGAAATACAAAACAGAACAGGGTCTCAAATGTAGAAAACCAATTTATGCTTGCCAAAGGGGAAAGGTGAATTGGGGTGCTGCATAAAACCAGAGATTGAAATTAGCACAGATACCGTTCCATAAGCCAAATATGTAATAGACAAGAGCTACTCCTTGCTCAACGAAGAGGACTCAACACCACATATTAAACGTCTAGGAATATACCTGACTAGTAAGAATCTTAAAACCTATGGATTTATATGTCTCCGAAAGGGAATCAAGCGTGTGTACAGTGGCATAAGCACAGCAGTGATAGGATTGGTGAGGTTCGGTGAGCCAATGCAGAACCTTTGAAGTCATATTGCATGGTACCCATTCCATGGGTCTCAACTCTCCAGGTTTAAGGGATTCTTCCTTCAGCTAAACCATGCATGTGGAACCCAGAGTATGATCCACCGTGTGATCGGGAAACGTGTTCAAATGTGTCTCAGATTTTCTCCGCTGGTACTCGGGTGCAACATTCCAGACGCTTTACTAAAACTCTCTCCACTTGGAGAGTCAGTGCCTTTAACCTCCTGTTTGGCCCAGTTTGCAATTTCTGCAGAAAATGAACAGGAATAGGGAGAACCAATGAGAGACTAGCTGGAGGTGTCTGGATGGGCAAATTTAACTCTCATTTCCCACCAGGAAGAGGAATTAACCAAAGGCTCAGCGTGCCATGCCGGAACGACACTAGGGCCTGAAGCAATCCTGCGGTGTTGCGGCCAGCTCACAAGAAAGCGAGTTGAAGAAAGGAGCTCAGGGGCACTGTAATTCACAAACCTGCAGAGTTATAAATGACAGCTATCGTCCAAAAATATATTGAAGTAAGGCTGCCAAGAGGACTTGAAAGCGGGGCAGAATTGCAGGAAACCGATTTCAGGAGGTAGACTGGAATTGCATGTAAAGCATAGGAAAAGAGGCAGAACGTCCACAATGATGCACTTGGCCAAAAAGGGCATATGCGTTTTTTCCTGAATATATTCAGGAAAAAACCCATACGCACTTTTTGGCCAACCAAGCAAGCTTGCAAAGGAAATCTGCACTACAATGAAGTCTCACTGCCCCCCAGTCAAAAGGGCCATCTGAAAAAAGTGTAAAATCCAGAAAGGCCGGACAGGCCATGGAGAACTGGGAGCCTTGTTATGCTGATAGGCGGGATGTAAATTGCCAACAGCCACTCTGGAGAAGTGTATGGTGTTTCCTGAAACATCTAAAAAACAAAGCAACAGAGCCTAGGGCACTTCCACTTATGGTCGTATAGCTTAGGGAAATTAAAATCAAAAAAACACAGCCATCCCAAAGTTTGGGACGGCTCTGTTTACAAGAACCTCGATTATGGTACAAGTTCAATATCACAGAAAGCGAAAAATGGATAAAGAAGTTGTGGTACTTACGTACAATGCAATATCACTCAGCAATGAAATCTATGTCATCAGGCCCATAGCAGCATAATGAGTGGATTCATGTACGATGATTCTAAGTGAGATAAGTCACACAGAAAAAGAAACATCATAAGATATCACTAATACACGGAATGTAAACTTGGCTACACAGGAACTGAATTACAAAAGAGAACAAGGTCTCAAATGTAGAAAACCAACTTATGCTTGCTTAAGGGGAAAGGTGAGTTGGGGTGCTGCATAAAACCAGAGATTGAAATTAGCACAGATACCGTTCCATAAGCCAAATATGTAATAGACAAGAGCTACTCCTTGCTCAACGAAGAGGACTCAACACCCCATATTAAACGTCTAAGAATATAGCTGACTAGTAAGAATCTTGAAACCTATGGATTTATATGTCTCCGAAAGAGAATCAAGCGTGTGTACAGTGGCATAAGCGCAGCAGTGATAGGATTGGTGAGGTTCGGTGAGCCAATGCAGAACCTTTGAAGTCATATTGCATGGTACCCATTCCATGGGTCTCAACTCTCCAGGTTTAAGGGATTCTTCCTTCAGCTAAAACATGCATGTAGAACCCAGAGTATGATCCACCGTGTGATCGGGAAACGTGTTCAAATGTGTCTCAGGTTTCGTCCCCTGGTACTCGGGTGCAACATTCCAGACGCTTTACTAAAACTCTCCCCACTTGGAGAGTCACTGCCTTTAACCTCCTGTTTGGCCCAGTTTGCAATTTCTGCGGAAAATGAACAGGAATAGGGAGAACCAATGAGGGACTAGCTGGAGGTGTCTGGACGGGCAAATTTAACTCTCATTTCCCACCAGGAAGAGGAATTAACCAAAGGCTCAGCGTGCCATGCCGGAACCACACTAGGGCCTGAAGCAATCCTGCGGTGTTGCGGCCAGCTCACAAGAAAGCGAGTTGAAGAAAGGAGCTCAGGGGCACTGTAATTCACAAACCTGCAGAGTTAAAAATGACAGCTATCGTCCAAAAATATATTGAAGTAAGGCTGCCAAGAGGACTTGAAAGCGGGGCAGAATTGCAGGAATCCGATTTCAGGAGGTAGACTGGAATTGCATGTAAAGCATAGGAAAAGAGGCAGAACGTCCACAATGATGCACTTGGCCAAAAAGGGCGTATGAGTTTTTTCCTGAATATATTCAGGAAAAAACGCATACGCCCTTTTTGGCCAACCAAGCAAGCTTGCAAAGGAAATCTGCAGTACAATGAAGTCTCACTGCCCCCCGGTCAAAAGGGCCATCTGAAAAAAGTATAAAATCCAGAAAGGCAGGACAGGCCATGGAGAACTGGGAGCCTTGTTATGCTGATGGGCGGGATGTAAATTGCCAACAGCCACTCTGGAGAAGTGTATGGTGTTTCCTGAAACATCTAAAAAACAAAGCAACAGAGCCTAGGGCACTTCCACTTATGGTCCTATAGCTTAGGGAAATTAAAATCAAAAAGACACAGCCACCCCAAAGTTTGGGCCGGCTCTGTTTACAAGAATCTCGTTTATGGTACAGGTTCAATATCGCAGAAAGTGAAAAATGGATAAAGAAGTTGTGGTACTTACGTACAATGCAATATCACTCAGGAATGAAATCTATGTCATCAGGCCCGTAGCAGCATAATGAGTGGATTCAGGTACGATGATTCTAAGTGAAATAAGTCACACAGAAAAAGAAACATCATAAGATATCACTAATACACGGAATGTAAACTTGGCTACACAGGAACTGAATTACAAAACAGAACAGGATCTCAAATGTAGAAAACCAACTTATGCTTGCTTAAGGGGAAAGGTGAGTTGGGGTGCTGCATAAAACCAGAGATTGAAATTAGCACAGATACCATTCCATAAGCCAAATAGGTAATAGACAAGAGCTACTCCTTGCTCAACAAAGTGGACTCAACACCCCATATTAAATGCCTAAGAATATACCTGACTAGTAAGAATCTTAAAACCTATGGATTTATATGTCTCCGAAAGAGAATCAAGCGTGTCTACAGAGGCATAAATGCAGCAGTAATAGGATTGGTGAGGTTCGGTGAGCAAATGCAGACCCTTTGAAATCGTATTGCATGGTACCCATTCCATGGGTCTCAACTCTCCAGGTTTAAGGGATTCTTCCTTCAGCTAAAACATGCATGTGGAACCCAGAGTATGATCCACCGTGTGATCGGGAAACGTGTTCAAATGTGTCAGATTTCGTCCCCTGGTACTCGGGTGCAACATTCCAGACGCTTTACTAACACTCTCTCCACTTGGAGAGTCAGTGCCTTTAACCTCCTGTTTGGCCCAGTTTGCAATTTCTGCGGAAAATGAACAGGAATAGGGAGAACCAATGAGAGACTAGCTGGAGGTGTCTGGACGGGCAAATTTAACTCTCATTTCCCACCAGGAAGAGGAATTAACCAAAGGCTCAGCATGCCATGCCGGAACCACACTAGGGCCTGAAGCAATCCTGCGGTGTTGCGGCCAGCTCACAAGAAAGCGAGTTGAAGAAAGGAGCTCAGGGGCACTGTAATTCACAAACCTGCAGAGTTAAAAATGACAGCTATCGTCCAAAAATATATTGAAGTAAGGCTGCCAAGAGGACTTGAAAGCGGGGCAGGATTGCAGGAAACCGATTTCAGGAGGTAGACTGGAATTGCATGTAAAGCATAGGAAAAGAGGCAGAACGTCCACAATGATGCACTTGGCCAAAAAGGGCGTATGCGATTTTTCCTGAATATATTCAGGAAAAAACGCATACGCCCTTTTTGGCCAACCAAGCAAGCTTGCAAAGGAAATCTGCACTACAATGAAGTCTCACTGCCCCCCGGTCAAAAGGGCCATCTGAAAAAAGTGTAAAATCCAGAAAGGCAGGACAGGCCATGGAGAACTGGGAGCCTTGTTATGCTGATGGGCGGGATGTAAATTGCCAACAGCCACTCTGGAGAAGTGTATGGTGTTTCCTGAAACATCTAAAAAACAAAGCAACAGAGCCTAGGGCACTTCCACTTATGGTCCTATAGCTTAGGGAAATTAAAATCAGTAAGACACAGCCACCCCAAAGTTTGGGACGGCTCTGTTTACAAGAACCTCATTTACAGTACAAATTCAATATCACAGAAGGTGAAAAATGGATAAAGAATTTGTGGTACTTACGTACAATGCAATATCACTCAGCAATGAAATCTATATCATCAGGCCCGTAGCAGCATAATGAGTGGATTCAGGTACGATGATTCTAAGTGAGATAAGTCACACAGAAAAAGAAACATCATAAGATATCACTACTACACGGAATGTAAACTTGGCTACACAGAAACTGAATTACAAAACAGAACACGGTCTCAAATGTAGAAAACCAACTTATGCTTGCTTAAGGGGAAAGGTGAGTTGGGGTTCTGCATAAAACCAGAGATTGAAATTAGCACAGATACCATTCCATAAGCCAAATATGTAATAGACAAGAGCTACTCCTTGCTCAACGAAGTGGACTCTACACCCCATATTAATCGCCTAAGAATATACCTGACTAGTAATAATCTTAAAACCTATGGATTTATATGTCTCCAAAAGAGAATCAAGCATGTGTACAGCGGCATAAACGCAGCAGTGATAGGATTGGTGAGGTTTGATGAGCAAATGCAGACCCTTTGAAGTCATATTGCATGGTAGCCATTCCATGGGTCTCAACTCTCCAGGTTTAAGGGATTCTTCCTTCACCTAAAACATGCATGTGGAACCCAGAGTATGATCCACCGTGTGATCGGGAAACGTGTTCAAATGTGTCTCAGTTTTTGTCCCCTGGTACTCGGGTGCAACATTCCATACGCTTTACTAACACTCTCCCCACTTGGAGAGTCAGTGCCTTTAACCTCCTGTTTGTCCCAGTTTACAATTTCTGCGGAAAATGAACAGGAATAGGGAGAACCAATGAGAGACTAGATGGAGGTGTCTGGATGGGCAAATTTAACTCTCATTTCCCACCAGGAAGAGGAATTAACCAAAGGCTCAGCGTGCCATGCCGGAACCACACTAGGGCCTGAAGCAATCCTGCGGTGTTGCGGCCAGCTCACAAGAAAGCGAGTTGAAGAAAGGAGCTCAGGGGCACTGTAATTCACAAACCTGCAGAGTTATAAATGACAGCTATCGTCCAAAAATATATTGAAGTAAGGCTGCGAAGAGGACTCGAAAGCGGGGCAGAATTGAAGGAATCCGATTTCAGGAGGTAGACTGGAATTGCATGTAAAGCATAGGAAAAGAGACAGAATGTCCACAATGATGCACTTGGCCAAAAAGGGCGTATGCGTTTTTTCCTGAATATATTCAGGAAAAAACGCATACGCCCTTTTTGGCCAACCAAGCAAGCTTGCAAAGGAAATCTGCACTACAATGAAGTCTCACTGCCCCCCAGTCAAAAGGGCCATCTGAAAAAAGTGTAAAATCCAGAAAGGCCGGACAGGCTATGGAGAACTGGGAGCCTTGTTATGCTGATGGGCGGGATGTAAATTGCCAACAGCCACTCTGGAGAAGTGTATGGTGTTTCCTGAAACATCTAAAAAACAAAGCAACAGAGCCTACGGCACTTCCACTTATGGTCCTATAGCTTAGGGAAATTAAAATCAAAAAGACACAGCCACCCCAAAGTTTGGGACGGCTCTGTTTACAAGACCCTCGTTTACGGTACAAGTTCAATATCACAGAAAGTGAAAAATGGATAAAGAAGTTGTGGTACTTACGTACAATGCAATATCACTCAGGAATGAAATCTATGTCATCAGGCCCGTAGCAGCATAATGAGTGGATTCAGGTACGATGATTCTAAGTGAAATAAGTCACACAGAAAAAGAAACATCATAAGATATCACTACTACACGGAATGTAAACTTGGCTACACAGGAACTGAATTACAAAACAGAACAGGATCTCAAATGTAGAAAACCAACTTATGCTTGCTTAAGGGGAAAGGTGAGTTGGGGTGCTGCATAAAACCAGAGATTGAAATTAGCACAGATACCATTCCATAAGCCAAATAGGTAATAGACAAGAGCTACTCCTTGCTCAACGAAGTGGACTCAACACCCCATATTAAATGCCTAAGAATATACCTGACTAGTAAGAATCTTAACACCTATGGATTTATATGTCTCCGAAAGAGAATCAAGTGTGTGTACAGCGGCATAAATGCAGCAGTGATAGGATTGGTGAGGTTTGGTGAGCAAATGCAGACCCTTTGAAGTCATATTGCATGGTACCCATTCCATGGGTCTCAACTCTCCAGGTTTAAGGGATTCTTCCTTCAGCTAAAACATGCATGTGGAACCCAGAGTATGATCCACCGTGTGATCGGAAAACGTGTTCAAATGTGTCTCAGTTTTCGTCCCCTGGTACTCGGGTGCAACATTCCAGTCGCTTTACTAACACTCTCCCCACTTGGAGAGTCAGTGCCTTTAACCTCCTGTTTGGCCCAGTTTGCAATTTCTGCGGAAAATGAACAGGAATAGGGAGAACCAATGAGAGACTAGCTGGAGGTGTCTGGACGGGCAAATTTAACTCTCATTTCCCACCAGGAAGAGGAATTAACCAAAGGCTCAGCGTGCCATGCCAGAACCACACTAGGGCCTGAAGCCATGCTGCGGTGTTGCGGCCAGCTCACAAGAAAGCGAGTTGAAGAAAGGAGCTCAGGGGCACTGTAATTCACAAACCTGCAGAGTTATAAATGACAGCTATCGTCCAAAAATATATTGAAGTAAGGCTGCCAAGAGGATTTGAAAGCGGGGCAGAATTGCAGGAAACCGATTTCAGGAGGTAGACTGGAATTGCATGTAAAGCATAGGAAAAGAGGCAGAACGTCCACAATGATGCACTTGGCCAAAAAGGGCGTATGCGTTTTTTCCTGAATATATTCAGGAAAAAACGCATACGCTCTTTTTGGCCAACCAAGCAAGCTTGCAAAGGAAATCTGCAGTACAATGAAGTCTCACTGCCCCCCGGTCAAAAGGGCCATCTGAAAAAAGTATAAAATCCAGAAAGGCAGGACAGGCCATGGAGAACTGGGAGCCTTGTTATGCTGATGGGCGGGATGTAAATTGCCAATAGCCTCTCTGGAGAAGTGTATGGTGTTTCCTGAAACATCTACAAAACAAAGCAACAGAGCCTAGGGCACTTCCACTTATGGTCGTATAGCTTAGGGAAATTAAAATCAAAAAGACACAGCCATCATAAAGTTTGGGATGGCTCTGTTTACAAGAACCTCGTTTACGGTACAAGTTCAATATCACAGAAAGCCAAGAATGGATAAAGAATTTGTGGTACTTACGTACAATGCAATATCACTCAGCAATGAAATGTATATCATCAGGCCCGTAGCAGCATAATGAGTGGATTCAGGTACGATGATTCTAAGTGAAATAAGTCACACAGAAAAAGAAACATCATAAGATATCACTACTACATGGAATGTAACCTTGGCTACACAGGAACTGAATTACAAAACAGAACAGGGTCTCAAATGTAGAAAACCAACTTATGCTTGCTTAAGGGGAAAGGTGAGTTGGGGTGCTGCATAAAACCAGAGATTGAAATTAGCACAGATACCGTTCCATAAGCCAAATATGTAGTAGACAAGAGCTACTCCTTGCTCAGCGAAGAGGACTCAACACCCCATATTAAACGTCTAAGAATATACCTGACTAGTAAGAATCTTAAAATCTATGGATTTATAAGTCTCCGAAAGAGAATCAAGCGTGTGTACAGAGGCATAAGCGCACCAGTGATAGGATTGGTGAGGTTCGGTGAGCCAATGCAGAACCTTTGAAGACATATTGCATGGTACCCATTCCATGGGTCTCAACTCTCCAGGTTTAAGGGATTCTTCCTTCAGCTAAAACATGCATGTGGAACCCAGAGTATGATCCACCGTGTGATCGGGAAACGTGTTCAAATGTCTCACTTTTCGTCCCCTGGTACTCGGGTGCAACATTCCAGACGCTTTACTAACACTCTCCCCACTTGGAGAGTCAGTGCCTTTAACCTCCTGTTTGGCCCAGTTTGCAATTTCTGCGGAAAATGAACAGGAATAGGGAGAACCAATGAGAGACTAGCTGGTGGTGTCTGGACGGGCAAATTTAACTCTCATTTCCCACCAGGAAGAGGAATTAACCAAAGGCTCAGCGTGCCATGCCGGAACCACACTAGGGCCTGAAGCAATCCTGCGGTGTTGCGGCCAGCTCACAAGAAAGCGAGTTGAAAAAAGGAGCTCAGGGGCACTGTAATTCACAAACCTGCAGAGTTATAAATGACAGCTATCGTCCAAAAATATATTGAAGTAAGGCTGCCAAGAGGACTTGAAAGCGGGGCAGAATTGCAGGAAACCGATTTCAGGAGGTAGACTGGAATTGCATGTAAAGCATAGGAAAAGAGGCAGAACGTCCACAATGATGCACTTGGCCAAAAAGGGCATATGCGTTTTTTCCTGAATATATTCAGGAAAAAACGCATACGCACTTTTTGGCCAACCAAGCAAGCTTGCAAAGGAAATCTGCACTACAATGAAGTCTCACTGCCCCCCAGTCAAAAGGGCCATCTGAAAAAAGTGTAAAATCCAGAAAGGCCGGACAGGCCATGGAGAACTGGGAGCCTTGTTATGCTGATGGGCGGGATGTAAATTGCCAACAGCCACTCTGGAGAAGTGTATGGTGTTTCCTGAAACATCTAAAAAACAAAGCAACAGAGCCTAGGGCACTTCCACTTATGGTCCTATAGCTTAGGGAAATTAAAATCAAAAAGACACAGCCACCCCAAAGTTTGGGATGGCTCTGTTTACAAGAACCTCATTTACAGTACAAATTCAATATCACAGAAGGTGAAAAATGGATAAAGAATTTGTGGTACTTACGTACAATGCAATATCACTCAGCAATGAAATCTATATCATCAGGCCCGTAGCAGCATAATGAGTGGATTCAGGTACGATGATTCTAAGTGAGATAAGTCACACAGAAAAGGAAACATCATAAGATATCACTACTACACGGAATGTAAACTTGGCTACACAGGAACAGAATTACAAAACAGAACAGGGTGTCAAAAGTAGAAAACCAACTTATGCTTGCTTAAGGGGAAAGGTGAGTTGGGGTGCTGCATAAAACCAGAGATTGAAATTAGCACAGATACCGTTCCACAAGCCAAATATGTAATAGACAAGATCTACTCCTTGCTCAACGAAGAGGACACAACACCCCATATTAAACGCCTAAGAATATACCTGACTAGTAAGAATCTTAAAACCTATGGACTTATTTGTCTCCGAAAGAGAATCAAGCGTGTGTACAGCGGCATAAATGCAGCAGTGATAGGATTGGTGAGGTTCGGTGAGCAAATGCAGACCCTTTGAAGTCATATTGCATGGTACCCATTCCATGGGTCTCAACTCTCCAGGTTTAAGGGATTCTTCCTTCAGCTAAAACATGCATGTGGAACCCAGAGTATGATCAACCGTGTGATCGGGAAACGTGTTCAAATGTGTCTCAGTTTTTGTCCCCTGGTACTCGGGTGCAACATTCCAGACGCTTTACTAACACTCTCCCCACTTGGAGAGACAGTGCCTTTAACCTCCTGTTTGGCCCAGTTTGCAATTTCTGCGGAAAATGAACAGGAATAGGGAGAACCAATGAGAGACTAGCTGGAGGTGTCTGGATGGGCAAATTTAACTCTCATTTCCCACCAGGAAGAGGAATTAACCAAAGGCTCAGCGTGCCATGCCGGAACCACACTAGGGCCTGAAGCAATCCTGCGGTGTTGCGGCCAGCTCACAAAAAAGCGAGTTGAAGAAAGGAGCTCAGGGGCACTGTAATTCACAAACCTGCAGAGTTAAAAATGACAGCTATCGTCCAAAAATATATTGAAGTAAGGCTGCCAAGAGGACTTGAAAGCGGGGCAGAATTGCAGGAAACCGATTTCAGGAGGTAGACTGGAATTGCATGTAAAGCATAGGAAAAGAGGCAGAACGTCCACAATGATGCACTTGGCCAAAAAGGGCGTATGCGTTTTTTCCTGAATATATTCAGGAAAAAACGCATACGCCCTTTTTGGCCAACCAAGCAAGCTTGCAAAGGAAATCTGCACTACAATGAAGTCTCACTGTCCCCCGGTCAAAAGGGCCATCTGAAAAAAGTATAACATCCAGAAAGGCAGGACAGGCCATGGAGAACTGGGAGCCTTGTTATGCTGATGGGCGGGATGTAAATTGCCAACAGCCACTCTGGAGAAGTGTATGGTGTTTCCTGAAACATCTACAAAACAAAGCAACAGAGCCTAGGGCACTTCCACTTATGGTCCTATAGCTTAGGGAAATTAAAATCAAAAAGACACAGCCACCCCAAAGTTTGGGCCGGCTCTGTTTACAAGAATCTCGTTTATGGTACAAGTTCAATATCGCAGAAAGTGAAAAATGGATAAAGAAGTTGTGGTACTTACGTACAATGCAATATCACTCAGGAATGAAATCTATGTCATCAGGCCCATAGCAGCATAATGAGTGGATTCAGGTACGATGATTCTAAGTGAAATAAGTCACACAGAAAAAGAAACATCATAAGATATCACTACTACACGGAATGTAAACTTGGCTACACAGGAACTGAATTACAAAACAGAACAGGATCTCAAATGTAGAAAACCAACTTATGCTTGCTTAAGGGGAAAGGTGAGTTGGGGTTCTGCATAAAACCAGAGATTGAAATTAGCACAGATACCATTCCATAAGCCAAATAGGTAATAGACAAGAGCTACTCCTTGCTCAACGAAGTGGACTCAACACCCCATATTAAATGCCTAAGAATATACCTGACTAGTAAGAATCTTAACACCTATGGATTTATATGTCTCCGAAAGAGAATCAAGCGTGTGTACAGCGGCATAAATGCAGCAGTGATAGGATTGGTGAGGTTCGGTGAGCAAATGCAGACCCTTTGAAGTCATATTGCATGGTACCCATTCCATGGGTCTCAACTCTCCAGGTTTAAGGGATTCTTCCTTCAGCTAAAACATGCATGTGGAACCCAGAGTATGATCCACCGTGTGATCGGGAAACGTGTTCAAATGTGTCTCAGTTTTTGTCCCCTGGTACTCGGGTGCAACATTCCAGTCGCTTTACTAACACTCTCCCCACTTGGAGAGTCAGTGCCTTTAACCTCCTGTTTGGCCCAGTTTGCAATTTCTGCGGAAAATGAACAGAAATAGGGAGAACCAATGAGAGACTAGCTGGAGGTGTCTGGACGGGCAAATTTAACTCTCATTTCCCACCAGGAAGAGGAATTAACCAAAGGCTCAGCGTGCCATGCCGGAACCACACTAGGGCCTGAAGCCATGCTGCGGTGTTGCGGCCAGCTCACAAGAAAGCGAGTTGAAGAAAGGAGCTCAGGGGCACTGTAATTCACAAACCTGCAGAGTTATAAATGACAGCTATCGTCCAAAAATATATTGAAGTAAGGCTGCCAAGAGGACTTGAAAGCGGGGCAGAATTGCAGGAAACCGATTTCAGGAGGTAGACTGGAATTGCATGTAAAGCATAGGAAAAGAGGCAGAACGTCCACAATGATGCACTTGGCCAAAAAGGGCGTATGCGTTTTTTCCTGAATATATTCAGGAAAAAACGCATACGCCCTTTTTGGCCAACCAAGCAAGCTTGCAAAGGAAATCTGCACTACAATGAAGTCTCACTGCCCCCCGGTCAAAAGGGCCATCTGAAAAAAGTATAACATCCAGAAAGGCAGGACAGGCCATGGAGAACTGGGAGCCTTGTTATGCTGATGGGCGGGATGTAAATTGCCAACAGCCACTCTGGAGAAGTGTATGGTGTTTCCTGAAACATCTAAAAAACAAAGCAACAGAGACTAGGGCACTTCCACTTATGGTCCTATAGCTTAGGGAAATTAAAATCAAAAAGACACAGCCACCCCAAAGTTTGGGCCGGCTCTGTGTACAAGAATCTCGTTTATGGTACAAGTTCAATATCGCAGAAAGTGAAAAATGGATAAAGAAGTTGTGGTACTTACGTACAATGCAATATCACTCAGGAATGAAATCTATGTCATCAGGCCCGTAGCAGCATAATGAGTGGATTCAGGTACGATGATTCTAAGTGAAATAAGTCACACAGAAAAAGAAACATCATAAGATATCACTAATACACGGAATGTAAACTTGGCTACACAGGAACTGAATTACAAAACAGAACAGGATCTCAAATGTAGAAAACCAACTTATGCTTGCTTAAGGGGAAAGGTGAGTTGGGGTTCTGCATAAAACCAGAGATTGAAATTAGCACAGATACCATTCCATAAGCCAAATAGGTAATAGACCAGAGCTACTCCTTGCTCAACGAAGTGGACTCAACACCCCATATTAAATGCCTAAGAATATACCTGACTAGTAAGAATCTTAACACCTATGGATTTATATGTCTCCGAAAGAGAATCAAGCGTGTGTACAGCGGCATAAATGCAGCAGTGATAGGATTGGTGAGGTTCGGTGAGCAAATGCAGACCCTTTGAAGTCATATTGCATGGTACCCATTCCATGGGTCTCAACTCTCCAGGTTTAAGGGATTCTTCCTTCAGCTAAAACATGCATGTGGAACCCAGAGTATGATCAACCGTGTGATCGGGAAATGTGTTCAAATGTGTCTCAATTTTTGTCCCCTGGTACTCGGGTGCAACATTCCAGACGCTTTAATAACACTCTCCCCACTTGGAGAGACAGTGCCTTTAACCTCCTGTTTGGCCCAGTTTGCAATTTCTGCGGAAAATGAACAGGAA
The DNA here is from genome assembly GCF_039906515.1 of Pseudorca crassidens. Lineage (NCBI taxonomy): Eukaryota > Metazoa > Chordata > Mammalia > Artiodactyla > Delphinidae > Pseudorca > Pseudorca crassidens. Next base: position 179,032,319 of record NC_090298.1, on the reverse strand, counting down.
TAGGGAGAACCAATGAGAGACTAGATGGAGGTGTCTGGATGGGCAAATTTAACTCTCATTTCCCACCAGGAAGAGGAATTAACCAAAGGCTCAGCGTGCCATGCCGGAACCACACTAGGGCCTGAAGCAATGCTGCGGTGTTGCGGCCAGCTCACAAAAAAGCGAGTTGAAGAAAGGAGCTCAGGGGCACTGTAATTCACAAACCTGCAGAGTTAAAAATGACAGCTATCGTCCAAAAATATATTTAAGTAAGGCTGCCAAGAGGACTTGAAAGCGGGGCAGAATTGCAGGAAACCGATTTCAGGAGGTAGACTGGAATTGCATGTAAAGCATAGGAAAAGAGGCAGAACGTCCACAATGATGCACTTGGCCAAAAAGGGCGTATGCGTTTTTTCCTGAATATATTCAGGAAAAAACGCATACGCCCTTTTTGGCCAACCAAGCAAGCTTGCAAAGGAAATCTGCACTACAATGAAGTCTCACTGCCCCCCGGTCAAAAGGGCCATCTGAAAAAAGTATAACATCCAGAAAGGCAGGACAGGCCATGGAGAACTGGGAGCCTTGTTATGCTGATGGGCGGGATGTAAATTGCCAACAGCCACTCTGGAGAAGTGTATGGTGTTTCCTGAAACATCTAAAAAACAAAGCAACAGAGCCTAGGGCACTTCCACTTATGGTCCTATAGCTTAGGGAAATTAAAATCAAAAAGACACAGCCACCCCAAAGTTTGGGCCGGCTCTGTTTACAAGAATCTCGTTTATGGTACAAGTTCAATATCGCAGAAAGTGAAAAATGGATAAAGAAGTTGTGGTACTTACGTACAATGCAATATCACTCAGGAATGAAATCTATGTCATCAGGCCCGTAGCAGCATAATGAGTGGATTCAGGTACGATGATTCTAAGTGAAATAAGTCACACAGAAAAAGAAACATCATAAGATATCACTAATACACGGAATGTAAACTTGGCTACACAGGAACAGAATTACAAAACAGAACAGGATCTCAAATGTAGAAAACCAACTTATGCTTGCTTAAGGGGAAAGGTGAGTTGGGGTGCTGCATAAAACCAGAGATTGAAATTAGCACAGATACCATTCCATAAGCCAAATAGGTAATAGACAAGAGCTACTCCTTGCTCAACGAAGTGGACTCAACACCCCATATTAAATGCCTAAGAATATACCTGACTAGTAAGAATCTTAACACCTATGGATTTATATGTCTCCGAAAGAGAATCAAGCGTGTGTACAGCGGCATAAATGCAGCAGTGATAGGATTGGTGAGGTTCGGTGAGCAAATGCAGACCCTTTGAAGTCATATTGCATGGTACCCATTCCATGGGTCTCAACTCTCCAGGTTTAAGGGATTCTTCCTTCAGCTAAAACATGCATGTGGAACCCAGAGTATGATCCACCGTGTGATCGGGAAACGTGTTCAAATGTGTCTCAGTTTTCGTCCCCTGGTACTCGGGTGCAACATTCCAGTCGCTTTACTAACACTCTCCCCACTTGGAGAGTCAGTGCCTTTAACCTCCTGTTTGGCCCAGTTTGCAATTTCTGCGGAAAATGAACAGAAATAGGGAGAACCAATGAGAGACTAGCTGGAGGTGTCTGGACGGGCAAATTTAACTCTCATTTCCCACCAGGAAGAGGAATTAACCAAAGGCTCAGCGTGCCATGCCGGAACCACACTAGGGCCTGAAGCCATGCTGCGGTGTTGCGGCCAGCTCACAAGAAAGCGAGTTGAAGAAAGGAGCTCAGGGGCACTGTAATTCACAAACCTGCAGAGTTATAAATGACAGCTATCGTCCAAAAATATATTGAAGTAAGGCTGCCAAGAGGACTTGAAAGCGGGGCAGAATTGCAGGAAACCGATTTCAGGAGGTAGACTGGAATTGCATGTAAAGCATAGGAAAAGAGGCAGAACGTCCACAATGATGCACTTGGCCAAAAAGGGCGTATGCGTTTTTTCCTGAATATATTCAGGAAAAAACGCATACGCCCTTTTGGGCCAACCAAGCAAGCTTGCAAAGGAAATCTGCACTACAATGAAGTCTCACTGCCCCCCGGTCAAAAGGGCCATCTGAAAAAAGTATAAAATCCAGAAAGGCAGGACAGGCCATGGAGAACTGGGAGCCTTGTTATGCTGATGGGCGGGATGTAAATTGCCAACAGCCACTCTGGAGAAGTGTATGGTGTTTCCTGAAACATCTACAAAACAAAGCAACAGAGCCTAGGGCACTTCCACTTATGGTCGTATAGCTTAGGGAAATTAAAATCAAAAAGACACAGCCACCCCAAAGTTTGGGATGGCTCTGTTTACAAGAACCTCGTTTACGGTACAAGTTCAATATCACAGAAAGCGAAAAATGGATAAAGAAGTTGTGGTACTTACGTACAATGCAATATCACTCAGCAATGAAATCTATGTCATCAGGCCCATAGCAGCATAATGAGTGGATTCAGGTACGATGATTCTAAGTGAGATAAGTCACACAGAAAAAGAAACATCATAAGATATCACTAATACACGGAATGTAAACTTGGCTACACAGGAACTGAATTACAAAACAGAACAAGGTCTCAAATGTAGAAAACCAACTTATGCTTGCTTAAGGGGAAAGGTGAGTTGGGGTGCTGCATAAAACCAGAGATTGAAATTAGCACAGATACCGTTCCATAAGCCAAATATGTAATAGACAAGAGCTACTCCTTGCTCAACGAAGAGGACTCAACACCCCATATTAAACGTCTAAGAATATACCTGACTAGTAAGAATCTTAAAACCTATGGATTTCTATGTCTCCGAAAGAGAATCAAGCGTGTGTACAGTGGCATAAACGCAGCAGTGATAGGATTGGTGAGGTTCGGTGAGCAAATGCAGACCCTTTGAAGTCATATTGCATGGTACCCATTCCATGGGTCTCAACTCTCCAGGTTTAAGGGATTCTTCCTTCAGCTAAAACATGCATTTGGAACCCAGAGTATGATCCACCGTGTGATCGGGAAACGTGTTCAAATGTGTCTCAGGTTTCGTCCCCTGGTACTCGGGTGCAACATTCCAGACGCTTTACTAACACTCTCCCCACTTGGAGAGTCAGTGCCTTTAAACTCCTGTTTGGCCCAGTTTGCAATTTCTGCGGAAAATGAACAGGAATAGGGAGAACCAATGAGAGACTAGCTGGAGGTGTCTGGACGGGCAAATTTAACTCTCATTTCCCACCAGGAAGAGGAATTAACCAAAGGCTCAGCATGCCATTCCGGAACCACACTAGGGCCTGAAGCAATGCTGCGGTGTTGCGGCCAGCTCACAAGAAAGCGAGTTGAAGAAAGGAGCTCAGGGGCACTGTAATTCACAAACCTGCAGAGTTATAAATGACAGCTATTGTCCAAAAATATATTGAAGTAAGGCTGCCAAGAGGACTTGAAAGCGGGGCAGAATTGCAGGAAACCGGTTTCAGGAGGTAGACTGGAATTGCATGTAAAGCATAGGAAAAGAGGCAGAACGTCCACAATGATGCACTTGGCCAAAAAGGGCGTATGCGTTTTTTCCTGAATATATTCAGGAAAAAACGCATACGCCCTTTTTGGCCAACCAACCAAGCTTGCAAAGGAAATCTGCACTACAATGAAGTCTCACTGCCCCCCGGTCAAAAGGGCCATCTGAAAAAAGTGTAACATCCAGAAAGGCAGGACAGGCCATGGAGAACTGGGAGCCTTGTTATGCTGATGGGCGGGATGTAAATTGCCAACAGCCACTCTGGAGAAGTGTATGGTGTTTCCTGAAACATCTAAAAAACAAAGCAACAGAGCCTAGGGCACTTCCACTTATGGTCCTATAGCTTAGGGAAATTAAAATCAAAAAGACACAGCCACCCTAAAGTTTGGGACGGCTCTGTTTACAAGATCCTCGTTTACGGTACAAGTTCTATATCACAGAAAGCGAAAAATGGATAAAGAAGTTGTGGTACTTACGTACAATGCAATATCACTCAGCAATGAAATGTATGTCATCAGGCCCGTAACAGCATAATGAGTGGATTCAGGTACGATGATTCTAAGTAAGATAAGTCACACAGAAAAAGAAACATCATAAGATATCACTACTACACGGAATGTAAACTTGGCTACACAGGAACTGAATTACAAAACAGAACAGGGTGTCAAATGTAGAAAACCAACTTATGCTTGCTTAAGGGGAAAGGTGAGTTGGGGTGCTGCATAAAACCAGAGATTGAAATTAGCACAGATACCGTTCCACAAGCCAAATATGTAATAGACAAGATCTACTCCTTGCTCAACGAAGAGGACACAACACCCCATATTAAACGCCTAAGAATATACCTGACTAGTAAGAATCTTAAAACCTATGGACTTATTTGTCTCCGAAAGAGAATCAAGCGTGTGTACAGCGGCATAAGCGCAGCAGTGATAGGATTGGTGACGTTCGGTGAGCAAATGCAGACCCTTTGAAGTCATATTGCGTGGTACCTATTCCTTGGGTCTCAACTTTCCAGGTTTAAGGGATTCTTCCTTCAGCTAAAACATGCATGTGGAACCCAGAGTATGATCCACCGTGTGATCGGAAAACGTGTTCAAATGTGTCAGTTTTCGTCCGCTGGTACTCGGGTGCAACATTCCAGATGCTTTACTAACACTCTCCCCACTTGGAGAGTCAGTGCCTTTAACCTCCTGTTTGGCCCAGTTTGCAATTTCTGCGGAAAATGAACAGGAATAGGGAGAACCAATGAGAGACTAGCTGGAGGTGTCTGGACGGGCAAATTTAACTCTCATTTCCCACCAGGAAGAGGAATTAACCAAAGGCTCAGCGTGCCATGCCGGAACCACACTAGGGCCTGAAGCCATGCTGCGGTGTTGCGGCCAGCTCACAAGAAAGCGAGTTGAAGAAAGGAGCTCAGGGGCACTGTAATTCACAAACCTGCAGAGTTATAAATGACAGCTATCGTCCAAAAATATATTGAAGTAAGGCTGCCAAGAGGACTTGAAAGCGGGGCAGAATTGCAGGAATCCGATTTCAGGAGGTAGACTGGAATTGCATGTAAAGCATAGGAAAAGAGGCAGAACGTCCACAATGATGCACTTGGCCAAAAAGGGCGTATGCGTTTTTTCCTGAATATATTCAGGAAAAAACGCATACGCCCTTTTTGGCCAACCAAGCAAGCTTGCAAAGAAATCTGCAGTACAATGAAGTCTCACTGCCCCCCAGTCAAAAGGGCCATCTGAAAAAAGTGTAAAATCCAGAAAGGCAGGACAGCTCATGGAGAATTGGGAGCCTTGTTATGCTGATGGGCGGGATGTAAATTGCCAACAGCCACTCTGGAGAAGTGTATGGTGTTTCCTGAAACATCTAAAAAACAAAGCAACAGAGCCTAGGGCACTTCCACTTATGGTCGTATAGCTTAGGGAAATTAAAATCAAAAAGACACAGCCACCCCAAAGTTTGGGACGGCTCTGTTTACAAGAACCTCGTTTACGGTACAAGTTCAATATCACAGAAAGCGAAAAATGGATAAAGAAGTTGTAGTACTTACGTACAATGCAATATCACTCAACAATAAAATCTATGTCATCAGGCCCATAGCAGCATAATGAGTGGATTCAGGTACGATGATTCTAAGTGAGATAAGTCACACAGAAAAAGAAACATCATAAGATATCACTAATACACGGAATGTAAACTTGGCTACACAGGAACTGAATTACAAAACAGAACAAGGTCTCAAATGTAGAAAACCAACTTATGCTTGCTTAAGGGGAAAGGTGAGTTGGGGTGCTGCATAAAACCAGAGATTGAAATTAGCACAGATACCGTTCCATAAGCCAAATATGTAATAGACAAGAGCTACTCCTTGCTCCACGAAGAGGACTCAACACCCCATATTAAACGTCTAAGAATATACCTGACTAGTAAGAATCTTAAAATCTATGGATTTATATGTCTCCGAAAGAGAATCAAGCTTTTCTACAGAGGCATAAATGCAGCAGTAATAGGATTGGTGAGGTTCGGTGAGCCAATGCAGACCCTTTGAAGTCATATTGCATGGTACCCATTCCATGGGTCTCAACTCTCCAGGTTTAAGGGATTCTTCCTTCAGCTAAAACATGCATGTGGAACCCAGAGTATGATCCACCGTGTGATCGGGAAACGTGTTCAAATGTGTCAGATTTCGTCCCCTGGTACTCGGGTGCAACATTCCAGATGCTTTACTAACACTCTCCCCACTTGGAGAGTCAGTGCCTTTAACCTCCTGTTTGGCCCAGTTTGCAATTTCTGCGGAAAATGAACAGGAATAGGGAGAACCAATGAGAGACTAGATGGAGGTGTCTGGACGGGCAAATTTAACTCTCATTTCCCACCAGGAAGAGGAATTAACCAAAGGCTCAGCATGCCATGCCGGAACCACACTAGGGCCTGAAGCAATCCTGCGGTGTTGCGGCCAGCTCACAAGAAAGCGAGTTGAAGAAAGGAGCTCAGGGGCACTGTAATTCACAAACCTGCAGAGTTAAAAATGACAGCTATCGTCCAAAAATATATTGAAGTAAGGCTGCCAAGAGGACTTGAAAGCGGGGCAGAATTGCAGGAATCCGATTTCAGGAGGTAGACTGGAATTGCATGTAAAGCATAGGAAAAGAGGCAGAACGTCCACAATGATGCACTTGGCCAAAAAGGGCGTATGCGTTTTTTCCTGAATATATTCAGAAAAAAACGCATACGCGCTTTTTGGCCAACCAAGCAAGCTTGCAAAGGAAATCTGCAGTACAATGAAGTCTCACTGCCCCCCAGTCAAAAGGGCCATCTGAAAAAAGTGTAAAATTAAGAAAGGCAGGACAGCTCATGGAGAATTGGGAGCCTTGTTATGCTGATGGGCGGGATGTAAATTGCCAACAGCCACTCTGGAGAAGTGTATGGTGTTTCCTGAAACATCTAAAAAACAAAGCAACAGAGCCTAGGGCACTTCCACTTATGGTCGTATAGCTTAGGGAAATTAAAATCAAAAAGACACAGCCACCCCAAAGTTTGGGACGGCTCTGTTTACAAGAACCTCGTTTACGGTACAAGTTCAATATCACAGAAAGCGAAAAATGGATAAAGAAGTTGTAGTACTTACGTACAATGCAATATCACTCAGCAATGAAATCTATGTCATCAGGCCCATAGCAGCATAATGAGTGGATTCAGGTACGATGATTCTAAGTGAGATAAGTCACACAGAAAAAGAAACATCATAAGATATCACTAATACACGGAATGTAAACTTGGCTACACAGGAACTGAATTACAAAACAGAACAAGGTCTCAAATGTAGAAAACCAACTTATGCTTGCTTAAGGGGAAAGGTGAGTTGGGGTGCTGCATAAAACCAGAGATTGAAATTAGCACAGATACCGTTCCATAAGCCAAATATGTAATAGACAAGAGCTACTCCTTGCTCAACGAAGAGGACTCAACACCCCATATTAAACGTCTAAGAATATACCTGACTAGTAAGAATCTTAAAATCTATGGATTTATATGTCTCCGAAAGAGAATCAAGCGTTTCTACAGAGGCATAAATGCAGCAGTAATAGGATTGGTGAGGTTCGGTGAGCCAATGCAGACCCTTTGAAGTCATATTGCATGGTACCCATTCCATGGGTCTCAACTCTCCAGGTTTAAGGGATTCTTCCTTCAGCTAAAACATGCATGTGGAACCCAGAGTATGATCCACCGTGTGATCGGGAAACGTGTTCAAATGTGTCTCAGTTTTTGTCCCCTGGTACTCGGGTGCAACATTCCAGACGCTTTACTAACACTCTCCCCACTTGGAGAGTCAGTGCCTTTAACCTCCTGTTTGGCCCAGTTTGCAATTTCTGCGGAAAATGAACAGGAATAGGGAGAACCAATGAGAGACTAACTGGAGGTGTCTGGACGGGCAAATTTAACTCTCATTTCCCACCAGGAAGAGGAATTAACCAAAGGCTCAGCATGCCATGCCGGAACCACACTAGGGTCTGAAGCAATCCTGCGGTGTTGCGGCCAGCTCACAAGAAAGTGAGTTGAAGAAAGGAGCTCAGGGGCACTGTAATTCACAAACCTGCAGAGTTAAAAATGACAGCTATCGTCCAAAAATATATTGAAGTAAGGCTGCCAAGAGGACTTGAAAGCGGGGCAGAATTGCAGGAATCCGATTTCAGGAGGTAGACTGGAATTGCATGTAAAGCATAGGAAAAGAGGCAGAACGTCCACAATGATGCACTTGGCCAAAAAGGGCGTATGCGTTTTTTCCTGAATATATTCAGGAAAAAACGCATACGCCCTTTTTGGCCAACCAAGCAAGCTTGCAAAGGAAATCTGCACTACCATGAAGTCTCACTGCCCCCCGGCCAAAAGGGCCATCTGAAAAAAGTGTAAAATCCAGAAAGGCAGGACAGGCCATGGAGAACTGGGAGCCTTGTTATGCTGATGGGCGGGATGTAAATTGCCAACAGCCACTCTGGAGAAGTGTATGGTGTTTCCTGAAACATCTAAAAAACAAAGCAACAGAGCCTAGGGCACTTCCACTTATGGTCCTATAGCTTAGGGAAATTAAAATCAAAAAGACACAGCCACCCCAAAGTTTGGGACGGCTCTGTTTACAAGAACCTCATTTACAGTACAAATTCAATATCACAGAAGGTGAAAAATGGATAAAGAAGTTGTGGTACTTACGTACAATGCAATATCACTCAGCAATGAAATCTATATCATCAGGCCCGTAGCAGCATAATGAGTGGATTCAGGTACGATGATTCTAAGTGAGATAAGTCACACAGAAAAAGAAACATCATAAGATATCACTACTACACGGAATGTAAACTTGGCTACACAGAAACTGAATTACAAAACAGAACACGGTCTCAAATGTAGAAAACCAACTTATGCTTGCTTAAGGGGAAAGGTGAGTTGGGGTTCTGCATAAAACCAGAGATTGAAATTAGCACAGATACCATTCCATAAGCCAAATATGTAATAGACAAGAGCTACTCCTTGCTCAACGAAGTGGACTCTACACCCCATATTAAATGTCTAAGAATATACCTGACTAGTAAGAATCTTAAAATCTATGGATTTCTATGTCTCCGAAAGAGAATCAAGCGTGTGTACAGTGGCATAAGCGCAGCAGTGATAGGATTGGTGAGGTTCGGTGAGCCAATGCAGAACCTTTGAAGTCATATTGAATGGGACCCATTCCATGGGTCTCAACTCTCCAGGTTTAAGGGATTCTTCCTTCAGCTAAAACATGCATGTGGAACCCAGAGTATGATCCACCGTGTGATCGGGAAACGTGTTCAAATGTGTCTCAGTTTTTGTCCCCTGGTACTCGGGTGCAACATTCCAGACGCTTTACTAAAACTCTCCCCACTTGGAGAGTCAGTGCCTTTAACCTCCTGTTTGGCCCAGTTTGCAATTTCTGCGGAAAATGAACAGGAATAGGGAGAACCAATGAGAGACTAGCTGGAGGTGTCTGGACGGGCAAATTTAACTCTCATTTCCCACCAGGAAGAGGAATTAACCAAAGGCTCAGCGTGCCATACCGGAACCACACTAGGGCCTGAAGCAATCCTGCGGTGTTGCAGCCAGCTCACAAGAAAGCGAGTTGAAGAAAGGAGCTCAGGGGCACTGTAATTCACAAACCTGCAGAGTTATAAATGACAGCTATCGTCCAAAAATATATTGAAGTAAGGCTGCCAAGAGGACTTGAAAGCGGGGCAGGATTGCAGGAAACCGATTTCAGGAGGTAGACTGGAATTGCATGTAAAGCATAGGAAAAGAGGCAGAACGTCCACAATGATGCACTTGGCCAAAAAGGGCGTATGCGTTTTTTCCTGAATATATTCAGGAAAAAACGCATACGCCCTTTTTGGCCAACCAAGCAAGCTTGCAAAGGAAATCTGCACTACCATGAAGTCTCACTGCCCCCCGGTCAAAAGGGCCATCTGAAAAAAGTGTAAAATCCAGAAAGGCAGGACAGGCCATGGAGAACTGGGAGCCTTGTTATGCTGATGGGCGGGATGTAAATTGCCAACAGCCACTCTGGAGAAGTGTATGGTGTTTCCTGAAACATCTAAAAAACAAAGCAACAGAGCCTAGGGCACTTCCACTTATGGTCCTATAGCTTAGGGAAATTAAAATAAAAAAGACACAGCCACCCCTAAGTTTGGGACGGCTCTGTTTACAAGAACCTCATTTACAGTACAAATTCAATATCACAGAAGGTGAAAAATGGATAAAGAATTTGTGGTACTTACGTACAATGCAATATCACTCAGCAATGAAATCTATAACATCAGGCCCGTAGCAGCATAATGAGTGGATTCAGGTACGATGATTCTAAGTGAGATAAGTCACACAGAAAAAGAAACATCATAAGATATCACTACTACACGGAATGTAAACTTGGCTACACAGAAACTGAATTACAAAACAGAACACGGTCTCAAATGTAGAAAACCAACTTATGCTTGCTTAAGGGGAAAGGTGAGTTGGGGTGCTGCATAAAACCAGAGATTGAAATTAGCACAGATACCATTCCATAAGCCAAATATGTAATAGACAAGAGCTACTCCTTGCTCAACGAAGTGGACTCTACACCCCATATTAATCGCCTAAGAATATACCTGACTAGTAATAATCTTAAAACCTATGGATTTATATGTCTCCAAAAGAGAATCAAGCATGTGTACAGCGGCATAAACGCAGCAGTGATAGGATTGGTGAGGTTTGATGAGCAAATGCAGACCCTTTGAAGTCATATTGCATGGTACCCATTCCATGGGTCTCAACTCTCCAGGTTTAAGGGATTCTTCCTTCAGCTAAAACATGCATGTGGAACCCAGAGTATGATCCACCGTGTGATCGGGAAACGTGTTCAAATGTGTCTCAGTTTTCGTCCCCTGGTACTCGGGTGCAACATTCCAGACGCTTTACTAACACTCTCCCCACTTGGAGAGTCAGTGCCTTTAACCTCCTGTTTGGCCCAGTTTGCAATTTCTGCGGAAAATGAACAGGAATAGGGAGAACCAATGAGAGACTAGCTGGAGGTGTCTGGATGGGCAAATTTAACTCTCATTTCCCACCAGGAAGAGGAATTAACCAAAGGCTCAGCGTGCCATGCCGGAACCACACTAGGGCCTGAAGCAATCCTGCGGTGTTGCGGCCAGCTCACAAGAAAGCGAGTTGAAGAAAGGAGCTCAGGGACACTGTAATTCACAAACCTGCAGAGTTAAAAATGACAGCTATCGTCCAAAAATATATTGAAGTAAGGCTGCCAAGAGGACTCGAAAGCGGGGCAGGATTGCAGGAAACCGATTTCAGGAGGTAGACTGGAATTGCATGTAAAGCATAGGAAAAGAGGCAGAACGTCCACAATGATGCACTTGGCCAAAAAGGGCGTATGCGTTTTTTCCTGAATATATTCAGGAAAAAACGCATACGCGCTTTTTGGCCAACCAAGCAAGCTTGCAAAGGAAATCTGCACTACAATGAAGTCTCACTGCCCCCCGGTCAAAAGGGCCATCTGAAAAAAGTGTAAAATCCAGAAAGGCAGGATAGGCCATGGAGAACTGGGAGCCTTGTTATGCTGATGGGCGGGATGTAAATTGCCAACAGCCACTCTGGAGAAGTGTATGGTGTTTCCTGAAACATCTAAAAAACAAAGCAACAGAGCCTAGGGCACTTCCACTTATGGTCCTATAGCTTAGGGAAATTAAAATCAAAAAGACACAGCCACCCCAAAGTTTGGGACGGCTCTGTTTACAAGATCCTCGTTTACGGTACAAGTTCAATATCACAGAAAGCGAAAAATGGATAAAGAAGTTGTGGTACTTACGTACAATGCAATATCACTCAGCAATGAAATCTATGTCATCAGGCCCATAGCAGCATAATGAGTGGATTCAGGTACGATGATTCTAAGTGAGATAAGTCACACAGAAAAAGAAACATCATAAGATATCACTAATACACGGAATGTAAACTTGGCTACACAGGAACTGAATTACAAAACAGAACAGGATCTCAAATGTAGAAAACCAATTTATGCTTGCTTAAGGGGAAAGGTGAGTTGGGGTGCTGCATAAAACCAGAGATTGAAATTAGCACAGATACCATTCCATAAGCCAAATAGGTAATAGACAAGAGCTACTCCTTGCTCAACGAAGTGGACTCAACACCCCATATTAAATGCCTAAGAATATACCTGACTGGTAAGAATCTTAAAACCTATGGATTTATATGTCTCCGAAAGAGAATCAAGCGTGTGTACAGCGGCATAAATGCAGCAGTGATAGGATTGGTGAGGTTCGGTGAGCAAATGCAGACCCTTTGAAGTCATATTGCATGGTACCCATTCCATGGGTCTCAACTCTCCAGGTTTAAGGGATTCTTCCTTCACCTAAAACATGCATGTGGAACCCAGAGTATGATCCACTGTGTGATCGGGAAACGTGTTCAAATGTCTCACTTTTCGTCCCCTGGTACTCGGGTGCAACATTCCAGACGCTTTACTAACACTCTCCCCACTGGAGAGTCAGTGCCTTTAACCTCCTGTTTGGCCCAGTTTGCAATTTCTGTGGAAAATGAACAGGAATAGGGAGAACCAATGAGAGACTAGCTGGAGGTGTCTGGATGGGCAAATTTAACTCTCATTTCCCACCAGGAAGTGGAATTAACCAAAGGCTCAGCGTGCCATGCCGGAACCACACTAGGGCCTGAAGCAATCCTGCGGTGTTGCGGCCAGCTCACAAGAAAGTGAGTTGAAGAAAGGAGCTCAGGGGCACTGTAATTCACAAACCTGCAGAGTTAAAAATGACAGCTATCGTCCAAAAATATATTGAAGTAAGGCTGCCAAGAGGACTTGAAAGCGGGGCAGAATTGCAGGAAACCAATTTCAGGAGGTAGACTGGAATTGCATGTAAAGCATAGGAAAAGAGGCAGAACGTCCACAATGATGCACTTGGCCAAAAAGGGCGTATGCGTTTTTTCCTGAATATATTCAGGAAAAAACGCATACGCCCTTTTTGGCCAACCAAGCAAGCTTGCAAAGGAAATCTGCACTACCATGAAGTCTCACTGCCCCCCGGGCAAAAGGACCATCTGAAAAAAGTGTAAAATCCAGAAAGGCAGGACAGGCCATGGAGAACTGGGAGCCTTGTTATGCTGATGGGCGGGATGTAAATTGCCAACAGCCACTCTGGAGAAGTGTATGGTGTTTCCTGAAACATCTAAAAAACAAAGCAACAGAGCCTAGGGCACTTCCACTTATGGTCCTATAGCTTAGGGAAATTAAAATAAAAAAGACACACTCACCCCAAAGTTTGAGACAGCTCTGTTTACAAGAACCTCATTTACAGTACAAATTCAATATCACAGAAGGTGAAAAATGGATAAAGAATTTGTGGTACTTACGTACAATGCAATATCACTCAGCAATGAAATCTATATCATCAGGCCCGTAGCAGCATAATGAGTGGATTCAGGTACGATGATTCTAAGTGAGATAAGTCACACAGAAAAAGAAACATCATAAGATATCACTACTACACGGAATGTAAACTTGGCTACACAGAAACTGAATTACAAAACAGAACACGGTCTCAAATGTAGAAAACCAACTTATGCTTGCTTAAGGGGAAAGGTGAGTTGGGGTGCTGCATAAAACCAGAGATTGAAATTAGCACAGATACCATTCCATAAGCCAAATATGTAATAGACAAGAGCTACTCCTTGCTCAACGAAGTGGACTCTACACCCCATATTAAACGCCTAAGAATATACCTGACTAGTAATAATCTTAAAACCTATGGATTTATATGTCTCCAAAAGAGAATCAAGCATGTGTACAGCGGCATAAACGCAGCAGTGATAGGATTGGTGAGGTTTGATGAGCAAATGCAGACCCTTTGAAGTCATATTGCATGGTAGCCATTCCATGGGTCTCAACTCTCCAGGTTTAAGGGATTCTTCCTTCAGCTAAAACATGCATGTGGAACCCAGAGTATGATCCACCGTGTGATCGGGAAACGTGTTCAAATGTGTCTCAGTTTTTGTCCCCTGGTACTCGGGTGCAACATTCCAGATGCTTTACTAACACTCTCCCCACTTGGAGAGTCAGTGCCTTTAACCTCCTGTTTGGCCCAGTTTGCAATTTCTGCGGAAAATGAACAGGAATAGGGAGAACCAATGAGAGACTAGCTGGAGGTGTCTGGATGGGCAAATTTAACTCTCATTTCCCACCAGGAAGAGGAATTAACCAAAGGCTCAGCGTGCCATGCCAGAACCACACTAGGGCCTGAAGCAATCCTGCGGTGTTGCGGCCAGCTCACAAGAAAGCGAGTTGAAGAAAGGAGCTCAGGGACACTGTAATTCACAAACCTGCAGAGTTAAAAATGACAGCTATCGTCCAAAAATATATTGAAGTAAGGCTGCCAAGAGGACTTGAAAGCGGGGCAGGATTGCAGGAAACCGATTTCAGGAGGTAGACTGGAATTGCATGTAAAGCATAGGAAAAGAGGCAGAACGTCCACAATGATGCACTTGGCCAAAAAGGGCGTATGCGTTTTTTCCTGAATATATTCAGGAAAAAACGCATACGCCCTTTTTGGCCAACCAAGCAAGCTTGCAAAGGAAATCTGCACTACAATGAAGTCTCACTGCCCCCCGGTCAAAAGGGCCATCTGAAAAAAGTGTAAAATCCAGAAAGGCAGGATAGGCCATGGAGAACTGGGAGCCTTGTTATGCTGATGGGCGGGATGTAAATTGCCAACAGCCACTCTGGAGAAGTGTATGGTGTTTCCTGAAACATCTAAAAAACAAAGCAACAGAGCCTAGGGCACTTCCACTTATGGTCCTATAGCTTAGGGAAATTAAAATCAAAAAGACACAGCCACCCTAAAGTTTGGGACGGCTCTGTTTACAAGATCCTCGTTTACGGTACAAGTTCAATATCACAGAAAGCGAAAAATGGATAAAGAAGTTGTGGTACTTACGTACAATGCAATATCACTCAGCAATGAAATCTATGTCATCAGGCCCATAGCAGCATAATGAGTGGATTCAGGTACGATGATTCTAAGTGAGATAAGTCACACAGAAAAAGAAACATCATAAGATATCACTAATACACGGAATGTAAACTTGGCTACACAGGAACTGAATTACAAAACAGAACAGGATCTCAAATGTAGAAAACCAACTTATGCTTGCTTAAGGGGAAAGGTGAGTTGGGGTGCTGCATAAAACCAGAGATTGAAATTAGCACAGATACCATTCCATAAGCCAAATAGGTAATAGACAAGAGCTACTCCTTGCTCAACGAAGTGGACTCAACACCCCATATTAAATGCCTAAGAATATACCTGACTGGTAAGAATCTTAAAACCTATGGATTTATATGTCTCCGAAAGAGAATCAAGCGTGTGTACAGCGGCATAAACGTAGCAGTGATAGGATTGGTGAGGTTCGGTGAGCAAATGCAGACCCTTTGAAGTCATATTGCATGGTACCCATTCCATGGGGCTCAACTCTCCAGGTTTAAGGGATTCTTCCTTCAGCTAAAACATGCATGTGGAACCCAGAGTATGATCCACTGTGTGATCGGGAAACGTGTTCAAATGTCTCACTTTTCGTCCCCTGGTACTCGGGTGCAACATTCCAGACGCTTTACTAAAACTCTCCCCACTTGGAGAGTCACTGCCTTTAACCTCCTGTTTGGCCCAGTTTGCAATTTCTGCGGAAAATGAACAGGAATAGGGAGAACCAATGAGAGACTAGCTGGAGGTGTCTGGACGGGCAAATTTAACTCTCATTTCCCACCAGGAAAAGGAATTAACCAAAGGCTCAGCGTGCCATGTCGGAACGACACTAGGGCCTGAAGCAATCCTGCGGTGTTGCGGCCAGCTCACAAGAAAGCGAGTTGAAGAAAGGAGCTCAGGGGCACTGTAATTCACAAACCTGCAGAGTTATAAATGACAGCTATCGTCCAAAAATATATTGAAGTAAGGCTGCCAAGAGGACTTGAAAGCGGGGCAGAATTGCAGGAAACCGATTTCAGGAGGTAGACTGGAATTGCATGTAAAGCATAGGAAAAGAGGCAGAACGTCCACAATGATGCACTTGGCCAAAAAGGGCGTATGCGTTTTTTCCTGAATATATTCAGGAAAAAACGCATACGCCCTTTTTGGCCAACCAAGCAAGCTTGCAAAGGAAATCTGCACTACAATGAAGTCTCACTGCCCCCCAGTCAAAAGGGCCATCTGAAAAAAGTGTAAAATCCAGAAAGGCAGGACAGGCCATGGAGAACTGGGAGCCTTGTTATGCTGATGGGCGGGATGTAAATTGCCAACAGCCACTCTGGAGAAGTGTATGGTGTTTCCTGAAACATCTAAAAAACAAAGCAACAGAGCCTAGGGCACTTCCACTTATGGTCCTATAGCTTAGGGAAATTAAAATCAAAAAGACACAGCCACCCCAAAGTTTGGGACGGCTCTGTTTACAAGAACCTCATTTACAGTACAAATTCAATATCACAGAAGGTGAAAAATGGATAAAGAATTTGTGGTACTTACGTACAATGCAATATCACTCAGCAATGAAATCTATATCATCAGGCCCGTAGGAGCATAATGAGTGGATTCAGGTACGATGATTCTAAGTGAGATAAGTCACACAGAAAAGGAAACATCATAAGATATCACTACTACACGGAATGTAAACTTGGCTACACAGAAACTGAATTACAAAACAGAACACGGTCTCAAATGTAGAAAACCAACTTATGCTTGCTTAAGGGGAAAGGTGAGTTGGGGTTCTGCATAAAACCAGAGATTGAAATTAGCACAGATACCATTCCATAAGCCAAATATGTAATAGACAAGATCTACTCCTTGCTCAACGAAGTGGACACTACACCCCATATTAATCGCCTAAGAATATACCTGACTAGTAATAATCTTAAAACCTATGGATTTATATGTCTCCAAAAGAGAATCAAGCATGTGTACAGCAGCATAAACGCAGCAGTGATAGGATTTCTGAGGTTTGATGAGCAAATGCAGACCTTTTGAAGTCATATTGCATGGTAGCCATTCCATGGGTCTCAACTCTCCAGGTTTAAGGGATTCTTCCTTCAGCTAAAACATGCATGTGGAACCCAGAGTATGATCCACCGTGTGATCGGGAAACGTGTTCAAATGTGTCTCAGTTTTCGTCCCCTGGTACTCGGGTGCAACATTCCAGACGCTTTACTAACACTCTCCCCACTTGGAGAGTCACTGCCTTTAACCTCCTGTTTGGCCCAATTTGCAATTTCTGCGGAAAATGAACAGGAATAGGGAGAACCAATGAGAGACTAGCTGGAGGTGTCTGGATGGGCAAATTTAACTCTCATTTCCCACCAGGAAGAGGAATTAACCAAAGGCTCAGCGTGCCATGCCGGAACCACACTAGGGCCTGAAGCAATCCTGCGGTGTTGCGGCCAGCTCACAAGAAAGCGAGTTGAAGAAAGGAGCTCAGGGGCACTGTAATTCACAAACCTGCAGAGTTAAAAATGACAGCTATCGTCCAAAAATATATTGAAGTAAGGCTGCCAAGAGGACTCGAAAGCGGGGCAGAATTGCAGGAATCCGATTTCAGGAGGTAGACTGGAATTGCATGTAAAGCATAGGAAAAGAGACAGAATGTCCACAATGATGCACTTGGCCAAAAAGGGCGTATGCGTTTTTTCCTGAATATATTCAGGAAAAAACGCATACGCCCTTTTTGGCCAACCAAGCAAGCTTGCAAAGGAAATCTGCACTACAATGAAGTCTCACTGCCCCCCAGTCAAAAGGGCCATCTGAAAAAAGTGTAAAATCCAGAAAGGCCGGACAGGCCATGGAGAACTGGGAGCCTTTTTATGCTGATGGGCGGGATGTAAATTGCCAACAGCCACTCTGGAGAAGTGTATGGTGTTTCCTGAAACATCTAAAAAACAAAGCAACAGAGCCTAGGGCACTTCCACTTATGGTCGTATAGCTTAGGGAAATTAAAATCAAAAAAACACAGCCACCCCAAAGTTTGGGACGGCTCTGTTTACAAGAACCTCATTTACGGTACAAGTTCAATATCACAGAAAGCGAAAAATGGATAAAGAATTTGTGGTACTTACGTACAATGCAATATCACTCAGCAATGAAATGTATATCATCAGGCCCGTAGCAGCATAATGAGTGGATTCAGGTACGATGATTCTAAGTGAAATAAGTCACACAGGAAAAGAAACATCATAAGATATCCCTACTACACGGAATGTAAACTTGGCTACCCAGGAACTGAAATACAAAACAGAACAGGGTCTCAAATGTAGAAAACCAATTTATGCTTGCTTAAGGGGAAAGGTGAATTGGGGTGCTGCATAAAACCAGAGATTGAAATTAGCACAGATACCGTTCCATAAGCCAAATATGTAATAGACAAGAGCTACTCCTTGCTCAACGAAGAGGACTCAACACCCCATATTAAACGTCTAGGAATATACCTGACTAGTAAGAATCTTAAAACCTATGGATTTATATGTCTCCGAAAGGGAATCAAGCGTGTGTACAGTGGCATAAGCACAGCAGTGATAGGATTGGTGAGGTTCGGTGAGCCAATGCAGAACCTTTGAAGTCATATTGCATGGTACCCATTCCATGGGTCTCAACTCTCCAGGTTTAAGGGATTCTTCCTTCACCTAAAACATGCATGTGGAACCCAGAGTATGATCCACCGTGTGATTGGGAAACGTGTTGAAATGTGTCTCAGGTTTCGTCTCCTCGTACTCGGGTGCAACATTCCAGACGCTTTACTAACACTCTCCCCACTTGGAGAGTCAGTGCCTTTAACCTCCTGTTTGGCCCAGTTTGCAATTTCTGCGGAAAATAAACAGGAATAGGGAGAACCAATGAGAGACTAGCTGGAGGTGTCTGGACGGGCAAATTTAACTCTCATTTCCCACCAGGAACAGGAATTAACCAAAGGCTCAGCATGCCATGCCGGAACCACACTAGGGCCTGAAGCAATCCTGCGGTGTTGCGGCCAGCTCACAAGAAATCGAGTTGAAGAAAGCAGCTCAGGGGCACTGTAATACACAAACCTGCAGAGTTAAAAATGACAGCTATCGTCCAAAAATATATTGAAGTAAGGCTGCCAAGAGGACTTGAAAGCGGGGCAGAATTGCAGGAAACCGATTTCAGGAGGTAGACTGGAATTGCATGTAAAGCATAGGAAAAGAGGCAGAACGTCCACAATGATGCACTTGGCCAAAAAGGGCGTATGCGTTTTTTCCTGAATATATTCAGGAAAAAACGCATACGCCCTTTTTGGCCAACCAAGCAAGCTTGCAAAGGAAATCTGCACTACAATGAAGTCTCACTGCCCCCCGGTCAAAAGGGCCATCTGAAAAAAGTATAAAATCCAGAAAGGCAGGACAGGCCATGGAGAACTGGGAGCCTTGTTATGCTGATGGGCAGGATGTAAATTGCCAACAGCCACTCTGGAGAAGTGTATGGTGTTTCCTGAAACATCTAAAAAACAAAGCAACAGAGCCTAGGGCACTTCCACTTATGGTCCTATAGCTTAGGGAAATTAAAATCAAATAGACACAGTCACCCCAAAGTTTGGGACAGCTCTGTTTACAAGAACCTCGTTTACAGTTCGAGTTCAATATCACAGAAAGTGAAAAATGGATAAAGAATTTGTGGTAGGTACGTACAATGCAATATCACTCAGCAATGAAATCTATGTCATCAGGCCCAGAGCAGCATAATGAGTGGATTCAGGTACGATGATTCTAAGTGAGATAAGTCACACAGAAAAAGAAACATCATAAGATATCACTAATACACGGAATGTAAACTTGGCTACACAGGAACAGAATTACAAACAGAACAGGGTCTCAAATGTAGAAAACCAACTTATGCTTTCTTAAGGGGAAAGGTGAGTTGGGGTGCTGCATAAAACCAGAGATTGAAATTAGCACAGATACCGTTCCATAAGCCAAATATGTAATAGACAAGAGCTACTCCTTGCTCAACGAAGTGGACTCAACACCCCATATTAAACGTCTAAGAATATACCTGACTAGTAAGAATCTTAAAACCTATGGATTTATATGTCTCCAAAAGAGAATCAAGCATGTGTACAGCGGCATAAACGCAGCAGTGATAGGATTGGTGAGGTTTGATGAGCAAATGCAGACCCTTTGAAGTCATATTGCATGGTAGCCATTCCATGGGTCTCAACTCTCCAGGTTTAAGGGATTCTTCCTTCAGCTAAAACATGCATGTGGAACCCAGAGTATGATCCACCGTGTGATCGGGAAACGTGTTCAAATGTGTCTCAGTTTTTGTCCCCTGGTACTCGGTTGCAACATTCCAGATGCTTTACTAACACTCTCCCCACTTGGAGAGTCACTGCCTTTAACCTCCTGTTTGGCCCAGTTTGCAATTTCTGCGGAAAATGAACAGGAATAGGGAGAACCAATGAGAGACTAGCTGGAGGTGTCTGGATGGGCAAATTTAACTCTCATTTCCCACCAGGAAGAGGAATTAACCAAAGGCTCAGCGTGCCATGCCAGAACCACACTAGGGCCTGAAGCAATCCTGCGGTGTTGCGGCCAGCTCACAAGAAAGCGAGTTGAAGAAAGGAGCTCAGGGACACTGTAATTCACAAACCTGCAGAGTTAAAAATGACAGCTATCGTCCAAAAATATATTGAAGTAAGGCTGCCAAGAGGACTTGAAAGCGGGGCAGGATTGCAGGAAACCGATTTCAGGAGGTAGACTGGAATTGCATGTAAAGCATAGGAAAAGAGGCAGAACGTCCACAATGATGCACTTGGCCAAAAAGGGCGTATGCGTTTTTTCCTGAATATATTCAGGAAAAAACGCATACGCCCTTTTTGGCCAACCAAGCAAGCTTGCAAAGGAAATCTGCACTACAATGAAGTCTCACTGCCCCCCGGTCAAAAGGGCCATCTGAAAAAAGTGTAAAATCCAGAAAGGCAGGATAGGCCATGGAGAACTGGGAGCCTTGTTATGCTGATGGGCGGGATGTAAATTGCCAACAGCCACTCTGCAGAAGTGTATGGTGTTTCCTGAAACATCTAAAAAACAAAGCAACAGAGCCTAGGGCACTTCCACTTATGGTCCTATAGCTTAGGGAAATTAAAATCAAAAGGACACAGCCACCCTAAAGTTTGGGACGGCTCTGTTTACAAGATCCTCGTTTACGGTACAAGTTCAATATCACAGAAAGCGAAAAATGGATAAAGAAGTTGTGGTACTTACGTACAAGGCAATATCACTCAGCAATGAAATCTATGTCATCAGGCCCATAGCAGCATAATGAGTGGATTCAGGTACGATGATTCTAAGTGAGATAAGTCACACAGAAAAAGAAACATCATAAGATATCACTAATACACGGAATGTAAACTTGGCTACACAGGAACTGAATTACAAAACAGAACAGGATCTCAAATGTAGAAAACCAACTTATGCTTGCTTAAGGGGAAAGGTGAGTTGGGGTGCTGCATAAAACCAGAGATTGAAATTAGCACAGATACCATTCCATAAGCCAAATAGGTAATAGACAAGAGCTACTCCTTGCTCAACGAAGTGGACTCAACACCCCATATTAAATGCCTAAGAATATACCTGACTGGTAAGAATCTTAAAACCTATGGATTTATATGTCTCCGAAAGAGAATCAAGCGTGTGTACAGCGGCATAAACGTAGCAGTGATAGGATTGGTGAGGTTCGGTGAGCAAATGCAGACCCTTTGAAGTCATATTGCATGGTACCCATTCCATGGGTCTCAACTCTCCAGGTTTAAGGGATTCTTCCTTCACCTAAAACATGCATGTGGAACCCAGAGTATGATCCACTGTGTGATCGGGAAACGTGTTCAAATGTCTCACTTTTCGTCCCCTGGTACTCGGGTGCAACATTCCAGACGCTTTACTAAAACTCTCCCCACTTGGAGAGTCACTGCCTTTAACCTCCTGTTTGGCCCAGTTTGCAATTTCTGCGGAAAATGAACAGGAATAGGGAGAACCAATGAGAGACTAGCTGGAGGTGTCTGGACGGGCAAATTTAACTCTCATTTCCCACCAGGAAGAGGAATTAACCAAAGGCTCAGCGTGCCATGCCGGAACCACACTAGGGCCTGAAGCAATCCTGCAGTGTTGCGGCCAGCTCACAAGAAAGCGAGTTGAAGAAAGGAGCTCAGGGGCACTGTAATTCACAAACCTGCAGAGTTATAAATGACAGCTATCGTCCAAAAATATATTGAAGTAAGGCTGCCAAGAGGACTTGAAAGCGGGGCAGAATTGCAGGAAACCGATTTCAGGAGGTAGACTGGAATTGCATGTAAAGCATAGGAAAAGAGGCAGAACGTCCACAATGATGCACTTGGCCAAAAAGGGCGTATGCGTTTTTTCCTGAATATATTCAGGAAAAAACGCATACGCCCTTTTTGGCCAACCAAGCAAGCTTGCAAAGGAAATCTGCACTACAATGAAGTCTCACTGCCCCCCAGTCAAAAGGGCCATCTGAAAAAAGTGTAAAATCCAGAAAGGCAGGACAGGCCATGGAGAACTGGGAGCCTTGTTATGCTGATGGGCGGGATGTAAATTGCCAACAGCCACTCTGGAGAAGTGTATGGTGTTTCCTGAAACATCTAAAAAACAAAGCAACAGAGCCTAGGGCACTTCCACTTATGGTCCTATAGCTTAGGGAAATTAAAATCAAAAAGACACAGCCACCCCAAAGTTTGGGACGGCTCTGTTTACAAGAACCTCATTTACAGTACAAATTCAATATCACAGAAGGTGAAAAATGGATAAAGAATTTGTGGTACTTACGTACAATGCAATATCACTCAGCAATGAAATCTATATCATCAGGCCCGTAGCAGCATAATGAGTGGATTCAGGTACGAAGATTCTAAGTGAGATAAGTCACACAGAAAAGGAAACATCATAAGATATCACTACTACACGGAATGTAAACTTGGCTACACAGAAACTGAATTACAAAACAGAACACGGTCTCAAATGTAGAAAACCAACTTATGCTTGCTTAAGGGGAAAGGTGAGTTGGGGTTCTGCATAAAACCAGAGATTGAAATTAGCACAGATACCATTCCATAAGCCAAATATGTAATAGACAAGATCTACTCCTTGCTCAATGAAGTGGACTCTACACCCCATATTAATCGCCTAAGAATATACCTGACTAATAATAATCTTAAAACCTATGGATTTATATGTCTCCAAAAGAGAATCAAGCATGTGTACAGCGGCATAAACGCAGCAGTGATAGGATTGGTGAGGTTTGATGAGCAAATGCAGACCCTTTGAAGTCATATTGCATGGTAGCCATTCCATGGGTCTCAACTCTCCAGGTTTAAGGGATTCTTCCTTCAGCTAAAACATGCATGTGGAACCCAGAGTATGATCCACCGTGTGATCGGGAAACGTGTTCAAATGTGTCTCAGTTTTCGTCCCCTGGTACTCGGGTGCAACATTCCAGACGCTTTACTAACACTCTCCCCACTTGGAGAGTCACTGCCTTTAACCTCCTGTTTGGCCCAGTTTGCAATTTCTGCGGAAAATGAACAGGAATAGGGAGAACCAATGAGAGACTAGCTGGAGGTGTCTGGATGGGCAAATTTAACTCTCATTTCCCACCAGGAAGAGGAATTAACCAAAGGCTCAGCGTGCCATGCCGGAACCACACTAGGGCCTGAAGCAATCCTGCGGTGTTGCGGCCAGCTCACAAGAAAGCGAGTTGAAGAAAGGAGCTCAGGGGCACTGTAATTCACAAACCTGCAGAGTTAAAAATGACAGCTATCGTCCAAAAATATATTGAAGTAAGGCTGCCAAGAGGACTCGAAAGCGGGGCAGAATTGCAGGAATCCGATTTCAGGAGGTAGACTGGAATTGCATGTAAAGCATAGGAAAAGAGACAGAATGTCCACAATGATGCACTTGGCCAAAAAGGGCGTATGCGTTTTTTCCTGAATATATTCAGGAAAAAACGCATACGCCCTTTTTGGCCAACCAAGCAAGCTTGCAAAGGAAATCTGCACTACAATGAAGTCTCACTGCCCCCCAGTCAAAAGGGCCATCTGATAAAAGTGTAAAATCCAGAAAGGCCGGACAGGCCATGGAGAACTGGGAGCCTTGTTATGCTGATGGGCGGGATGTAAATTGCCAACAGCCACTCTGGAGAAGTGTATGGTGTTTCCTGAAACATCTAAAAAACAAAGCAACAGAGCCTAGGGCACTTCCACTTATGGTCCTATAGCTTAGGGAAATTAAAATCAAAAAGAAACAGCCACCCCAAAGTTTGGGACGGCTCTGTTTACAAGAACCTCATTTACGGTACAAGTTCAATATCACAGAAAGCGAAAAATGGATAAAGAATTTGTGGTACTTACGTACAATGCAATATCACTCAGCAATGAAATGTATATCATCAGGCCCGTAGCAGCATAATGAGTGGATTCAGCTACGATGATTCTAAGTGAAATAAGTCACACAGGAAAAGAAACATCATAAGATATCCCTACTACACGGAATGTAAACTTGGCTACACAGGAACTGAATTACAAAACAGAACAGGATCTCAAATGTAGAAAACCAACTTATGCTTGCTTAAGGGGAAAGGTGAGTTGGGGTTCTGCATAAAACCAGAGATTGAAATTAGCACAGATACCATTCCATAAGCCAAATAGGTAATAGACCAGAGCTACTCCTTGCTCAACGAAGTGGACTCAACACCCCATATTAAATGCCTAAGAATATACCTGACTAGTAAGAATCTTAACACCTATGGATTTATATGTCTCCGAAAGAGAATCAAGCGTGTGTACAGCGGCATAAATGCAGCAGTGATAGGATTGGTGAGGTTCGGTGAGCAAATGCAGACCCTTTGAAGTCATATTGCATGGTACCCATTCCATGGGTCTCAACTCTCCAGGTTTAAGGGATTCTTCCTTCAGCTAAAACATGCATGTGGAACCCAGAGTATGATCAACCGTGTGATCGGGAAATGTGTTCAAATGTGTCTCAATTTTTGTCCCCTGGTACTCGGGTGCAACATTCCAGACGCTTTAATAACACTCTCCCCACTTGGAGAGACAGTGCCTTTAACCTCCTGTTTGGCCCAGTTTGCAATTTCTGCGGAAAATGAAGAGGAATAGGGAGAACCAATGAGAGACTAGATGGAGGTGTCTGGATGGGCAAATTTAACTCTCATTTCCCACCAGGAAGAGGAATTAACCAAAGGCTCAGCGTGCCATGCCGGAACCACACTAGGGCCTGAAGCAATGCTGCGGTGTTGCGGCCAGCTCACAAAAAAGCGAGTTGAAGAAAGGAGCTCAGGGGCACTGTAATTCACAAACCTGCAGAGTTAAAAATGACAGCTATCGTCCAAAAATATATTGAAGTAAGGCTGCCAAGAGGACTTGAAAGCGGGGCAGAATTGCAGGAAACCGATTTCAGGAGGTAGACTGGAATTGCATGTAAAGCATAGGAAAAGAGGCAGAACGTCCACAATGATGCACTTGGCCAAAAAGGGCGTATGCGTTTTTTCCTGAATATATTCAGGAAAAAACGCATACGCCCTTTTTGGCCAACCAAGCAAGCTTGCAAAGGAAATCTGCACTACAATGAAGTCTCACTGCCCCCCGGTCAAAAGGGCCATCTGAAAAAAGTATAACATCCAGAAAGGCAGGACAGGCCATGGAGAACTGGGAGCCTTGTTATGCTGATGGGCGGGATGTAAATTGCCAACAGCCACTCTGGAGAAGTGTATGGTGTTTCCTGAAACATCTAAAAAACAAAGCAACAGAGCCTAGGGCACTTCCACTTATGGTCCTATAGCTTAGGGAAATTAAAATCAAAAAGACACAGCCACCCCAAAGTTTGGGCCGGCTCTGTTTACAAGAATCTCGTTTATGGTACAAGTTCAATATCGCAGAAAGTGAAAAATGGATAAAGAAGTTGTGGTACTTACGTACAATGCAATATCACTCAGGAATGAAATCTATGTCATCAGGCCCGTAGCAGCATAATGAGTGGATTCAGGTACGATGATTCTAAGTGAAATAAGTCACACAGAAAAAGAAACATCATAAGATATCACTAATACACGGAATGTAAACTTGGCTACACAGGAACAGAATTACAAAACAGAACAGGATCTCAAATGTAGAAAACCAACTTATGCTTGCTTAAGGGGAAAGGTGAGTTGGGGTGCTGCATAAAACCAGAGATTGAAATTAGCACAGATACCATTCCATAAGCCAAATAGGTAATAGACAAGAGCTACTCCTTGCTCAACGAAGTGGACTCAACACCCCATATTAAATGCCTAAGAATATACCTGACTAGTAAGAATCTTAACACCTATGGATTTATATGTCTCCGAAAGAGAATCAAGCGTGTGTACAGCGGCATAAATGCAGCAGTGATAGGATTGGTGAGGTTCGGTGAGCAAATGCAGACCCTTTGAAGTCATATTGCATGGTACCCATTCCATGGGTCTCAACTCTCCAGGTTTAAGGGATTCTTCCTTCAGCTAAAACATGCATGTGGAACCCAGAGTATGATCCACCGTGTGATCGGGAAACGTGTTCAAATGTGTCTCAGTTTTCGTCCCCTGGTACTCGGGTGCAACATTCCAGTCGCTTTACTAACACTCTCCCCACTTGGAGAGTCAGTGCCTTTAACCTCCTGTTTGGCCCAGTTTGCAATTTCTGCGGAAAATGAACAGAAATAGGGAGAACCAATGAGAGACTAGCTGGAGGTGTCTGGACGGGCAAATTTAACTCTCATTTCCCACCAGGAAGAGGAATTAACCAAAGGCTCAGCGTGCCATGCCGGAACCACACTAGGGCCTGAAGCCATGCTGCGGTGTTGCGGCCAGCTCACAAGAAAGCGAGTTGAAGAAAGGAGCTCAGGGGCACTGTAATTCACAAACCTGCAGAGTTATAAATGACAGCTATCGTCCAAAAATATATTGAAGTAAGGCTGCCAAGAGGACTTGAAAGCGGGGCAGAATTGCAGGAAACCGATTTCAGGAGGTAGACTGGAATTGCATGTAAAGCATAGGAAAAGAGGCAGAACGTCCACAATGATGCACTTGGCCAAAAAGGGCGTATGCGTTTTTTCCTGAATATATTCAGGAAAAAACGCATACGCCCTTTTGGGCCAACCAAGCAAGCTTGCAAAGGAAATCTGCACTACAATGAAGTCTCACTGCCCCCCGGTCAAAAGGGACATCTGAAAAAAGTATAAAATCCAGAAAGGCAGGACAGGCCATGGAGAACTGGGAGCCTTGTTATGCTGATGGGCGGGATGTAAATTGCCAACAGCCACTCTGGAGAAGTGTATGGTGTTTCCTGAAACATCTAAAAAACAAAGCAACAGAGCCTAGGGCACTTCCACTTATGGTCCTATAGCTTAGGGAAATTAAAATCAAAAAGACACAGCCACCCCAAAGTTTGGGCCGGCTCTGTTTACAAGAATCTCGTTTATGGTACAAGTTCAATATCGCAGAAAGTGAAAAATGGATAAAGAAGTTGTGGTACTTACGTACAATGCAATATCACTCAGGAATGAAATCTATGTCATCAGGCCCGTAGCAGCATAATGAGTGGATTCAGGTACGATGATTCTAAGTGAAATAAGTCACACAGAAAAAGAAACATCATAAGATATCACTAATACACGGAATGTAAACTTGGCTACACAGGAACTGAATTACAAAACAGAACAGGATCTCAAATGTAGAAAACCAACTTATGCTTGCTTAAGGGGAAAGGTGAGTTGGGGTTCTGCATAAAACCAGAGATTGAAATTAGCACAGATACCATTCCATAAGCCAAATAGGTAATAGACCAGAGCTACTCCTTGCTCAACGAAGTGGACTCAACACCCCATATTAAATGCCTAAGAATATACCTGACTAGTAAGAATCTTAACACCTATGGATTTATATGTCTCCGAAAGAGAATCAAGCGTGTGTACAGCGGCATAAATGCAGCAGTGATAGGATTGGTGAGGTTCGGTGAGCAAATGCAGACCCTTTGAAGTCATATTGCATGGTACCCATTCCATGGGTCTCAACTCTCCAGGTTTAAGGGATTCTTCCTTCAGCTAAAACATGCATGTGGAACCCAGAGTATGATCAACCGTGTGATCGGGAAATGTGTTCAAATGTGTCTCAATTTTTGTCCCCTGGTACTCGGGTGCAACATTCCAGACGCTTTAATAACACTCTCCCCACTTGGAGAGACAGTGCCTTTAACCTCCTGTTTGGCCCAGTTTGCAATTTCTGCGGAAAATGAACAGGAATAGGGAGAACCAATGAGAGACTAGATGGAGGTGTCTGGATGGGCAAATTTAACTCTCATTTCCCACCAGGAAGAGGAATTAACCAAAGGCTCAGCGTGCCATGCCGGAACCACACTAGGGCCTGAAGCAATGCTGCGGTGTTGCGGCCAGCTCACAAAAAAGCGAGTTGAAGAAAGGAGCTCAGGGGCACTGTAATTCACAAACCTGCAGAGTTAAAAATGACAGCTATCGTCCAAAAATATATTGAAGTAAGGCTGCCAAGAGGACTTGAAAGCGGGGCAGAATTGCAGGAAACCGATTTCAGGAGGTAGACTGGAATTGCATGTAAAGCATAGGAAAAGAGGCAGAACGTCCACAATGATGCACTTGGCCAAAAAGGGCGTATGCGTTTTTTCCTGAATATATTCAGGAAAAAACGCATACGCCCTTTTTGGCCAACCAAGCAAGCTTGCAAAGGAAATCTGCACTACAATGAAGTCTCACTGCCCCCCGGTCAAAAGGGCCATCTGAAAAAAGTATAACATCCAGAAAGGCAGGACAGGCCATGGAGAACTGGGAGCCTTGTTATGCTGATGGGCGGGATGTAAATTGCCAACAGCCACTCTGGAGAAGTGTATGGTGTTTCCTGAAACATCTAAAAAACAAAGCAACAGAGCCTAGGGCACTTCCACTTATGGTCCTATAGCTTAGGGAAATTAAAATCAAAAAGACACAGCCACACCAAAGTTTGGGCCGGCTCTGTTTACAAGAATCTCGTTTATGGTACAAGTTCAATATCGCAGAAAGTGAAAAATGGATAAAGAAGTTGTGGTACTTACGTACAATGCAATATCACTCAGGAATGAAATCTATGTCATCAGGCCCGTAGCAGCATAATGAGTGGATTCAGGTACGATGATTCTAAGTGAAATAAGTCACACAGAAAAAGAAACATCATAAGATATCACTAATACACGGAATGTAAACTTGGCTACACAGGAACAGAATTACAAAACAGAACAGGATCTCAAATGTAGAAAACCAACTTATGCTTGCTTAAGGGGAAAGGTGAGTTGGGGTGCTGCATAAAACCAGAGATTGAAATTAGCACAGATACCATTCCATAAGCCAAATAGGTAATAGACAAGAGCTACTCCTTGCTCAACGAAGTGGACTCAACACCCCATATTAAATGCCTAAGAATATACCTGACTAGTAAGAATCTTAACACCTATGGATTTATATGTCTCCGAAAGAGAATCAAGCGTGTGTACAGCGGCATAAATGCAGCAGTGATAGGATTGGTGAGGTTCGGTGAGCAAATGCAGACCCTTTGAAGTCATATTGCATGGTACCCATTCCATGGGTCTCAACTCTCCAGGTTTAAGGGATTCTTCCTTCAGCTAAAACATGCATGTGGAACCCAGAGTATGATCCACCGTGTGATCGGGAAACGTGTTCAAATGTGTCTCAGTTTTCGTCCCCTGGTACTCGGGTGCAACATTCCAGTCGCTTTACTAACACTCTCCCCACTTGGAGAGTCAGTGCCTTTAACCTCCTGTTTGGCCCAGTTTGCAATTTCTGCGGAAAATGAACAGAAATAGGGAGAACCAATGAGAGACTAGCTGGAGGTGTCTGGACGGGCAAATTTAACTCTCATTTCCCACCAGGAAGAGGAATTAACCAAAGGCTCAGCGTGCCATGCCGGAACCACACTAGGGCCTGAAGCCATGCTGCGGTGTTGCGGCCAGCTCACAAGAAAGCGAGTTGAAGAAAGGAGCTCAGGGGCACTGTAATTCACAAACCTGCAGAGTTATAAATGACAGCTATCGTCCAAAAATATATTGAAGTAAGGCTGCCAAGAGGACTTGAAAGCGGGGCAGAATTGCAGGAAACCGATTTCAGGAGGTAGACTGGAATTGCATGTAAAGCATAGGAAAAGAGGCAGAACGTCCACAATGATGCACTTGGCCAAAAAGGGCGTATGCGTTTTTTCCTGAATATATTCAGGAAAAAACGCATACGCCCTTTTGGGCCAACCAAGCAAGCTTGCAAAGGAAATCTGCACTACAATGAAGTCTCACTGCCCCCCGGTCAAAAGGGACATCTGAAAAAAGTATAAAATCCAGAAAGGCAGGACAGGCCATGGAGAACTGGGAGCCTTGTTATGCTGATGGGCGGGATGTAAATTGCCAACAGCCACTCTGGAGAAGTGTATGGTGTTTCCTGAAACATCTACAAAACAAAGCAACAGAGCCTAGGGCACTTCCACTTATGGTCGTATAGCTTAGGGAAATTAAAATCAAAAAGACACAGCCACCCCAAAGTTTGGGATGGCTCTGTTTACAAGAACCTCGTTTACGGTACAAGTTCAATATCACAGAAAGCGAAAAATGGATAAAGAAGTTGTGGTACTTACGTACAATGCAATATCACTCAGCAATGAAATCTATGTCATCAGGCCCATAGCAGCATAATGAGTGGATTCAGGTACGATGATTCTAAGTGAGATAAGTCACACAGAAAAAGAAACATCATAAGATATCACTAATACACGGAATGTAAACTTGGCTACACAGGAACTGAATTACAAAACAGAACAAGGTCTCAAATGTAGAAAACCAACTTATGCTTGCTTAAGGGGAAAGGTGAGTTGGGGTGCTGCATAAAACCAGAGATTGAAATTAGCACAGATACCGTTCCATAAGCCAAATATGTAATAGACAAGAGCTACTCCTTGCTCAACGAAGAGGACTCAACACCCCATATTAAACGTCTAAGAATATACCTGACTAGTAAGAATCTTAAAATCTATGGATTTATATGTCTCCGAAAGAGAATCAAGCGTGTGTACAGTGGCATAAGCGCAGCAGTGATAGGATTGGTGAGGTTCGGTGAGCCAATGCAGAACCTTTGAAGTCATATTGAATGGTACCCATTCCATAGGTCTCAACTCTCCAGGTTTAAGGGATTCTTCCTTCAGCTAAAACATGCATGTGGAACCCAGAGTATGATCCACCGTGTGATCGGGAAATGTGTTCAAATGTGTCTCAGTTTTTGTCCCCTGGTACTCGGGTGCAACATTCCAGACGCTTTACTAAAACTCTCCCCACTTGGAGAGTCAGTGCCTTTAACCTCCTGTTTGGCCCAGTTTGCAATTTCTGCGGAAAATGAACAGGAATAGGGAGAACCAATGAGAGACTAGCTGGAGGTGTCTGGACGGGCAAATTTAACTCTCATTTCCCACCAGGAAGAGGAATTAACCAAAGGCTCAGCGTGCCATGCCGGAACCACACTAGGGCCTGAAGCAATCCTGCGGTGTTGCGGCCAGCTCACAAGAAAGCGAGTTGAAGAAAGGAGCTCAGGGGCACTGTAATTCACAAACCTGCAGAGTTAAAAATGACAGCTATCGTCCAAAAATATATTGAAGTAAGGCTGCCAAGAGGACTTGAAAGCGGGGCAGAATTGCAGGAATCCGATTTCAGGAGGTAGACTGGAATTGCATGTAAAGCATAGGAAAAGAGGCAGAACGTCCACAATGATGCACTTGGCCAAAAAGGGCGTATGCGTTTTTTCCTGAATATATTCAGGAAAAAACGCATACGCCCTTTTTGGCCAACCAAGCAAGCTTGCAAAGGAAATCTGCACTACAATGAAGTCTCACTGCCCCCCGGTCAAAAGGGCCATCTGAAAAAAGTATAAAATCCAGAAAGGCAGGACAGGCCATGGAGACCTGGGAGCCTTGTTATGCTGATGGGCGGGATGTAAATTGCCAACAGCCACTCTGGAGAAGTTTATGGTGTTTCCTGAAACATCTAAAAAACAAAGCAACAGAGCCTAGGGCACTTCCACTTATGGTCCTATAGCTTAGGGAAATTAAAATCAAAAAGACACAGCCACACCAAAGTTTGGGCCGGCTCTGTTTACAAGAATCTCGTTTATGGTACAAGTTCAATATCGCAGAAAGTGAAAAATGGATAAAGAAGTTGTGGTACTTACGTACAATGCAATATCACTCAGGAATGAAATCTATGTCATCAGGCCCGTAGCAGCATAATGAGTGGATTCAGGTACGATGATTCTAAGTGAAATAAGTCACACAGAAAAAGAAACATCATAAGATATCACTAATACACGGAATGTAAACTTGGCTACACAGGAACTGAATTACAAAACAGAACAGGATCTCAAATGTAGAAAACCAACTTATGCTTGCTTAAGGGGAAAGGTGAGTTGGGGTGCTGCATAAAACCAGAGATTGAAATTAGCACAGATACCATTCCATAAGCCAAATATGTAATAGACAAGAGCTACTCCTTGCTCAACGAAGAGGACTCAACACCCCATATTAAACGTCTAAGAATATACCTGACTAGTAAGAATCTTAAAATCTATGGATTTATATGTCTCCGAAAGAGAATCAAGCGTGTGTACAGTGGCATAAGCGCAGCAGTGATAGGAGTGGTGAGGTTCGGTGAGCCAATGCAGAACCTTTGAAGTCATATTGAATGGTACCCATTCCATAGGTCTCAACTCTCCAGGTTTAAGGGATTCTTCCTTCAGCTAAAACATGCATGTGGAACCCAGAGTATGATCAACCGTGTGATCGGGAAACGTGTTCAAATGTGTCTCAGTTTTTGTCCCCTGGTACTCGGGTGCAACATTCCAGACGCTTTACTAACACTCTCCCCACTTGGAGAGACAGTGCCTTTAACCTCCTGTATGGCCCAGTTTGCAATTTCTGCGGAAAATGAACAGGAATAGGGAGAACCAATGAGAGACTAGCTGGAGGTGTCTGGATGGGCAAATTTAACTCTCATTTCCCACCAGGAAGAGGAATTAACCAAAGGCTCAGCGTGCCATGCCGGAACCACACTAGGGCCTGAAGCAATGCTGCGGTGTTGCGGCCAGCTCACAAAAAAGCGAGTTGAAGAAAGGAGCTCAGGGGCACTGTAATTCACAAACCTACAGAGTTAAAAATGACAGCTATCGTCCAAAAATATATTGAAGTAAGGCTGCCAAGAGGACTTGAAAGCGGGGCAGAATTGCAGGAAACCGATTTCAGGAGGTAGACTGGAATTGCATGTAAAGCATAGGAAAAGAGGCAGAACGTCCACAATGATGCACTTGGCCAAAAAGGGCGTATGCGTTTTTTCCTGAATATATTCAGGAAAAAACGCATACGCCCTTTTTGGCCAACCAAGCAAGCTTGCAAAGGAAATCTGCACTACAATGAAGTCTCACTGCCCCCCGGTCAAAGGGGCCATCTGAAAAAAGTATAACATCCAGAAAGGCAGGACAGGCCATGGAGAACTGGGAGCCTTGTTATGCTGATGGGCGGGATGTAAATTGCCAACAGCCACTCTGGAGAAGTGTATGGTGTTTCCTGAAACATCTAAAAAACAAAGCAACAGAGCCTAGGGCACTTCCACTTATGGTCCTATAGCTTAGGGAAATTAAAATCAAAAAGACACAGCCACCCCAAAGTTTGGGCCGGCTCTGTTTACAAGAATCTCGTTTATGGTACAAGTTCAATATCGCAGAAACTGAAAAATGGATAAAGAAGTTGTGGTACTTAACGTACAATGCAATATCACTCAGCAATGAAATCTATGTCATCAGGCCCATAGCAGCATAATGAGTGGATTCAGGTACGATGATTCTAAGTGAGATAAGTCACACAGAAAAAGAAACATCATAAGATATCACTACTACACGGAATGTAAACTTGGCTACACAGGAACTGAATTACAAAACAGAACAGGGTCTCAAATGTAGAAAACCAACTTATGCTTGCTTAAGGGGAAAGGTGAGTTGGGGTGCTGCATAAAACCAGAGATTGAAATTAGCACAGATACCGTTCCATAAGCCAAATATGTAATAGACAAGAGCTACTCCTTGCTCAACGAAGAGGACTCAACACCCCATATTAAACGTCTAAGAATATACCTGACTAGGAAGAATCTTAAAATCTATGGATTTATATGTCTCCGAAAGAGAATCAAGCGTGTGTACAGTGGCATAAGCGCAGCAGTGATAGGACTGGTGAGGTTCGGTGAGCCAATGCAGAACCTTTGAAGTCATATTGCATGGTACCCATTCCATGGGTCTCAACTCTCCAGGTTTAAGGGATTCTTCCTTCAGCTAAAACATGCATGTGGAACCCAGAGTATGATCCACTGTGTGATCGGGAAACGTGTTCAAATGTGTCTCAGTTTTTGTCCCCTGGTACTCGGGTGCAACATTCCAGACGCTTTACTAAAACTCTCTCCACTTGGAGAGTCAGTGCCTTTAACCTCCTGTTTGGCCCAGTTTGCAATTTCTGCGGAAAATGAACAGGAATAGGGAGAACCAATGAGAGACTAGCTGGAGGTGTCTGGACGGGCAAATTTAACTCTCATTTCCCACCAGGAAGAGGAATTAACCAAAGGCTCAGCGTGCCATGCCGGAACCACACTAGGGCCTGAAGCAATGCTGCGGTGTTGCGGCCAGCTCACAAGAAAGCGAGTTGAAGAAAGGAGCTCAGGGACACTGTAATTCACAAACCTGCAGAGTTATAAATGACAGCTATCGTCCAAAAATATATTGAAGTAAGGCTGCCAAGAGGACTCGAAAGCGGGGCAGAATTGCAGGAATCCGATTTCAGGAGGTAGACTGGAATTACATGTAAAGCATAGGAAAAGAGGCAGAACGTCCACAATGATGCACTTGGCCAAAAAGGGCGTATGCGTTTTTTCCTGAATATATTCAGGAAAAAACGCATACGCCCTTTTTGGCCAACCAAGCAAGCTTGCAAAGGAAATCTGCACTACAATGAAGTCTCACTGCCCCCCGGTCAAAAGGGCCATCTGAAAAATGTGTAAAATCCAGAAAGGCAGGACAGGCCATGGAGAATTGGGAGCCTTGTTATGCTGATGGGCGGGATGTAAATTGCCAACAGCCACTCTGGAGAAGTGTATGGTGTTTCCTGAAACATCTAAAAAACAAAGCAACAGAGCCTAGGGCACTTCCACTTATGGTCCTATAGCTTAGGGAAATTAAAATCAAAAAGACACAGCCACCCCAAAGTTTGGGCCGGCTCTGTTTACAAGAATCTCGTTTATGGTACAAGTTCAATATCGCAGAAAGTGAAAAATGGATAAAGAAGTTGTGGTACTTACGTACAATGCAATATCACTCAGGAATGAAATCTATGTCATCAGGCCCGTAGCAGCATAATGAGTGGATTCAGGTACGATGATTCTAAGTGACATAAGTCACACAGAAAAAGAAACATCATAAGATATCACTAATACATGGAATGTAAACTTGGCTACACAGGAACTGAATTACAAAACAGAACAGGATCTCAAATGTAGAAAACCAACTTATGCTTGCTTAAGGGGAAAGGTGAGTTGGGGTGCTGCATAAAACCAGAGATTGAAATTAGCACAGATACCATTCCATAAGCCAAATAGGTAATAGACAATAGCTACTCCTTGCTCAACGAAGTGGACTCAACACCCCATATTAAATGCCTAAGAATATACCTGACTAGTAAGAATCTTAAAACCTATGGATTTATATGTCTCCGAAAGAGAAACAAGCGTGTCTACAGCGGCATAAATACAGCAGTGATAGGATTGGTGAGGTTCGGTGAGCAAATGCAGACCCTTTGAAGTCATATTGCATGGTACCCATTCCATGGGTCTCAACTCTCCAGGTTTAAGGGATTCTTCCTTCAACTAAAACATGCATGTGGAACCCAGAGTATGATCCACCGTGTGATCGGGAAACGTGTTCAAATGTGTCAGATTTCGTCCCCTTGTACTCAGGTGCAACATTCCAGACGCTTTACTAACACTCTCCCCACTTGGAGAGTCAGTGCCTTTAACCTCCTGTTTGGCCCAGTTTGCAATTTCTGCGGAAAATGAACAGGAATAGGGAGAACCAATGAGAGACTAGCTGGAGGTGTCTGGACGGGCAAATTTAACTCTCATTTCCCACCAGGAAGAGGAATTAACCTAATGC
Organism: Pseudorca crassidens; assembly: GCF_039906515.1. Taxonomy (NCBI): domain Eukaryota; kingdom Metazoa; phylum Chordata; class Mammalia; order Artiodactyla; family Delphinidae; genus Pseudorca; species Pseudorca crassidens. The sequence continues at coordinate 178,995,903 of NC_090298.1, read as the reverse complement.
TCAGCGTGCCATGCCGGAACCACACTAGGGCCTGAAGCAATCCTGCGGTGTTGCGGCCAGCTCACAAGAAAGCGAGTTGAAGAAAGGAGCTCAGGGGCACTGTAATTCACAAACCTGCAGAGATAAAAATGACAGCTATCGTCCAAAAATATATTGAAGTAAGGCTGCCAAGAGGACTTCAAAGCAGGGCAGGATTGCAGGAAACCGATTTCAGGAGGTAGACTGGAATTGCATGTAAAGCATAGGAAAAGAGGCAGAACGTCCACAATGATGCACTTGGCCAAAAAGGGCGTATGCGTTTTTTCCTGAATATATTCAGGAAAAAACGCATACGCCCTTTTTGGCCAACCAAGCAAGCTTGCAAAGGAAATCTGCACTACAATGAAGTCTCACTGCCCCCCGGTCAAAAGGGCCATCTGAAAAAAGTGTAAAATCCAGAAAGGCAGGACAGGCCATGGAGACCTGGGAGCCTTGTTATGCTGATGGGCGGGATGTAAATTGCCAACAGCCACTCTGGAGAAGTGTATGGTGTTTCCTGAAACATCTAAAAAACAAAGCAACAGAGCCTAGGGCACTTCCACTTATGGTCCTATAGCTTAGGGAAATTAAAATCAAAAAGACACAGCCACCCCAAAGTTTGGGACGGCTCTGTTTACAAGAACCTCATTTACAGTACAAATTCAATATCACAGAAGGTGAAAAATGGATAAAGAATTTGTGGTACTTACGTACAATGCAATATCACTCAGCAATGAAATCTATATCATCAGGCCCGTAGCAGCATAATGAGTGGATTCAGGTACGATGATTCTAAGTGAGATAAGTCACACAGAAAAAGAAACATCATAAGATATCACTACTACACGGAATGTAAACTTGGCTACACAGAAACTGAATTACAAAACAGAACACGGTCTCAAATGTAGAAAACCAACTTATGCTTGCTTAAGGGGAAAGGTGAGTTGGGGTTCTGCATAAAACCAGAGATTGAAATTAGCACAGATACCATTCCATAAGCCAAATATGTAATAGACAAGAGCTACTCCTTGCTCAACGAAGTGGACTCTACACCCCATATTAATCGCCTAAGAATATACCTGACTAGTAATAATCTTAAAACCTATGGATTTATATGTCTCCAAAAGAGAATCAAGCATGTGTACAGCGGCATAAACGCAGCAGTGATAGGATTGGTGAGGTTTGATGAGCAAATGCAGACCCTTTGAAGTCATATTGCATGGTAGCCATTCCATGGGTCTCAACTTTCCAGGTTTAAGGGATTCTTCCTTCAGCTAAAACATGCATGTGGAACCCAGAGTATGATCCACCGTGTGATCGGGAAACGTGTTCAAATGTGTCTCAGTTTTTGTCCCCTGGTACTCGGGTGCAACATTCCAGATGCTTTACTAACACTCTCCCCACTTGGAGAGTCAGTGCCTTTAACCTCCTGTTTGGCCCAGTTTGCAATTTCTGCGGAAAATGAACAGGAATAGGGAGAACCAATGAGAGACTAGCTGGAGGTGTCTGGATGGGCAAATTTAACTCTCATTTCCCACCAGGAAGAGGAATTAACCAAAGGCTCAGCGTGCCATGCCGGAACCACACTAGGGCCTGAAGCAATCCTGCGGTGTTGCGGCCAGCTCACAAGAAAGTGAGTTGAAGAAAGGAGCTAAGGGGCACTGTAATTCACAAACCTGCAGAGTTAAAAATGACAGCTATCGTCCAAAAATATATTGAAGTAAGGCTGCCAAGAGGACTTGAAAGCGGGGCAGGATTGCAGGAAACCGATTTCAGGAGGTAGACTGGAATTGCATGTAAAGCATAGGAAAAGAGGCAGAACGTCCACAATGATGCACTTGGCCAAAAAGGGCGTATGCGTTTTTTCCTGAATATATTCAGGAAAAAACACATACGCCCTTTTGGGCCAACCAAGCAAGCTTGCAAAGGAAATCTGCACTACAATGAAGTCTCACTGCCCCCCGGTCAAAAGGGCCATCTGAAAAAAGTATAAAATCCAGAAAGGCAGGACAGGCCATGGAGAACTGGGAGCCTTGTTATGCTGATGGGCGGGATGTAAATTGCCAACAGCCACTCTGGAGAAGTGTATGGTGTTTCCTGAAACATCTAAAAAACAAAGCAACAGAGCCTAGGGCACTTCCACTTATGGTCCTGTAGCTTAGGGAAATTAAAATCAAAAAGACACAGCCACCCCAAAGTTTGGGACGGCTCTGTTTACAAGAACCTCGTTTACGGTACAAGTTCAATATCACAGAAAGCGAAAAATGGATAAAGAAGTTGTGGTACTTACGTACAATGCAATATCACTCAGCAATGAAATCTATGTCATCAGGCCCATAGCAGCATAATGAGTGGATTCAGGTACGATGATTCTAAGTGAGATAAGTCACACAGAAAAAGAAACATCATAAGATATCACTACTACACGGAATGTAAACTTGGCTACACAGGAACTGAATTACAAAACAGAACAAGGTCTCAAATGTAGAAAACCAACTTATGCTTGCTTAAGGGGAAAGGTGAGTTGGGGTGCTGCATAAAACCAGAGATTGAAATTAGCACAGATACCGTTCCATAAGCCAAATATGTAATAGACAAGAGCTACTCCTTGCTCAACGAAGAGGACTCAACACCCCATATTAAACGTCTAAGAATATACCTGACTAGTAAGAATCTTAAAATCTATGGATTTATATGTCTCCGAAAGAGAATCAAGCGTGTGTACAGTGGCATAAGCGCAGCAGTGATAGGACTGGTGAGGTTCGGTGAGCCAATGCAGAACCTTTGAAGTCATATTGCATGGTACCCATTCCATGGGTCTCAACTCTCCAGGTTTAAGGGATTCTTCCTTCAGCTAAAACATGCATGTGGAACCCAGAGTATGATCCACTGTGTGATCGGGAAACGTGTTCAAATGTGTCTCAGTTTTTGTCCCCTGGTACTCGGGTGCAACATTCCAGACGCTTTACTAAAACTCTCTCCACTTGGAGAGTCAGTGCCTTTAACCTCCTGTTTGGCCCAGTTTGCAATTTCTGCGGAAAATGAACAGGAATAGGGAGAACCAATGAGAGACTAGCTGGAGGTGTCTGGACGGGCAAATTTAACTCTCATTTCCCACCAGGAAGAGGAATTAACCAAAGGCTCAGCGTGCCATGCCGGAACCACACTAGGGCCTGAAGCAATGCTGCGGTGTTGCGGCCAGCTCACAAGAAAGCGAGTTGAAGAAAGGAGCTCAGGGGCACTGTAATTCACAAACATGCAGAGTTATAAATGACAGCTATCGTCCAAAAATATATTGAAGTAAGGCTGCCAAGAGGACTCGAAAGCGGGGCAGAATTGCAGGAATCCGATTTCAGGAGGTAGACTGGAATTACATGTAAAGCATAGGAAAAGAGGCAGAACGTCCACAATGATGCACTTGGCCAAAAAGGGCGTATGCGTTTTTTCCTGAATATATTCAGGAAAAAACGCATACGCCCTTTTTGGCCAACCAAGCAAGCTTGCAAAGGAAATCTGCACTACAATGAAGTCTCACTGCCCCCCGGTCAAAAGGGCCATCTGAAAAATGTGTAAAATCCAGAAAGGCAGGACAGGCCATGGAGAATTGGGAGCCTTGTTATGCTGATGGGCGGGATGTAAATTGCCAACAGCCACTCTGGAGAAGTGTATGGTGTTTCCTGAAACATCTAAAAAACAAAGCAACAGAGCCTAGGGCACTTCCACTTATGGTCCTATAGCTTAGGGAAATTAAAATCAAAAAGACACAGCCACCCCAAAGTTTGGGCCGGCTCTGTTTACAAGAATCTCGTTTATGGTACAAGTTCAATATCGCAGAAAGTGAAAAATGGATAAAGAAGTTGTGGTACTTACGTACAATGCAATATCACTCAGGAATGAAATCTATGTCATCAGGCCCGTAGCAGCATAATGAGTGGATTCAGGTACGATGATTCTAAGTGACATAAGTCACACAGAAAAAGAAACATCATAAGATATCACTAATACATGGAATGTAAACTTGGCTACACAGGAACTGAATTACAAAACAGAACAGGATCTCAAATGTAGAAAACCAACTTATGCTTGCTTAAGGGGAAAGGTGAGTTGGGGTGCTGCATAAAACCAAAGATTGAAATTAGCACAGATACCATTCCATAAGCCAAATAGGTAATAGACAATAGCTACTCCTTGCTCAACGAAGTGGACTCAACACCCCATATTAAATGCCTAAGAATATACCTGACTAGTAAGAATCTTAAAACCTATGGATTTATATGTCTCCGAAAGAGAATCAAGCGTGTCTACAGCGGCATAAATACAGCAGTGATAGGATTGGTGAGGTTCGGTGAGCAAATGCAGACCCTTTGAAGTCATATTGAATGGTACCCATTCCATGGGTCTCAACTCTCCAGGTTTAAGGGATTCTTCCTTCAACTAAAACATGCATGTGGAACCCAGAGTATGATCCACCGTGTGATCGGGAAACGTGTTCAAATGTGTCAGATTTCGTCCCCTTGTACTCAGGTGCAACATTCCAGACGCTTTACTAACACTCTCCCCACTTGGAGAGTCAGTGCCTTTAACCTCCTGTTTGGCCCAGTTTGCAATTTCTGCAGAAAATGAACAGGAATAGGGAGAACCAATGAGAGACTAGCTGGAGGTGTCTGGACGGGCAAATTTAACTCTCATTTCCCACCAGGAAGAGGAATTAACCTAATGCTCAGCGTGCCATGCCGGAACCACACTAGGGCCTGAAGCAATCCTGCGGTGTTGCGGCCAGCTCACAAGAAAGCGAGTTGAAGAAAGGAGCTCAGGGGCACTGTAATTCACAAACCTGCAGAGTTAAAAATGACAGCTATCGTCCAAAAATATATTGAAGTAAGGCTGCCAAGAGGACTTCAAAGCAGGGCAGGATTGCAGGAAACCGATTTCAGGAGGTAGACTGGAATTGCATGTAAAGCATAGGAAAAGAGGCAGAACGTCCACAATGATGCACTTGGCCAAAAAGGGCGTATGCGTTTTTTCCTGAATATATTCAGGAAAAAACGCATACGCCCTTTTTGGCCAACCAAGCAAGCTTGCAAAGGAAATCTGCACTACAATGAAGTCTCACTGCCCCCCGGTCAAAAGGGCCATCTGAAAAAAGTGTAAAATCCAGAAAGGCAGGACAGGCCATGGAGAACTGGGAGCCTTGTTATGCTGATGGGCGGGATGTAAATTGCCAACAGCCACTCTGGAGAAGTGTATGGTGTTTCCTGAAACATCTAAAAAACAAAGCAACAGAGCCTAGGGCACTTCCACTTATGGTCCTATAGCTTAGGGAAATTAAAATCAAAAAGACACAGCCACCCCAAAGTTTGGGACGGCTCTGTTTACAAGAACCTCATTTACAGTACAAATTCAATATCACAGAAGGTGAAAAATGGATAAAGAATTTGTGGTACTTACGTACAATGCAATATCACTCAGCAATGAAATCTATATCATCAGGCCCGTAGCAGCATAATGAGTGGATTCAGGTACGATGATTCTAAGTGAGATAAGTCACACAGAAAAAGAAACATCATAAGATATCACTACTACACGGAATGTAAACTTGGCTACACAGAAACTGAATTACAAAACAGAACACGGTCTCAAATGTAGAAAACCAACTTATGCTTGCTTAAGGGGAAAGGTGAGTTGGGGTTCTGCATAAAACCAGAGATTGAAATTAGCACAGATACCATTCCATAAGCCAAATATGTAATAGACAAGAGCTACTCCTTGCTCAACGAAGTGGACTCTACACCCCATATTAATCGCCTAAGAATATACCTGACTAGTAATAATCTTAAAACCTATGGATTTATATGTCTCCAAAAGAGAATCAAGCATGTGTACAGCGGCATAAACGCAGCAGTGATAGGATTGGTGAGGTTTGATGAGCAAATGCAGACCCTTTGAAGTCATATTGCATGGTAGCCATTCCATGGGTCTCAACTTTCCAGGTTTAAGGGATTCTTCCTTCAGCTAAAACATGCATGTGGAACCCAGAGTATGATCCACCGTGTGATCGGGAAACGTGTTCAAATGTGTCTCAGTTTTTGTCCCCTGGTACTCGGGTGCAACATTCCAGATGCTTTACTAACACTCTCCCCACTTGGAGAGTCAGTGCCTTTAACCTCCTGTTTGGCCCAGTTTGCAATTTCTGCGGAAAATGAACAGGAATAGGGAGAACCAATGAGAGACTAGCTGGAGGTGTCTGGATGGGCAAATTTAACTCTCATTTCCCACCAGGAAGAGGAATTAACCAAAGGCTCAGCGTGCCATGCCGGAACCACACTAGGGCCTGAAGCAATCCTGCGGTGTTGCGGCCAGCTCACAAGAAAGTGAGTTGAAGAAAGGAGCTAAGGGGCACTGTAATTCACAAACCTGCAGAGTTAAAAATGACAGCTATCGTCCAAAAATATATTGAAGTAAGGCTGCCAAGAGGACTTGAAAGCGGGGCAGGATTGCAGGAAACCGATTTCAGGAGGTAGACTGGAATTGCATGTAAAGCATAGGAAAAGAGGCAGAACGTCCACAATGATGCACTTGGCCAAAAAGGACGTATGCGTTTTTTCCTGAATATATTCAGGAAAAAACGCATACGCCCTTTTTGGCCAACCAAGCAAGCTTGCAAAGGAAATCTGCACTACAATGAAGTCTCACTGCCCCCCGGTCAAAAGGGCCATCTGAAAAAAGTATAAAATCCAGAAAGGCAGGACAGGCCATGGAGAACTGGGAGCCTTGTTATGCTGATGGGCGGGATGTAAATTGCCAACAGCCACTCTGGAGAAGTGTATGGTGTTTCCTGAAACATCTAAAAAACAAAGCAACAGAGCCTAGGGCACTTCCACTTATGGTCCTATAGCTTAGGGAAATTAAAATCAAAAAGACACAGCCACCCCAAAGTTTGGGACGGCTCTGTTTACAAGAACCTCGTTTACGGTACAAGTTCAATATCACAGAAAGCGAAAAATGGATAAAGAAGTTGTGGTACTTACGTACAATGCAATATCACTCAGCAATGAAATCTATGTCATCAGGCCCATAGCAGCATAATGAGTGGATTCAGGTACGATGATTCTAAGTGAGATAAGTCACACAGAAAAAGAAACATCATAAGATATCACTACTACACGGAATGTAAACTTGGCTACACAGGAACTGAATTACAAAACAGAACAAGGTCTCAAATGTAGAAAACCAACTTATGCTTGCTTAAGGGGAAAGGTGAGTTGGGGTGCTGCATAAAACCAGAGATTGAAATTAGCACAGATACCGTTCCATAAGCCAAATATGTAATAGACAAGAGCTACTCCTTGCTCAACGAAGAGGACTCAACACCCCATATTAAACGTCTAAGAATATACCTGACTAGTAAGAATCTTAAAATCTATGGATTTATATGTCTCCGAAAGAGAATCAAGCGTGTGTACAGTGGCATAAGCGCAGCAGTGATAGGATTGGTGAGGTTCGGTGAGCCAATGCAGAACCTTTGAAGTCATATTGAATGGTACCCATTCCATGGGTCTCAACTCTCCAGGTTTAAGGGATTCTTCCTTCAGCTAAAACATGCATGTGGAACCCAGAGTATGATCCACCGTGTGATCGGGAAACGTGTTCAAATGTGTCTCAGTTTTTGTCCCCTGGTACTCGGGTGCAACATTCCAGACGCTTTACTAAAACTCTCCCCACTTGGGGAGTCACTGCCTTTAACCTCCTGTTTGGCCCAGTTTGCAATTTCTGCGGAAAATGAACAGGAATAGGGAGAACCAATGAGAGACTAGCTGGAGGTGTCTGGACGGGCAAATTTAACTCTCATTTCCCACCAGGAAGAGGAATTAACCAAAGGCTCAGCGTGCCATGCCGGAACCACACTAGGGCCTGAAGCAATCCTGCGGTGTTGCGGCCAGCTCACAAGAAAGCGAGTTGAAGAAAGGAGCTCAGGGGCACTGTAATTCACAAACCTGCAGAGTTAAAAATGACAGCTATCGTCCAAAAATATATTGAAGTAAGGCTGCCAAGAGGACTTGAAAGCGGGGCAGAATTGCAGGAATCCGATTTCAGGAGGTAGACTGGAATTGCATGTAAAGCATAGGAAAAGAGGCAGAACGTCCACAATGATGCACTTGGCCAAAAAGGGCGTATGCGTTTTTTCCTGAATATATTCAGGAAAAAACGCATACGCCCTTTTTGGCCAACCAAGCAAGCTTGCAAAGGAAATCTGCAGTACAATGAAGTCTCACTGCCCCCCGGTCTAAAGGGCCATCTGAAAAAAGTATAAAATCCAGAAAGGCAGGACAGGCCATGGAGAACTGGGAGCCTTGTTATGCTGATGGGCGGGATGTAAATTGCCAACAGCCACTCTGGAGAAGTGTATGGTGTTTCCTGAAACATCTAAAAAACAAAGCAACAGAGCCTAGGGCACTTCCACTTATGGTCCTATAGCTTAGGGAAATTAAAATCAAAAAGACACAGCCACCCCAAAGTTTGGGCCGGCTCTGTTTACAAGAATCTCGTTTATGGTACAAGTTCAATATCGCAGAAAGTGAAAAATGGATAAAGAAGTTGTGGTACTTACGTACAATGCAATATCACTCAGGAATGAAATCTATGTCATCAGGCCCGTAGCAGCATAATGAGTGGATTCAGGTACGATGATTCTAAGTGACATAAGTCACACAGAAAAAGAAACATCATAAGATATCACTAATACACGGAATGTAAACTTGGCTACACAGGAACTGAATTACAAAACAGAACAGGATCTCAAATGTAGAAAACCAACTTATGCTTGCTTAAGGGGAAAGGTGAGTTGGGGTGCTGCATAAAACCAGAGATTGAAATTAGCACAGATACCATTCCATAAGCCAAATAGGTAATAGACAAGAGCTACTCCTTGCTCAACAAAGTGGACTCAACACCCCATATTAAATGCCTAAGAATATACCTGACTAGTAAGTATCTTAAAACCTATGGATTTATATGTCTCCGAAAGAGAATCAAGCGTGTCTACAGAGGCATAAATGCAGCAGTAATAGGATTGGTGAGGTTCGGTGAGCAAATGCAGACCCTTTGAAGTCATATTGCATGGTACCCATTCCATGGGTCTCAACTCTCCAGGTTTAAGGGATTCTTCCTTCAGCTAAAACATGCATGTGGAACCCAGAGTATGATCCACCGTGTGATCGGGAAACATGTTCAAATGTGTCAGATTTCGTCCCCTGGTACTCGGGTGCAACATTCCAGACGCTTTACTAACACTCTCTCCACTTGGAGAGTCAGTGCCTTTAACCTCCTGTTTGGCCCAGTTTGCAATTTCTGCGGAAAATGAACAGGAATAGGGAGAACCAATGAGAGACTAGATGGAGGTGTCTGGACGGGCAAATTTAACTCTCATTTCCCACCAGGAAGAGGAATTAACCAAAGGCTCAGCATGCCATGCCGGAACCACACTAGGGCCTGAAGCAATCCTGCGGTGTTGCGCCCAGCTCACAAAAAAGCGAGTTGAAGAAAGGAGCTCAGGGGCACTGTAATTCACAAACCTGCAGAGTTAAGAATGACAGCTATCGTCCAAAAATATATTGAAGTAAGGCTGCCAAGAGGACTTGAAAGCGGGGCAGAATTGCAGGAAACCGATTTCAGGAGGTAGACTGGAATTGCATGTAAAGCATAGGAAAAGAGGCAGAACGTCCACAATGATGCACTTGGCCAAAAAGGGCGTATGCATTTTTTCCTGAATATATTCAGAAAAAAACGCATACGCCCTTTTTGGCCAACCAAGCAAGCTTGCAAAGGAAATCTGCACTACAATGAAGTCTCACTGCCCCCCGGTCAAAAGGGCCATCTGAAAAAAGTGTAAAATCCAGAAAGGCCGGACAGGCCATGGAGAACTGGGAGCCTTGTTATGCTGATGGGCGGGATGTAAATTGCCAACAGCCACTCTGGAGAAGTGTATGGTGTTTCCTGAAACATCTAAAAAACAAAGCAACAGAGCCTAGGGCACTGCCACTTATGGTCCTGTAGCTTAGGGAAATTAAAATCAAAAAGACACAGCCACCCCAAAGTTTGGGACGGCTCTGTTTACAAGAACCTCGTTTACGGTACAAGTTCAATATCACAGAAAGCGAAAAATGGATAAAGAAGTTGTGGTACTTACGTACAATGCAATATCACTCAGCAATGAAATCTATGTCATCAGGCCCATAGCAGCATAATGAGTGGATTCAGGTACGATGATTCTAAGTGAGATAAGTCACACAGAAAAAGAAACATCATAAGATATCACTACTACACGGAATGTAAACTTGGCTACACAGGAACTGAATTACAAAACAGAACAAGGTCTCAAATGTAGAAAACCAACTTATGCTTGCTTAAGGGGAAAGGTGAGTTGGGGTGCTGCATAAAACCAGAGATTGAAATTAGCACAGATACCGTTCCATAAGCCAAATATGTAATAGACAAGAGCTACTCCTTGCTCAACGAAGAGGACTCAACACCCCATATTAAACGTCTAAGAATATACCTGACTAGTAAGAATCTTAAAATCTATGGATTTATATGTCTCCGAAAGAGAATCAAGCGTGTGTACAGTGGCATAAGCGCAGCAGTGATAGGATTGGTGAGGTTCGTTGAGCCAATGCAGAACCTTTGAAGTCATATTGAATGGTACCCATTCCATGGGTCTCAACTCTCCAGGTTTAAGGGATTCTTCCTTCAGCTAAAACATGCATGTGGAACCCAGAGTATGATCCACCGTGTGATCGGGAAACGTGTTCAAATGTGTCTCAGTTTTTGTCCCCTGGTACTCGGGTGCAACATTCCAGACGCTTTACTAAAACTCTCCCCACTTGGGGAGTCACTGCCTTTAACCTCCTGTTTGGCCCAGTTTGCAATTTCTGCGGAAAATGAACAGGAATAGGGAGAACCAATGAGAGACTAGCTGGAGGTGTCTGGACGGGCAAATTTAACTCTCATTTCCCACCAGGAAGAGGAATTAACCAAAGGCTCAGCGTGCCATGCCGGAACCACACTAGGGCCTGAAGCAATGCTGCGGTGTTGCGGCCAGCTCACAAAAAAGCGAGTTGAAGAAAGGAGCTCAGGGGCACTGTAATTCACAAACCTGCAGAGTTAAAAATGACAGCTATCGTCCAAAAATATATTGAAGTAAGGCTGCCAAGAGGACTTGAAAGCGGGGCAGAATTGCAGGAAACCGATTTCAGGAGGTAGACTGGAATTGCATGTAAAGCATAGGAAAAGAGGCAGAACGTCCACAATGATGCACTTGGCCAAAAAGGGCGTATGCGTTTTTTCCTGAATATATTCAGGAAAAAACGCATACGCCCTTTTTGGCCAACCAAGCAAGCTTGCAAAGGAAATCTGCACTACAATGAAGTCTCACTGCCCCCCGGTCAAAAGGGCCATCTGAAAAAAGTATAACATCCAGAAAGGCAGGACAGGCCATGGAGAACTGGGAGCCTTGTTATGCTGATGGGCGGGATGTAAATTGCCAACAGCCACTCTGGAGAAGTGTATGGTGTTTCCTGAAACATCTAAAAAACAAAGCAACAGAGCCTAGGGCACTTCCACTTATGGTCCTATAGCTTAGGGAAATTAAAATCAAAAAGACACAGCCACCCCAAAGTTTGGGCCGGCTCTGTTTACAAGAATCTCGTTTATGGTACAAGTTCAATATCGCAGAAACTGAAAAATGGATAAAGAAGTTGTGGTACTTAACGTACAATGCAATATCACTCAGCAATGAAATCTATGTCATCAGGCCCGTAGCAGCATAATGAGTGGATTCAGGTACGATGATTCTAAGTGAGATAAGTCACACAGAAAAAGAAACATCATAAGATATCACTACTACACGGAATGTAAACTTGGCTACACAGGAACTGAATTACAAAACAGAACAGGGTCTCAAATGTAGAAAACCAACTTATGCTTGCTTAAGGGGAAAGGTGAGTTGGGGTGCTGCATAAAACCAGAGATTGAAATTAGCACAGATACCGTTCCATAAGCCAAATATGTAATAGACAAGAGCTACTCCTTGCTCAACGAAGAGGACTCAACACCCCATATTAAACGTCTAAGAATATACCTGACTAGGAAGAATCTTAAAATCTATGGATTTATATGTCTCCGAAAGAGAATCAAGCGTGTGTACAGTGGCATAAGCGCAGCAGTGATAGGACTGGTGAGGTTCGGTGAGCCAATGCAGAACCTTTGAAGTCATATTGCATGGTACCCATTCCATGGGTCTCAACTCTCCAGGTTTAAGGGATTCTTCCTTCAGCTAAAACATGCATGTGGAACCCAGAGTATGATCCACTGTGTGATCGGGAAACGTGTTCAAATGTGTCTCAGTTTTTGTCCCCTGGTACTCGGGTGCAACATTCCAGACGCTTTACTAAAACTCTCTCCACTTGGAGAGTCAGTGCCTTTAACCTCCTGTTTGGCCCAGTTTGCAATTTCTGCGGAAAATGAACAGGAATAGGGAGAACCAATGAGAGACTAGCTGGAGGTGTCTGGACGGGCAAATTTAACTCTCATTTCCCACCAGGAAGAGGAATTAACCAAAGGCTCAGCGTGCCATGCCGGAACCACACTAGGGCCTGAAGCAATGCTGCGGTGTTGCGGCCAGCTCACAAGAAAGCGAGTTGAAGAAAGGAGCTCAGGGGCACTGTAATTCACAAACATGCAGAGTTATAAATGACAGCTATCGTCCAAAAATATATTGAAGTAAGGCTGCCAAGAGGACTCGAAAGCGGGGCAGAATTGCAGGAATCCGATTTCAGGAGGTAGACTGGAATTACATGTAAAGCATAGGAAAAGAGGCAGAACGTCCACAATGATGCACTTGGCCAAAAAGGGCGTATGCGTTTTTTCCTGAATATATTCAGGAAAAAACGCATACGCCCTTTTTGGCCAACCAAGCAAGCTTGCAAAGGAAATCTGCACTACAATGAAGTCTCACTGCCCCCCGGTCAAAAGGGCCATCTGAAAAATGTGTAAAATCCAGAAAGGCAGGACAGGCCATGGAGAATTGGGAGCCTTGTTATGCTGATGGGCGGGATGTAAATTGCCAACAGCCACTCTGGAGAAGTGTATGGTGTTTCCTGAAACATCTAAAAAACAAAGCAACAGAGCCTAGGGCACTTCCACTTATGGTCCTATAGCTTAGGGAAATTAAAATCAAAAAGACACAGCCACCCCAAAGTTTGGGCCGGCTCTGTTTACAAGAATCTCGTTTATGGTACAAGTTCAATATCGCAGAAAGTGAAAAATGGATAAAGAAGTTGTGGTACTTACGTACAATGCAATATCACTCAGGAATGAAATCTATGTCATCAGGCCCGTAGCAGCATAATGAGTGGATTCAGGTACGATGATTCTAAGTGACATAAGTCACACAGAAAAAGAAACATCATAAGATATCACTAATACATGGAATGTAAACTTGGCTACACAGGAACTGAATTACAAAACAGAACAGGATCTCAAATGTAGAAAACCAACTTATGCTTGCTTAAGGGGAAAGGTGAGTTGGGGTGCTGCATAAAACCAAAGATTGAAATTAGCACAGATACCATTCCATAAGCCAAATAGGTAATAGACAATAGCTACTCCTTGCTCAACGAAGTGGACTCAACACCCCATATTAAATGCCTAAGAATATACCTGACTAGTAAGAATCTTAAAACCTATGGATTTATATGTCTCCGAAAGAGAATCAAGCGTGTCTACAGCGGCATAAATACAGCAGTGATAGGATTGGTGAGGTTCGGTGAGCAAATGCAGACCCTTTGAAGTCATATTGAATGGTACCCATTCCATGGGTCTCAACTCTCCAGGTTTAAGGGATTCTTCCTTCAACTAAAACATGCATGTGGAACCCAGAGTATGATCCACCGTGTGATCGGGAAACGTGTTCAAATGTGTCAGATTTCGTCCCCTTGTACTCAGGTGCAACATTCCAGACGCTTTACTAACACTCTCCCCACTTGGAGAGTCAGTGCCTTTAACCTCCTGTTTGGCCCAGTTTGCAATTTCTGCAGAAAATGAACAGGAATAGGGAGAACCAATGAGAGACTAGCTGGAGGTGTCTAGACGGGCAAATTTAACTCTCATTTCCCACCAGGAAGAGGAATTAACCTAATGCTCAGCGTGCCATGCCGGAACCACACTAGGGCCTGAAGCAATCCTGCGGTGTTGCGGCCAGCTCACAAGAAAGCGAGTTGAAGAAAGGAGCTCAGGGGCACTGTAATTCACAAACCTGCAGAGTTAAAAATGACAGCTATCGTCCAAAAATATATTGAAGTAAGGCTGCCAAGAGGACTTCAAAGCAGGGCAGGATTGCAGGAAACCGATTTCAGGAGGTAGACTGGAATTGCATGTAAAGCATAGGAAAAGAGGCAGAACGTCCACAATGATGCACTTGGCCAAAAAGGGCGTATGCGTTTTTTCCTGAATATATTCAGGAAAAAACGCATACGCCCTTTTTGGCCAACCAAGCAAGCTTGCAAAGGAAATCTGCACTACAATGAAGTCTCACTGCCCCCCGGTCAAAAGGGCCATCTGAAAAAAGTGTAAAATCCAGAAAGGCAGGACAGGCCATGGAGAACTGGGAGCCTTGTTATGCTGATGGGCGGGATGTAAATTGCCAACAGCCACTCTGGAGAAGTGTATGGTGTTTCCTGAAACATCTAAAAAACAAAGCAACAGAGCCTAGGGCACTTCCACTTATGGTCCTATAGCTTAGGGAAATTAAAATCAAAAAGACACAGCCACCCCAAAGTTTGGGACGGCTCTGTTTACAAGAACCTCATTTACAGTACAAATTCAATATCACAGAAGGTGAAAAATGGATAAAGAATTTGTGGTACTTACGTACAATGCAATATCACTCAGCAATGAAATCTATATCATCAGGCCCGTAGCAGCATAATGAGTGGATTCAGGTACGATGATTCTAAGTGAGATAAGTCACACAGAAAAAGAAACATCATAAGATATCACTACTACACGGAATGTAAACTTGGCTACACAGAAACTGAATTACAAAACAGAACACGGTCTCAAATGTAGAAAACCAACTTATGCTTGCTTAAGGGGAAAGGTGAGTTGGGGTTCTGCATAAAACCAGAGATTGAAATTAGCACAGATACCATTCCATAAGCCAAATATGTAATAGACAAGAGCTACTCCTTGCTCAACGAAGTGGACTCTACACCCCATATTAATCGCCTAAGAATATACCTGACTAGTAATAATCTTAAAACCTATGGATTTATATGTCTCCAAAAGAGAATCAAGCATGTGTACAGCGGCATAAACGCAGCAGTGATAGGATTGGTGAGGTTTGATGAGCAAATGCAGACCCTTTGAAGTCATATTGCATGGTAGCCATTCCATGGGTCTCAACTTTCCAGGTTTAAGGGATTCTTCCTTCAGCTAAAACATGCATGTGGAACCCAGAGTATGATCCACCGTGTGATCGGGAAACGTGTTCAAATGTGTCTCAGTTTTTGTCCCCTGGTACTCGGGTGCAACATTCCAGATGCTTTACTAACACTCTCCCCACTTGGAGAGTCAGTGCCTTTAACCTCCTGTTTGGCCCAGTTTGCAATTTCTGCGGAAAATGAACAGGAATAGGGAGAACCAATGAGAGACTAGCTGGAGGTGTCTGGATGGGCAAATTTAACTCTCATTTCCCACCAGGAAGAGGAATTAACCAAAGGCTCAGCGTGCCATGCCGGAACCACACTAGGGCCTGAAGCAATCCTGCGGTGTTGCGGCCAGCTCACAAGAAAGTGAGTTGAAGAAAGGAGCTAAGGGGCACTGTAATTCACAAACCTGCAGAGTTAAAAATGACAGCTATCGTCCAAAAATATATTGAAGTAAGGCTGCCAAGAGGACTTGAAAGCGGGGCAGGATTGCAGGAAACCGATTTCAGGAGGTAGACTGGAATTGCATGTAAAGCATAGGAAAAGAGGCAGAACGTCCACAATGATGCACTTGGCCAAAAAGGACGTATGCGTTTTTTCCTGAATATATTCAGGAAAAAACGCATACGCCCTTTTTGGCCAACCAAGCAAGCTTGCAAAGGAAATCTGCACTACAATGAAGTCTCACTGCCCCCCGGTCAAAAGGGCCATCTGAAAAAAGTATAAAATCCAGAAAGGCAGGACAGGCCATGGAGAACTGGGAGCCTTGTTATGCTGATGGGCGGGATGTAAATTGCCAACAGCCACTCTGGAGAAGTGTATGGTGTTTCCTGAAACATCTAAAAAACAAAGCAACAGAGCCTAGGGCACTTCCACTTATGGTCCTATAGCTTAGGGAAATTAAAATCAAAAAGACACAGCCACCCCAAAGTTTGGGACGGCTCTGTTTACAAGAACCTCGTTTACGGTACAAGTTCAATATCACAGAAAGCGAAAAATGGATAAAGAAGTTGTGGTACTTACGTACAATGCAATATCACTCAGCAATGAAATCTATGTCATCAGGCCCATAGCAGCATAATGAGTGGATTCAGGTACGATGATTCTAAGTGAGATAAGTCACACAGAAAAAGAAACATCATAAGATATCACTACTACACGGAATGTAAACTTGGCTACACAGGAACTGAATTACAAAACAGAACAAGGTCTCAAATGTAGAAAACCAACTTATGCTTGCTTAAGGGGAAAGGTGAGTTGGGGTGCTGCATAAAACCAGAGATTGAAATTAGCACAGATACCGTTCCATAAGCCAAATATGTAATAGACAAGAGCTACTCCTTGCTCAACGAAGAGGACTCAACACCCCATATTAAACGTCTAAGAATATACCTGACTAGTAAGAATCTTAAAATCTATGGATTTATATGTCTCCGAAAGAGAATCAAGCGTGTGTACAGTGGCATAAGCGCAGCAGTGATAGGATTGGTGAGGTTCGGTGAGCCAATGCAGAACCTTTGAAGTCATATTGAATGGTACCCATTCCATGGGTCTCAACTCTCCAGGTTTAAGGGATTCTTCCTTCAGCTAAAACATGCATGTGGAACCCAGAGTATGATCCACCGTGTGATCGGGAAACGTGTTCAAATGTGTCTCAGTTTTTGTCCCCTGGTACTCGGGTGCAACATTCCAGACGCTTTACTAAAACTCTCCCCACTTGGGGAGTCACTGCCTTTAACCTCCTGTTTGGCCCAGTTTGCAATTTCTGCGGAAAATGAACAGGAATAGGGAGAACCAATGAGAGACTAGCTGGAGGTGTCTGGACGGGCAAATTTAACTCTCATTTCCCACCAGGAAGAGGAATTAACCAAAGGCTCAGCGTGCCATGCCGGAACCACACTAGGGCCTGAAGCAATCCTGCGGTGTTGCGGCCAGCTCACAAGAAAGCGAGTTGAAGAAAGGAGCTCAGGGGCACTGTAATTCACAAACCTGCAGAGTTAAAAATGACAGCTATCGTCCAAAAATATATTGAAGTAAGGCTGCCAAGAGGACTTGAAAGCGGGGCAGAATTGCAGGAATCCGATTTCAGGAGGTAGACTGGAATTGCATGTAAAGCATAGGAAAAGAGGCAGAACGTCCACAATGATGCACTTGGCCAAAAAGGGCGTATGCGTTTTTTCCTGAATATATTCAGGAAAAAACGCATACGCCCTTTTTGGCCAACCAAGCAAGCTTGCAAAGGAAATCTGCAGTACAATGAAGTCTCACTGCCCCCCGGTCAAAAGGGCCATCTGAAAAAAGTATAAAATCCAGAAAGGCAGGACAGGCCATGGAGAACTGGGAGCCTTGTTATGCTGATGGGCGGGATGTAAATTGCCAACAGCCACTCTGGAGAAGTGTATGGTGTTTCCTGAAACATCTAAAAAACAAAGCAACAGAGCCTAGGGCACTTCCACTTATGGTCCTATAGCTTAGGGAAATTAAAATCAAAAAGACACAGCCACCCCAAAGTTTGGGCCGGCTCTGTTTACAAGAATCTCGTTTATGGTACAAGTTCAATATCGCAGAAAGTGAAAAATGGATAAAGAAGTTGTGGTACTTACGTACAATGCAATATCACTCAGGAATGAAATCTATGTCATCAGGCCCGTAGCAGCATAATGAGTGGATTCAGGTACGATGATTCTAAGTGACATAAGTCACACAGAAAAAGAAACATCATAAGATATCACTAATACACGGAATGTAAACTTGGCTACACAGGAACTGAATTACAAAACAGAACAGGATCTCAAATGTAGAAAACCAACTTATGCTTGCTTAAGGGGAAAGGTGAGTTGGGGTGCTGCATAAAACCAGAGATTGAAATTAGCACAGATACCATTCCATAAGCCAAATAGGTAATAGACAAGAGCTACTCCTTGCTCAACAAAGTGGACTCAACACCCCATATTAAATGCCTAAGAATATACCTGACTAGTAAGTATCTTAAAACCTATGGATTTATATGTCTCCGAAAGAGAATCAAGCGTGTCTACAGAGGCATAAATGCAGCAGTAATAGGATTGGTGAGGTTCGGTGAGCAAATGCAGACCCTTTGAAGTCATATTGCATGGTACCCATTCCATGGGTCTCAACTCTCCAGGTTTAAGGGATTCTTCCTTCAGCTAAAACATGCATGTGGAACCCAGAGTATGATCCACCGTGTGATCGGGAAACATGTTCAAATGTGTCAGATTTCGTCCCCTGGTACTCGGGTGCAACATTCCAGACGCTTTACTAACACTCTCTCCACTTGGAGAGTCAGTGCCTTTAACCTCCTGTTTGGCCCAGTTTGCAATTTCTGCGGAAAATGAACAGGAATAGGGAGAACCAATGAGAGACTAGATGGAGGTGTCTGGACGGGCAAATTTAACTCTCATTTCCCACCAGGAAGAGGAATTAACCAAAGGCTCAGCATGCCATGCCGGAACCACACTAGGGCCTGAAGCAATCCTGCGGTGTTGCGCCCAGCTCACAAAAAAGCGAGTTGAAGAAAGGAGCTCAGGGGCACTGTAATTCACAAACCTGCAGAGTTAAGAATGACAGCTATCGTCCAAAAATATATTGAAGTAAGGCTGCCAAGAGGACTTGAAAGCGGGGCAGAATTGCAGGAAACCGATTTCAGGAGGTAGACTGGAATTGCATGTAAAGCATAGGAAAAGAGGCAGAACGTCCACAATGATGCACTTGGCCAAAAAGGGCGTATGCATTTTTTCCTGAATATATTCAGAAAAAAACGCATACGCCCTTTTTGGCCAACCAAGCAAGCTTGCAAAGGAAATCTGCACTACAATGAAGTCTCACTGCCCCCCGGTCAAAAGGGCCATCTGAAAAAAGTGTAAAATCCAGAAAGGCCGGACAGGCCATGGAGAACTGGGAGCCTTGTTATGCTGATGGGCGGGATGTAAATTGCCAACAGCCACTCTGGAGAAGTGTATGGTGTTTCCTGAAACATCTAAAAAACAAAGCAACAGAGCCTAGGGCACTGCCACTTATGGTCCTGTAGCTTAGGGAAATTAAAATCAAAAAGACACAGCCACCCCAAAGTTTGGGACGGCTCTGTTTACAAGAACCTCGTTTACGGTACAAGTTCAATATCACAGAAAGCGAAAAATGGATAAAGAAGTTGTGGTACTTACGTACAATGCAATATCACTCAGCAATGAAATCTATGTCATCAGGCCCATAGCAGCATAATGAGTGGATTCAGGTACGATGATTCTAAGTGAGATAAGTCACACAGAAAAAGAAACATCATAAGATATCACTACTACACGGAATGTAAACTTGGCTACACAGGAACTGAATTACAAAACAGAACAAGGTCTCAAATGTAGAAAACCAACTTATGCTTGCTTAAGGGGAAAGGTGAGTTGGGGTGCTGCATAAAACCAGAGATTGAAATTAGCACAGATACCGTTCCATAAGCCAAATATGTAATAGACAAGAGCTACTCCTTGCTCAACGAAGAGGACTCAACACCCCATATTAAACGTCTAAGAATATACCTGACTAGTAAGAATCTTAAAATCTATGGATTTATATGTCTCCGAAAGAGAATCAAGCGTGTGTACAGTGGCATAAGCGCAGCAGTGATAGGATTGGTGAGGTTCGGTGAGCCAATGCAGAACCTTTGAAGTCATATTGAATGGTACCCATTCCATGGGTCTCAACTCTCCAGGTTTAAGGGATTCTTCCTTCAGCTAAAACATGCATGTGGAACCCAGAGTATGATCCACCGTGTGATCGGGAAACGTGTTCAAATGTGTCTCAGTTTTTGTCCCCTGGTACTCGGGTGCAACATTCCAGACGCTTTACTAAAACTCTCCCCACTTGGGGAGTCACTGCCTTTAACCTCCTGTTTGGCCCAGTTTGCCATTTCTGCGGAAAATGAACAGGAATAGGGAGAACCAATGAGAGACTAGCTGGAGGTGTCTGGACGGGCAAATTTAACTCTCATTTCTCACCAGGAAGAGGAATTAACGAAAGGCTCAGCGTGCCATGCCGGAACCACACTAGGGCCTGAAGCAATCCTGCGGTGTTGCGGCCAGCTCACAAGAAAGCGAGTTGAAGAAAGGAGCTCAGGGGCACTGTAATTCACAAACCTGCAGAGTTATAAATGAAACTATCGTCCAAAAATATATTGAAGTAAGGCTGCCAAGAGGACTCGAAAGCGGGGCAGAATTGCAGGAATCCGATTTCAGGAGGTAGACTGGAATTGCATGTAAAGCATAGGAAAAGAGGCAGAACGTCCACAATGATGCACTTGGCCAAAAAGGGCGTATGCGTTTTTTCCTGAATATATTCAGGAAAAAACGCATACGCCCTTTTTGGCCAACCAAGCAAGCTTGCAAAGGAAATCTGCAGTACAATGAAGTCTCACTGCCCCCCGGTCAAAAGGGCCATCTGAAAAATGTGTAAAAGGCAGGACAGGCCATGGAGAATTGGGAGCCTTGTTATGCTGATGGGCGGGATGTAAATTGCCAACAGCCACTCTGGAGAAGTGTATGGTGTTTCCTGAAACATCTAAAAAACAAAGCAACAGAGCCTAGGGCACTTCCACTTATGGTCCTATAGCTTAGGGAAATTAAAATCAAAAAGACACAGCCACCCCAAAGTTTGGGCCGGCTCTGTTTACAAGAATCTCGTTTATGGTACAAGTTCAATATCGCAGAAAGTGAAAAATGGATAAAGAAGTTGTGGTACTTACGTACAAGCAATATCACTCAGGAATGAAATCTATGTCATCAGGCCCGTAGCAGCATAATGAGTGGATTCAGGTACGATGATTCTAAGTGACATAAGTCACACAGAAAAAGAAACATCATAAGATATCACTAATACATGGAATGTAAACTTGGCTACACAGGAACTGAATTACAAAACAGAACAGGATCTCAAATGTAGAAAACCAACTTATGCTTGCTTAAGGGGAAAGGTGAGTTGGGGTGCTGCATAAAACCAGAGATTGAAATTAGCACAGATACCGTTCCATAAGCCAAATATGTAATAGACAAGAGCTACTCCTTGCTCAACGAAGTGGACTCAACACCCCATATTAAACGTCTAAGAATATACCTGACTAGTAAGAATCTTGAAACCTATAGATTTATATGTCTCCAAAAGAGAATCAAGCATGTGTACAGCGGCATAAACGCAGCAGTGATAGGATTGGTGAGGTTTGATGAGCAAATGCAGACCCTTTGAAGTCATATTGCATGGTAGCCATTCCATGGGTCTCAACTCTCCAGGTTTAAGGGATTCTTCCTTCAGCTAAAACATGCATGTGGAACCCAGAGTATGATCCACCGTGTGATCGGGAAACGTGTTCAAATGTGTCTCAGTTTTTGTCCCCTGGTACTCAGGTGCAACATTCCAGACGCTTTACTAACACTCTCCCCACTTGGAGAGTCAGTGCCTTTAACCTCCTGTTTGGCCCAGTTTGCAATTTCTGTGGAAAATGAACAGGAATAGGGAGAACCAATGAGAGACTAGCTGGAGGTGTCTGGATGGGCAAATTTAACTCTCATTTCCCACCAGGAAGTGGAATTAACCAAAGGCTCAGCGTGCCATGCCGGAACCACACTAGGGCCTGAAGCAATCCTGCAGTGTTGCGGCCAGCTCACAAGAAAGTGAGTTGAAGAAAGGAGCTCAGGGGCACTGTAATTCACAAACCTGCAGAGTTAAAAATGACAGCTATCGTCCAAAAATATATTGAAGTAAGGCTGCCAAGAGGACTTGAAAGCGGGGCAGGATTGCAGGAAACCGATTTCAGGAGGTAGACTGGAATTGCATGTAAAGCATAGGAAAAGAGGCAGAACATCCACAATGATGCACTTGGCCAAAAAGGGCGTATGCGTTTTTTCCTGAATATATTCAGGAAAAAACGCATACGCCCTTTTTGGCCAACCAAGCAAGCTTGCAAAGGAAATCTGCACTACCATGAAGTCTCACTGCCCCCCGGTCAAAAGGGCCATCTGAAAAAAGTGTAAAATCCAGAAAGGCAGGACAGGCCATGGAGGACTGGGAGCCTTGTTATGCTGATGGGCGGGATGTAAATTGCCAACAGCCACTCTGGAGAAGTGTATGGTGTTTCCTGAAACATCTAAAAAACAAAGCAACAGAGCCTAGGGCACTTCCACTTATGGTCCTATAGCTTAGGGAAATTAAAATCAAAAAGACACAGCCACCCCAAAGTTTGGGACGGCTCTGTTTACAAGAACCTCATTTACAGTACAAATTCAATATCACAGAAGGTGAAAAATGGATAAAGAATTTGTGGTACTTACGTACAATGCAATATCACTCAGCAATGAAATCTATATCATCAGGCCCGTAGCAGCATAATGAGTGGATTCAGGTACGATGATTCTAAGTGAGATAAGTCACACAGAAAAAGAAACATCATAAGATATCACTACTACACGGAATGTAAACTTGGCTACACAGAAACTGAATTACAAAACAGAACACGGTCTCAAATGTAGAAAACCAACTTATGCTTGCTTAAGGGGAAAGGTGAGTTGGGGTTCTGCATAAAACCAGAGATTGAAATTAGCACAGATACCATTCCATAAGCCAAATATGTAATAGACAAGAGCTACTCCTTGCTCAACGAAGTGGACTCTACACCCCATATTAATCGCATAAGAATATACCTGACTAGTAATAATCTTAAAACCTATGGATTTATATGTCTCCAAAAGAGAATCAAGCATGTGTACAGCGGCATAAACGCAGCAGTAATAGGATTGGTGAGGTTCGGTGAGCAAATGCAGACCCTTTGAAGTCATATTGCATGGTACCCATTCCATGGGTCTCAACTCTCCAGGTTTAAGGGATTCTTCCTTCAGCTAAAACATGCATGTGGAACCCAGAGTATGATCCACCGTGTGATCGGGAAACGTGTTCAAATGTGTCAGATTTCGTCCCCTTGTACTCAGGTGCAACATTCCAGACGCTTTACTAACACTCTCCCCACTTGGAGAGTCAGTGCCTTTAACCTCCTGTTTGGCCCAGTTTGCAATTTCTGCGGAAAATGAACAGGAATAGGGAGAACCAATGAGAGACTAGCTGGAGGTGTCTGGATGGGCAAATTTAACTCTCATTTCCCACCAGGAAGAGGAATTAACCAAAGGCTCAGCGTGCCATGCCAGAACCACACTAGGGCCTGAAGCAATGCTGCGGTGTTGCGGCCAGCTCACAAGAAAGCGAGTTGAAGAAAGGAGCTCAGGGGCACTGTAATTCACAAACCTGCAGAGTTATAAATGACAGCTATCGTCCAAAAATATATTGAAGTAAGGCTGCCAAGAGGACTCGAAAGCAGGGCAGAATTGCAGGAATCCGATTTCAGGAGGTAGACTGGAATTACATGTAAAGCATAGGAAAAGAGGCAGAACGTCCACAATGATGCACTTGGCCAAAAAGGGCGTATGTGTTTTTTCCTGAATATATTCAGGAAAAAACGCATACGCCCTTTTTGGCCAACCAAGCAAGCTTGCAAAGGAAATCTGCAGTACAATGAAGTCTCACTGCCCCCCGGTCAAAAGGGCCATCTGAAAAATGTGTAAAATCCAGAAAGGCAGGACAGGCCATGGAGAACTGGGCGCCTTGTTATGCTGATGGGCGGGATGTAAATTGCCAACAGCCACTCTGGAGAAGTGTATGGTGTTTCCTGAAACATCTACAAAACAAAGCAACAGAGCCTAGGGCACTTCCACTTATGGTCCTATAGCTTAGGGAAATTAAAATCAAAAAGACACAGCCACCCCAAAGTTTGGGCCGGCTCTGTTTACAAGAATCTCGTTTATGGTACAAGTTCAATATCGCAGAAAGTGAAAAATGGATAAAGAAGTTGTGGTACTTACGTACAATGCAATATCACTCAGGAATGAAATCTATGTCATCAGGCCCGTAGCAGCATAATGAGTGGATTCAGGTACGATGATTCTAAGTGAGATAAGTCACACAGAAAAAGAAACATCATAAGATATCACTACTACATGGAATGTAAACTTGGCTACACAGGAACTGAATTACAAAACAGAACAGGGTCTCAAATGTAGAAAACCAACTTATGCTTGCTTAAGGGGAAAGGTGAGTTGGGGTGCTGCATAAAACCAGAGATTGAAATTAGCACAGATACCGTTCCATAAGCCAAATATGTAATAGACAAGAGCTACTCCTTGCTCAACGAAGTGGACTCTACACCCCATATTAAACGTCTAATAATATACCTGACTAGTAAGAATCTTAAAACCTATGGATTTATATGTCTCCAAAAGAGAATCAAGCATGTGTACAGCGGCATAAACGCAGCAGTGATAGGATTGGTGAGGTTTGATGAGCAAATGCAGACCCTTTGAAGTCATATTGCATGGTAGCCATTCCATGGGTCTCAACTCTCCAGGTTTAAGGGATTCTTCCTTCAGCTAAAACATGCATGTGGAACCCAGAGTATGATCCACCGTGTGATCGGGAAACGTGTTCAAATGTGTCTCAGTTTTTGTCCCCTGGAACTCGGGTGCAACATTCCAGACGCTTTACTAACACTCTCCCCACTTGGAGAGTCAGTGCCTTTAACCTCCTGTTTGGCCCAGTTTGCAATTTCTGTGGAAAATGAACAGGAATAGGGAGAACGAATGAGAGACTAGCTGGAGGTGTCTGGATGGGCAAATTTAACTCTCATTTCCCACCAGGAAGAGGAATTAACCAAAGGCTCAGCGTGCCATGCCGGAACCACACTAGGGCCTGAAGCAATCCTGCGGTGTTGCGGCCAGCTCACAAGAAAGCGAGTTGAAGAAAGGAGCTCAGGGGCACTGTAATTCACAAACCTGCAGAGTTAAAAATGACAGCTATCGTCCAAAAATATATTGAAGTAAGGCTGCCAAGAGGACTTGAAAGCGGGGCAGAATTGCAGGAAACCGATTTCAGGAGGTAGACTGGAATTGCATGTAAAGCATAGGAAAAGAGGCAGAACGTCCACAATGATGCACTTGGCCAAAAAGGGCGTATGCGTTTTTTCCTGAATATATTCAGGAAAAAACGCATACGCCCTTTTTGGCCAACCAAGCAAGCTTGCAAAGGAAATCTGCAGTACAATGAAGTCTCACTGCCCCCCGGTCAAAAGGGCCATCTGAAAAAAGTATAAAATCCAGAAAGGCAGGACAGGCCATGGAGAACTGGGAGCCTTGTTATGCTGATGGGCGGGATGTAAATTGCCAACAGCCACTCTGGAGAAGTGTATGGTGTTTCCTGAAACATCTAAAAAACAAAGCAACAGAGCCTAGGGCACTTCCACTTATGGTCCTATAGCTTAGGGAAATTAAAATCAAAAAGACACAGCCACCCCAAAGTTTGGGCCGGCTCTGTTTACAAGAATCTCTTTTATGGTACAAGTTCAATATCGCAGAAAGTGAAAAATGGATAAAGAAGTTGTGGTACTTACGTACAATGCAATATCACTCAGGAATGAAATCTATGTCATCAGGCCCGTAGCAGCATAATGAGTGGATTCAGGTACGATGATTCTAAGTGAGATAAGTCACACAGAAAAAGAAACATCATAAGATATCACTACTACACGGAATGTAAACTTGGCTACACAGGAACTGAATTACAAAACAGAACAAGGTCTCAAATGTAGAAAACCAACTTATGCTTGCTTAAGGGGAAAGGTGAGTTGGGGTGCTGCATAAAACCAGAGATTGAAATTAGCACAGATACCGTTCCATAAGCCAAATATGTAATAGACAAGAGCTACTCCTTGCTCAACGAAGAGGACTCAACACCCCATATTAAACGTCTAAGAATATACCTGACTAGTAAGAATCTTAAAATCTATGGATTTATATGTCTCCGAAAGAGAATCAAGCGTGTGTACAGTGGCATAAGCGCAGCAGTGATAGGATTGGTGAGGTTCGGTGAGCCAATGCAGAACCTTTGAAGTCATATTGAATGGTACCCATTCCATGGGTCTCAACTCTCCAGGTTTAAGGGATTCTTCCTTCAGCTAAAACATGCATGTGGAACCCAGAGTATGATCAACCGTGTGATCGGGAAACGTGTTCAAATGTGTCTCAGTTTTTGTCCCCTGGTACTCGGGTGCAACATTCCAGACGCTTTACTAAAACTCTCCCCACTTGGAGAGTCATTGCCTTTAACCTCCTGTTTGGCCCAGTTTGCAATTTCTGCGGAAAATGAACAGGAATAGGGAGAACCAATGAGAGACTAGCTGGAGGTGTCTGGATGGGCAAATTTAACTCTCATTTCCCACCAGGAAGAGGAATTAACCAAAGGCTCAGCGTGCCATGCCGGAACCACACTAGGGCCTGAAGCAATCCTGCGGTGTTGCGGCCAGCTCACAAGAAAGCGAGTTGAAGAAAGGAGCTCAGGGGCACTGTAATTCACAAACCTGCAGAGTTAAAAATGACAGCTATCGTCCAAAAATATATTGAAGTAAGGCTGCCAAGAGGACTTGAAAGCGGGGCAGAATTGCAGGAATCCGATTTCAGGAGGTAGACTGGAATTGCATGTAAAGCATAGGAAAAGAGGCAGAACGTCCACAATGATGCACTTGGCCAAAAAGGGCATATGCGTTTTTTCCTGAATATATTCAGGAAAAAACGCATATGCCCTTTTTGGCCAACCAAGCAAGCTTGCAAAGGAAATCTGCAGTACAATGAAGTCTCACTGCCCCCCGGTCAAAAGGGCCATCTGAAAAAAGTATAAAATCCAGAAAGGCAGGACAGGCCATGGAGAACTGGGAGCCTTGTTATGCTGATGGGCGGGATGTAAATTGCCAACAGCCACTCTGGAGAAGTGTATGGTGTTTCCTGAAACATCTAAAAAACAAAGCAACAGAGCCTAGGGCACTTCCACTTATGGTCCTATAGCTTAGGGAAATTAAAATCAAAAAGACACAGCCACCCCAAAGTTTGGGCCGGCTCTGTTTACAAGAATCTCTTTTATGGTACAAGTTCAATATCGCAGAAAGTGAAAAATGGATAAAGAAGTTGTGGTACTTACGTACAATGCAATATCACTCAGGAATGAAATCTATGTCATCAGGCCCGTAGCAGCATAATGAGTGGATTCAGGTACGATGATTCTAAGTGACATAAGTCACACAGAAAAAGAAACTTCATAAGATATCACTAATACACGGAATGTAAACTTGGCTACACAGGAACTGAATTACAAAACAGAACAGGATCTCAAATGTAGAAAACCAACTTATGCTTGCTTAAGGGCAAAGGTGAGTTGGGGTGCTGCATAAAACCAGAGATTGAAATTAGCACAGATACCATTCCATAAGCCAAATAGGTAATAGACAAGAGCTACTCCTTGCTCAACAAAGTGGACTCAACACCCCATATTAAATGCCTAAGAATATACCTGACTAGTAAGTATCTTAAAATCTATGGATTTATATGTCTCCGAAAGAGAATCAAGCGTGTCTACAGAGGCATAAATGCAGCAGTAATAGGATTGGTGAGGTTCGGTGAGCCAATGCAGAACCTTTGAAGTCATATTGCATGGTACCCATTCCATGGGTCTCAACTCTCCAGGTTTAAGGGATTCTTCCTTCAGCTAAAACATGCATGTGGAACCCAGAGTATGATCCACCGTGTGATCGGGAAACGTGTTCAAATGTGTCTCAGTTTTTGTCCCCTGGTACTCGGGTGCAACATTCCAGACGCTTTACTAACACTCTCTCCACTTGGAGAGTCAGTGCCTTTAACCTCCTGTTTGGCCCAGTTTGCAATTTCTGCGGAAAATGAACAGGAATAGGGAGAACCAATGAGAGACTAGATGGAGGTGTCTGGACGGGCAAATTTAACTCTCATTTCCCACCAGGAAGAGGAATTAACCAAAGGCTCAGCGTGCCATGCCGGAACCACACTAGGGCCTGAAGCAATCCTGCGGTGTTGCGGCCAGCTCACAAGAAAGCGAGTTGAAGAAAGGAGCTCAGGGGCACTGTAATTCACAAACCTGCAGAGTTATAAATGACAGCTATCGTCCAAAAATATATTGAAGTAAGGCTGCCAAGAGGACTCGAAAGCGGGGCAGAATTGCAGGAATCCGATTTCAGGAGGTAGACTGGAATTACATGTAAAGCATAGGAAAAGAGGCAGAACGTCCACAATGATGCACTTGGCCAAAAAGGGCGTATGCGTTTTTTCCTGAATATATTCAGGAAAAAACGCATACGCCCTTTTTGGCCAACCAAGCAAGCTTGCAAAGGAAATCTGCAGTACAATGAAGTCTCACTGCCCCCCGGTCAAAAGGGCCATCTGAAAAATGTGTAAAATCCAGAAAGGCAGGACAGGCCATGGAGAATTGGGAGCCTTGTTATGCTGATGGGCGGGATGTAAATTGCCAACAGCCACTCTGGAGAAGTGTATGGTGTTTCCTGAAACATCTAAAAAACAAAGCAACAGAGCCTAGGGCACTTCCACTTATGGTCCTATAGCTTAGGGAAATTAAAATCAAAAAGACACAGCCACCCCAAAGTTTGGGCCGGCTCTGTTTACAAGAATCTCGTTTATGGTACAAGTTCAATATCGCAGAAAGTGAAAAATGGATAAAGAAGTTGTGGTACTTACGTACAATGCAATATCACTCAGGAATGAAATCTATGTCATCAGGCCCGTAGCAGCATAATGAGTGGATTCAGGTACGATGATTCTAAGTGACATAAGTCACACAGAAAAAGAAACATCATAAGATATCACTAATACATGGAATGTAAACTTGGCTACACAGGAACTGAATTACAAAACAGAACAGGATCTCAAATGTAGAAAACCAACTTATGCTTGCTTAAGGGGAAAGGTGAGTTGGGGTTCTGCATAAAACCAGAGATTGAAATTAGCACAGATACCGTTCCATAAGCCAAATATGTAATAGACAAGAGCTACTCCTTGCTCAACGAAGTGGACTCAACACCCCATATTAAACGTCTAAGAATATACCTGACTAGTAAGAATCTTGAAACCTATGGATTTATATGTCTCCAAAAGAGAATCAAGCGTGTGTACAGCGGCATAAATGCAGCAGTGATAGGATTGGTGAGGTTTGATGAGCAAATGCAGACCCTTTGAAGTCATATTGCATGGTAGCCATTCCATGGGTCTCAAATCTCCAGGTTTAAGGGATTCTTCCTTCAGCTAAAACATGCATGTGGAACCCAGAGTATGATCCACCGTGTGATCGGGAAACGTGTTCAAATGTGTCTCAGTTTTGTCCCCTGGTACTCGGGTGCAACATTCCAGACGCTTTACTAACACTCTCCCCACTTGGAGAGTCAGTGCCTTTAACCTCCTGTTTGGCCCAGTTTGCAATTTCTGTGGAAAATGAACAGGAATAGGGAGAACCAATGAGAGACTAGCTGGAGGTGTCTGGATGGGCAAATTTAACTCTCATTTCCAACCAGGAAGAGGAATTAACCAAAGGCTCAGCGTGCCATGCCAGAACCACACTAGGGCCTGAAGCAATCCTGCGGTGTTGCGGCCAGCTCACAAGAAAGTGAGTTGAAGAAAGGAGCTCAGGGGCATTGTAATTCACAAACCTGCAGAGTTAAAAATGACAGCTATCGTCCAAAAATATATTGAAGTAAGGCTGCCAAGAGGACTTGAAAGCGGGGCAGGATTGCAGGAAACCGATTTCAGGAGGTAGACTGGAATTGCATGTAAAGCATAGGAAAAGAGGCAGAACGTCCACAATGATGCACTTGGCCAAAAAGGGCGTATGCGTTTTTTCCTGAATATATTCAGGAAAAAACGCATACGCCCTTTTTGGCCAACCAAGCAAGCTTGCAAAGGAAATCTGCACTACAATGAAGTCTCACTGCCCCCGGTCAAAAGGGCCATCTGAAAAAAGTGTAAAATCCAGAATGGCAGGACAGGCCATGGAGAACTGGGAGCCTTGTTATGCTGATGGGCGGGATGTAAATTGCCAACAGCCACTCTGGAGAAGTGTATGGTGTTTCCTGAAACATCTAAAAAACAAAGCAACAGAGCCTAAGGCACTTCCACTTATGGTCCTATAGCTTAGGGAAATTAAAATCAAAAAGACACAGCCACCCCAAAGTTTGGGACGGCTCTGTTTACAAGAACCTCATTTACAGTACAAATTCAATATCACAGAAGGTGAAAAATGGATAAAGAATTTGTGGTACTTACGTACAATGCAATATCACTCAGCAATGAAATCTATATCATCAGGCCCGTAGCAGCATAATGAGTGGATTCAGGTACGATGATTCTAAGTGAGATAAGTCACACAGAAAAAGAAACATCATAAGATATCACTACTACACGGAATGTAAACTTGGCTACACAGAAACTGAATTACAAAACAGAACACGGTCTCAAATGTAGAAAACCAACTTATGCTTGCTTAAGGGGAAAGGTGAGTTGGGGTTCTGCATAAAACCAGAGATTGAAATTAGCACAGATACCATTCCATAAGCCAAATATGTAATAGACAAGAGCTACTCCTTGCTCAACGAAGTGGACTCTACACCCCATATTAATCGCATAAGAATATACCTGACTAGTAATAATCTTAAAACCTATGGATTTATATGTCTCCAAAAGAGAATCAAGCATGTGTACAGCGGCATAAACGCAGCAGTGATAGGATTGGTGAGGTTTGATGAGCAAATGCAGACCCTTTGAAGTCATATTGCATGCTAGCCATTCCATGGGTCTCAACTCTCCAGGTTTAAGGGATTCTTCCTTCAGCTAAAACATGCATGTGGAACCCAGAGTATGATCCACCATGTGATCAGGAAACGTGTTCAAATGTGTCTCAGATTTTCTCCGCTGGTACTTGGGTGCAACATTCCAGACGCTTTACTAAAACTCTCCCCACTTGGAGAGTCAGTGCCTTTAACCTCCTGTTTGGCCCAGTTTTCAATTTCTGCGGAAAATGAACAGGAATAGGGAGAACCAATGAGAGACTAGCTGGAGGTGTCTGGACGGGCAAATGTAACTCTCATTTCCCACCAGGAAGAGGAATTAACCAAAGGCTCAGCGTGCCATGCCGGAACGACACTAGGGCCTGAAGCAATCCTGCGGTGTTGCGGCCAGCTCACAAGAAAGCGAGTTGAAGAAAGGAGCTCAGGGGCACTGTAATTCACAAACCTGCAGAGTTAAAAATGACAGCTATCGTCCAAAAATATATTGAAGTAAGGCTGCCAAGAGGACTTGAAAGCGGGGCAGAATTGCAGGAAACCGATTTCAGGAGGTAGACAGGAATTGCATGTAAAGCATACGAAAAGAGGCAGAACGTCCACAATGATGCACTTGGCCAAAAAGGGCATATGCGTTTTTTTCTGAATATATTCAGGAAAAAACGCATACGCCCTTTTTGGCCAACCAAGCAAGCTTGCAAAGGAAATCTGCACTACAATGAAGTCTCACTGCCCCCCGGTCAAAAGGGCCATCTGAAAAAAGTGTAAAATCCAGAAAGGCAGGACAGGCCATGGAGAACTGGGAGCCTTGTTATGCTGATGGGCGGGATGTAAATTGCCAACAGCCACTCTGGAGAAGTGTATGGTGTTTCCTGAAACATCTAAAAAACAAAGCAACAGAGCCTAGGGCACTTCCACTTATGGTCCTATAGCTTAGGGAAATTAAAATCAAAAAGACACAGCCACCCCAAAGTTTGGGACGGCTCTGTTTACAAGAACCTCATTTACAGTACAAATTCAATATCACAGAAGGTGAAAAATGGATAAAGAATTTGTGGTACTTACGTACAATGCAATATCACTCAGCAATGAAATCTATATCATCAGGCCCGTAGCAGCATAATGAGTGGATTCAGGTACGATGATTCTAAGTGAGATAAGTCACACAGAAAAAGAAACATCATAAGATATCACTACTACACGGAATGTAAACTTGGCTACACAGAAACTGAATTACAAAACAGAACACGGTCTCAAATGTAGAAAACCAACTTATGCTTGCTTAAGGGGAAAGGTGAGTTGGGGTTCTGCATAAAACCAGAGATTGAAATTAGCACAGATACCATTCCATAAGCCAAATATGTAATAGACAAGAGCTACTCCTTGCTCAACGAAGTGGACTCTACACCCCATATTAATCGCCTAAGAATATACCTGACTAGTAATAATCTTAAAACCTATGGATTTATATGTCTCCAAAAGAGAATCAAGCATGTGTACAGCAGCATAAACGCAGCAGTGATAGGATTGGTGAGGTTTGATGAGCAAATGCAGACCCTTTGAAGTCATATTGCATGCCAGCCATTCCATGGGTCTCAACTCTCCAGGTTTAAGGGATTCTTCCTTCAGCTAAAACATGCATGTGGAACCCAGAGTATGATCCACCGTGTGATCGGGAAACGTGTTCAAATGTGTCTCAGATTTTCTCCGCTGGTACTTGGGTGCAACATTCCAGACGCTTTACTAAAACTCTCCCCACTTGGAGAGTCAGTGCCTTTAACCTCCTGTTTGGCCCAGTTTGCAATTTCTGCGGAAAATGAACAGGAATAGGGAGAACAAATGAGAGACTAGCTGGAGGTGTCTGGATTGGCAAATTTAACTCTCATTTCCCACCAGGAAGAGGAATTAACCAAAGGCTCAGCGTGCCATGCCGGAACGACACTAGGGCCTGAAGCAATCCTGCAGTGTTGCGGCCAGCTCACAAGAAAGCGAGTTGAAGAAAGGAGCTCAGGGGCACTGTAATTCACAAACCTGCAGAGTTATAAATGACAGCTATCGTCCAAAAATATATTGAAGTAAGGCTGCCAAGAGGACTTGAAAGCGGGGCAGAATTGCAGGAAACCGATTTCAGGAGGTAGACTGGAATTGCATGTAAAGCATAGGAAAAGAGGCAGAACGTCCACAATGATGCACTTGGCCAAAAAGGGCGTATGCGTTTTTTCCTGAATATATTCAGGAAAAAACGCATACGCCCTTTTTGGCCAACCAAGCAAGCTTGCAAAAGATATCTGCACTACAATGAAGTCTCACTGCCCCCCAGTCAAAAGGGCCATCTGAAAAAAGTGTAAAATCCAGAAAGTCCGGACAGGCCATGGAGAACTGGGAGACTTGTTATGCTGATGGGCGGGATGTAAATTGCCAACAGCCACTCTGGAGAAGTGTATGGTGTTTCCTGAAACATCTAAAAAACAAAGCATCAGAGCCTAGGGCACTTCCACTTATGGTCCTATAGCTTAGGGAAATTAAAATCAAAAAAACACAGCCACCCCAAAGTTTGGGACGGCTCTGTTTACAAGAACCTCGTTTACGGTACAAGTTCAATATCACAGAAAGCGAAAAATGGATAAAGAAGTTGTGGTACTTACGTACAATGCAATATCACTCAGCAATGAAATCTATGTCATCAGGCCCATAGCAGCATAATGAGTGGATTCAGGTACGATGATTCTAAGTGAGATAAGTCACACAGAAAAAGAAACATCATAAGATATCACTAATACACGGAATGTAAACTTGGCTACACAGGAACTGAATTACAAAACAGAACAAGGTCTCAAATGTAGAAAACCAACTTATGCTTGCTTAAGGGGAAAGGTGAGTTGGGGTGCTGCATAAAACCAGAGATTGAAATTAGCACAGATACCGTTCCATAAGCCAAATATGTAATAGACAAGAGCTACTCCTTGCTCAACGAAGAGGACTCAACACCCCATATTAAACGTCTAAGAATATACCTGACTAGTAAGAATCTTAAAACCTATGGATTTATATGTCTCCGAAAGAGAATCAAGGGTGTGTACAGTGGCATAAGCGCAGCAGTGATAGGATTGGTGAGGTTCGGTGAGCCAATGCAGAACCTT
Source organism: Pseudorca crassidens (assembly GCF_039906515.1). Taxonomy (NCBI): domain Eukaryota; kingdom Metazoa; phylum Chordata; class Mammalia; order Artiodactyla; family Delphinidae; genus Pseudorca; species Pseudorca crassidens. Next base: position 178,961,521 of record NC_090298.1, on the reverse strand, counting down.
TGAAGTCATATTGCATGGTACCCATTCCATGGGTCTCAACTCTCCAGGTTTAAGGGATTCTTCCTTCAGCTAAAACATGCATGTGGAACCCAGAGTATGATCCACCATGTGATCGGGAAACGTGTTCAAATGTGTCTCAGGTTTTGTCCCCTGGTACTCGGGTGCAACATTCCAGACGCTTTACTAACACTCTCCCCACTTGGAGAGTCAGTGCCTTTAACCTCCTGTTTGGCCCAGTTTGCAATATTTGCGGAAGATGAACAGGAATAGGGAGAACCAGTGAGAGACTAGCTGGAGGTGCCTGGACGGGCAAATATAACTCTTATTTCCGACCAGGAAGAGGAATTAACCAAAGGCTCAGCGTGCCATGCCGGAACGACACTAGGGCCTGAAGCAATCCTGCGGTGTTGCGGCCAGCTCACAAGAAAGCGAGTTGAAGAAAGGAGCTCAGGGGCACTGTAATTCACAAACCTGCAGAGTTATAAATGACAGCTATCGTCCAAAAATATATTGAAGTAAGGCTGCCAAGAGGACTTGAAAGCGGGGCAGAATTGCAGGAAACCGATTTCAGGAGGTAGACTGGAATTGCATGTAAAGCATAGGAAAAGAGGCAGAACGTCCACAATGATGCACTTGGCCAAAAAGGGCGTATGCGTTTTTTCCTGAATATATTCAGGAAAAAACGCATACGCCCTTTTTGGCCAACCAAGCAAGCTTGCAAAGGGAATCTGCAGTACAATGAAGTCTCACTGCCCCCCAGTCAAAAGGGCCATCTGAAAAAAGTTTAAAATCCAGAAAGCCCGGACAGGCCATGGAGAACTGGGAGCCTTGTTATGCTGATGGGCGGGATGTAAATTGCCAACAGCCACTCTGGAGAAGTGTATGGTGTTTCCTGAAACATCTAAAAAACAAAGCAACAGAGCCTAGGGCACTTCCACTTATGGTCCTATAGCTTAGGGAAATTAAAATCAAAAAGACACAGCCACCCCAAAGTTTGGGATGGCTCTGTTTACAAGAACCTCATTTACAGTACAAATTCAATACCACAGAAGGTGAAAAATGGATAAAGAATTTGTGGTACTTACGTACAATGCAATATCACTCAGCAATGAAATCTATATCATCAGGCCCGTAGCAGCATAATGAGTGGATTCAGGTACGATGATTCTAAGTGAGATAAGTCACACAGAAAGAGAAACATCATAAGATATCACTACTACACGGAATGAAAACTTGGCTACACAGAAACTGAATTACAAAACAGAACACGGTCTCAAATGTAGAAAACCAACTTATGCTTTCTTAAGGGGAAAGGTGAGTTGGGGTTCTGCATAAAACCAGAGATTGAAATTAGCACAGATACCATTCCATAAGCCAAATATGTAATAGACAAGAGCTACTCCTTGCTCAACGAAGTGGACTCTACACCCCATATTAATCGCCTAAGAATATACCTGACTAGTAATAATCTTAAAACCTATGGATTTATATGTCTCCAAAAGAGAATCAAGCATGTGTACAGCGGCATAAACGCAGCAGTGATAGGATTGGTGAGGTTTGATGAGCAAATGCAGACCCTTTGAAGTCATATTTCATGCTAGCCATTCCATGGGTCTCAACTCTCCAGGTTTAAGGGATTCTTCCTTCAGCTAAAACATGCATGTGGAACCCAGAGTATGATCCACCGTGTGATCGGGAAACGTGTTCAAATGTGTCTCAGATTTTCTCCGCTGGTACTTGGGTGCAACATTCCAGACGCTTTACTAAAACTCTCCCCACTTGGAGAGTCAGTGCCTTTAACCTCCTGTTTGGCCCAGTTTGCAATTTCTGCGGAAAATGAACAGGAATAGGGAGAACCAATGAGAGACTAGCTGGAGGTGTCTGGATGGGCAAATGTAACTCTCATTTCCCACCAGGAAGAGGAATTAACCAAAGGCTCAGCGTGCCATGCCGGAACCACACTAGGGCCTGAAGCAATCCTGCGGTGTTGCGGCCAGCTCACAAGAAAGCGAGTTGAAGAAAGGAGCTCAGGGGCACTGTAATTCACAAACCTGCAGAGTTATAAATGACAGCTATCGTCCAAAAATATATTGAAGTAAGGCTGCCAAGAGGACTTGAAAGCGGGGCAGAATTGCAGGAAACCGATTTCAGGAGGTAGACTGGAATTGCATGTAAAGCATAGGAAAAGAGGCAGAACGTCCACAATGATGCACTTGGCCAAAAAGGGCATATGCGTTTTTTCCTGAATATATTCAGGAAAAAACGCATACGCCCTTTTTGGCCAACCAAGCAAGCTTGCAAAGGAAATCTGCACTACAATGAAGTCTCACTGCCCCCCGGTCAAAAGGGACATCTGAAAAAAGTGTAAAATCCAGAAAGGCAGGACAGGCCATGGAGAACTGGGAGCCTTGTTATGCTGATGGGCGGGATGTAAATTGCCAACAGCCACTCTGGAGAAGTGTATGGTGTTTCCTGAAACATCTAAAAAACAAAGCAACAGAGCCTAGGGCACTTCCACTTATGGTCGTATAGCTTAGGGAAATTAAAATCAAAAAAACACAGCCACCCCAAAGTTTGGGACGGCTCTGCTTACAAGAACCTCGTTTACGGTACAAGTTCAATATCACAGAAAGCGAAAAATGGATAAAGAAGTTGTGGTACTTACGTACAATGCAATATCACTCAGCAATGAAATCTATGTCATCAGGCCCATAGCAGCATAATGAGTGGATTCAGGTACGATGATTCTAAGTGAGATAAGTCACACAGAAAAAGAAACATCATAAGATATCACTAATACACGGAATGTAAACTTGGCTACACAGGAACTGAATTACAAAACAGAACAAGGTCTCAAATGTAGAAAACCAACTTATGCTTGCTTAAGGGGAAAGGTGAGTTGGGGTGCTGCATAAAACCAGGATTGAAATTATCACAGATACCGTTCCATAAGCCAAATATGTAATAGACAAGAGCTACTCCTTGCTCAACGAAGAGGACTCAACACCCCATATTAAACGTCTAAGAATATACCTGACTAGGAAGAATCTTAAAACCTATGGATTTATATGTCTCCGAAAGAGAATCAAGGGTGTGTACAGTGGCATAAGCGCAGCAGTGATAGGATTGGTGAGGTTCGGTGAGCAAATGCAGACCCTTTGAAGTCATATTGCATGGTACCCATTCCATGGGTCTCAACTCTCCAGGTTTAAGGGATTCTTCCTTCAGCTAAAACATGCATGTGGAACCCAGAGTATGATCCACCGTGTGATCGGGAAACGTGTTCAAATGTGTCAGATTTCGTCCCCTGGTACTCGGGTGCAACATTCCAGACGCTTTACTAACACTCTCCTCACTTGGAGAGTCAGTGCCTTTAACCTCCTGTTTGGTCCAGTTTGCAATTTCTGCGGAAAATGAACAGGAATAGGGAGAACCAATGAGAGACTAGCTGGAGGTGTCTGGACGGGCAAATTTAACTCTCATTTCCCACCAGGAAGAGGAATTAACCAAAGGCTCAGCGTGCCATGCCGGAACCACACTAGGGCCTGAAGCAATCCTGCGGTGTTGCGGCCAGCTCACAAGAAAGCGAGTTGAAGAAAGGAGCTCAGGGGCACTGTAATTCACAAACCTGCAGAGTTAAAAATGACAGCTATCGTCCAAAAATATATTGAAGTAAGGCTGCCAAGAGGACTTGAAAGCAGGGCAGAATTGCAGGAAACCGATTTCAGGAGGTAGACTGGAATTGCATGTAAAGCATAGGAAAAGAGGCAGAACGTCCACAATGATGCACTTGGCCAAAAAGGGCGTATGCGTTTTTTCCTGAATATATTCAGGAAAAAACGCATACGCCCTTTTTGGCCAACCAAGCAAGCTTGCAAAGGAAATCTGCACTACAATGAACTCTCACTGCCCCCTGGTCAAAAGGGCCATCTGAAAAAAGTATAAAATCCAGAAAGGCAGGACAGGCCATGGAGAACTGGGAGCCTTGTTATGCTGATCGGCGGGATGTAAATTGCCAACAGCCACTCTGGAGAAGTGTATGGTGTTTCCTGAAACATCTAAAAAACAAAGCAACAGAGCCTAGGGCACTTCCACTTATGGTCCTATAGCTTAGGGAAATTAAAATCAAAAAGACACAGCCACCCCAAAGTTTGGGACGGCTCTGTTTACAAGAACCTCATTTACAGTACAAATTCAATATCACAGAAGGTGAAAAATGGATAAAGAATTTGTGGTACTTACGTACAATGCAATATCACTCAGCAATGAAATCTATATCATCAGGCCCGTAGCAGCATAATGAGTGGATTCAGGTACGATGATTCTAAGTGAGATAAGTCACACAGAAAAAGAAACATCATAAGATATCACTACTACACGGAATGAAAACTTGGCCACACAGAAACTGAATTACAAAACAGAACACGGTCTCAAATGTAGAAAACCAACTTATGCTTGCTTAAGGGGAAAGGTGAGTTGGGGTTCTGCATAAAACCAGAGATTGAAATTAGCACAGATACCATTCCATAAGCCAAATATGTAATAGACAAGAGCTACTCCTTGCTCAACGAAGTGGACTCTACACCCCATATTAATCGCCTAACAATATACCTGACTAGTAATAATCTTAAAACCTATGGATTTATATGTCTCCAAAAGAGAATCAAGCATGTGTACAGCGGCATAAACGCAGCAGTGATAGGATTGGTGAGGTTTGATGAGCAAATGCAGACCCTTTGAAGTCATATTGCATGGTAGCCATTCCATGGGTCTCAACTCTCCAGGTTTAAGGGATTCTTCCTTCAGCTAAAACATGCATGTGGAACCCAGAGTATGATCCACCGTGTGATCGGGAAACGTGTTCAAATGTGTCTCAGTTTTTGTCCCCTGGTACTCGGGTGCAACATTCCAGACGCTTTACTAACACTCTCCCCACTTGGAGAGTCAGTGCCTTTAACCTCCTGTTTGGCCCAGTTTGCAATTTCTGTGGAAAATGAACAGGAATAGGGAGAACCAATGAGAGACTAGCTGGAGGTGTCTGGATGGGCAAATTTAACTCTCATTTCCAACCAGGAAGAGGAATTAACCAAAGGCTCAGCGTGCCATGCCAGAACCACACTAGGGCCTGAAGCAATCCTGCGGTGTTGCGGCCAGCTCACAAGAAAGTGTGTTGAAGAAAGGAGCTCAGGGGCATTGTAATTCACAAACCTGCAGAGTTAAAAATGACAGCTATCGTCCAAAAATATATTGAAGTAAGGCTGCCAAGAGGACTTGAAAGCGGGGCAGGATTGCAGGAAACCGATTTCAGGAGGTAGACTGGAATTGCATGTAAAGCATAGGAAAAGAGGCAGAACGTCCACAATGATGCACTTGGCCAAAAAGGGCGTATGCGTTTTTTCCTGAATATATTCAGGAAAAAACGCATACGCCCTTTTTGGCCAACCAAGCAAGCTTGCAAAGGAAATCTGCACTACAATGAAGTCTCACTGCCCCCGGTCAAAAGGGCCATCTGAAAAAAGTGTAAAATCCAGAATGGCAGGACAGGCCATGGAGAACTGGGAGCCTTGTTATGCTGATGGGCGGGATGTAAATTGCCAACAGCCACTCTGGAGAAGTGTATGGTGTTTCCTGAAACATCTAAAAAACAAAGCAACAGAGGCTAAGGCACTTCCACTTATGGTCCTATAGCTTAGGGAAATTAAAATCAAAAAGACACAGCCACCCCAAAGTTTGGGACGGCTCTGTTTACAAGAACCTCATTTACAGTACAAATTCAATATCACAGAAGGTGTAAAATGGATAAAGAATTTGTGGTACTTACGTACAATGCAATATCACTCAGCAATGAAATCTATATCATCAGGCCCGTAGCAGCATAATGAGTGGATTCAGGTACGATGATTCTAAGTGAGATAAGTCACACAGAAAAAGAAACATCATAAGATATCACTACTACACGGAATGTAAACTTGGCTACACAGAAACTGAATTACAAAACAGAACACGGTCTCAAATGTAGAAAACCAACTTATGCTTGCTTAAGGGGAAAGGTGAGTTGGGGTTCTGCATAAAACCAGAGATTGAAATTAGCACAGATACCATTCCATAAGCCAAATATGTAATAGACAAGAGCTACTCCTTGCTCAACGAAGTGGACTCTACACCCCATATTAATCGCATAAGAATATACCTGACTAGTAATAATCTTAAAACCTATGGATTTATATGTCTCCAAAAGAGAATCAAGCATGTGTACAGCGGCATAAACGCAGCAGTGATAGGATTGGTGAGGTTTGATGAGCAAATGCAGACCCTTTGAAGTCATATTGCATGCTAGCCATTCCATGGGTCTCAACTCTCCAGGTTTAAGGGATTCTTCCTTCAGCTAAAACATGCATGTGGAACCCAGAGTATGATCCACCATGTGATCAGGAAACGTGTTCAAATGTGTCTCAGATTTTCTCCGCTGGTACTTGGGTGCAACATTCCAGACGCTTTACTAAAACTCTCCCCACTTGGAGAGTCAGTGCCTTTAACCTCCTGTTTGGCCCAGTTTGCAATTTCTGCAGAAAATGAACAGGAATAGGGAGAACCAATGAGAGACTAGCTGGAGGTGTCTGGACGGGCAAATGTAACTCTCATTTCCCACCAGGAAGAGGAATTAACCAAAGGCTCAGCGTGCCATGCCGGAACCACACTAGGGCCTGAAGCAATCCTGCGGTGTTGCGGCCAGCTCACAAGAAAGCGAGTTGAAGAAAGGAGCTCAGGGGCACTGTAATTCACAAACCTGCAGAGTTAAAAATGACAGCTATCGTCCAAAAATATATTGAAGTAAGGCTGCCAAGAGGACTTGAAAGCGGGGCAGAATTGCAGGAAACCGATTTCAGGAGGTAGACAGGAATTGCATGTAAAGCATAGGAAAAGAGGTAGAACGTCCACAATGATGCACTTGGCCAAAAAGGGCGTATGCGTTTTTTTCTGAATATATTCAGGAAAAAACGCATACGCCCTTTTTGGCCAACCAAGCAAGCTTGCAAAGGAAATCTGCACTACAATGAAGTCTCACTGCCCCCCGGTCAAAAGGGCCATCTGAAAAAAGTGTAAAATCCAGAAAGGCAGGACAGGCCATGGAGAACTGGGAGCCTTGTTATGCTGATGGGCGGGATGTAAATTGCCAACAGCCACTCTGGAGAAGTGTATGGTGTTTCCTGAAACATCTAAAAAACAAAGCAACAGAGCCTAGGGCACTTCCACTTATGGTCCTATAGCTTAGGGAAATTAAAATCAAAAAGACACAGCCACCCCAAAGTTTGGGACGGCTCTGTTTACAAGAACCTCATTTACAGTACAAATTCAATATCACAGAAGGTGAAAAATGGATAAAGAATTTGTGGTACTTACGTACAATGCAATATCACTCAGCAATGAAATCTATATCATCAGGCCCGTAGCAGCATAATGACTGGATTCAGGTACGATGATTCTAAGTGAGATAAGTCACACAGAAAAAGAAACATCATAAGATATCACTACTACACGGAATGTAAACTTGGCTACACAGAAACTGAATTACAAAACAGAACACGGTCTCAAATGTAGAAAACCAACTTATGCTTGCTTAAGGGGAAAGGTGAGTTGGGGTTCTGCATAAAACCAGAGATTGAAATTAGCACAGATACCATTCCATAAGCCAAATATGTAATAGACAAGAGCTACTCCTTGCTCAACGAAGTGGACTCTACACCCCATATTAATCGCCTAAGAATATACCTGACTAGTAATAATCTTAAAACCTATGGATTTATATGTCTCCAAAAGAGAATCAAGCATGTGTACAGCAGCATAAACGCAGCAGTGATAGGATTGGTGAGGTTTGATGAGCAAATGCAGACCCTTTGAAGTCATATTGCATGCCAGCCATTCCATGGGTCTCAACTCTCCAGGTTTAAGGGATTCTTCCTTCAGCTAAAACATGCATGTGAAACCCAGAGTATGATCCACCGTGTGATCGGGAAACGTGTTCAAATGTGTCTCAGATTTTCTCCGCTGGTACTTGGGTGCAACATTCCAGACGCTTTACTAAAACTCTCCCCACTTGGAGAGTCAGTGCCTTTAACCTCCTGTTTGGCCCAGTTTGCAATTTCTGCGGAAAATGAACAGGAATAGGGAGAACAAATGAGAGACTAGCTGGAGGTGTCTGGATTGGCAAATTTAACTCTCATTTCCCACCAGGAAGAGGAATTAACCAAAGGCTCAGCGTGCCATGCCGGAACCACACTAGGGCCTGAAGCAATCCTGCAGTGTTGCGGCCAGCTCACAAGAAAGCGAGTTGAAGAAAGGAGCTCAGGGGCACTGTAATTCACAAACCTGCAGAGTTATAAATGACAGCTATCGTCCAAAAATATATTGAAGTAAGGCTGCCAAGAGGACTTGAAAGCGGGGCAGAATTGCAGGAAACCGATTTCAGGAGGTAGACTGGAATTGCATGTAAAGCATAGGAAAAGAGGCAGAACGTCCACAATGATGCACTTGGCCAAAAAGGGCGTATGCGTTTTTTCCTGAATATATTCAGGAAAAAACGCATACGCCCTTTTTGGCCAACCAAGCAAGCTTGCAAAAGAAATCTGCACTACAATGAAGTCTCACTGCCCCCCAGTCAAAAGGGCCATCTGAAAAAAGTGTAAAATCCAGAAAGTCCGGACAGGCCATGGAGAACTGGGAGACTTGTTATGCTGATGGGCGGGATGTAAATTGCCAACAGCCACTCTGGAGAAGTGTATGGTGTTTCCTGAAACATCTAAAAAACAAAGCATCAGAGCCTAGGGCACTTCCACTTATGGTCCTATAGCTTAGGGAAATTAAAATCAAAAAAACACAGCCACCCCAAAGTTTGGGACGGCTCTGTTTACAAGAACCTCGTTTACGGTACAAGTTCAATATCACAGAAAGCGAAAAATGGATAAAGAAGTTGTGGTACTTACGTACAATGCAATATCACTCAGCAATGAAATCTATGTCATCAGGCCCATAGCAGCATAATGAGTGGATTCAGGTACGATGATTCTAAGTGAGATAAGTCACACAGAAAAAGAAACATCATAAGATATCACTAATACACGGAATGTAAACTTGGCTACACAGGAACTGAATTACAAAACAGAACAAGGTCTCAAATGTAGAAAACCAACTTATGCTTGCTTAAGGGGAAAGGTGAGTTGGGGTGCTGCATAAAACCAGAGATTGAAATTAGCACAGATACCGTTCCATAAGCCAAATATGTAATAGACAAGAGCTACTCCTTGCTCAACGAAGAGGACTCAACACCCCATATTAAACGTCTAAGAATATACCTGACTAGGAAGAATCTTAAAACCTATGGATTTATATGTCTCCGAAAGAGAATCAAGGGTGTGTACAGTGGCATAAGCGCAGCAGTGATAGGATTGGTGAGGTTCGGTGAGCCAATGCAGAACCTTTGAAGTCATATTGCATGGTACCCATTCCATGGGTCTCAACTCTCCAGGTTTAAGGGATTCTTCCTTCAGCTAAAACATGCATGTGGAACCCAGAGTATGATCCACCATGTGATCGGGAAACGTGTTCAAATGTGTCTCAGGTTTTGTCCCCTGGTACTCGGGTGCAACATTCCAGACGCTTTACTAACACTCTCCCCACTTGGAGAGTCAGTGCCTTTAACCTCCTGTTTGGCCCAGTTTGCAATATTTGCGGAAGATGAACAGGAATAGGGAGAACCAGTGAGAGACTAGCTGGAGGTGCCTGGACGGGCAAATATAACTCTTATTTCCGACCAGGAAGAGGAATTAACCAAAGGCTCAGCGTGCCATGCCGGAACGACACTAGGGCCTGAAGCAATCCTGCGGTGTTGCGGCCAGCTCACAAGAAAGCGAGTTGAAGAAAGGAGCTCAGGGGCACTGTAATTCACAAACCTGCAGAGTTATAAATGACAGCTATCGTCCAAAAATATATTGAAGTAAGGCTGCCAAGAGGACTTGAAAGCGGGGCAGAATTGCAGGAAACCGATTTCAGGAGGTAGACTGGAATTGCATGTAAAGCATAGGAAAAGAGGCAGAACGTCCACAATGATGCACTTGGCCAAAAAGGGCGTATGCGTTTTTTCCTGAATATATTCAGGAAAAAACGCATACGCCCTTTTTGGCCAACCAAGCAAGCTTGCAAAGGGAATCTGCAGTACAATGAAGTCTCACTGCCCCCCAGTCAAAAGGGCCATCTGAAAAAAGTTTAAAATCCAGAAAGCCCGGACAGGCCATGGAGAACTGGGAGCCTTGTTATGCTGATGGGCGGGATGTAAATTGCCAACAGCCACTCTGGAGAAGTGTATGGTGTTTCCTGAAACATCTAAAAAACAAAGCAACAGAGCCTAGGGCACTTCCACTTATGGTCCTATAGCTTAGGGAAATTAAAATCAAAAAGACACAGCCACCCCAAAGTTTGGGATGGCTCTGTTTACAAGAACCTCATTTACAGTACAAATTCAATACCACAGAAGGTGAAAAATGGATAAAGAATTTGTGGTACTTACGTACAATGCAATATCACTCAGCAATGAAATCTATATCATCAGGCCCGTAGCAGCATAATGAGTGGATTCAGGTACGATGATTCTAAGTGAGATAAGTCACACAGAAAAAGAAACATCATAAGATATCACTACTACACGGAATGAAAACTTGGCTACACAGAAACTGAATTACAAAACAGAACACGGTCTCAAATGTAGAAAACCAACTTATGCTTTCTTAAGGGGAAAGGTGAGTTGGGGTTCTGCATAAAACCAGAGATTGAAATTAGCACAGATACCATTCCATAAGCCAAATATGTAATAGACAAGAGCTACTCCTTGCTCAACGAAGTGGACTCTACACCCCATATTAATCGCCTAAGAATATACCTGACTAGTAATAATCTTAAAACCTATGGATTTATATGTCTCCAAAAGAGAATCAAGCATGTGTACAGCGGCATAAACGCAGCAGTGATAGGATTGGTGAGGTTTGATGAGCAAATGCAGACCCTTTGAAGTCATATTTCATGCTAGCCATTCCATGGGTCTCAACTCTCCAGGTTTAAGGGATTCTTCCTTCAGCTAAAACATGCATAGGGAACCCAGAGTATGATCCACCGTGTGATCGGGAAACGTGTTCAAATGTGTCTCAGATTTTCTCCGCTGGTACTTGGGTGCAACATTCCAGACGCTTTACTAAAACTCTCCCCACTTGGAGAGTCAGTGCCTTTAACCTCCTGTTTGGCCCAGTTTGCAATTTCTGCGGAAAATGAACAGGAATAGGGAGAACCAATGAGAGACTAGCTGGAGGTGTCTGGATGGGCAAATGTAACTCTCATTTCCCACCAGGAAGAGGAATTAACCAAAGGCTCAGCGTGCCATGCCGGAACCACACTAGGGCCTGAAGCAATCCTGCGGTGTTGCGGCCAGCTCACAAGAAAGCGAGTTGAAGAAAGGAGCTCAGGGGCACTGTAATTCACAAACCTGCAGAGTTATAAATGACAGCTATCGTCCAAAAATATATTGAAGTAAGGCTGCCAAGAGGACTTGAAAGCGGGGCAGAATTGCAGGAAACCGATTTCAGGAGGTAGACTGGAATTGCATGTAAAGCATAGGAAAAGAGGCAGAACGTCCACAATGATGCACTTGGCCAAAAAGGGCATATGCGTTTTTTCCTGAATATATTCAGGAAAAAACGCATACGCCCTTTTTGGCCAACCAAGCAAGCTTGCAAAGGAAATCTGCACTACAATGAAGTCTCACTGCCCCCCGGTCAAAAGGGCCATCTGAAAAAAGTGTAAAATCCAGAAAGGCAGGACAGGCCATGGAGAACTGGGAGCCTTGTTATGCTGATGGGCGGGATGTAAATTGCCAACAGCCACTCTGGAGAAGTGTATGGTGTTTCCTGAAACATCTAAAAAACAAAGCAACAGAGCCTAGGGCACTTCCACTTATGGTCGTATAGCTTAGGGAAATTAAAATCAAAAAAACACAGCCACCCCAAAGTTTGGGACGGCTCTGTTTACAAGAACCTCGTTTACGGTACAAGTTCAATATCACAGAAAGCGAAAAATGGATAAAGAAGTTGTGGTACTTACGTACAATGCAATATCACTCAGCAATGAAATCTATGTCATCAGGCCCATAGCAGCATAATGAGTGGATTCAGGTACGATGATTCTAAGTGAGATAAGTCACACAGAAAAAGAAACATCATAAGATATCACTAATACACGGAATGTAAACTTGGCTACACAGGAACTGAATTACAAAACAGAACAAGGTCTCAAATGTAGAAAACCAACTTATGCTTGCTTAAGGGGAAAGGTGAGTTGGGGTGCTGCATAAAACCAGGATTGAAATTATCACAGATACCGTTCCATAAGCCAAATATGTAATAGACAAGAGCTACTCCTTGCTCAACGAAGAGGACTCAACACCCCATATTAAACGTCTAAGAATATACCTGACTAGGAAGAATCTTAAAACCTATGGATTTATATGTCTCCGAAAGAGAATCAAGGGTGTGTACAGTGGCATAAGCGCAGCAGTGATAGGATTGGTGAGGTTCGGTGAGCAAATGCAGACCCTTTGAAGTCATATTGCATGGTACCCATTCCATGGGTCTCAACTCTCCAGGTTTAAGGGATTCTTCCTTCAGCTAAAACATGCATGTGGAACCCAGAGTATGATCCACCGTGTGATCGGGAAACGTGTTCAAATGTGTCAGATTTCGTCCCCTGGTACTCGGGTGCAACATTCCAGACGCTTTACTAACACTCTCCTCACTTGGAGAGTCAGTGCCTTTAACCTCCTGTTTGGTCCAGTTTGCAATTTCTGCGGAAAATGAACAGGAATAGGGAGAACCAATGAGAGACTAGCTGGAGGTGTCTGGACGGACAAATTTAACTCTCATTTCCCACCAGGAAGAGGAATTAACCAAAGGCTCAGCGTGCCATGCCGGAACCACACTAGGGCCTGAAGCAATCCTGCGGTGTTGCGGCCAGCTCACAAGAAAGCGAGTTGAAGAAAGGAGCTCAGGGGCACTGTAATTCACAAACCTGCAGAGTTAAAAATGACAGCTATCGTCCAAAAATATATTGAAGTAAGGCTGCCAAGAGGACTTGAAAGCAGGGCAGAATTGCAGGAAACCGATTTCAGGAGGTAGACTGGAATTGCATGTAAAGCATAGGAAAAGAGGCAGAACGTCCACAATGATGCACTTGGCCAAAAAGGGCGTATGCGTTTTTTCCTGAATATATTCAGGAAAAAACGCATACGCCCTTTTTGGCCAACCAAGCAAGCTTGCAAAGGAAATCTGCACTACAATGAACTCTCACTGCCCCCTGGTCAAAAGGGCCATCTGAAACAAGTATAAAATCCAGAAAGGCAGGACAGGCCATGGAGAACTGGGAGCCTTGTTATGCTGATCGGCGGGATGTAAATTGCCAACAGCCACTCTGGAGAAGTGTATGGTGTTTCCTGAAACATCTAAAAAACAAAGCAACAGAGCCTAGGGCACTTCCACTTATGGTCCTATAGCTTAGGGAAATTAAAATCAAAAAGACACAGCCACCCCAAAGTTTGGGACGGCTCTGTTTACAAGAACCTCATTTACAGTACAAATTCAATATCACAGAAGGTGAAAAATGGATAAAGAATTTGTGGTACTTACGTACAATGCAATATCACTCAGCAATGAAATCTATATCATCAGGCCCGTAGCAGCATAATGAGTGGATTCAGGTACGATGATTCTAAGTGAGATAAGTCACACAGAAAAAGAAACATCATAAGATATCACTACTACACGGAATGTAAACTTGGCTACACAGAAACTGAATTACAAAACAGAACACGGTCTCAAATGTAGAAAACCAACTTATGCTTGCTTAAGGGGAAAGGTGAGTTGGGGTTCTGCATAAAACCAGAGATTGAAATTAGCACAGATACCATTCCATAAGCCAAATATGTAATAGACAAGAGCTACTCCTTGCTCAACGAAGTGGACTCTACACCCCATATTAATCGCCTAAGAATATACCTGACTAGTAATAATCTTAAAACCTATGGATTTATATGTCTCCAAAAGAGAATCAAGCATGTGTACAGCGGCATAAACGCAGCAGTGATAGGATTGGTGAGGTTTGATGAGCAAATGCAGACCCTTTGAAGTCATATTGCATGGTAGCCATTCCATGGGTCTCAACTCTCCAGGTTTAAGGGATTCTTCCTTCAGCTAAAACATGCATGTGGAACCCAGAGTATGATCCACCGTGTGATCGGGAAACGTGTTCAAATGTGTCTCAGATTTTCTCCGCTGGTACTTGGGTGCAACATTCCAGACGCTTTACTAAAACTCTCCCCACTTGGAGAGTCAGTACCTTTAACCTCCTGTTTGGCCCAGTTTGCCATTTCTGCGGAAAATGAACAGGAATAGGGAGAGCCAATGAGAGACTAGCTGGAGGTGTCTGGATGGGCAAATGTAACTCTCATTTCCCACCAGGAAGAGGAATTAACCAAAGGCTCAGCGTGCCATGCCGGAACCACACTACGGCCTGAAGCAATCCTGCGGTGTTGCGGCCAGCTCACAAGAAAGCGAGTTGAAGAAAGGAGCTCAGGGGCACTGTAATTCACAAACCTGCAGAGTTAAAAATGACAGCTATCGTCCAAAAATATATTGAAGTAAGGCTGCCAAGAGGACTTGAAAGCGGGGCAGAATTGCAGGAAACCGATTTCAGGAGGTAGACTGGAATTGCATGTAAAGCATAGGAAAAGAGGCAGAACGTCCACAATGATGCACTTGGCCAAAAAGGGCGTATGCGTTTTTTCCTGAATATATTCAGGAAAAAACGCATACGCCCTTTTTGGCCAACCAAGCAAGCTTGCAAAGAAATCTGCACTACAATGAAGTCTCACTGCCCCCCGGTCAAAAGGGCCATCTGAAAAAAGTATAAAATCCAGAAAGGCAGGACAGGCCATGGAGAACTGGGAGCCTTGTTATGCTGATGGGCGGGATGTAAATTGCCAACAGCCACTCTGGAGAAGTGTATGGTGTTTCCTGAAACATCTAAAAAACAAAGCAACAGAGCCTAGGGCACTTCCACTTATGGTCCTATAGCTTAGGGAAATTAAAATCAAAAAGACACAGCCACCCCAAAGTTTGGGACGGCTCTGTTTACAAGAACCTCGTTTACGGTACAAGTTCAATATCACAGAAAGCGAAAAATGGATAAAGAAGTTGTGGTACTTACGTACAATGCAATATCACTCAGCAATGAAATCTATGTCATCAGTCCCGTAGCAGCATAATGAGTGGATTCAGGTACGATGATTCTAAGTGAAATAAGTCACACAGAAAAAGAAACATCATAAGATATCACTACTACACGGAATGTAAACTTGGCTACACAGGAACTGAATTACAAAACAGAACAGGGTCTCAAATGTAGAAAACCAACTTATGCTTGCTTAAGGGCAAAGGTGAGTTGGGGTGCTGCATAAAACCAGAGATTGAAATTAGCACAGATACCGTTCCATAAGCCAAATATGTAATAGACAAGAGCTACTCCTTGCTCAACGAAGTGGACTCTACACCCCATATTAAACGCCTAAGAATATACCTGACTAGTAAGAATCTTAAAACCTATGGATTTATATGTCTCTGAAAGAGAATGAAGCGTGTGTACAGTGCATTAGCGCAGCAGTGATAGGATTGGTGAGGTTCGGTGAGCCAATGCAGACCCTTTGAAGTCATATTGCATGGTACCCATGCCAAGGGTCTCAACTCTCCAGGTTTAAGGGATTCTTCCTTCAGCTAAAACATGCATGTGGAACCCAGAGTATGATCCACCGTGTGATCGGGAAACGTGTTCAAATGTGTCTCAGGTTTCGTCCCCTGGTACTCGGGTGCAACATTCCAGACGCTTTACTAACACTCTCCCCACTTGGAGAGTCAGTGCCTTTAACCTCCTGTTTGGCCCAGTTTGCAAATTCTTTGAAAGTTGAACAGGAATAGGGAGAACCAATGAGAGACTAGCTGGAGGTGTCTGGACGGGCAAATTTAACTCTCATTTCCCACCAGGAAGAGGAATTAACCAAAGGCTCAGCGTGCCATGCCGGAACGACACTAGGGCCTGAAGCAATCCTGCGGTGTTGCGGCCAGCTCACAAGAAAGCGAGTTGAAGAAAGGAGCTCAGAGGCACTGTAATTCACAAACATGCAGAGTTATAAATGACAGCTATCATCCAAAAATATATTGAAGTAAGGCTGCCAAGAGGACTTGAAAGCGGGGCAGAATTGCAGGAAACCGATTTCAGGAGGTAGACTGGAATTGCATGTAAAGCATAGGAAAAGAGGCAGAACGTCCACAATGATGCACTTGGCCAAAAAGGGCGTATGCGTTTTTTCCTGAATATATTCAGGAAAAAACGCATACGCACTTTTTGGCCAACCAAGCAAGCTTGCAAAGGAAATCTGCACTACAATGAAGTCTCACTGCCCCCCGGTCAAAAGGGCCATCTGAAAAAAGTGTAAAATCCAGAAAGGCAGGACAGGCCATGGAGACGTGGGAGCCTTGTTATGCTGATGGGCGGGATGTAAATTGCCAACAGCCACTCTGGAGAAGTGTATGGTGTTTCCTGAAACATCTAAAAAACAAAGCAACAGAGCCTAGGGCACTTCCACTTATGGTCCTATAGCTTAGGGAAATTAAAATCAAAAAGACACAGCCACCCCAATGTTTGGGACGGCTCTGTTTACAAGAACCTCGTTTACGGTACAAGTTCAATATCACAGAAAGCGAAAAATGGATAAAGAAGTGGTGGTACTTACGTACAATGCAATATCACTCAGCAATGAAATCTATGTCATCAGGCCCGTAGCAGCATAATGAGTGGATTCAGGTACGATGATTCTAAGTGAGATAAGTCACACAGAAAAAGAAACATCATAAGATATCACTACTACACGGAATGTAAACTTGGCTACACAGGAACTGAATTACAAAACAGAACAGGGTCTCAAATGTAGAAAACCAACTTATGCTTGCTTAAGGGGAAAGGTGAGTTGGGGTGCTGCATAAAACCAGAGATTGAAATTAGCACAGATACCGTTCCATAAGCCAAATAGGTAATAGACAAGAGCTACTCCTTGCTCAACGAAGAGGACTCAACACCCCATATTAAACGTCTAAGAATATACCTGACTAGGAAGAATCTTAAAATCTATGGATTTATATGTCTCCGAAAGAGAATCAAGCGTGTGTACAGCGGCATAAGCGCAGCAGTGATAGGATTGGTGAGGTTCGGTGAGCCAATGCAGAACCTTTGAAGTCATATTGCATGGTACCCATTCCATGGGTCTCAACTCTCCAGGTTTAAGGGATTCTTCCTTCAGCTAAAACATGCATGTGGAACCCAGAGTATGATCCACCATGTGATCGGGAAACGTGTTCAAATATTTCTCAGGTTTCGTCCCCTGGTACTCGGGTGCAACATTCCAGACGCTTTACTAACACTCTCCCCACTTGGAGAGTCAGTGCCTTTAACCTCCTGTTTGGCCCAGTTTGCCATTTCTGCGGAAAATGAACAGGAATAGGGAGAACCAATGAGAGACTAGCTGGAGGTGCCTGGACGGGCAAATTTAACTCTCATTTCCCACCAGGAAGAGGAATTAACCAAAGGCTCAGCGTGTCATGCCGGAACCACACTAGGGCCTGAAGCAATCCTGCGGTGTTGCGGCCAGCTCACAAGAAAGCGAGTTGAAGAAAGGAGCTTAGGGGCACTGTAATTCACAAACCTGCAGAGTTATAAATGACAGCTATCGTCCAAAAATATATTGAAGTAAGGCTGCCAAGAGGACTTGAAAGCGGGGCAGAATTGCAGGAAACCGATTTCAGGAGGTAGACTGGAATTACATGTAAAGCATAGGAAAAGAGGCAGAACGTCCACAATGATGCACTTGGCCAAAAAGGGCGTATGTGTTTTTTCCTGAATATATTCAGGAAAAAACGCATACGCCCTTTTTGGCCAACCAAGCAAGCTTGCAAAGGAAATCTGCAGTACAATGAAGTCTCACTGCCCCCCGGTCAAAAGGGCCATCTGAAAAATGTGTAAAATCCAGAAAGGCAGGACAGGCCATGGAGAACTGGGAGCCTTGTTATGCTGATGGGCGGGATGTAAATTGCCAACAGCCACTCTGGAGAAGTGTATGGTGTTTCCTGAAACATCTAAAAAACAAAGCAACAGAGCCTAGGGCACTTCCACTTATGGTCGTATAGCTTAGGGAAATTAAAATCAAAAAGACACAGCCACCCCAAAGTTTGGGACGGCTCTGTTTACAAGAACCTCGTTTACGGTACAAGTTCAATATCACAGAAAGCGAAAAATGGATAAAGAAGTTGTGGTACTTACGTACAATGCAATATCACTCAGCAATGAAATCTATGTCATCAGGCCCATAGCAGCATAATGAGTGGATTCAGGTACGATGATTCTAAGTGAGATAAGTCACACAGAAAAAGAAACATCATAAGATATCACTACTACACGGAATGTAAACTTGGCTACACAGGAACTGAATTACAAAACAGAACAAGGTCTCAAATGTAGAAAACCAACTTATGCTTGCTTAAGGGGAAAGGTGAGTTGGGGTGCTGCATAAAACCAGAGATTGAAATTAGCACAGATACCGTTCCATAAGCCAAATATGTAATAGACAAGAGCTACTCCTTGCTCAACGAAGAGGACTCAACACCCCATATTAAACGTCTAAGAATATACCTGACTAGTAAGAATCTTAAAATCTATGGATTTATATGTCTCCGAAAGAGAATCAAGCGTGTGTACAGTGGCATAAGCGCAGCAGTGATAGGATTGGTGAGGTTCGGTGAGCCAATGCAGAACCTTTGAAGTCATATTGAATGGTACCCATTCCATGGGTCTCAACTCTCCAGGTTTAAGGGATTCTTCCTTCAGCTAAAACATGCATGTGGAACCCAGAGTATGATCAACCGTGTGATCGGGAAACGTGTTCAAATGTGTCTCAGTTTTTGTCCCCTGGTACTCGGGTGCAACATTCCAGACGCTTTACTAAAACTCTCCCCACTTGGAGAGTCATTGCCTTTAACCTCCTGTTTGGCCCAGTTTGCAATTTCTGCGGAAAATGAACAGGAATAGGGAGAACCAATGAGAGACTAGCTGGAGGTGTCTGGATGGGCAAATTTAACTCTCATTTCCCACCAGGAAGAGGAATTAACCAAAGGCTCAGCGTGCCATGCCGGAACCACACTAGGGCCTGAAGCAATCCTGCGGTGTTGCGGCCAGCTCACAAGAAAGCGAGTTGAAGAAAGGAGCTCAGGGGCACTGTAATTCACAAACCTGCAGAGTTAAAAATGACAGCTATCGTCCAAAAATATATTGAAGTAAGGCTGCCAAGAGGACTTGAAAGCGGGGCAGAATTGCAGGAATCCGATTTCAGGAGGTAGACTGGAATTGCATGTAAAGCATAGGAAAAGAGGCAGAACGTCCACAATGATGCACTTGGCCAAAAAGGGCATATGCGTTTTTTCCTGAATATATTCAGGAAAAAACGCATACGCCCTTTTTGGCCAACCAAGCAAGCTTGCAAAGGAAATCTGCAGTACAATGAAGTCTCACTGCCCCCCGGTCAAAAGGGCCATCTGAAAAAAGTATAAAATCCAGAAAGGCAGGACAGGCCATGGAGAACTGGGAGCCTTGTTATGCTGATGGGCGGGATGTAAATTGCCAACAGCCACTCTGGAGAAGTGTATGGTGTTTCCTGAAACATCTAAAAAACAAAGCAACAGAGCCTAGGGCACTTCCACTTATGGTCCTATAGCTTAGGGAAATTAAAATCAAAAAGACACAGCCACCCCAAAGTTTGGGCCGGCTCTGTTTACAAGAATCTCTTTTATGGTACAAGTTCAATATCGCAGAAAGTGAAAAATGGATAAAGAAGTTGTGGTACTTACGTACAATGCAATATCACTCAGGAATGAAATCTATGTCATCAGGCCCGTAGCAGCATAATGAGTGGATTCAGGTACGATGATTCTAAGTGACATAAGTCACACAGAAAAAGAAACATCATAAGATATCACTAATACACGGAATGTAAACTTGGCTACACAGGAACTGAATTACAAAACAGAACAGGATCTCAAATGTAGAAAACCAACTTATGCTTGCTTAAGGGGAAAGGTGAGTTGGGGTGCTGCATAAAACCAGAGATTGAAATTAGCACAGATACCATTCCATAAGCCAAATAGGTAATAGACAAGAGCTACTCCTTGCTCAACAAAGTGGACTCAACACCCCATATTAAATGCCTAAGAATATACCTGACTAGTAAGTATCTTAAAACCTATGGATTTATATGTCTCCGAAAGAGTATCAAGCGTGTCTACAGAGGCATAAATGCAGCAGTAATAGGATTGGTGAGGTTCGGTGAGCCAATGCAGA
Organism: Pseudorca crassidens; assembly: GCF_039906515.1. Lineage (NCBI taxonomy): Eukaryota > Metazoa > Chordata > Mammalia > Artiodactyla > Delphinidae > Pseudorca > Pseudorca crassidens. The sequence goes on along the minus strand of NC_090298.1, from coordinate 178,940,995 downwards.
ACCTTTGAAGTCATATTGCATGGTACCCATTCCATGGGTCTCAACTCTCCAGGTTTAAGGGATTCTTCCTTCAGCTAAAACATGCATGTGGAACCCAGAGTATGATCCACCGTGTGATCGGGAAACGTGTTCAAATGTGTCTCAGTTTTTGTCCCCTGGTACTCGGGTGCAACATTCCAGACGCTTTACTAACACTCTCTCCACTTGGAGAGTCAGTGCCTTTAACCTCCTGTTTGGCCCAGTTTGCAATTTCTGCGGAAAATGAACAGGAATAGGGAGAACCAATGAGAGACTAGATGGAGGTGTCTGGACGGGCAAATTTAACTCTCATTTCCCACCAGGAAGAGGAATTAACCAAAGGCTCAGCGTGCCATGCCGGAACCACACTAGGGCCTGAAGCAATCCTGCGGTGTTGCGGCCAGCTCACAAGAAAGCGAGTTGAAGAAAGGAGCTCAGGGGCACTGTAATTCACAAACCTGCAGAGTTATAAATGACAGCTATCGTCCAAAAATATATTGAAGTAAGGCTGCCAAGAGGACTCGAAAGCGGGGCAGAATTGCAGGAATCCGATTTCAGGAGGTAGACTGGAATTGCATGTAAAGCATAGGAAAAGAGGCAGAACGTCCACAATGATGCACTTGGCCAAAAAGGGCGTATGCGTTTTTTCCTGAATATATTCAGGAAAAAACGCATACGTCCTTTTTGGCCAACCAAGCAAGCTTGCAAAGGAAATCTGCACTACCATGAAGTCTCACTGCCCCCCGGTCAAAAGGGCCATCTGAAAAAAGTGTAAAATCCAGAAAGGCAGGACAGGCCATGGAGACGTGGGAGCCTTGTTATGCTGATGGGCGGGATGTAAATTGCCAACAGCCACTCTGGAGAAGTGTATGGTGTTTCCTGAAACATCTAAAAAACAAAGCAACAGAGCCTAGGGCACTTCCACTTATGGTCCTATAGCTTAGGGAAATTAAAATCAAAAAGACACAGCCACCCCAAAGTTTGGGACGGCTCTGTTTACAAGAACCTCATTTACAGTACAAATTCAATATCACAGAAGGTGAAAAATGGATAAAGAATTTGTGGTACTTACGTACAATGCAATATCACTCAGCAATGAAATCTATATCATCAGGCCCGTAGCAGCATAATGAGTGGATTCAGGTACGATGATTCTAAGTGAGATAAGTCACACAGAAAAAGAAACATCATAAGATATCACTACTACACGGAATGTAAACTTGGCTACACAGAAACTGAATTACAAAACAGAACAGGGTCTCAAATGTAGAAAACCAACTTAGGCTTGCTTAAGGGGAAAGGTGAGTTGGGGTTCTGCATAAAACCAGAGATTGAAATTAGCACAGATACCATTCCATAAGCCAAATATGTAATAGACAAGAGCTACTCCTTGCTCAACGAAGTGGACTCTACACCCCATATTAATCGCCTAAGAATATACCTGACTAGTAATAATCTTAAAACCTATGGATTTATATGTCTCCAAAAGAGAATCAAGCATGTGTACAGCGGCATAAACGCAGCAGTGATAGGATTGGTGAGGTTTGATGAGCAAATGCAGACCCTTTGAAGTCATATTGCATGGTAGCCATTCCATGGGTCTCAACTCTCCAGGTTTAAGGGATTCTTCCTTCAGCTAAAACATGCATGTGGAACCCAGAGTATGATCCACCGTGTGATCGGGAAACGTGTTCAAATGTGTCTCAGATTTTCTCCGCTGGTACTTGGGTGCAACATTCCAGACGCTTTACTAAAACTCTCCCCACTTGGAGAGTCAGTACCTTTAACCTCCTGTTTGGCCCAGTTTGCCATTTCTGCGGAAAATGAACAGGAATAGGGAGAACCAATGAGAGACTAGCTGGAGGTGTCTGGATGGGCAAATGTAACTCTCATTTCCCACCAGGAAGAGGAATTAACCAAAGGCTCAGCGTGCCATGCCGGAACCACACTACGGCCTGAAGCAATCCTGCGGTGTTGCGGCCAGCTCACAAGAAAGCGAGTTGAAGAAAGGAGCTCAGGGGCACTGTAATTCACAAACCTGCAGAGTTAAAAATGACAGCTATCGTCCAAAAATATATTGAAGTAAGGCTGCCAAGAGGACTTGAAAGCGGGGCAGAATTGCAGGAAACCGATTTCAGGAGGTAGACTGGAATTGCATGTAAAGCATAGGAAAAGAGGCAGAACGTCCACAATGATGCACTTGGCCAAAAAGGGCGTATGCGTTTTTTCCTGAATATATTCAGGAAAAAACGCATACGCCCTTTTTGGCCAACCAAGCAAGCTTGCAAAGGAAATCTGCACTACAATGAAGTCTCACTGCCCCCCGGTCAAAAGGGCCATCTGAAAAAAGTATAAAATCCAGAAAGGCAGGACAGGCCATGGAGAACTGGGAGCCTTGTTATGCTGATGGGCGGGATGTAAATTGCCAACAGCCACTCTGGAGAAGTGTATGGTGTTTCCTGAAACATCTACAAAACAAAGCAACAGAGCCTAGGGCACTTCCACTTATGGTCCTATAGCTTAGGGAAATTAAAATCAAAAAGACACAGCCACCCCAAAGTTTGGGACGGCTCTGTTTACAAGAACCTCGTTTACGGTACAAGTTCAATATCACAGAAAGCGAAAAATGGATAAAGAAGTTGTGGTACTTACGTACAATGCAATATCACTCAGCAATGAAATCTATGTAATCAGTCCCGTAGCAGCATAATGAGTGGATTCAGGTACGATGATTCTAAGTGAAATAAGTCACACAGAAAAAGAAACATCATAAGATATCACTACTACACGGAATGTAAACTTGGCTACACAGGAACTGAATTACAAAACAGAACAGGGTCTCAAATGTAGAAAACCAACTTATGCTTGCTTAAGGGCAAAGGTGAGTTGGGGTGCTGCATAAAACCAGAGATTGAAATTAGCACAGATACCGTTCCATAAGCCAAATATGTAATAGACAAGAGCTACTCCTTGCTCAACGAAGTGGACTCTACACCCCATATTAAACGCCTAAGAATATACCTGACTAGTAAGAATCTTAAAACCTATGGATTTATATGTCTCTGAAAGAGAATGAAGCGTGTGTACAGTGCATTAGCGCAGCAGTGATAGGATTGGTGAGGTTCGGTGAGCCAATGCAGACCCTTTGAAGTCATATTGCATGGTACCCATGCCAAGGGTCTCAACTCTCCAGGTTTAAGGGATTCTTCCTTCAGCTAAAACATGCATGTGGAACCCAGAGTATGATCCACCGTGTGATCGGGAAACGTGTTCAAATGTGTCTCAGGTTTCGTCCCCTGGTACTCGGGTGCAACATTCCAGACGCTTTACTAACACTCTCCCCACTTGGAGAGTCAGTGCCTTTAACCTCCTGTTTGGCCCAGTTTGCAAATTCTTTGAAAGTTGAACAGGAATAGGGAGAACCAATGAGAGACTAGCTGGAGGTGTCTGGACGGGCAAATTTAACTCTCATTTCCCACCAGGAAGAGGAATTAACCAAAGGCTCAGCGTGCCATGCCGGAACGACACTAGGGCCTGAAGCAATCCTGCGGTGTTGCGGCCAGCTCACAAGAAAGCGAGTTGAAGAAAGGAGCTCAGAGGCACTGTAATTCACAAACCTGCAGAGTTATAAATGACAGCTATCATCCAAAAATATATTGAAGTAAGGCTGCCAAGAGGACTTGAAAGCGGGGCAGAATTGCAGGAAACCGATTTCAGGAGGTAGACTGGAATTGCATGTAAAGCATAGGAAAAGAGGCAGAACGTCCACAATGATGCACTTGGCCAAAAAGGGCGTATGCGTTTTTTCCTGAATATATTCAGGAAAAAACGCATACACACTTTTTGGCCAACCAAGCAAGCTTGCAAAGGAAATCTGCACTACAATGAAGTCTCACTGCCCCCCGGTCAAAAGGGCCATCTGAAAAAAGTGTAAAATCCAGAAAGGCAGGACAGGCCATGGAGACGTGGGAGCCTTGTTATGCTGATGGGCGGGATGTAAATTGCCAACAGCCACTCTGGAGAAGTGTATGGTGTTTCCTGAAACATCTAAAAAACAAAGCAACAGAGCCTAGGGCACTTCCACTTATGGTCCTATAGCTTAGGGAAATTAAAATCAAAAAGACACAGCCACCCCAAAGTTTGGGACGGCTCTGTTTACAAGAACCTCGTTTACGGTACAAGTTCAATATCACAGAAAGCGAAAAATGGATAAAGAAGTGGTGGTACTTACGTACAATGCAATATCACTCAGCAATGAAATCTATGTCATCAGGCCCGTAGCAGCATAATGAGTGGATTCAGGTACGATGATTCTAAGTGAGATAAGTCACACAGAAAAAGAAACATCATAAGATATCACTACTACACGGAATGTAAACTTGGCTACACAGGAACTGAATTACAAAACAGAACAGGGTCTCAAATGTAGAAAACCAACTTATGCTTGCTTAAGGGGAAAGGTGAGTTGGGGTGCTGCATAAAACCAGAGATTGAAATTAGCACAGATACCGTTCCATAAGCCAAATATGTAATAGACAAGAGCTACTCCTTGCTCAACGAAGAGGACTCAACACCCCATATTAAACGTCTAAGAATATACCTGACTAGTAAGAATCTTAAAATCTATGGATTTATATGTCTCCGAAAGAGAATCAAGCGTGTGTACAGTGGCATAAGCGCAGCAGTGATAGGATTGGTGAGGTTCGGTGAGCCAATGCAGAACCTTTGAAGTCATATTGAATGGTACCCATTCCATGGGTCTCAACTCTCCAGGTTTAAGGGATTCTTCCTTCAGCTAAAACATGCATGTGGAACCCAGAGTATGATCAACCGTGTGATCGGGAAACGTGTTCAAATGTGTCTCAGTTTTTGTCCCCTGGTACTCGGGTGCAACATTCCAGACGCTTTACTAACACTCTCTCCACTTGGAGAGTCAGTGCCTTTAACCTCCTGTTTGGCCCAGTTTGCAATTTCTGCGGAAAATGAACAGGAATAGGGAGAACCAATGAGAGACTAGATGGAGGTGTCTGGACGGGCAAATTTAACTCTCATTTCCCACCAGGAAGAGGAATTAACCAAAGGCTCAGCGTGCCATGCCGGAACCACACTAGGGCCTGAAGCAATCCTGCGGTGTTGCGGCCAGCTCACAAGAAAGCGAGTTGAAGAAAGGAGCTCAGGGGCACTGTAATTCACAAACCTGCAGAGTTATAAATGACAGCTATCGTCCAAAAATATATTGAAGTAAGGCTGCCAAGAGGACTCGAAAGCGGGGCAGAATTGCAGGAATCCGATTTCAGGAGGTAGACTGGAATTGCATGTAAAGCATAGGAAAAGAGGCAGAACGTCCACAATGATGCACTTGGCCAAAAAGGGCGTATGCGTTTTTTCCTGAATATATTCAGGAAAAAACGCATACGCCCTTTTTGGCCAACCAAGCAAGCTTGCAAAGGAAATCTGCACTACCATGAAGTCTCACTGCCCCCCGGTCAAAAGGGCCATCTGAAAAAAGTGTAAAATCCAGAAAGGCAGGACAGGCCATGGAGACGTGGGAGCCTTGTTATGCTGATGGGCGGGATGTAAATTGCCAACAGCCACTCTGGAGAAGTGTATGGTGTTTCCTGAAACATCTAAAAAACAAAGCAACAGAGCCTAGGGCACTTCCACTTATGGTCCTATAGCTTAGGGAAATTAAAATCAAAAAGACACAGCCACCCCAAAGTTTGGGACGGCTCTGTTTACAAGAACCTCATTTACAGTACAAATTCAATATCACAGAAGGTGAAAAATGGATAAAGAATTTGTGGTACTTACGTACAATGCAATATCACTCAGCAATGAAATCTATATCATCAGGCCCGTAGCAGCATAATGAGTGGATTCAGGTACGATGATTCTAAGTGAGATAAGTCACACAGAAAAAGAAACATCATAAGATATCACTACTACACGGAATGTAAACTTGGCTACACAGAAACTGAATTACAAAACAGAACAGGGTCTCAAATGTAGAAAACCAACTTAGGCTTGCTTAAGGGGAAAGGTGAGTTGGGGTTCTGCATAAAACCAGAGATTGAAATTAGCACAGATACCATTCCATAAGCCAAATATGTAATAGACAAGAGCTACTCCTTGCTCAACGAAGTGGACTCTACACCCCATATTAATCGCCTAAGAATATACCTGACTAGTAATAATCTTAAAACCTATGGATTTATATGTCTCCAAAAGAGAATCAAGCATGTGTACAGCGGCATAAACGCAGCAGTGATAGGATTGGTGAGGTTTGATGAGCAAATGCAGACCCTTTGAAGTCATATTGCATGGTAGCCATTCCATGGGTCTCAACTCTCCAGGTTTAAGGGATTCTTCCTTCAGCTAAAACATGCATGTGGAACCCAGAGTATGATCCACCGTGTGATCGGGAAACGTGTTCAAATGTGTCTCAGATTTTCTCCGCTGGTACTTGGGTGCAACATTCCAGACGCTTTACTAAAACTCTCCCCACTTGGAGAGTCAGTACCTTTAACCTCCTGTTTGGCCCAGTTTGCCATTTCTGCGGAAAATGAACAGGAATAGGGAGAACCAATGAGAGACTAGCTGGAGGTGTCTGGATGGGCAAATGTAACTCTCATTTCCCACCAGGAAGAGGAATTAACCAAAGGCTCAGCGTGCCATGCCGGAACCACACTACGGCCTGAAGCAATCCTGCGGTGTTGCGGCCAGCTCACAAGAAAGCGAGTTGAAGAAAGGAGCTCAGGGGCACTGTAATTCACAAACCTGCAGAGTTAAAAATGACAGCTATCGTCCAAAAATATATTGAAGTAAGGCTGCCAAGAGGACTTGAAAGCGGGGCAGAATTGCAGGAAACCGATTTCAGGAGGTAGACTGGAATTGCATGTAAAGCATAGGAAAAGAGGCAGAACGTCCACAATGATGCACTTGGCCAAAAAGGGCGTATGCGTTTTTTCCTGAATATATTCAGGAAAAAACGCATACGCCCTTTTTGGCCAACCAAGCAAGCTTGCAAAGGAAATCTGCACTACAATGAAGTCTCACTGCCCCCCGGTCAAAAGGGCCATCTGAAAAAAGTATAAAATCCAGAAAGGCAGGACAGGCCATGGAGAACTGGGAGCCTTGTTATGCTGATGGGCGGGATGTAAATTGCCAACAGCCACTCTGGAGAAGTGTATGGTGTTTCCTGAAACATCTAAAAAACAAAGCAACAGAGCCTAGGGCACTTCCACTTATGGTCCTATAGCTTAGGGAAATTAAAATCAAAAAGACACAGCCACCCCAAAGTTTGGGACGGCTCTGTTTACAAGAACCTCGTTTACGGTACAAGTTCAATATCACAGAAAGCGAAAAATGGATAAAGAAGTTGTGGTACTTACGTACAATGCAATATCACTCAGCAATGAAATCTATGTAATCAGTCCCGTAGCAGCATAATGAGTGGATTCAGGTACGATGATTCTAAGTGAAATAAGTCACACAGAAAAAGAAACATCATAAGATATCACTACTACACGGAATGTAAACTTGGCTACACAGGAACTGAATTACAAAACAGAACAGGGTCTCAAATGTAGAAAACCAACTTATGCTTGCTTAAGGGCAAAGGTGAGTTGGGGTGCTGCATAAAACCAGAGATTGAAATTAGCACAGATACCGTTCCATAAGCCAAATATGTAATAGACAAGAGCTACTCCTTGCTCAACGAAGTGGACTCTACACCCCATATTAAACGCCTAAGAATATACCTGACTAGTAAGAATCTTAAAACCTATGGATTTATATGTCTCTGAAAGAGAATGAAGCGTGTGTACAGTGCATTAGCGCAGCAGTGATAGGATTGGTGAGGTTCGGTGAGCCAATGCAGACCCTTTGAAGTCATATTGCATGGTACCCATGCCAAGGGTCTCAACTCTCCAGGTTTAAGGGATTCTTCCTTCAGCTAAAACATGCATGTGGAACCCAGAGTATGATCCACCGTGTGATCGGGAAACGTGTTCAAATGTGTCTCAGGTTTCGTCCCCTGGTACTCGGGTGCAACATTCCAGACGCTTTACTAACACTCTCCCCACTTGGAGAGTCAGTGCCTTTAACCTCCTGTTTGGCCCAGTTTGCAAATTCTTTGAAAGTTGAACAGGAATAGGGAGAACCAATGAGAGACTAGCTGGAGGTGTCTGGACGGGCAAATTTAACTCTCATTTCCCACCAGGAAGAGGAATTAACCAAAGGCTCAGCGTGCCATGCCGGAACGACACTAGGGCCTGAAGCAATCCTGCGGTGTTGCGGCCAGCTCACAAGAAAGCGAGTTGAAGAAAGGAGCTCAGAGGCACTGTAATTCACAAACCTGCAGAGTTATAAATGACAGCTATCATCCAAAAATATATTGAAGTAAGGCTGCCAAGAGGACTTGAAAGCGGGGCAGAATTGCAGGAAACCGATTTCAGGAGGTAGACTGGAATTGCATGTAAAGCATAGGAAAAGAGGCAGAACGTCCACAATGATGCACTTGGCCAAAAAGGGCGTATGCGTTTTTTCCTGAATATATTCAGGAAAAAACGCATACACACTTTTTGGCCAACCAAGCAAGCTTGCAAAGGAAATCTGCACTACAATGAAGTCTCACTGCCCCCCGGTCAAAAGGGCCATCTGAAAAAAGTGTAAAATCCAGAAAGGCAGGACAGGCCATGGAGACGTGGGAGCCTTGTTATGCTGATGGGCGGGATGTAAATTGCCAACAGCCACTCTGGAGAAGTGTATGGTGTTTCCTGAAACATCTAAAAAACAAAGCAACAGAGCCTAGGGCACTTCCACTTATGGTCCTATAGCTTAGGGAAATTAAAATCAAAAAGACACAGCCACCCCAAAGTTTGGGACGGCTCTGTTTACAAGAACCTCGTTTACGGTACAAGTTCAATATCACAGAAAGCGAAAAATGGATAAAGAAGTGGTGGTACTTACGTACAATGCAATATCACTCAGCAATGAAATCTATGTCATCAGGCCCGTAGCAGCATAATGAGTGGATTCAGGTACGATGATTCTAAGTGAGATAAGTCACACAGAAAAAGAAACATCATAAGATATCACTACTACACGGAATGTAAACTTGGCTACACAGGAACTGAATTACAAAACAGAACAGGGTCTCAAATGTAGAAAACCAACTTATGCTTGCTTAAGGGGAAAGGTGAGTTGGGGTGCTGCATAAAACCAGAGATTGAAATTAGCACAGATACCGTTCCATAAGCCAAATATGTAATAGACAAGAGCTACTCCTTGCTCAACGAAGAGGACTCAACACCCCATATTAAACGTCTAAGAATATACCTGACTAGTAAGAATCTTAAAATCTATGGATTTATATGTCTCCGAAAGAGAATCAAGCGTGTGTACAGTGGCATAAGCGCAGCAGTGATAGGATTGGTGAGGTTCGGTGAGCCAATGCAGAACCTTTGAAGTCATATTGAATGGTACCCATTCCATGGGTCTCAACTCTCCAGGTTTAAGGGATTCTTCCTTCAGCTAAAACATGCATGTGGAACCCAGAGTATGATCAACCGTGTGATCGGGAAACGTGTTCAAATGTGTCTCAGTTTTTGTCCCCTGGTACTCGGGTGCAACATTCCAGTCGCTTTACTAAAACTCTCCCCACTTGGAGAGTCATTGCCTTTAACCTCCTGTTTGGCCCAGTTTGCAATTTCTGCGGAAAATGAACAGGAATAGGGAGAACCAATGAGAGACTAGCTGGAGGTGTCTGGATGGGCAAATTTAACTCTCATTTCCCACCAGGAAGAGGAATTAACCAAAGGCTCAGCGTGCCATGCCGGAACCACACTAGGGCCTGAAGCAATCCTGCGGTGTTGCGGCCAGCTCACAAGAAAGCGAGTTGAAGAAAGGAGCTCAGGGGCACTGTAATTCACAAACCTGCAGAGTTAAAAATGACAGCTATCGTCCAAAAATATATTGAAGTAAGGCTGCCAAGAGGACTTGAAAGCGGGGCAGAATTGCAGGAATCCGATTTCAGGAGGTAGACTGGAATTGCATGTAAAGCATAGGAAAAGAGGCAGAACGTCCACAATGATGCACTTGGCCAAAAAGGGCATATGCGTTTTTTCCTGAATATATTCAGGAAAAAACGCATACGCCCTTTTTGGCCAACCAAGCAAGCTTGCAAAGGAAATCTGCAGTACAATGAAGTCTCACTGCCCCCCGGTCAAAAGGGCCATCTGAAAAAAGTATAAAATCCAGAAAGGCAGGACAGGCCATGGAGAACTGGGAGCCTTGTTATGCTGATGGGCGGGATGTAAATTGCCAACAGCCACTCTGGAGAAGTGTATGGTGTTTCCTGAAACATCTAAAAAACAAAGCAACAGAGCCTAGGGCACTTCCACTTATGGTCCTATAGCTTAGGGAAATTAAAATCAAAAAGACACAGCCACCCCAAAGTTTGGGCCGGCTCTGTTTACAAGAATCTCTTTTATGGTACAAGTTCAATATCGCAGAAAGTGAAAAATGGATAAAGAAGTTGTGGTACTTACGTACAATGCAATATCACTCAGGAATGAAATCTATGTCATCAGGCCCGTAGCAGCATAATGAGTGGATTCAGGTACGATGATTCTAAGTGACATAAGTCACACAGAAAAAGAAACATCATAAGATATCACTAATACACGGAATGTAAACTTGGCTACACAGGAACTGAATTACAAAACAGAACAGGATCTCAAATGTAGAAAACCAACTTATGCTTGCTTAAGGGGAAAGGTGAGTTGGGGTGCTGCATAAAACCAGAGATTGAAATTAGCACAGATACCATTCCATAAGCCAAATAGGTAATAGACAAGAGCTACTCCTTGCTCAACAAAGTGGACTCAACACCCCATATTAAATGCCTAAGAATATACCTGACTAGTAAGTATCTTAAAACCTATGGATTTATATGTCTCCGAAAGAGAATCAAGCGTGTCTACAGAGGCATAAATGCAGCAGTAATAGGATTGGTGAGGTTCGGTGAGCCAATGCAGAACCTTTGAAGTCATATTCCATGGTACCCATTCCATGGGTCTCAACTCTCCAGGTTTAAGGGATTCTTCCTTCAGCTAAAACATGCATGTGGAACCCAGAGTATGATCCACCGTGTGATCGGGAAACGTGTTCAAATGTGTCTCAGTTTTTGTCCCCTGGTACTCGGGTGCAACATTCCAGACGCTTTACTAACACTCTCTCCACTTGGAGAGTCAGTGCCTTTAACCTCCTGTTTGGCCCAGTTTGCAATTTCTGCGGAAAATGAACAGGAATAGGGAGAACCAATGAGAGACTAGATGGAGGTGTCTGGACGGGCAAATTTAACTCTCATTTCCCACCAGGAAGAGGAATTAACCAAAGGCTCAGCGTGCCATGCCGGAACCACACTACGGCCTGAAGCAATCCTGCGGTGTTGCGGCCAGCTCACAAGAAAGCGAGTTGAAGAAAGGAGCTCAGGGGCACTGTAATTCACAAACCTGCAGAGTTATAAATGACAGCTATCGTCCAAAAATATATTGAAGTAAGGCTGCCAAGAGGACTCGAAAGCGGGGCAGAATTGCAGGAATCCGATTTCAGGAGGTAGACTGGAATTGCATGTAAAGCATAGGAAAAGAGGCAGAACGTCCACAATGATGCACTTGGCCAAAAAGGGCGTATGCGTTTTTTCCTGAATATATTCAGGAAAAAACGCATACGCCCTTTTTGGCCAACCAAGCAAGCTTGCAAAGGAAATCTGCACTACCATGAAGTCTCACTGCCCCCCGGTCAAAAGGGCCATCTGAAAAAAGTGTAAAATCCAGAAAGGCAGGACAGGCCATGGAGGACTGGGAGCCTTGTTATGCTGATGGGCGGGATGTAAATTGCCAACAGCCACTCTGGAGAAGTGTATGGTGTTTCCTGAAACATCTAAAAAACAAAGCAACAGAGCCTAGGGCACTTCCACTTATGGTCCTATAGCTTAGGGAAATTAAAATCAAAAAGACACAGCCACCCCAAAGTTTGGGACGGCTCTGTTTACAAGAACCTCATTTACAGTACAAATTCAATATCACAGAAGGTGAAAAATGGATAAAGAATTTGTGGTACTTACGTACAATGCAATATCACTCAGCAATGAAATCTATATCATCAGGCCCGTAGCAGCATAATGAGTGGATTCAGGTACGATGATTCTAAGTGAGATAAGTCACACAGAAAAAGAAACATCATAAGATATCACTACTACACGGAATGTAAACTTGGCTACACAGAAACTGAATTACAAAACAGAACAGGGTCTCAAATGTAGAAAACCAACTTATGCTTGCTTAAGGGGAAAGGTGAGTTGGGGTTCTGCATAAAACCAGAGATTGAAATTAGCACAGATACCATTCCATAAGCCAAATATGTAATAGACAAGAGCTACTCCTTGCTCAACGAAGTGGACTCTACACCCCATATTAAACGTCTAAGAATATACCTGACTAGTAATAATCTTAAAACCTATGGATTTATATGTCTCCAAAAGAGAATCAAGCATGTGTACAGCGGCATAAACGCAGCAGTGATAGGATTGGTGAGGTTTGATGAGCAAATGCAGACCCTTTGAAGTCATATTGCATGGTAGCCATTCCATGGGTCTCAACTCTCCAGGTTTAAGGGATTCTTCCTTCAGCTAAAACATGCATGTGGAACCCAGAGTATGATCCACCGTGTGATCGGGAAACGTGTTCAAATGTGTCTCAGTTTTTGTCCCCTGGTACTCAGGTGCAACATTCCATACGCTTTACTAACACTCTCCCCACTTGGAGAGTCAGTGCCTTTAACCTCCTGTTTGGCCCAGTTTGCAATTTCTGCGGAAAATGAACAGGAATAGGGAGAACCAATGAGAGACTAGCTGGAGGTGTCTGGACGGGCAAATTTAACTCTCATTTCCCACCAGGAAGAGGAATTAACCAAAGGCTCAGCGTGCCATGCTGGAACCACACTAGGGCCTGAAGCAATGCTGCGGTGTTGCGGCCAGCTCACAAGAAAGCGAGTTGAAGAAAGGAGCTCAGGGGCACTGTAATTCACAAACCTGCAGAGTTAAAAATGACAGCTATCGTCCAAAAATATATTGAAGTAAGGCTGCCAAGAGGACTTGAAAGCGGGGCAGAATTGCAGGAATCCGATTTCAGGAGGTAGACTGGAATTACATGTAAAGCATAGGAAAAGAGGCAGAACGTCCACAATGATGCACTTGGCCAAAAAGGGCGTATGCGTTTTTTCCTGAATATATTCAGGAAAAAACGCATACGCCCTTTTTGGCCAACCAAGCAAGCTTGCAAAGGAAATCTGCAGTACAATGAAGTCTCACTGCCCCCCGGTCAAAAGGGCCATCTGAAAAATGTGTAAAATCCAGAAAGGCAGGACAGGCCATGGAGAATTGGCAGCCTTGTTATGCTGATGGGCGGGATGTAAATTGCCAACAGCCACTCTGGAGAAGTGTATGGTGTTTCCTGAAACATCTAAAAAACAAAGCAACAGAGCCTAGGGCACTTCCACTTATGGTCCTATAGCTTAGGGAAATTAAAATCAAAAAGACACAGCCACCCAAAAATTTGGGCCGGCTCTGTTTACAAGAATCTCGTTTATGGTACAAGTTCAATATCGCAGAAAGTGAAAAATGGATAAAGAAGTTGTGGTACTTACGTACAATGCAATATCACTCAGGAATGAAATCTATGTCATCAGGCCCGTAGCAGCATAATGAGTGGATTCAGGTACGATGATTCTAAGTGACATAAGTCACACAGAAAAAGAAACATCATAAGATATCACTAATACATGGAATGTAAACTTGGCTACACAGGAACTGAATTACAAAACAGAACAGGATCTCAAATGTAGAAAACCAACTTATGCTTGCTTAAGGGGAAAGGTGAGTTGGGGTGCTGCATAAAACCAGAGATTGAAATTAGCACAGATACCATTCCATAAGCCAAATAGGTAATAGACAATAGCTACTCCTTGCTCAACGAAGTGGACTCAACACCCCATATTAAATGCCTAAGAATATACCTGACTAGTAAGAATCTTAAAACCTATGGATTTATATGTCTCCGAAAGAGAATCAAGCGTGTCTACAGCGGCATAAATACAGCAGTGATAGGATTGGTGAGGTTCGGTGAGCAAATGCAGACCCTTTGAAGTCATATTGCATGGTACCCATTCCATGGGTCTCAACTCTCCAGGTTTAAGGGATTCTTCCTTCAACTAAAACATGCATGTGGAACCCAGAGTATGATCCACCGTGTGATCGGGAAACGTGTTCAAATGTGTCAGATTTCGTCCCCTTGTACTCAGGTGCAACATTCCAGACGCTTTACTAACACTCTCCCCACTTGGAGAGTCACTGCCTTTAACCTCCTGTTTGGCCCAGTTTGCAATTTCTGCGGAAAATGAACAGGAATAGGGAGAACCAATGAGAGACTAGCTGGAGGTGTCTGGACGGGCAAATTTAACTCTCATTTCCCACCAGGAAGAGGAATTAACCAAAGGCTCAGCGTGCCATGCCGGAACCACACTAGGGCCTGAAGCAATGCTGCGGTGTTGCGGCCAGCTCACAAGAAAGCGAGTTGAAGAAAGGAGCTCAGGGGCACTGTAATTCACAAACCTGCAGAGTTATAAATGACAGCTATCGTCCAAAAATATATTGAAGTAAGGCTGCCAAGAGGACTCGAAAGCAGGGCAGAATTGCAGGAATCCGATTTCAGGAGGTAGACTGGAATTACATGTAAAGCATAGGAAAAGAGGCAGAACGTCCACAATGATGCACTTGGCCAAAAAGGGCGTATGCGTTTTTTCCTGAATATATTCAGGAAAAAACGCATACGCCCTTTTTGGCCAACCAAGCAAGCTTGCAAAGGAAATCTGCAGTACAATGAAGTCTCACTGCCCCCCGGTCAAAAGGGCCATCTGAAAAATGTGTAAAATCCAGAAAGGCAGGACAGGCCATGGAGAACTGGGAGCCTTGTTATGCTGATGGGCGGGATGTAAATTGCCAACAGCCACTCTGGAGCAGTGTATGGTGTTTCCTGAAACATCTAAAAAACAAAGCAACAGAGCCTAGGGCACTTCCACTTATGGTCCTATAGCTTAGGGAAATTAAAATCAAAAAGACACAGCCACCCCAAAGTTTGGGCCGGCTCTGTTTACAAGAATCTCGTTTATGGTACAAGTTCAATATCGCAGAAAGTGAAAAATGGATAAAGAAGTTGTGGTACTTACGTACAATGCAATATCACTCAGGAATGAAATCTATGTCATCAGGCCCGTAGCAGCATAATGAGTGGATTCAGGTACGATGATTCTAAGTGAGATAAGTCACACAGAAAAAGAAACATCATAAGATATCACTACTACATGGAATGTAAACTTGGCTACACAGGAACTGAATTACAAAACAGAACAGGGTCTCAAATGTAGAAAACCAACTTATGCTTGCTTAAGGGGAAAGGTGAGTTGGGGTGCTGCATAAAACCAGAGATTGAAATTAGCACAGATACCGTTCCATAAGCCAAATATGTAATAGACAAGAGCTACTCCTTGCTCAACGAAGTGGACTCTACACCCCATATTAAACGTCTAAGAATATACCTGACTAGTAAGAATCTTAAAACCTATGGATTTATATGTCTCCAAAAGAGAATCAAGCATGTGTACAGCGGCATAAACGCAGCAGTGATAGGATTGGTGAGGTTTGATGAGCAAATGCAGACCCTTTGAAGTCATATTGCATGGTACCCATTCCATGGGTCTCAACTCTCCAGGTTTAAGGGATTCTTCCTTCAGCTAAAACATGCATGTGGAACCCAGAGTATGATCCACCGTGTGATCGGGAAACGTGTTCAAATGTGTCTCAGTTTTTGTCCCCTGGTACTCGGGTGCAACATTCCAGACGCTTTACTAACACTCTCCCCACTTGGAGAGTCAGTGCCTTTAACCTCCTGTTTGGCCCAGTTTGCAATTTCTGTGGAAAATGAACAGGAATAGGGAGAACGAATGAGAGACTAGCTGGAGGTGTCTGGATGGGCAAATTTAACTCTCATTTCCCACCAGGAAGAGGAATTAACCAAAGGCTCAGCGTGCCATGCCGGAACCACACTACGGCCTGAAGCAATCCTGCGGTGTTGCGGCCAGCTCACAAGAAAGCGAGTTGAAGAAAGGAGCTCAGGGGCACTGTAATTCACAAACCTGCAGAGTTAAAAATGACAGCTATCGTCCAAAAATATATTGAAGTAAGGCTGCCAAGAGGACTTGAAAGCGGGGCAGAATTGCAGGAAACCGATTTCAGGAGGTAGACTGGAATTGCATGTAAAGCATAGGAAAAGAGGCAGAACGTCCACAATGATGCACTTGGCCAAAAAGGGCGTATGCGTTTTTTCCTGAATATATTCAGGAAAAAACGCATACGCCCTTTTTGGCCAACCAAGCAAGCTTGCAAAGGAAATCTGCACTACCATGAAGTCTCACTGCCCCCCCGGTCAAAAGGGCCATCTGAAAAAAGTGTAAAATCCAGAAAGGCAGGACAGGCCATGGAGAACTGGGAGCCTTGTTATGCTGATGGGCGGGATGTAAATTGCCAACAGCCACTCTGGAGAAGTGTATGGTGTTTCCTGAAACATCTAAAAAACAAAGCAACAGAGCCTAGGGCACTTCCACTTATGGTCGTATAGCTTAGGGAAATTAAAATCAAAAAGACACAGCCACCCCAAAGTTTGGGACGGCTCTGTTTACAAGAACCTCGTTTACGGTACAAGTTCAATATCACAGAAAGCGAAAAATGGATAAAGAAGTTGTGGTACTTACGTACAATGCAATATCACTCAGCAATGAAATCTATGTCATCAGGCCCATAGCAGCATAATGAGTGGATTCAGGTACGATGATTCTAAGTGAGATAAGTCACACAGAAAAAGAAACATCATAAGATATCACTACTACACGGAATGTAAACTTGGCTACACAGGAACTGAATTACAAAACAGAACAAGGTCTCAAATGTAGAAAACCAACTTATGCTTGCTTAAGGGGAAAGGTGAGTTGGGGTGCTGCATAAAACCAGAGATTGAAATTAGCACAGATACCGTTCCATAAGCCAAATATGTAATAGACAAGAGCTACTCCTTGCTCAACGAAGAGGACTCAACACCCCATATTAAACGTCTAAGAATATACCTGACTAGTAAGAATCTTAAAATCTATGGATTTATATGTCTCCGAAAGAGAATCAAGCGTGTGTACAGTGGCATAAGCGCAGCAGTGATAGGATTGGTGAGGTTCGGTGAGCCAATGCAGAACCTTTGAAGTCATATTGAATGGTACCCATTCCATGGGTCTCAACTCTCCAGGTTTAAGGGATTCTTCCTTCAGCTAAAACATGCATGTGGAACCCAGAGTATGATCAACCGTGTGATCGGGAAACGTGTTCAAATGTGTCTCAGTTTTTGTCCCCTGGTACTCGGGTGCAACATTCCAGACGCTTTACTAAAACTCTCCCCACTTGGAGAGTCATTGCCTTTAACCTCCTGTTTGGCCCAGTTTGCAATTTCTGCGGAAAATGAACAGGAATAGGGAGAACCAATGAGAGACTAGCTGGAGGTGTCTGGATGGGCAAATTTAACTCTCATTTCCCACCAGGAAGAGGAATTAACCAAAGGCTCAGCGTGCCATGCCGGAACCACACTAGGGCCTGAAGCAATCCTGCGGTGTTGCGGCCAGCTCACAAGAAAGCGAGTTGAAGAAAGGAGCTCAGGGGCACTGTAATTCACAAACCTGCAGAGTTAAAAATGACAGCTATCGTCCAAAAATATATTGAAGTAAGGCTGCCAAGAGGACTTGAAAGCGGGGCAGAATTGCAGGAATCCGATTTCAGGAGGTAGACTGGAATTGCATGTAAAGCATAGGAAAAGAGGCAGAACGTCCACAATGATGCACTTGGCCAAAAAGGGCATATGCGTTTTTTCCTGAATATATTCAGGAAAAAACGCATACGCCCTTTTTGGCCAACCAAGCAAGCTTGCAAAGGAAATCTGCAGTACAATGAAGTCTCACTGCCCCCCGGTCAAAAGGGCCATCTGAAAAAAGTGTAAAATCCAGAAAGGCAGGACAGGCCATGGAGAACTGGGAGCCTTGTTATGCTGATGGGCGGGATGTAAATTGCCAACAGCCACTCTGGAGAAGTGTATGGTGTTTCCTGAAACATCTAAAAAACAAAGCAACAGAGCCTAGGGCACTTCCACTTATGGTCCTATAGCTTAGGGAAATTAAAATCAAAAAGACACAGCCACCCCAAAGTTTGGGCCGGCTCTGTTTACAAGAATCTCGTTTATGGTACAAGTTCAATATCGCAGAAAGTGAAAAATGGATAAAGAAGTTGTGGTACTTACGTACAATGCAATATCACTCAGGAATGAAATCTATGTCATCAGGCCCGTAGCAGCATAATGAGTGGATTCAGGTACGATGATTCTAAGTGACATAAGTCACACAGAAAAAGAAACATCATAAGATATCACTAATACACGGAATGTAAACTTGGCTACACAGGAACTGAATTACAAAACAGAACAGGATCTCAAATGTAGAAAACCAACTTATGCTTGCTTAAGGGGAAAGGTGAGTTGGGGTGCTGCATAAAACCAGAGATTGAAATTAGCACAGATACCATTCCATAAGCCAAATAGGTAATAGACAAGAGCTACTCCTTGCTCAACAAAGTGGACTCAACACCCCATATTAAATGCCTAAGAATATACCTGACTAGTAAGTATCTTAAAACCTATGGATTTATATGTCTCCGAAAGAGAATCAAGCGTGTCTACAGAGGCATAAATGCAGCAGTAATAGGATTGGTGAGGTTCGGTGAGCCAATGCAGAACCTTTGAAGTCATATTGCATGGTACCCATTCCATGGGTCTCAACTCTCCAGGTTTAAGGGATTCTTCCTTCAGCTAAAACATGCATGTGGAACCCAGAGTATGATCCACCGTGTGATCGGGAAACGTGTTCAAATGTGTCTCAGTTTTTGTCCCCTGGTACTCGGGTGCAACATTCCAGACGCTTTACTAACACTCTCTCCACTTGGAGAGTCAGTGCCTTTAACCTCCTGTTTGGCCCAGTTTGCAATTTCTGCGGAAAATGAACAGGAATAGGGAGAACCAATGAGAGACTAGATGGAGGTGTCTGGACGGGCAAATTTAACTCTCATTTCCCACCAGGAAGAGGAATTAACCAAAGGCTCAGCGTGCCATGCCGGAACCACACTAGGGCCTGAAGCAATCCTGCGGTGTTGCGGCCAGCTCACAAGAAAGCGAGTTGAAGAAAGGAGCTCAGGGGCACTGTAATTCACAAACCTGCAGAGTTATAAATGACAGCTATCGTCCAAAAATATATTGAAGTAAGGCTGCCAAGAGGACTCGAAAGCGGGGCAGAATTGCAGGAATCCGATTTCAGGAGGTAGACTGGAATTGCATGTAAAGCATAGGAAAAGAGGCAGAACGTCCACAATGATGCACTTGGCCAAAAAGGGCGTATGCGTTTTTTCCTGAATATATTCAGGAAAAAACGCATACGCCCTTTTTGGCCAACCAAGCAAGCTTGCAAAGGAAATCTGCAGTACAATGAAGTCTCACTGCCCCCCGGTCAAAAGGGCCATCTGAAAAATGTGTAAAATCCAGAAAGGCAGGACAGGCCATGGAGAATTGGGAGCCTTGTTATGCTGATGGGCGGGATGTAAATTGCCAACAGCCACTCTGGAGAAGTGTATGGTGTTTCCTGAAACATCTAAAAAACAAAGCAACAGAGCCTAGGGCACTTCCACTTATGGTCCTATAGCTTAGGGAAATTAAAATCAAAAAGACACAGCCACCCCAAAGTTTGGGCCGGCTCTGTTTACAAGAATCTCGTTTATGGTACAAGTTCAATATCGCAGAAAGTGAAAAATGGATAAAGAAGTTGTGGTACTTACGTACAATGCAATATCACTCAGGAATGAAATCTATGTCATCAGGCCCGTAGCAGCATAATGAGTGGATTCAGGTACGATGATTCTAAGTGACATAAGTCACACAGAAAAAGAAACATCATAAGATATCACTAATACATGGAATGTAAACTTGGCTACACAGGAACTGAATTACAAAACAGAACAGGATCTCAAATGTAGAAAACCAACTTATGCTTGCTTAAGGGGAAAGGTGAGTTGGGGTGCTGCATAAAACCAGAGATTGAAATTAGCACAGATACCGTTCCATAAGCCAAATATGTAATAGACAAGAGCTACTCCTTGCTCAACGAAGTGGACTCAACACCCCATATTAAACGTCTAAGAATATACCTGACTAGTAAGAATCTTGAAACCTATGGATTTATATGTCTCCAAAAGAGAATCAAGCGTGTGTACAGCGGCATAAATGCAGCAGTGATAGGATTGGTGAGGTTTGATGAGCAAATGCAGACCCTTTGAAGTCATATTGCATGGTAGCCATTCCATGGGTCTCAAATCTCCAGGTTTAAGGGATTCTTCCTTCAGCTAAAACATGCATGTGGAACCCAGAGTATGATCCACCGTGTGATCGGGAAACGTGTTCAAATGTGTCTCAGTTTTTGTCCCCTGGTACTCGGGTGCAACATTCCAGACGCTTTACTAACACTCTCCCCACTTGGAGAGTCAGTGCCTTTAACCTCCTGTTTGGCCCAGTTTGCAATTTCTGTGGAAAATGAACAGGAATAGGGAGAACCAATGAGAGACTAGCTGGAGGTGTCTGGATGGGCAAATTTAACTCTCATTTCCCACCAGGAAGAGGAATTAACCAAAGGCTCAGCGTGCCATGCCAGAACCACACTAGGGCCTGAAGCAATCCTGCGGTGTTGCGGCCAGCTCACAAGAAAGTGAGTTGAAGAAAGGAGCTCAGGGGCATTGTAATTCACAAACCTGCAGAGTTAAAAATGACAGCTATCGTCCAAAAATATATTGAAGTAAGGCTGCCAAGAGGACTTGAAAGCGGGGCAGGATTGCAGGAAACCGATTTCAGGAGGTAGACTGGAATTGCATGTAAAGCATAGGAAAAGAGGCAGAACGTCCACAATGATGCACTTGGCCAAAAAGGGCGTATGCGTTTTTTCCTGAATATATTCAGGAAAAAACGCATACGCCCTTTTTGGCCAACCAAGCAAGCTTGCAAAGGAAATCTGCACTACAATGAAGTCTCACTGCCCCCGGTCAAAAGGGCCATCTGAAAAAAGTGTAAAATCCAGAATGGCAGGACAGGCCATGGAGAACTGGGAGCCTTGTTATGCTGATGGGCGGGATGTAAATTGCCAACAGCCACTCTGGAGAAGTGTATGGTGTTTCCTGAAACATCTAAAAAACAAAGCAACAGAGCCTAAGGCACTTCCACTTATGGTCTTATAGCTTAGGGAAATTAAAATCAAAAAGACACAGCCACCCCAAAGTTTGGGACGGCTCTGTTTACAAGAACCTCATTTACAGTACAAATTCAATATCACAGAAGGTGAAAAATGGATAAAGAATTTGTGGTACTTACGTACAATGCAATATCACTCAGCAATGAAATCTATATCATCAGGCCCGTAGCAGCATAATGAGTGGATTCAGGTACGATGATTCTAAGTGAGATAAGTCACACAGAAAAAGAAACATCATAAGATATCACTACTACACGGAATGTAAACTTGGCTACACAGAAACTGAATTACAAAACAGAACACGGTCTCAAATGTAGAAAACCAACTTATGCTTGCTTAAGGGGAAAGGTGAGTTGGGGTACTGCATAAAACCAGAGATTGAAATTAGCACAGATACCATTCCATAAGCCAAATATGTAATAGACAAGAGCTACTCCTTGCTCAACGAAGTGGACTCTACACCCCATATTAATCGCATAAGAATATACCTGACTAGTAATAATCTTAAAACCTATGGATTTATATGTCTCCAAAAGAGAATCAAGCATGTGTACAGCGGCATAAACGCAGCAGTGATAGGATTGGTGAGGTTTGATGAGCAAATGCAGACCCTTTGAAGTCATATTGCATGCTAGCCATTCCATGGGTCTCAACTCTCCAGGTTTAAGGGATTCTTCCTTCAGCTAAAACATGCATGTGGAACCCAGAGTATGATCCACCATGTGATCAGGAAACGTGTTCAAATGTGTCTCAGATTTTCTCCGCTGGTACTTGGGTGCAACATTCCAGACGCTTTACTAAAACTCTCCCCACTTGGAGAGTCAGTGCCTTTAACCTCCTGTTTGGCCCAGTTTGCAATTTCTGCGGAAAATGAACAGGAATAGGGAGAACCAATGAGAGACTAGCTGGAGGTGTCTGGACGGGCAAATGTAACTCTCATTTCCCACCAGGAAGAGGAATTAACCAAAGGCTCAGCGTGCCATGCCGGAACCACACTAGGGCCTGAAGCAATCCTGCGGTGTTGCGGCCAGCTCACAAGAAAGCGAGTTGAAGAAAGGAGCTCAGGGGCACTGTAATTCACAAACCTGCAGAGTTAAAAATGACAGCTATCGTCCAAAAATATATTGAAGTAAGGCTGCCAAGAGGACTTGAAAGCGGGGCAGAATTGCAGGAAACCGATTTCAGGAGGTAGACAGGAATTGCATGTAAAGCATACGAAAAGAGGCAGAACGTCCACAATGATGCACTTGGCCAAAAAGGGCGTATGCGTTTTTTTCTGAATATATTCAGGAAAAAACGCATACGCCCTTTTTGGCCAACCAAGCAAGCTTGCAAAGGAAATCTGCACTACAATGAAGTCTCACTGCCCCCCGGTCAAAAGGGCCATCTGAAAAAAGTGTAAAATCCAGAAAGGCAGGACAGGCCATGGAGAACTGGGAGCCTTGTTATGCTGATGGGCGGGATGTAAATTGCCAACAGCCACTCTGGAGAAGTGTATGGTGTTTCCTGAAACATCTAAAAAACAAAGCAACAGAGCCTAGGGCACTTCCACTTATGGTCCTATAGCTTAGGGAAATTAAAATCAAAAAGACACAGCCACCCCAAAGTTTGGGACGGCTCTGTTTACAAGAACCTCATTTACAGTACAAATTCAATATCACAGAAGGTGAAAAATGGATAAAGAATTTGTGGTACTTACGTACAATGCAATATCACTCAGCAATGAAATCTATATCATCAGGCCCGTAGCAGCATAATGAGTGGATTCAGGTACGATGATTCTAAGTGAGATAAGTCACACAGAAAAAGAAACATCATAAGATATCACTACTACACGGAATGTAAACTTGGCTACACAGAAACTGAATTACAAAACAGAACACGGTCTCAAATGTAGAAAACCAACTTATGCTTGCTTAAGGGGAAAGGTGAGTTGGGGTTCTGCATAAAACCAGAGATTGAAATTAGCACAGATACCATTCCATAAGCCAAATATGTAATAGACAAGAGCTACTCCTTGCTCAACGAAGTGGACTCTACACCCCATATTAATCGCCTAAGAATATACCTGACTAGTAATAATCTTAAAACCTATGGATTTATATGTCTCCAAAAGAGAATCAAGCATGTGTACAGCAGCATAAACGCAGCAGTGATAGGATTGGTGAGGTTTGATGAGCAAATGCAGACCCTTTGAAGTCATATTGCATGCCAGCCATTCCATGGGTCTCAACTCTCCAGGTTTAAGGGATTCTTCCTTCAGCTAAAACATGCATGTGGAACCCAGAGTATGATCCACCGTGTGATCGGGAAACGTGTTCAAATGTGTCTCAGATTTTCTCCGCTGGTACTTGGGTGCAACATTCCAGACGCTTTACTAAAACTCTCCCCACTTGGAGAGTCAGTGCCTTTAACCTCCTGTTTGGCCCAGTTTGCAATTTCTGCGGAAAATGAACAGGAATAGGGAGAACCAATGAGAGACTAGCTGGAGGTGTCTGGATTGGCAAATTTAACTCTCATTTCCCACCAGGAAGAGGAATTAACCAAAGGCTCAGCGTGCCATGCCGGAACGACACTAGGGCCTGAAGCAATCCTGCAGTGTTGCGGCCAGCTCACAAGAAAGCGAGTTGAAGAAAGGAGCTCAGGGGCACTGTAATTCACAAACCTGCAGAGTTATAAATGACAGCTATCGTCCAAAAATATATTGAAGTAAGGCTGCCAAGAGGACTTGAAAGCGGGGCAGAATTGCAGGAAACCGATTTCAGGAGGTAGACTGGAATTGCATGTAAAGCATAGGAAAAGAGGCAGAACGTCCACAATGATGCACTTGGCCAAAAAGGGCGTATGCGTTTTTTCCTGAATATATTCAGGAAAAAACGCATACGCCCTTTTTGGCCAACCAAGCAAGCTTGCAAAGGAAATCTGCAGTACAATGAAGTCTCACTGCCCCCCAGTCAAAAGGGCCATCTGAAAAAAGTTTAAAATCCAGAAAGCCCGGACAGGCCATGGAGAACTGGGAGCTTTGTTATGCTGATGGGCGGGATGTAAATTGCCAACAGCCACTCTGGAGAAGTGTATGGTGTTTCCTGAAACATCTAAAAAACAAAGCAACAGAGCCTAGGGCACTTCCACTTATGGTCCTATAGCTTAGGGAAATTAAAATCAAAAAGACACAGCCACCCCAAAGTTTGGGATGGCTCTGTTTACAAGAACCTCATTTACAGTACAAATTCAATACCACAGAAGGTGAAAAATGGATAAAGAATTTGTGGTACTTACGTACAATGCAATATCACTCAGCAATGAAATCTATATCATCAGGCCCGTAGCAGCATAATGAGTGGATTCAGGTACGATGATTCTAAGTGACATAAGTCACACAGAAAAAGAAACATCATAAGATATCACTAATACACGGAATGTAAACTTGGCTACACAGGAACTGAATTACAAAACAGAACAAGGTCTCAAATGTAGAAAACCAACTTATGCTTGCTTAAGGGGAAAGGTGAGTTGGGGTGCTGCATAAAACCAGGATTGAAATTATCACAGATACCGTTCCATAAGCCAAATATGTAATAGACAAGAGCTACTCCTTGCTCAACGAAGAGGACTCAACACCCCATATTAAACGTCTAAGAATATACCTGACTAGGAAGAATCTTAAAACCTATGGATTTATATGTCTTCGAAAGAGAATCAAGGGTGTGTACAGTGGCATAAGCGCAGCAGTGATAGGATTGGTGAGGTTCGGTGAGCAAATGCAGACCCTTTGAAGTCATATTGCATGGTACCCATTCCATGGGTCTCAACTCTCCAGGTTTAAGGGATTCTTCCTTCAGCTAAAACATGCATGTGGAACCCAGAGTATGATCCACCGTGTGATCGGGAAACGTGTTCAAATGTGTCAGATTTCGTCCCCTGGTACTCGGATGCAACATTCCAGACGCTTTACTAACACTCTCCTCACTTGGAGAGTCAGTGCCTTTAACCTCCTGTTTGGTCCAGTTTGCAATTTCTGCGGAAAATGAACAGGAATAGGGAGAACCAATGAGAGACTAGCTGGAGGTGTCTGGACGGGCAAATTTAACTCTCATTTCCCACCAGGAAGAGGAATTAACCAAAGGCTCAGCGTGCCATGCCGGAACCACACTAGGTCCTGAAGCAATCCTGCGGTGTTGCGGCCAGCTCACAAGAAAGCGAGTTGAAGAAAGGAGCTCAGGGGCACTGTAATTCACAAACCTGCAGAGTTAAAAATGACAGCTATCGTCCAAAAATATATTGAAGTAAGGCTGCCAAGAGGACTTGAAAGCAGGGCAGAATTGCAGGAAACCGATTTCAGGAGGTAGACTGGAATTGCATGTAAAGCATAGGAAAAGAGGCAGAACGTCCACAATGATGCACTTGGCCAAAAAGGGCGTATGCGTTTTTTCCTGAATATATTCAGGAAAAAACGCATACGCCCTTTTTGGCCAACCAAGCAAGCTTGCAAAGGAAATCTGCACTACAATGAACTCTCACTGCCCCCTGGTCAAAAGGGCCATCTGAAAAAAGTATAAAATCCAGAAAGGCAGGACAGGCCATGGAGAACTGGGAGCCTTGTTATGCTGATCGGCGGGATGTAAATTGCCAACAGCCACTCTGGAGAAGTGTATGGTGTTTCCTGAAACATCTAAAAAACAAAGCAACAGAGCCTAGGGCACTTCCACTTATGGTCCTATAGCTTAGGGAAATTAAAATCAAAAAGACACAGCCACCCCAAAGTTTGGGACGGCTCTGTTTACAAGAACCTCATTTACAGTACAAATTCAATATCACAGAAGGTGAAAAATGGATAAAGAATTTGTGGTACTTACGTACAATGCAATATCACTCAGCAATGAAATCTATATCATCAGGCCCGTAGCAGCATAATGAGTGGATTCAGGTACGATGATTCTAAGTGAGATAAGTCACACAGAAAAAGAAACATCATAAGATATCACTACTACACGGAATGAAAACTTGGCTACACAGAAACTGAATTACAAAACAGAACACGGTCTCAAATGTAGAAAACCAACTTATGCTTGCTTAAGGGGAAAGGTGAGTTGGGGTTCTGCATAAAACCAGAGATTGAAATTAGCACAGATACCATTCCATAAGCCAAATATGTAATAGACAAGAGCTACTCCTTGCTCAACGAAGTGGACTCTACACCCCATATTAATCGCCTAAGAATATACCTGACTAGTAATAATCTTAAAACCTATGGATTTATATGTCTCCAAAAGAGAATCAAGCATGTGTACAGCGGCATAAACGCAGCAGTGATAGGATTGGTGAGGTTTGATGAGCAAATGCAGACCCTTTGAAGTCATATTGCATGGTAGCCATTCCATGGGTCTCAACTCTCCAGGTTTAAGGGATTCTTCCTTCAGCTAAAACATGCATGTGGAACCCAGAGTATGATCCACCGTGTGATCGGGAAACGTGTTCAAATGTGTCTCAGATTTTCTCCGCTGGTACTTGGGTGCAACATTCCAGACGCTTTACTAAAACTCTCCCCACTTGGAGAGTCAGTACCTTTAACCTCCTGTTTGGCCCAGTTTGCCATTTCTGCGGAAAATGAACACGAATAGGGAGAACCAATGAGAGACTAGCTGGAGGTGTCTGGACGGGCAAATTTAACTCTCATTTCCCACCAGGAAGAGGAATTAACCAAAGGCTCAGCGTGCCATGCCGGAACGACACTAGGGCCTGAAGCAATCCTGCGGTGTTGCGGCCAGCTCACAAGAAAGCGAGTTGAAGAAAGGAGCTCAGAGGCACTGTAATTCACAAACCTGCAGAGTTATAAATGACAGCTATCATCCAAAAATATATTGAAGTAAGGCTGCCAAGAGGACTTGAAAGCGGGGCAGAATTGCAGGAAACCGATTTCAGGAGGTAGACTGGAATTGCATGTAAAGCATAGGAAAAGAGGCAGAACGTCCACAATGATGCACTTGGCCAAAAAGGGCGTATGCGTTTTTTCCTGAATATATTCAGGAAAAAACGCATACGCACTTTTTGGCCAACCAAGCAAGCTTGCAAAGGAAATCTGCACTACAATGAAGTCTCACTGCCCCCCGGTCAAAAGGGCCATCTGAAAAAAGTGTAAAATCCAGAAAGGCAGGACAGGCCATGGAGACGTGGGAGCCTTGTTATGCTGATGGGCGGGATGTAAATTGCCAACAGCCACTCTGGAGAAGTGTATGGTGTTTCCTGAAACATCTAAAAAACAAAGCAACAGAGCCTAGGGCACTTCCACTTATGGTCCTATAGCTTAGGGAAATTAAAATCAAAAAGACACAGCCACCCCAAAGTTTGGGACGGCTCTGTTTACAAGAACCTCGTTTACGGTACAAGTTCAATATCACAGAAAGCGAAAAATGGATAAAGAAGTGGTGGTACTTACGTACAATGCAATATCACTCAGCAATGAAATCTATGTCATCAGGCCCGTAGCAGCATAATGAGTGGATTCAGGTACGATGATTCTAAGTGAGATAAGTCACACAGAAAAAGAAACATCATAAGATATCACTACTACACGGAATGTAAACTTGGCTACACAGGAACTGAATTACAAAACAGAACAGGGTCTCAAATGTAGAAAACCAACTTATGCTTGCTTAAGGGGAAAGGTGAGTTGGGGTGCTGCATAAAACCAGAGATTGAAATTAGCACAGATACCGTTCCATAAGCCAAATATGTAATAGACAAGAGCTACTCCTTGCTCAACGAAGAGGACTCAACACCCCATATTAAACGTCTAAGAATATACCTGACTAGGAAGAATCTTAAAATCTATGGATTTATATGTCTCCGAAAGAGAATCAAGCGTGTGTACAGCGGCATAAGCGCAGCAGTAATAGGATTGGTGAGGTTCGGTGAGCCAATGCAGAACCTTTGAAGTCATATTGCATGGTACCCATTCCATGGGTCTCAACTCTCCAGGTTTAAGGGATTCTTCCTTCAGCTAAAACATGCCTGTGGAACCCAGAGTATGATCCACCATGTGATCGGGAAACGTGTTCAAATATGTCTCAGGTTTCGTCCCCTGGTACTCGGGTGCAACATTCCAGACGCTTTACTAACACTCTCCCCACTTGGAGAGTCAGTGCCTTTAACCTCCTGTTTGACCCAGTTTGCCATTTCTGCGGAAAATGAACAGGAATAGGGAGAACCAATGAGAGACTAGCTGGAGGTGCCTGGACGGGCAAATTTAACTCTCATTTCCCACCAGGAAGAGGAATTAACCAAAGGCTCAGCGTGTCATGCCGGAACCACACTAGGGCCTGAAGCAATCCTGCGGTGTTGCGGCCAGCTCACAAGAAAGCGAGTTGAAGAAAGGAGCTTAGGGGCACTGTAATTCACAAACCTGCAGAGTTATAAATGACAGCTATCGTCCAAAAATATATTGAAGTAAGGCTGCCAAGAGGACTTGAAAGCGGGGCAGAATTGCAGGAAACCGATTTCAGGAGGTAGACTGGAATTACATGTAAAGCATAGGAAAAGAGGCAGAACGTCCACAATGATGCACTTGGCCAAAAAGGGCGTATGTGTTTTTTCCTGAATATATTCAGGAAAAAACGCATACGCCCTTTTTGGCCAACCAAGCAAGCTTGCAAAGGAAATCTGCAGTACAATGAAGTCTCACTGCCCCCCGGTCAAAAGGGCCATCTGAAAAATGTGTAAAATCCAGAAAGGCAGGACAGGCCATGGAGAACTGGGAGCCTTGTTATGCTGATGGGCGGGATGTAAATTGCCAACAGCCACTCTGGAGAAGTGTATGGTGTTTCCTGAAACATCTAAAAAACAAAGCAACAGAGCCTAGGGCACTTCCACTTATGGTCGTATAGCTTAGGGAAATTAAAATCAAAAAGACACAGCCACCCCAAAGTTTGGGACGGCTCTGTTTACAAGAACCTCGTTTACGGTACAAGTTCAATATCACAGAAAGCGAAAAATGGATAAAGAAGTTGTGGTACTTACGTACAATGCAATATCACTCAGCAATGAAATCTATGTCATCAGGCCCATAGCAGCATAATGAGTGGATTCAGGTACGATGATTCTAAGTGAGATAAGTCACACAGAAAAAGAAACATCATAAGATATCACTACTACACGGAATGTAAACTTGGCTACACAGGAACTGAATTACAAAACAGAACAAGGTCTCAAATGTAGAAAACCAACTTATGCTTGCTTAAGGGGAAAGGTGAGTTGGGGTGCTGCATAAAACCAGAGATTGAAATTAGCACAGATACCGTTCCATAAGCCAAATATGTAATAGACAAGAGCTACTCCTTGCTCAACGAAGAGGACTCAACACCCCATATTAAACGTCTAAGAATATACCTGACTAGTAAGAATCTTAAAATCTATGGATTTATATGTCTCCGAAAGAGAATCAAGCGTGTGTACAGTGGCATAAGCGCAGCAGTGATAGGATTGGTGAGGTTCGGTGAGCCAATGCAGAACCTTTGAAGTCATATTGAATGGTACCCATTCCATGGGTCTCAACTCTCCAGGTTTAAGGGATTCTTCCTTCAGCTAAAACATGCATGTGGAACCCAGAGTATGATCAACCGTGTGATCGGGAAACGTGTTCAAATGTGTCTCAGTTTTTGTCCCCTGGTACTCGGGTGCAACATTCCAGACGCTTTACTAAAACTCTCCCCACTTGGAGAGTCATTGCCTTTAACCTCCTGTTTGGCCCAGTTTGCAATTTCTGCGGAAAATGAACAGGAATAGGGAGAACCAATGAGAGACTAGCTGGAGGTGTCTGGATGGGCAAATTTAACTCTCATTTCCCACCAGGAAGAGGAATTAACCAAAGGCTCAGCGTGCCATGCCGGAACCACACTAGGGCCTGAAGCAATCCTGCGGTGTTGCGGCCAGCTCACAAGAAAGCGAGTTGAAGAAAGGAGCTCAGGGGCACTGTAATTCACAAACCTGCAGAGTTAAAAATGACAGCTATCGTCCAAAAATATATTGAAGTAAGGCTGCCAAGAGGACTTGAAAGCGGGGCAGAATTGCAGGAATCCGATTTCAGGAGGTAGACTGGAATTGCATGTAAAGCATAGGAAAAGAGGCAGAACGTCCACAATGATGCACTTGGCCAAAAAGGGCATATGCGTTTTTTCCTGAATATATTCAGGAAAAAACGCATACGCCCTTTTTGGCCAACCAAGCAAGCTTGCAAAGGAAATCTGCAGTACAATGAAGTCTCACTGCCCCCCGGTCAAAAGGGCCATCTGAAAAAAGTATAAAATCCAGAAAGGCAGGACAGGCCATGGAGAACTGGGAGCCTTGTTATGCTGATGGGCGGGATGTAAATTGCCAACAGCCACTCTGGAGAAGTGTATGGTGTTTCCTGAAACATCTAAAAAACAAAGCAACAGAGCCTAGGGCACTTCCACTTATGGTCCTATAGCTTAGGGAAATTAAAATCAAAAAGACACAGCCACCCCAAAGTTTGGGCCGGCTCTGTTTACAAGAATCTCTTTTATGGTACAAGTTCAATATCGCAGAAAGTGAAAAATGGATAAAGAAGTTGTGGTACTTACGTACAATGCAATATCACTCAGGAATGAAATCTATGTCATCAGGCCCGTAGCAGCATAATGAGTGGATTCAGGTACGATGATTCTAAGTGACATAAGTCACACAGAAAAAGAAACATCATAAGATATCACTAATACACGGAATGTAAACTTGGCTACACAGGAACTGAATTACAAAACAGAACAGGGTCTCAAATGTAGAAAACCAACTTATGCTTGCTTAAGGGGAAAGGTGAGTTGGGGTGGTGCATAAAACCAGAGATTGAAATTAGCACAGATACCGTTCCATAAGCCAAATAGGTAATAGACAAGAGCTACTCCTTGCTCAACGAAGAGGACTCAACACCCCATATTAAACGTCTAAGAATATACCTGACTAGGAAGAATCTTAAAATCTATGGATTTATATGTCTCCGAAAGAGAATCAAGCGTGTGTACAGCGGCATAAGCGCAGCAGTGATAGGATTGGTGAGGTTCGGTGAGCCAATGCAGAACCTTTGAAGTCATATTGCATGGTACCCATTCCATGGGTCTCAACTCTCCAGGTTTAAGGGATTCTTCCTTCAGCTAAAACATGCATGTGGAACCCAGAGTATGATCCACCATGTGATCGGGAAACGTGTTCAAATATTTCTCAGGTTTCGTCCCCTGGTACTCGGGTGCAACATTCCAGACGCTTTACTAACACTCTCCCCACTTGGAGAGTCAGTGCCTTTAACCTCCTGTTTGGCCCAGTTTGCCATTTCTGCGGAAAATGAACAGGAATAGGGAGAACCAATGAGAGACTAGCTGGAGGTGCCTGGACGGGCAAATTTAACTCTCATTTCCCACCAGGAAGAGGAATTAACCAAAGGCTCAGCGTGTCATGCCGGAACCACACTAGGGCCTGAAGCAATCCTGCGGTGTTGCGGCCAGCTCACAAGAAAGCGAGTTGAAGAAAGGAGCTTAGGGGCACTGTAATTCACAAACCTGCAGAGTTATAAATGACAGCTATCGTCCAAAAATATATTGAAGTAAGGCTGCCAAGAGGACTTGAAAGCGGGGCAGAATTGCAGGAAACCGATTTCAGGAGGTAGACTGGAATTGCATGTAAAGCATAGGAAAAGAGGCAGAACGTCCACAATGATGCACTTGGCCAAAAAGGGCGTATGTGTTTTTTCCTGAATATATTCAGGAAAAAACGCATACGCCCTTTTTGGCCAACCAAGCAAGCTTGCAAAGGAAATCTGCAGTACAATGAAGTCTCACTGCCCCCCGGTCAAAAGGGCCATCTGAAAAAAGTGTAAAATCCAGAAAGGCAGGACAGGCCATGGAGAACTGGGAGCCTTGTTATGCTGATGTGCGGGATGTAAATTGCCAACAGCCACTCTGGAGAAGTGTATGGTGTTTCCTGAAACATCTAAAAAACAAAGCAACAGAGCCTAGGGCACTTCCACTTATGGTCGTATAGCTTAGGGAAATTAAAATCAAAAAGACACAGCCACCCCAAAGTTTGGGACGGCTCTGTTTACAAGAACCTCGTTTACGGTACAAGTTCAATATCACAGAAAGCGAAAAATGGATAAAGAAGTTGTGGTACTTACGTACAATGCAATATCACTCAGCAATGAAATCTATGTCATCAGGCCCATAGCAGCATAATGAGTGGATTCAGGTACGATGATTCTAAGTGAGATAAGTCACACAGAAAAAGAAACATCATAAGATATCACTACTACACGGAATGTAAACTTGGCTACACAGGAACTGAATTACAAAACAGAACAAGGTCTCAAATGTAGAAAACCAACTTATGCTTGCTTAAGGGGAAAGGTGAGTTGGGGTGCTGCATAAAACCAGAGATTGAAATTAGCACAGATACCGTTCCATAAGCCAAATATGTAATAGACAAGAGCTACTCCTTGCTCAACGAAGAGGACTCAACACCCCATATTAAACGTCTAAGAATATACCTGACTAGTAAGAATCTTAAAATCTATGGATTTATATGTCTCCGAAAGAGAATCAAGCGTGTGTACAGTGGCATAAGCGCAGCAGTGATAGGATTGGTGAGGTTCGGTGAGCCAATGCAGAACCTTTGAAGTCATATTGAATGGTACCCATTCCATGGGTCTCAACTCTCCAGGTTTAAGGGATTCTTCCTTCAGCTAAAACATGCATGTGGAACCCAGAGTATGATCAACCGTGTGATCGGGAAACGTGTTCAAATGTGTCTCAGTTTTTGTCCCCTGGTACTCGGGTGCAACATTCCAGACGCTTTACTAAAACTCTCCCCACTTGGAGAGTCATTGCCTTTAACCTCCTGTTTGGCCCAGTTTGCAATTTCTGCGGAAAATGAACAGGAATAGGGAGAACCAATGAGAGACTAGCTGGAGGTGTCTGGATGGGCAAATTTAACTCTCATTTCCCACCAGGAAGAGGAATTAACCAAAGGCTCAGCGTGCCATGCCGGAACCACACTAGGGCCTGAAGCAATCCTGCGGTGTTGCGGCCAGCTCACAAGAAAGCGAGTTGAAGAAAGGAGCTCAGGGGCACTGTAATTCACAAACCTGCAGAGTTAAAAATGACAGCTATCGTCCAAAAATATATTGAAGTAAGGCTGCCAAGAGGACTTGAAAGCGGGGCAGAATTGCAGGAATCCGATTTCAGGAGGTAGACTGGAATTGCATGTAAAGCATAGGAAAAGAGGCAGAACGTCCACAATGATGCACTTGGCCAAAAAGGGCGTATGCGTTTTTTCCTGAATATATTCAGGAAAAAACGCATACGCCCTTTTTGGCCAACCAAGCAAGCTTGCAAAGGAAATCTGCAGTACAATGAAGTCTCACTGCCCCCCGGTCAAAAGGGCCATCTGAAAAAAGTATAAAATCCAGAAAGGCAGGACAGGCCATGGAGAACTGGGAGCCTTGTTATGCTGATGGGCGGGATGTAAATTGCCAACAGCCACTCTGGAGAAGTGTATGGTGTTTCCTGAAACATCTAAAAAACAAAGCAACAGAGCCTAGGGCACTTCCACTTATGGTCCTATAGCTTAGGGAAATTAAAATCAAAAAGACACAGCCACCCCAAAGTTTGGGCCGGCTCTGTTTACAAGAATCTCTTTTATGGTACAAGTTCAATATCGCAGAAAGTGAAAAATGGATAAAGAAGTTGTGGTACTTACGTACAATGCAATATCACTCAGGAATGAAATCTATGTCATCAGGCCCGTAGCAGCATAATGAGTGGATTCAGGTACGATGATTCTAAGTGACATAAGTCACACAGAAAAAGAAACATCATAAGATATCACTAATACACGGAATGTAAACTTGGCTACACAGGAACTGAATTACAAAACAGAACAGGATCTCAAATGTAGAAAACCAACTTATGCTTGCTTAAGGGGAAAGGTGAGTTGGGGTGCTGCATAAAACCAGAGATTGAAATTAGCACAGATACCATTCCATAAGCCAAATAGGTAATAGACAAGAGCTACTCCTTGCTCAACAAAGTGGACTCAACACCCCATATTAAATGCCTAAGAATATACCTGACTAGTAAGTATCTTAAAACCTATGGATTTATATGTCTCCGAAAGAGAATCAAGCGTGTCTACAGAGGCATAAATGCAGCAGTAATAGGATTGGTGAGGTTCGGTGAGCCAATGCAGAACCTTTGAAGTCATATTGCATGGTACCCATTCCATGGGTCTCAACTCTCCAGGTTTAAGGGATTCTTCCTTCAGCTAAAACATGCATGTGGAACCCAGAGTATGATCCACCGTGTGATCGGGAAACGTGTTCAAATGTGTCT
Organism: Pseudorca crassidens; assembly: GCF_039906515.1. Classification (NCBI taxonomy): domain Eukaryota; kingdom Metazoa; phylum Chordata; class Mammalia; order Artiodactyla; family Delphinidae; genus Pseudorca; species Pseudorca crassidens. The sequence goes on along the minus strand of NC_090298.1, from coordinate 178,906,100 downwards.
CAGTTTTTGTCCCCTGGTACTCGGGTGCAACATTCCAGACGCTTTACTAACACTCTCTCCACTTGGAGAGTCAGTGCCTTTAACCTCCTGTTTGGCCCAGTTTGCAATTTCTGCGGAAAATGAACAGGAATAGGGAGAACCAATGAGAGACTAGATGGAGGTGTCTGGACGGGCAAATTTAACTCTCATTTCCCACCAGGAAGAGGAATTAACCAAAGGCTCAGCGTGCCATGCCGGAACCACACTAGGGCCTGAAGCAATCCTGCGGTGTTGCGGCCAGCTCACAAGAAAGCGAGTTGAAGAAAGGAGCTCAGGGGCACTGTAATTCACAAACCTGCAGAGTTATAAATGACAGCTATCGTCCAAAAATATATTGAAGTAAGGCTGCCAAGAGGACTCGAAAGCGGGGCAGAATTGCAGGAATCCGATTTCAGGAGGTAGACTGGAATTGCATGTAAAGCATAGGAAAAGAGGCAGAACGTCCACAATGATGCACTTGGACAAAAAGGGCGTATGCGTTTTTTCCTGAATATATTCAGGAAAAAACGCATACGCCCTTTTTGGCCAACCAAGCAAGCTTGCAAAGGAAATCTGCACTACCATGAAGTCTCACTGCCCCCCGGTCAAAAGGGCCATCTGAAAAAAGTGTAAAATCCAGAAAGGCAGGACAGGCCATGGAGGACTGGGAGCCTTGTTATGCTGATGGGCGGGATGTAAATTGCCAACAGCCACTCTGGAGAAGTGTATGGTGTTTCCTGAAACATCTAAAAAACAAAGCAACAGAGCCTAGGGCACTTCCACTTATGGTCCTATAGCTTAGGGAAATTAAAATCAAAAAGACACAGCCACCCCAAAGTTTGGGACGGCTCTGTTTACAAGAACCTCATTTACAGTACAAATTCAATATCACAGAAGGTGAAAAATGGATAAAGAATTTGTGGTACTTACGTACAATGCAATATCACTCAGCAATGAAATCTATATCATCAGGCCCGTAGCAGCATAATGAGTGGATTCAGGTACGATGATTCTAAGTGAGATAAGTCACACAGAAAAAGAAACATCATAAGATATCACTAATACACGGAATGTAAACTTGGCTACACAGAAACTGAATTACAAAACAGAACAGGGTCTCAAATGTAGAAAACCAACTTATGCTTGCTTAAGGGGAAAGGTGAGTTGGGGTTCTGCATAAAACCAGAGATTGAAATTAGCACAGATACCATTCCATAAGCCAAATATGTAATAGACAAGAGCTACTCCTTGCTCAACGAAGTGGACTCTACACCCCATATTAAACGTCTAAGAATATACCTGACTAGTAATAATCTTAAAACCTATGGATTTATATGTCTCCAAAAGAGAATCAAGCATGTGTACAGCGGCATAAACGCAGCAGTGATAGGATTGGTGAGGTTTGATGAGCAAATGCAGACCCTTTGAAGTCATATTGCATGGTAGCCATTCCATGGGTCTCAACTCTCCAGGTTTAAGGGATTCTTCCTTCAGCTAAAACATGCATGTGGAACCCAGAGTATGATCCACCGTGTGATCGGGAAACGTGTTCAAATGTGTCTCAGTTTTTGTCCCCTGGTACTCAGGTGCAACATTCCATACGCTTTACTAACACTCTCCCCACTTGGAGAGTCAGTGCCTTTAACCTCCTGTTTGGCCCAGTTTACAATTTCTGCGGAAAATGAACAGGAATAGGGAGAACCAATGAGAGACTAGCTGGAGGTGTCTGGACGGGCAAATTTAACTCTCATTTCCCACCAGGAAGAGGAATTAACCAAAGGCTCAGCGTGCCATGCCGGAACCACACTAGGGCCTGAAGCAATGCTGCGGTGTTGCGGCCAGCTCACAAGAAAGCGAGTTGAAGAAAGGAGCTCAGGGGCACTGTAATTCACAAACCTGCAGAGTTATAAATGACAGCTATCGTCCAAAAATATATTGAAGTAAGGCTGCCAAGAGGACTCGAAAGCGGGGCAGAATTGCAGGAATCCGATTTCAGGAGGTAGACTGGAATTACATGTAAAGCATAGGAAAAGAGGCAGAACGTCCACAATGATGCACTTGGCCAAAAAGGGCGTATGCGTTTTTTCCTGAATATATTCAGGAAAAAACGCATACGCCCTTTTTGGCCAACCAAGCAAGCTTGCAAAGGAAATCTGCAGTACAATGAAGTCTCACTGCCCCCCGGTCAAAAGGGCCATCTGAAAAATGTGTAAAATCCAGAAAGGCAGGACAGGCCATGGAGAATTGGGAGCCTTGTTATGCTGATGGGCGGGATGTAAATTGCCAACAGCCACTCTGGAGAAGTGTATGGTGTTTCCTGAAACATCTAAAAAACAAAGCAACAGAGCCTAGGGCACTTCCACTTATGGTCCTATAGCTTAGGGAAATTAAAATCAAAAAGACACAGCCACCCAAAAATTTGGGCCGGCTCTGTTTACAAGAATCTCGTTTATGGTACAAGTTCAATATCGCAGAAAGTGAAAAATGGATAAAGAAGTTGTGGTACTTACGTACAATGCAATATCACTCAGGAATGAAATCTATGTCATCAGGCCCGTAGCAGCATAATGAGTGGATTCAGGTACGATGATTCTAAGTGACATAAGTCACACAGAAAAAGAAACATCATAAGATATCACTAATACATGGAATGTAAACTTGGCTACACAGGAACTGAATTACAAAACAGAACAGGATCTCAAATGTAGAAAACCAACTTATGCTTGCTTAAGGGGAAAGGTGAGTTGGGGTGCTGCATAAAACCAGAGATTGAAATTAGCACAGATACCATTCCATAAGCCAAATAGGTAATAGACAATAGCTACTCCTTGCTCAACGAAGTGGACTCAACACCCCATATTAAATGCCTAAGAATATACCTGACTAGTAAGAATCTTAAAACCTATGGATTTATATGTCTCCGAAAGAGAATCAAGCGTGTCTACAGCGGCATAAATACAGCAGTGATAGGATTGGTGAGGTTCGGTGAGCAAATGCAGACACTTTGAAGTCATATTGCATGGTACCCATTCCATGGGTCTCAACTCTCCAGGTTTAAGGGATTCTTCCTTCAACTAAAACATGCATGTGGAACCCAGAGTATGATCCACCGTGTGATCGGGAAACGTGTTCAAATGTGTCTCAGTTTTTGTCCCCTGGTACTCGGGTGCAACATTCCAGACGCTTTACTAACACTCTCCCCACTTGGAGAGTCAGTGCCTTTAACCTCCTGTTTGGCCCAGTTTGCAATTTCTGTGGAAAATGAACAGGAATAGGGAGAACGAATGAGAGACTAGCTGGAGGTGTCTGGATGGGCAAATTTAACTCTCATTTCCCACCAGGAAGAGGAATTAACCAAAGGCTCAGCGTGCCATGCCGGAACCACACTACGGCCTGAAGCAATCCTGCGGTGTTGCGGCCAGCTCACAAGAAAGCGAGTTGAAGAAAGGAGCTCAGGGGCACTGTAATTCACAAACCTGCAGAGTTAAAAATGACAGCTATCGTCCAAAAATATATTGAAGTAAGGCTGCCAAGAGGACTTGAAAGCGGGGCAGAATTGCAGGAAACCGATTTCAGGAGGTAGACTGGAATTGCATGTAAAGCATAGGAAAAGAGGCAGAACGTCCACAATGATGCACTTGGCCAAAAAGGGCGTATGCGTTTTTTCCTGAATATATTCAGGAAAAAACGCATACGCCCTTTTTGGCCAACCAAGCAAGCTTGCAAAGGAAATCTGCACTACCATGAAGTCTCACTGCCCCCCCGGTCAAAAGGGCCATCTGAAAAAAGTGTAAAATCCAGAAAGGCAGGACAGGCCATGGAGAACTGGGAGCCTTGTTATGCTGATGGGCGGGATGTAAATTGCCAACAGCCACTCTGGAGAAGTGTATGGTGTTTCCTGAAACATCTAAAAAACAAAGCAACAGAGCCTAGGGCACTTCCACTTATGGTCGTATAGCTTAGGGAAATTAAAATCAAAAAGACACAGCCACCCCAAAGTTTGGGACGGCTCTGTTTACAAGAACCTCGTTTACGGTACAAGTTCAATATCACAGAAAGCGAAAAATGGATAAAGAAGTTGTGGTACTTACGTACAATGCAATATCACTCAGCAATGAAATCTATGTAATCAGTCCCGTAGCAGCATAATGAGTGGATTCAGGTACGATGATTCTAAGTGAAATAAGTCACACAGAAAAAGAAACATCATAAGATATCACTACTACACGGAATGTAAACTTGGCTACACAGGAACTGAATTACAAAACAGAACAGGGTCTCAAATGTAGAAAACCAACTTATGCTTGCTTAAGGGCAAAGGTGAGTTGGGGTGCTGCATAAAACCAGAGATTGAAATTAGCACAGATACCGTTCCATAAGCCAAATATGTAATAGACAAGAGCTACTCCTTGCTCAACGAAGTGGACTCTACACCCCATATTAAACGCCTAAGAATATACCTGACTAGTAAGAATCTTAAAACCTATGGATTTATATGTCTCTGAAAGAGAATGAAGCGTGTGTACAGTGCATTAGCGCAGCAGTGATAGGATTGGTGAGGTTCGGTGAGCCAATGCAGACCCTTTGAAGTCATATTGCATGGTACCCATGCCAAGGGTCTCAACTCTCCAGGTTTAAGGGATTCTTCCTTCAGCTAAAACATGCATGTGGAACCCAGAGTATGATCCACCGTGTGATCGGGAAACGTGTTCAAATGTGTCTCAGGTTTCGTCCCCTGGTACTCGGGTGCAACATTCCAGACGCTTTACTAACACTCTCCCCACTTGGAGAGTCAGTGCCTTTAACCTCCTGTTTGGCCCAGTTTGCAAATTCTTTGAAAGTTGAACAGGAATAGGGAGAACCAATGAGAGACTAGCTGGAGGTGTCTGGACGGGCAAATTTAACTCTCATTTCCCACCAGGAAGAGGAATTAACCAAAGGCTCAGCGTGCCATGCCGGAACGACACTAGGGCCTGAAGCAATCCTGCGGTGTTGCGGCCAGCTCACAAGAAAGCGAGTTGAAGAAAGGAGCTCAGAGGCACTGTAATTCACAAACCTGCAGAGTTATAAATGACAGCTATCATCCAAAAATATATTGAAGTAAGGCTGCCAAGAGGACTTGAAAGCGGGGCAGAATTGCAGGAAACCGATTTCAGGAGGTAGACTGGAATTGCATGTAAAGCATAGGAAAAGAGGCAGAACGTCCACAATGATGCACTTGGCCAAAAAGGGCGTATGCGTTTTTTCCTGAATATATTCAGGAAAAAACGCATACACACTTTTTGGCCAACCAAGCAAGCTTGCAAAGGAAATCTGCACTACAATGAAGTCTCACTGCCCCCCGGTCAAAAGGGCCATCTGAAAAAAGTGTAAAATCCAGAAAGGCAGGACAGGCCATGGAGACGTGGGAGCCTTGTTATGCTGATGGGCGGGATGTAAATTGCCAACAGCCACTCTGGAGAAGTGTATGGTGTTTCCTGAAACATCTAAAAAACAAAGCAACAGAGCCTAGGGCACTTCCACTTATGGTCCTATAGCTTAGGGAAATTAAAATCAAAAAGACACAGCCACCCCAAAGTTTGGGACGGCTCTGTTTACAAGAACCTCGTTTACGGTACAAGTTCAATATCACAGAAAGCGAAAAATGGATAAAGAAGTGGTGGTACTTACGTACAATGCAATATCACTCAGCAATGAAATCTATGTCATCAGGCCCGTAGCAGCATAATGAGTGGATTCAGGTACGATGATTCTAAGTGAGATAAGTCACACAGAAAAAGAAACATCATAAGATATCACTACTACACGGAATGTAAACTTGGCTACACAGAAACTGAATTACAAAACAGAACAGGGTCTCAAATGTAGAAAACCAACTTATGCTTGCTTAAGGGGAAAGGTGAGTTGGGGTTCTGCATAAAACCAGAGATTGAAATTAGCACAGATACCATTCCATAAGCCAAATATGTAATAGACAAGAGCTACTCCTTGCTCAACGAAGTGGACTCTACACCCCATATTAAACGTCTAAGAATATACCTGACTAGTAATAATCTTAAAACCTATGGATTTATATGTCTCCAAAAGAGAATCAAGCATGTGTACAGCGGCATAAACGCAGCAGTGATAGGATTGGTGAGGTTTGATGAGCAAATGCAGACCCTTTGAAGTCATATTGCATGGTAGCCATTCCATGGGTCTCAACTCTCCAGGTTTAAGGGATTCTTCCTTCAGCTAAAACATGCATGTGGAACCCAGAGTATGATCCACCGTGTGATCGGGAAACGTGTTCAAATGTGTCTCAGTTTTTGTCCCCTGGTACTCAGGTGCAACATTCCATACGCTTTACTAACACTCTCCCCACTTGGAGAGTCAGTGCCTTTAACCTCCTGTTTGGCCCAGTTTGCAATTTCTGCGGAAAATGAACAGGAATAGGGAGAACCAATGAGAGACTAGCTGGAGGTGTCTGGACGGGCAAATTTAACTCTCATTTCCCACCAGGAAGAGGAATTAACCAAAGGCTCAGCGTGCCATGCCGGAACCACACTAGGGCCTGAAGCAATGCTGCGGTGTTGCGGCCAGCTCACAAGAAAGCGAGTTGAAGAAAGGAGCTCAGGGGCACTGTAATTCACAAACCTGCAGAGTTAAAAATGACAGCTATCGTCCAAAAATATATTGAAGTAAGGCTGCCAAGAGGACTTGAAAGCGGGGCAGAATTGCAGGAATCCGATTTCAGGAGGTAGACTGGAATTACATGTAAAGCATAGGAAAAGAGGCAGAACGTCCACAATGATGCACTTGGCCAAAAAGGGCGTATGCGTTTTTTCCTGAATATATTCAGGAAAAAACGCATACGCCCTTTTTGGCCAACCAAGCAAGCTTGCAAAGGAAATCTGCAGTACAATGAAGTCTCACTGCCCCCCGGTCAAAAGGGCCATCTGAAAAATGTGTAAAATCCAGAAAGGCAGGACAGGCCATGGAGAATTGGCAGCCTTGTTATGCTGATGGGCGGGATGTAAATTGCCAACAGCCACTCTGGAGAAGTGTATGGTGTTTCCTGAAACATCTAAAAAACAAAGCAACAGAGCCTAGGGCACTTCCACTTATGGTCCTATAGCTTAGGGAAATTAAAATCAAAAAGACACAGCCACCCAAAAATTTGGGCCGGCTCTGTTTACAAGAATCTCGTTTATGGTACAAGTTCAATATCGCAGAAAGTGAAAAATGGATAAAGAAGTTGTGGTACTTACGTACAATGCAATATCACTCAGGAATGAAATCTATGTCATCAGGCCCGTAGCAGCATAATGAGTGGATTCAGGTACGATGATTCTAAGTGACATAAGTCACACAGAAAAAGAAACATCATAAGATATCACTAATACATGGAATGTAAACTTGGCTACACAGGAACTGAATTACAAAACAGAACAGGATCTCAAATGTAGAAAACCAACTTATGCTTGCTTAAGGGGAAAGGTGAGTTGGGGTGCTGCATAAAACCAGAGATTGAAATTAGCACAGATACCATTCCATAAGCCAAATAGGTAATAGACAATAGCTACTCCTTGCTCAACGAAGTGGACTCAACACCCCATATTAAATGCCTAAGAATATACCTGACTAGTAAGAATCTTAAAACCTATGGATTTATATGTCTCCGAAAGAGAATCAAGCGTGTCTACAGCGGCATAAATACAGCAGTGATAGGATTGGTGAGGTTCGGTGAGCAAATGCAGACCCTTTGAAGTCATATTGCATGGTACCCATTCCATGGGTCTCAACTCTCCAGGTTTAAGGGATTCTTCCTTCAACTAAAACATGCATGTGGAACCCAGAGTATGATCCACCGTGTGATCGGGAAACGTGTTCAAATGTGTCAGATTTCGTCCCCTTGTACTCAGGTGCAACATTCCAGACGCTTTACTAACACTCTCCCCACTTGGAGAGTCACTGCCTTTAACCTCCTGTTTGGCCCAGTTTGCAATTTCTGCGGAAAATGAACAGGAATAGGGAGAACCAATGAGAGACTAGCTGGAGGTGTCTGGACGGGCAAATTTAACTCTCATTTCCCACCAGGAAGAGGAATTAACCAAAGGCTCAGCGTGCCATGCCGGAACCACACTAGGGCCTGAAGCAATGCTGCGGTGTTGCGGCCAGCTCACAAGAAAGCGAGTTGAAGAAAGGAGCTCAGGGGCACTGTAATTCACAAACCTGCAGAGTTATAAATGACAGCTATCGTCCAAAAATATATTGAAGTAAGGCTGCCAAGAGGACTCGAAAGCAGGGCAGAATTGCAGGAATCCGATTTCAGGAGGTAGACTGGAATTACATGTAAAGCATAGGAAAAGAGGCAGAACGTCCACAATGATGCACTTGGCCAAAAAGGGCGTATGCGTTTTTTCCTGAATATATTCAGGAAAAAACGCATACGCCCTTTTTGGCCAACCAAGCAAGCTTGCAAAGGAAATCTGCAGTACAATGAAGTCTCACTGCCCCCCGGTCAAAAGGGCCATCTGAAAAATGTGTAAAATCCAGAAAGGCAGGACAGGCCATGGAGAACTGGGAGCCTTGTTATGCTGATGGGCGGGATGTAAATTGCCAACAGCCACTCTGGAGCAGTGTATGGTGTTTCCTGAAACATCTAAAAAACAAAGCAACAGAGCCTAGGGCACTTCCACTTATGGTCCTATAGCTTAGGGAAATTAAAATCAAAAAGACACAGCCACCCCAAAGTTTGGGCCGGCTCTGTTTACAAGAATCTCGTTTATGGTACAAGTTCAATATCGCAGAAAGTGAAAAATGGATAAAGAAGTTGTGGTACTTACGTACAATGCAATATCACTCAGGAATGAAATCTATGTCATCAGGCCCGTAGCAGCATAATGAGTGGATTCAGGTACGATGATTCTAAGTGAGATAAGTCACACAGAAAAAGAAACATCATAAGATATCACTACTACATGGAATGTAAACTTGGCTACACAGGAACTGAATTACAAAACAGAACAGGGTCTCAAATGTAGAAAACCAACTTATGCTTGCTTAAGGGGAAAGGTGAGTTGGGGTGCTGCATAAAACCAGAGATTGAAATTAGCACAGATACCGTTCCATAAGCCAAATATGTAATAGACAAGAGCTACTCCTTGCTCAACGAAGTGGACTCTACACCCCATATTAAACGTCTAAGAATATACCTGACTAGTAAGAATCTTAAAACCTATGGATTTATATGTCTCCAAAAGAGAATCAAGCATGTGTACAGCGGCATAAACGCAGCAGTGATAGGATTGGTGAGGTTTGATGAGCAAATGCAGACCCTTTGAAGTCATATTGCATGGTACCCATTCCATGGGTCTCAACTCTCCAGGTTTAAGGGATTCTTCCTTCAGCTAAAACATGCATGTGGAACCCAGAGTATGATCCACCGTGTGATCGGGAAACGTGTTCAAATGTGTCTCAGTTTTTGTCCCCTGGTACTCGGGTGCAACATTCCAGACGCTTTACTAACACTCTCCCCACTTGGAGAGTCAGTGCCTTTAACCTCCTGTTTGGCCCAGTTTGCAATTTCTGTGGAAAATGAACAGGAATAGGGAGAACGAATGAGAGACTAGCTGGAGGTGTCTGGATGGGCAAATTTAACTCTCATTTCCCACCAGGAAGAGGAATTAACCAAAGGCTCAGCGTGCCATGCCGGAACCACACTACGGCCTGAAGCAATCCTGCGGTGTTGCGGCCAGCTCACAAGAAAGCGAGTTGAAGAAAGGAGCTCAGGGGCACTGTAATTCACAAACCTGCAGAGTTAAAAATGACAGCTATCGTCCAAAAATATATTGAAGTAAGGCTGCCAAGAGGACTCGAAAGCGGGGCAGAATTGCAGGAATCCGATTTCAGGAGGTAGACTGGAATTGCATGTAAAGCATAGGAAAAGAGGCAGAACGTCCACAATGATGCACTTGGCCAAAAAGGGCGTATGCGTTTTTTCCTGAATATATTCAGGAAAAAACGCATACGCCCTTTTTGGCCAACCAAGCAAGCTTGCAAAGGAAATCTGCAGTACAATGAAGTCTCACTGCCCCCCGGTCAAAAGGGCCATCTGAAAAATGTGTAAAATCCAGAAAGGCAGGACAGGCCATGGAGAATTGGGAGCCTTGTTATGCTGATGGGCGGGATGTAAATTGCCAACAGCCACTCTGGAGAAGTGTATGGTGTTTCCTGAAACATCTAAAAAACAAAGCAACAGAGCCTAGGGCACTTCCACTTATGGTCCTATAGCTTAGGGAAATTAAAATCAAAAAGACACAGCCACCCCAAAGTTTGGGCCGGCTCTGTTTACAAGAATCTCGTTTATGGTACAAGTTCAATATCGCAGAAAGTGAAAAATGGATAAAGAAGTTGTGGTACTTACGTACAATGCAATATCACTCAGGAATGAAATCTATGTCATCAGGCCCGTAGCAGCATAATGAGTGGATTCAGGTACGATGATTCTAAGTGACATAAGTCACACAGAAAAAGAAACATCATAAGATATCACTAATACATGGAATGTAAACTTGGCTACACAGGAACTGAATTACAAAACAGAACAGGATCTCAAATGTAGAAAACCAACTTATGCTTGCTTAAGGGGAAAGGTGAGTTGGGGTGCTGCATAAAACCAGAGATTGAAATTAGCACAGATACCGTTCCATAAGCCAAATATGTAATAGACAAGAGCTACTCCTTGCTCAACGAAGTGGACTCAACACCCCATATTAAACGTCTAAGAATATACCTGACTAGTAAGAATCTTGAAACCTATGGATTTATATGTCTCCAAAAGAGAATCAAGCGTGTGTACAGCGGCATAAATGCAGCAGTGATAGGATTGGTGAGGTTTGATGAGCAAATGCAGACCCTTTGAAGTCATATTGCATGGTAGCCATTCCATGGGTCTCAAATCTCCAGGTTTAAGGGATTCTTCCTTCAGCTAAAACATGCATGTGGAACCCAGAGTATGATCCACCGTGTGATCGGGAAACGTGTTCAAATGTGTCTCAGTTTTTGTCCCCTGGTACTCGGGTGCAACATTCCAGACGCTTTACTAACACTCTCCCCACTTGGAGAGTCAGTGCCTTTAACCTCCTGTTTGGCCCAGTTTGCAATTTCTGTGGAAAATGAACAGGAATAGGGAGAACCAATGAGAGACTAGCTGGAGGTGTCTGGATGGGCAAATTTAACTCTCATTTCCCACCAGGAAGAGGAATTAACCAAAGGCTCAGCGTGCCATGCCAGAACCACACTAGGGCCTGAAGCAATCCTGCGGTGTTGCGGCCAGCTCACAAGAAAGTGAGTTGAAGAAAGGAGCTCAGGGGCATTGTAATTCACAAACCTGCAGAGTTAAAAATGACAGCTATCGTCCAAAAATATATTGAAGTAAGGCTGCCAAGAGGACTTGAAAGCGGGGCAGGATTGCAGGAAACCGATTTCAGGAGGTAGACTGGAATTGCATGTAAAGCATAGGAAAAGAGGCAGAACGTCCACAATGATGCACTTGGCCAAAAAGGGCGTATGCGTTTTTTCCTGAATATATTCAGGAAAAAACGCATACGCCCTTTTTGGCCAACCAAGCAAGCTTGCAAAGGAAATCTGCACTACAATGAAGTCTCACTGCCCCCGGTCAAAAGGGCCATCTGAAAAAAGTGTAAAATCCAGAATGGCAGGACAGGCCATGGAGAACTGGGAGCCTTGTTATGCTGATGGGCGGGATGTAAATTGCCAACAGCCACTCTGGAGAAGTGTATGGTGTTTCCTGAAACATCTAAAAAACAAAGCAACAGAGCCTAAGGCACTTCCACTTATGGTCTTATAGCTTAGGGAAATTAAAATCAAAAAGACACAGCCACCCCAAAGTTTGGGACGGCTCTGTTTACAAGAACCTCATTTACAGTACAAATTCAATATCACAGAAGGTGAAAAATGGATAAAGAATTTGTGGTACTTACGTACAATGCAATATCACTCAGCAATGAAATCTATATCATCAGGCCCGTAGCAGCATAATGAGTGGATTCAGGTACGATGATTCTAAGTGAGATAAGTCACACAGAAAAAGAAACATCATAAGATATCACTACTACACGGAATGTAAACTTGGCTACACAGAAACTGAATTACAAAACAGAACACGGTCTCAAATGTAGAAAACCAACTTATGCTTGCTTAAGGGGAAAGGTGAGTTGGGGTACTGCATAAAACCAGAGATTGAAATTAGCACAGATACCATTCCATAAGCCAAATATGTAATAGACAAGAGCTACTCCTTGCTCAACGAAGTGGACTCTACACCCCATATTAATCGCATAAGAATATACCTGACTAGTAATAATCTTAAAACCTATGGATTTATATGTCTCCAAAAGAGAATCAAGCATGTGTACAGCGGCATAAACGCAGCAGTGATAGGATTGGTGAGGTTTGATGAGCAAATGCAGACCCTTTGAAGTCATATTGCATGCTAGCCATTCCATGGGTCTCAACTCTCCAGGTTTAAGGGATTCTTCCTTCAGCTAAAACATGCATGTGGAACCCAGAGTATGATCCACCATGTGATCAGGAAACGTGTTCAAATGTGTCTCAGATTTTCTCCGCTGGTACTTGGGTGCAACATTCCAGACGCTTTACTAAAACTCTCCCCACTTGGAGAGTCAGTGCCTTTAACCTCCTGTTTGGCCCAGTTTGCAATTTCTGCGGAAAATGAACAGGAATAGGGAGAACCAATGAGAGACTAGCTGGAGGTGTCTGGACGGGCAAATGTAACTCTCATTTCCCACCAGGAAGAGGAATTAACCAAAGGCTCAGCGTGCCATGCCGGAACCACACTAGGGCCTGAAGCAATCCTGCGGTGTTGCGGCCAGCTCACAAGAAAGCGAGTTGAAGAAAGGAGCTCAGGGGCACTGTAATTCACAAACCTGCAGAGTTAAAAATGACAGCTATCGTCCAAAAATATATTGAAGTAAGGCTGCCAAGAGGACTTGAAAGCGGGGCAGAATTGCAGGAAACCGATTTCAGGAGGTAGACAGGAATTGCATGTAAAGCATACGAAAAGAGGCAGAACGTCCACAATGATGCACTTGGCCAAAAAGGGCGTATGCGTTTTTTTCTGAATATATTCAGGAAAAAACGCATACGCCCTTTTTGGCCAACCAAGCAAGCTTGCAAAGGAAATCTGCACTACAATGAAGTCTCACTGCCCCCCGGTCAAAAGGGCCATCTGAAAAAAGTGTAAAATCCAGAAAGGCAGGACAGGCCATGGAGAACTGGGAGCCTTGTTATGCTGATGGGCGGGATGTAAATTGCCAACAGCCACTCTGGAGAAGTGTATGGTGTTTCCTGAAACATCTAAAAAACAAAGCAACAGAGCCTAGGGCACTTCCACTTATGGTCCTATAGCTTAGGGAAATTAAAATCAAAAAGACACAGCCACCCCAAAGTTTGGGACGGCTCTGTTTACAAGAACCTCATTTACAGTACAAATTCAATATCACAGAAGGTGAAAAATGGATAAAGAATTTGTGGTACTTACGTACAATGCAATATCACTCAGCAATGAAATCTATATCATCAGGCCCGTAGCAGCATAATGAGTGGATTCAGGTACGATGATTCTAAGTGAGATAAGTCACACAGAAAAAGAAACATCATAAGATATCACTACTACACGGAATGTAAACTTGGCTACACAGAAACTGAATTACAAAACAGAACACGGTCTCAAATGTAGAAAACCAACTTATGCTTGCTTAAGGGGAAAGGTGAGTTGGGGTTCTGCATAAAACCAGAGATTGAAATTAGCACAGATACCATTCCATAAGCCAAATATGTAATAGACAAGAGCTACTCCTTGCTCAACGAAGTGGACTCTACACCCCATATTAATCGCCTAAGAATATACCTGACTAGTAATAATCTTAAAACCTATGGATTTATATGTCTCCAAAAGAGAATCAAGCATGTGTACAGCAGCATAAACGCAGCAGTGATAGGATTGGTGAGGTTTGATGAGCAAATGCAGACCCTTTGAAGTCATATTGCATGCCAGCCATTCCATGGGTCTCAACTCTCCAGGTTTAAGGGATTCTTCCTTCAGCTAAAACATGCATGTGGAACCCAGAGTATGATCCACCGTGTGATCGGGAAACGTGTTCAAATGTGTCTCAGATTTTCTCCGCTGGTACTTGGGTGCAACATTCCAGACGCTTTACTAAAACTCTCCCCACTTGGAGAGTCAGTGCCTTTAACCTCCTGTTTGGCCCAGTTTGCAATTTCTGCGGAAAATGAACAGGAATAGGGAGAACCAATGAGAGACTAGCTGGAGGTGTCTGGATTGGCAAATTTAACTCTCATTTCCCACCAGGAAGAGGAATTAACCAAAGGCTCAGCGTGCCATGCCGGAACGACACTAGGGCCTGAAGCAATCCTGCAGTGTTGCGGCCAGCTCACAAGAAAGCGAGTTGAAGAAAGGAGCTCAGGGGCACTGTAATTCACAAACCTGCAGAGTTATAAATGACAGCTATCGTCCAAAAATATATTGAAGTAAGGCTGCCAAGAGGACTTGAAAGCGGGGCAGAATTGCAGGAAACCGATTTCAGGAGGTAGACTGGAATTGCATGTAAAGCATAGGAAAAGAGGCAGAACGTCCACAATGATGCACTTGGCCAAAAAGGGCGTATGCGTTTTTTCCTGAATATATTCAGGAAAAAACGCATACGCCCTTTTTGGCCAACCAAGCAAGCTTGCAAAGGAAATCTGCAGTACAATGAAGTCTCACTGCCCCCCAGTCAAAAGGGCCATCTGAAAAAAGTTTAAAATCCAGAAAGCCCGGACAGGCCATGGAGAACTGGGAGCTTTGTTATGCTGATGGGCGGGATGTAAATTGCCAACAGCCACTCTGGAGAAGTGTATGGTGTTTCCTGAAACATCTAAAAAACAAAGCAACAGAGCCTAGGGCACTTCCACTTATGGTCCTATAGCTTAGGGAAATTAAAATCAAAAAGACACAGCCACCCCAAAGTTTGGGATGGCTCTGTTTACAAGAACCTCATTTACAGTACAAATTCAATACCACAGAAGGTGAAAAATGGATAAAGAATTTGTGGTACTTACGTACAATGCAATATCACTCAGCAATGAAATCTATATCATCAGGCCCGTAGCAGCATAATGAGTGGATTCAGGTACGATGATTCTAAGTGACATAAGTCACACAGAAAAAGAAACATCATAAGATATCACTAATACACGGAATGTAAACTTGGCTACACAGGAACTGAATTACAAAACAGAACAAGGTCTCAAATGTAGAAAACCAACTTATGCTTGCTTAAGGGGAAAGGTGAGTTGGGGTGCTGCATAAAACCAGGATTGAAATTATCACAGATACCGTTCCATAAGCCAAATATGTAATAGACAAGAGCTACTCCTTGCTCAACGAAGAGGACTCAACACCCCATATTAAACGTCTAAGAATATACCTGACTAGGAAGAATCTTAAAACCTATGGATTTATATGTCTTCGAAAGAGAATCAAGGGTGTGTACAGTGGCATAAGCGCAGCAGTGATAGGATTGGTGAGGTTCGGTGAGCAAATGCAGACCCTTTGAAGTCATATTGCATGGTACCCATTCCATGGGTCTCAACTCTCCAGGTTTAAGGGATTCTTCCTTCAGCTAAAACATGCATGTGGAACCCAGAGTATGATCCACCGTGTGATCGGGAAACGTGTTCAAATGTGTCAGATTTCGTCCCCTGGTACTCGGATGCAACATTCCAGACGCTTTACTAACACTCTCCTCACTTGGAGAGTCAGTGCCTTTAACCTCCTGTTTGGTCCAGTTTGCAATTTCTGCGGAAAATGAACAGGAATAGGGAGAACCAATGAGAGACTAGCTGGAGGTGTCTGGACGGGCAAATTTAACTCTCATTTCCCACCAGGAAGAGGAATTAACCAAAGGCTCAGCGTGCCATGCCGGAACCACACTAGGTCCTGAAGCAATCCTGCGGTGTTGCGGCCAGCTCACAAGAAAGCGAGTTGAAGAAAGGAGCTCAGGGGCACTGTAATTCACAAACCTGCAGAGTTAAAAATGACAGCTATCGTCCAAAAATATATTGAAGTAAGGCTGCCAAGAGGACTTGAAAGCAGGGCAGAATTGCAGGAAACCGATTTCAGGAGGTAGACTGGAATTGCATGTAAAGCATAGGAAAAGAGGCAGAACGTCCACAATGATGCACTTGGCCAAAAAGGGCGTATGCGTTTTTTCCTGAATATATTCAGGAAAAAACGCATACGCCCTTTTTGGCCAACCAAGCAAGCTTGCAAAGGAAATCTGCACTACAATGAACTCTCACTGCCCCCTGGTCAAAAGGGCCATCTGAAAAAAGTATAAAATCCAGAAAGGCAGGACAGGCCATGGAGAACTGGGAGCCTTGTTATGCTGATCGGCGGGATGTAAATTGCCAACAGCCACTCTGGAGAAGTGTATGGTGTTTCCTGAAACATCTAAAAAACAAAGCAACAGAGCCTAGGGCACTTCCACTTATGGTCCTATAGCTTAGGGAAATTAAAATCAAAAAGACACAGCCACCCCAAAGTTTGGGACGGCTCTGTTTACAAGAACCTCATTTACAGTACAAATTCAATATCACAGAAGGTGAAAAATGGATAAAGAATTTGTGGTACTTACGTACAATGCAATATCACTCAGCAATGAAATCTATATCATCAGGCCCGTAGCAGCATAATGAGTGGATTCAGGTACGATGATTCTAAGTGAGATAAGTCACACAGAAAAAGAAACATCATAAGATATCACTACTACACGGAATGAAAACTTGGCTACACAGAAACTGAATTACAAAACAGAACACGGTCTCAAATGTAGAAAACCAACTTATGCTTGCTTAAGGGGAAAGGTGAGTTGGGGTTCTGCATAAAACCAGAGATTGAAATTAGCACAGATACCATTCCATAAGCCAAATATGTAATAGACAAGAGCTACTCCTTGCTCAACGAAGTGGACTCTACACCCCATATTAATCGCCTAAGAATATACCTGACTAGTAATAATCTTAAAACCTATGGATTTATATGTCTCCAAAAGAGAATCAAGCATGTGTACAGCGGCATAAACGCAGCAGTGATAGGATTGGTGAGGTTTGATGAGCAAATGCAGACCCTTTGAAGTCATATTGCATGGTAGCCATTCCATGGGTCTCAACTCTCCAGGTTTAAGGGATTCTTCCTTCAGCTAAAACATGCATGTGGAACCCAGAGTATGATCCACCGTGTGATCGGGAAACGTGTTCAAATGTGTCTCAGATTTTCTCCGCTGGTACTTGGGTGCAACATTCCAGACGCTTTACTAAAACTCTCCCCACTTGGAGAGTCAGTACCTTTAACCTCCTGTTTGGCCCAGTTTGCCATTTCTGCGGAAAATGAACACGAATAGGGAGAACCAATGAGAGACTAGCTGGAGGTGTCTGGACGGGCAAATTTAACTCTCATTTCCCACCAGGAAGAGGAATTAACCAAAGGCTCAGCGTGCCATGCCGGAACGACACTAGGGCCTGAAGCAATCCTGCGGTGTTGCGGCCAGCTCACAAGAAAGCGAGTTGAAGAAAGGAGCTCAGAGGCACTGTAATTCACAAACCTGCAGAGTTATAAATGACAGCTATCATCCAAAAATATATTGAAGTAAGGCTGCCAAGAGGACTTGAAAGCGGGGCAGAATTGCAGGAAACCGATTTCAGGAGGTAGACTGGAATTGCATGTAAAGCATAGGAAAAGAGGCAGAACGTCCACAATGATGCACTTGGCCAAAAAGGGCGTATGCGTTTTTTCCTGAATATATTCAGGAAAAAACGCATACGCACTTTTTGGCCAACCAAGCAAGCTTGCAAAGGAAATCTGCACTACAATGAAGTCTCACTGCCCCCCGGTCAAAAGGGCCATCTGAAAAAAGTGTAAAATCCAGAAAGGCAGGACAGGCCATGGAGACGTGGGAGCCTTGTTATGCTGATGGGCGGGATGTAAATTGCCAACAGCCACTCTGGAGAAGTGTATGGTGTTTCCTGAAACATCTAAAAAACAAAGCAACAGAGCCTAGGGCACTTCCACTTATGGTCCTATAGCTTAGGGAAATTAAAATCAAAAAGACACAGCCACCCCAAAGTTTGGGACGGCTCTGTTTACAAGAACCTCGTTTACGGTACAAGTTCAATATCACAGAAAGCGAAAAATGGATAAAGAAGTGGTGGTACTTACGTACAATGCAATATCACTCAGCAATGAAATCTATGTCATCAGGCCCGTAGCAGCATAATGAGTGGATTCAGGTACGATGATTCTAAGTGAGATAAGTCACACAGAAAAAGAAACATCATAAGATATCACTACTACACGGAATGTAAACTTGGCTACACAGGAACTGAATTACAAAACAGAACAGGGTCTCAAATGTAGAAAACCAACTTATGCTTGCTTAAGGGGAAAGGTGAGTTGGGGTGCTGCATAAAACCAGAGATTGAAATTAGCACAGATACCGTTCCATAAGCCAAATATGTAATAGACAAGAGCTACTCCTTGCTCAACGAAGAGGACTCAACACCCCATATTAAACGTCTAAGAATATACCTGACTAGGAAGAATCTTAAAATCTATGGATTTATATGTCTCCGAAAGAGAATCAAGCGTGTGTACAGCGGCATAAGCGCAGCAGTAATAGGATTGGTGAGGTTCGGTGAGCCAATGCAGAACCTTTGAAGTCATATTGCATGGTACCCATTCCATGGGTCTCAACTCTCCAGGTTTAAGGGATTCTTCCTTCAGCTAAAACATGCCTGTGGAACCCAGAGTATGATCCACCATGTGATCGGGAAACGTGTTCAAATATGTCTCAGGTTTCGTCCCCTGGTACTCGGGTGCAACATTCCAGACGCTTTACTAACACTCTCCCCACTTGGAGAGTCAGTGCCTTTAACCTCCTGTTTGACCCAGTTTGCCATTTCTGCGGAAAATGAACAGGAATAGGGAGAACCAATGAGAGACTAGCTGGAGGTGCCTGGACGGGCAAATTTAACTCTCATTTCCCACCAGGAAGAGGAATTAACCAAAGGCTCAGCGTGTCATGCCGGAACCACACTAGGGCCTGAAGCAATCCTGCGGTGTTGCGGCCAGCTCACAAGAAAGCGAGTTGAAGAAAGGAGCTTAGGGGCACTGTAATTCACAAACCTGCAGAGTTATAAATGACAGCTATCGTCCAAAAATATATTGAAGTAAGGCTGCCAAGAGGACTTGAAAGCGGGGCAGAATTGCAGGAAACCGATTTCAGGAGGTAGACTGGAATTACATGTAAAGCATAGGAAAAGAGGCAGAACGTCCACAATGATGCACTTGGCCAAAAAGGGCGTATGTGTTTTTTCCTGAATATATTCAGGAAAAAACGCATACGCCCTTTTTGGCCAACCAAGCAAGCTTGCAAAGGAAATCTGCAGTACAATGAAGTCTCACTGCCCCCCGGTCAAAAGGGCCATCTGAAAAATGTGTAAAATCCAGAAAGGCAGGACAGGCCATGGAGAACTGGGAGCCTTGTTATGCTGATGGGCGGGATGTAAATTGCCAACAGCCACTCTGGAGAAGTGTATGGTGTTTCCTGAAACATCTAAAAAACAAAGCAACAGAGCCTAGGGCACTTCCACTTATGGTCGTATAGCTTAGGGAAATTAAAATCAAAAAGACACAGCCACCCCAAAGTTTGGGACGGCTCTGTTTACAAGAACCTCGTTTACGGTACAAGTTCAATATCACAGAAAGCGAAAAATGGATAAAGAAGTTGTGGTACTTACGTACAATGCAATATCACTCAGCAATGAAATCTATGTCATCAGGCCCATAGCAGCATAATGAGTGGATTCAGGTACGATGATTCTAAGTGAGATAAGTCACACAGAAAAAGAAACATCATAAGATATCACTACTACACGGAATGTAAACTTGGCTACACAGGAACTGAATTACAAAACAGAACAAGGTCTCAAATGTAGAAAACCAACTTATGCTTGCTTAAGGGGAAAGGTGAGTTGGGGTGCTGCATAAAACCAGAGATTGAAATTAGCACAGATACCGTTCCATAAGCCAAATATGTAATAGACAAGAGCTACTCCTTGCTCAACGAAGAGGACTCAACACCCCATATTAAACGTCTAAGAATATACCTGACTAGTAAGAATCTTAAAATCTATGGATTTATATGTCTCCGAAAGAGAATCAAGCGTGTGTACAGTGGCATAAGCGCAGCAGTGATAGGATTGGTGAGGTTCGGTGAGCCAATGCAGAACCTTTGAAGTCATATTGAATGGTACCCATTCCATGGGTCTCAACTCTCCAGGTTTAAGGGATTCTTCCTTCAGCTAAAACATGCATGTGGAACCCAGAGTATGATCAACCGTGTGATCGGGAAACGTGTTCAAATGTGTCTCAGTTTTTGTCCCCTGGTACTCGGGTGCAACATTCCAGACGCTTTACTAAAACTCTCCCCACTTGGAGAGTCATTGCCTTTAACCTCCTGTTTGGCCCAGTTTGCAATTTCTGCGGAAAATGAACAGGAATAGGGAGAACCAATGAGAGACTAGCTGGAGGTGTCTGGATGGGCAAATTTAACTCTCATTTCCCACCAGGAAGAGGAATTAACCAAAGGCTCAGCGTGCCATGCCGGAACCACACTAGGGCCTGAAGCAATCCTGCGGTGTTGCGGCCAGCTCACAAGAAAGCGAGTTGAAGAAAGGAGCTCAGGGGCACTGTAATTCACAAACCTGCAGAGTTAAAAATGACAGCTATCGTCCAAAAATATATTGAAGTAAGGCTGCCAAGAGGACTTGAAAGCGGGGCAGAATTGCAGGAATCCGATTTCAGGAGGTAGACTGGAATTGCATGTAAAGCATAGGAAAAGAGGCAGAACGTCCACAATGATGCACTTGGCCAAAAAGGGCATATGCGTTTTTTCCTGAATATATTCAGGAAAAAACGCATACGCCCTTTTTGGCCAACCAAGCAAGCTTGCAAAGGAAATCTGCAGTACAATGAAGTCTCACTGCCCCCCGGTCAAAAGGGCCATCTGAAAAAAGTATAAAATCCAGAAAGGCAGGACAGGCCATGGAGAACTGGGAGCCTTGTTATGCTGATGGGCGGGATGTAAATTGCCAACAGCCACTCTGGAGAAGTGTATGGTGTTTCCTGAAACATCTAAAAAACAAAGCAACAGAGCCTAGGGCACTTCCACTTATGGTCCTATAGCTTAGGGAAATTAAAATCAAAAAGACACAGCCACCCCAAAGTTTGGGCCGGCTCTGTTTACAAGAATCTCTTTTATGGTACAAGTTCAATATCGCAGAAAGTGAAAAATGGATAAAGAAGTTGTGGTACTTACGTACAATGCAATATCACTCAGGAATGAAATCTATGTCATCAGGCCCGTAGCAGCATAATGAGTGGATTCAGGTACGATGATTCTAAGTGACATAAGTCACACAGAAAAAGAAACATCATAAGATATCACTAATACACGGAATGTAAACTTGGCTACACAGGAACTGAATTACAAAACAGAACAGGGTCTCAAATGTAGAAAACCAACTTATGCTTGCTTAAGGGGAAAGGTGAGTTGGGGTGGTGCATAAAACCAGAGATTGAAATTAGCACAGATACCGTTCCATAAGCCAAATAGGTAATAGACAAGAGCTACTCCTTGCTCAACGAAGAGGACTCAACACCCCATATTAAACGTCTAAGAATATACCTGACTAGGAAGAATCTTAAAATCTATGGATTTATATGTCTCCGAAAGAGAATCAAGCGTGTGTACAGCGGCATAAGCGCAGCAGTGATAGGATTGGTGAGGTTCGGTGAGCCAATGCAGAACCTTTGAAGTCATATTGCATGGTACCCATTCCATGGGTCTCAACTCTCCAGGTTTAAGGGATTCTTCCTTCAGCTAAAACATGCATGTGGAACCCAGAGTATGATCCACCATGTGATCGGGAAACGTGTTCAAATATTTCTCAGGTTTCGTCCCCTGGTACTCGGGTGCAACATTCCAGACGCTTTACTAACACTCTCCCCACTTGGAGAGTCAGTGCCTTTAACCTCCTGTTTGGCCCAGTTTGCCATTTCTGCGGAAAATGAACAGGAATAGGGAGAACCAATGAGAGACTAGCTGGAGGTGCCTGGACGGGCAAATTTAACTCTCATTTCCCACCAGGAAGAGGAATTAACCAAAGGCTCAGCGTGTCATGCCGGAACCACACTAGGGCCTGAAGCAATCCTGCGGTGTTGCGGCCAGCTCACAAGAAAGCGAGTTGAAGAAAGGAGCTTAGGGGCACTGTAATTCACAAACCTGCAGAGTTATAAATGACAGCTATCGTCCAAAAATATATTGAAGTAAGGCTGCCAAGAGGACTTGAAAGCGGGGCAGAATTGCAGGAAACCGATTTCAGGAGGTAGACTGGAATTACATGTAAAGCATAGGAAAAGAGGCAGAACGTCCACAATGATGCACTTGGCCAAAAAGGGCGTATGTGTTTTTTCCTGAATATATTCAGGAAAAAACGCATACGCCCTTTTTGGCCAACCAAGCAAGCTTGCAAAGGAAATCTGCAGTACAATGAAGTCTCACTGCCCCCCGGTCAAAAGGGCCATCTGAAAAAAGTGTAAAATCCAGAAAGGCAGGACAGGCCATGGAGAACTGGGAGCCTTGTTATGCTGATGTGCGGGATGTAAATTGCCAACAGCCACTCTGGAGAAGTGTATGGTGTTTCCTGAAACATCTAAAAAACAAAGCAACAGAGCCTAGGGCACTTCCACTTATGGTCGTATAGCTTAGGGAAATTAAAATCAAAAAGACACAGCCACCCCAAAGTTTGGGACGGCTCTGTTTACAAGAACCTCGTTTACGGTACAAGTTCAATATCACAGAAAGCGAAAAATGGATAAAGAAGTTGTGGTACTTACGTACAATGCAATATCACTCAGCAATGAAATCTATGTCATCAGGCCCATAGCAGCATAATGAGTGGATTCAGGTACGATGATTCTAAGTGAGATAAGTCACACAGAAAAAGAAACATCATAAGATATCACTACTACACGGAATGTAAACTTGGCTACACAGGAACTGAATTACAAAACAGAACAAGGTCTCAAATGTAGAAAACCAACTTATGCTTGCTTAAGGGGAAAGGTGAGTTGGGGTGCTGCATAAAACCAGAGATTGAAATTAGCACAGATACCGTTCCATAAGCCAAATATGTAATAGACAAGAGCTACTCCTTGCTCAACGAAGAGGACTCAACACCCCATATTAAACGTCTAAGAATATACCTGACTAGTAAGAATCTTAAAATCTATGGATTTATATGTCTCCGAAAGAGAATCAAGCGTGTGTACAGTGGCATAAGCGCAGCAGTGATAGGATTGGTGAGGTTCGGTGAGCCAATGCAGAACCTTTGAAGTCATATTGAATGGTACCCATTCCATGGGTCTCAACTCTCCAGGTTTAAGGGATTCTTCCTTCAGCTAAAACATGCATGTGGAACCCAGAGTATGATCAACCGTGTGATCGGGAAACGTGTTCAAATGTGTCTCAGTTTTTGTCCCCTGGTACTCGGGTGCAACATTCCAGACGCTTTACTAAAACTCTCCCCACTTGGAGAGTCATTGCCTTTAACCTCCTGTTTGGCCCAGTTTGCAATTTCTGCGGAAAATGAACAGGAATAGGGAGAACCAATGAGAGACTAGCTGGAGGTGTCTGGATGGGCAAATTTAACTCTCATTTCCCACCAGGAAGAGGAATTAACCAAAGGCTCAGCGTGCCATGCCGGAACCACACTAGGGCCTGAAGCAATCCTGCGGTGTTGCGGCCAGCTCACAAGAAAGCGAGTTGAAGAAAGGAGCTCAGGGGCACTGTAATTCACAAACCTGCAGAGTTAAAAATGACAGCTATCGTCCAAAAATATATTGAAGTAAGGCTGCCAAGAGGACTTGAAAGCGGGGCAGAATTGCAGGAATCCGATTTCAGGAGGTAGACTGGAATTGCATGTAAAGCATAGGAAAAGAGGCAGAACGTCCACAATGATGCACTTGGCCAAAAAGGGCGTATGCGTTTTTTCCTGAATATATTCAGGAAAAAACGCATACGCCCTTTTTGGCCAACCAAGCAAGCTTGCAAAGGAAATCTGCAGTACAATGAAGTCTCACTGCCCCCCGGTCAAAAGGGCCATCTGAAAAAAGTATAAAATCCAGAAAGGCAGGACAGGCCATGGAGAACTGGGAGCCTTGTTATGCTGATGGGCGGGATGTAAATTGCCAACAGCCACTCTGGAGAAGTGTATGGTGTTTCCTGAAACATCTAAAAAACAAAGCAACAGAGCCTAGGGCACTTCCACTTATGGTCCTATAGCTTAGGGAAATTAAAATCAAAAAGACACAGCCACCCCAAAGTTTGGGCCGGCTCTGTTTACAAGAATCTCTTTTATGGTACAAGTTCAATATCGCAGAAAGTGAAAAATGGATAAAGAAGTTGTGGTACTTACGTACAATGCAATATCACTCAGGAATGAAATCTATGTCATCAGGCCCGTAGCAGCATAATGAGTGGATTCAGGTACGATGATTCTAAGTGACATAAGTCACACAGAAAAAGAAACATCATAAGATATCACTAATACACGGAATGTAAACTTGGCTACACAGGAACTGAATTACAAAACAGAACAGGATCTCAAATGTAGAAAACCAACTTATGCTTGCTTAAGGGGAAAGGTGAGTTGGGGTGCTGCATAAAACCAGAGATTGAAATTAGCACAGATACCATTCCATAAGCCAAATAGGTAATAGACAAGAGCTACTCCTTGCTCAACAAAGTGGACTCAACACCCCATATTAAATGCCTAAGAATATACCTGACTAGTAAGTATCTTAAAACCTATGGATTTATATGTCTCCGAAAGAGAATCAAGCGTGTCTACAGAGGCATAAATGCAGCAGTAATAGGATTGGTGAGGTTCGGTGAGCCAATGCAGAACCTTTGAAGTCATATTGCATGGTACCCATTCCATGGGTCTCAACTCTCCAGGTTTAAGGGATTCTTCCTTCAGCTAAAACATGCATGTGGAACCCAGAGTATGATCCACCGTGTGATCGGGAAACGTGTTCAAATGTGTCTCAGTTTTTGTCCCCTGGTACTCGGGTGCAACATTCCAGACGCTTTACTAACACTCTCTCCACTTGGAGAGTCAGTGCCTTTAACCTCCTGTTTGGCCCAGTTTGCAATTTCTGCGGAAAATGAACAGGAATAGGGAGAACCAATGAGAGACTAGATGGAGGTGTCTGGACGGGCAAATTTAACTCTCATTTCCCACCAGGAAGAGGAATTAACCAAAGGCTCAGCGTGCCATGCCGGAACCACACTAGGGCCTGAAGCAATCCTGCGGTGTTGCGGCCAGCTCACAAGAAAGCGAGTTGAAGAAAGGAGCTCAGGGGCACTGTAATTCACAAACCTGCAGAGTTATAAATGACAGCTATCGTCCAAAAATATATTGAAGTAAGGCTGCCAAGAGGACTCGAAAGCGGGGCAGAATTGCAGGAATCCGATTTCAGGAGGTAGACTGGAATTGCATGTAAAGCATAGGAAAAGAGGCAGAACGTCCACAATGATGCACTTGGACAAAAAGGGCGTATGCGTTTTTTCCTGAATATATTCAGGAAAAAACGCATACGCCCTTTTTGGCCAACCAAGCAAGCTTGCAAAGGAAATCTGCACTACCATGAAGTCTCACTGCCCCCCGGTCAAAAGGGCCATCTGAAAAAAGTGTAAAATCCAGAAAGGCAGGACAGGCCATGGAGGACTGGGAGCCTTGTTATGCTGATGGGCGGGATGTAAATTGCCAACAGCCACTCTGGAGAAGTGTATGGTGTTTCCTGAAACATCTAAAAAACAAAGCAACAGAGCCTAGGGCACTTCCACTTATGGTCCTATAGCTTAGGGAAATTAAAATCAAAAAGACACAGCCACCCCAAAGTTTGGGACGGCTCTGTTTACAAGAACCTCATTTACAGTACAAATTCAATATCACAGAAGGTGAAAAATGGATAAAGAATTTGTGGTACTTACGTACAATGCAATATCACTCAGCAATGAAATCTATATCATCAGGCCCGTAGCAGCATAATGAGTGGATTCAGGTACGATGATTCTAAGTGAGATAAGTCACACAGAAAAAGAAACATCATAAGATATCACTAATACACGGAATGTAAACTTGGCTACACAGAAACTGAATTACAAAACAGAACAGGGTCTCAAATGTAGAAAACCAACTTATGCTTGCTTAAGGGGAAAGGTGAGTTGGGGTTCTGCATAAAACCAGAGATTGAAATTAGCACAGATACCATTCCATAAGCCAAATATGTAATAGACAAGAGCTACTCCTTGCTCAACGAAGTGGACTCTACACCCCATATTAAACGTCTAAGAATATACCTGACTAGTAATAATCTTAAAACCTATGGATTTATATGTCTCCAAAAGAGAATCAAGCATGTGTACAGCGGCATAAACGCAGCAGTGATAGGATTGGTGAGGTTTGATGAGCAAATGCAGACCCTTTGAAGTCATATTGCATGGTAGCCATTCCATGGGTCTCAACTCTCCAGGTTTAAGGGATTCTTCCTTCAGCTAAAACATGCATGTGGAACCCAGAGTATGATCCACCGTGTGATCGGGAAACGTGTTCAAATGTGTCTCAGTTTTTGTCCCCTGGTACTCAGGTGCAACATTCCATACGCTTTACTAACACTCTCCCCACTTGGAGAGTCAGTGCCTTTAACCTCCTGTTTGGCCCAGTTTACAATTTCTGCGGAAAATGAACAGGAATAGGGAGAACCAATGAGAGACTAGCTGGAGGTGTCTGGACGGGCAAATTTAACTCTCATTTCCCACCAGGAAGAGGAATTAACCAAAGGCTCAGCGTGCCATGCCGGAACCACACTAGGGCCTGAAGCAATGCTGCGGTGTTGCGGCCAGCTCACAAGAAAGCGAGTTGAAGAAAGGAGCTCAGGGGCACTGTAATTCACAAACCTGCAGAGTTATAAATGACAGCTATCGTCCAAAAATATATTGAAGTAAGGCTGCCAAGAGGACTCGAAAGCGGGGCAGAATTGCAGGAATCCGATTTCAGGAGGTAGACTGGAATTACATGTAAAGCATAGGAAAAGAGGCAGAACGTCCACAATGATGCACTTGGCCAAAAAGGGCGTATGCGTTTTTTCCTGAATATATTCAGGAAAAAACGCATACGCCCTTTTTGGCCAACCAAGCAAGCTTGCAAAGGAAATCTGCAGTACAATGAAGTCTCACTGCCCCCCGGTCAAAAGGGCCATCTGAAAAATGTGTAAAATCCAGAAAGGCAGGACAGGCCATGGAGAATTGGGAGCCTTGTTATGCTGATGGGCGGGATGTAAATTGCCAACAGCCACTCTGGAGAAGTGTATGGTGTTTCCTGAAACATCTAAAAAACAAAGCAACAGAGCCTAGGGCACTTCCACTTATGGTCCTATAGCTTAGGGAAATTAAAATCAAAAAGACACAGCCACCCAAAAATTTGGGCCGGCTCTGTTTACAAGAATCTCGTTTATGGTACAAGTTCAATATCGCAGAAAGTGAAAAATGGATAAAGAAGTTGTGGTACTTACGTACAATGCAATATCACTCAGGAATGAAATCTATGTCATCAGGCCCGT
The DNA here is from genome assembly GCF_039906515.1 of Pseudorca crassidens. Lineage (NCBI taxonomy): Eukaryota > Metazoa > Chordata > Mammalia > Artiodactyla > Delphinidae > Pseudorca > Pseudorca crassidens. Next base: position 178,878,250 of record NC_090298.1, on the reverse strand, counting down.
AGCAGCATAATGAGTGGATTCAGGTACGATGATTCTAAGTGACATAAGTCACACAGAAAAAGAAACATCATAAGATATCACTAATACATGGAATGTAAACTTGGCTACACAGGAACTGAATTACAAAACAGAACAGGATCTCAAATGTAGAAAACCAACTTATGCTTGCTTAAGGGGAAAGGTGAGTTGGGGTGCTGCATAAAACCAGAGATTGAAATTAGCACAGATACCATTCCATAAGCCAAATAGGTAATAGACAATAGCTACTCCTTGCTCAACGAAGTGGACTCAACACCCCATATTAAATGCCTAAGAATATACCTGACTAGTAAGAATCTTAAAACCTATGGATTTATATGTCTCCGAAAGAGAATCAAGCGTGTCTACAGCGGCATAAATACAGCAGTGATAGGATTGGTGAGGTTCGGTGAGCAAATGCAGACACTTTGAAGTCATATTGCATGGTACCCATTCCATGGGTCTCAACTCTCCAGGTTTAAGGGATTCTTCCTTCAACTAAAACATGCATGTGGAACCCAGAGTATGATCCACCGTGTGATCGGGAAACGTGTTCAAATGTGTCTCAGTTTTTGTCCCCTGGTACTCGGGTGCAACATTCCAGACGCTTTACTAACACTCTCCCCACTTGGAGAGTCAGTGCCTTTAACCTCCTGTTTGGCCCAGTTTGCAATTTCTGTGGAAAATGAACAGGAATAGGGAGAACGAATGAGAGACTAGCTGGAGGTGTCTGGATGGGCAAATTTAACTCTCATTTCCCACCAGGAAGAGGAATTAACCAAAGGCTCAGCGTGCCATGCCGGAACCACACTACGGCCTGAAGCAATCCTGCGGTGTTGCGGCCAGCTCACAAGAAAGCGAGTTGAAGAAAGGAGCTCAGGGGCACTGTAATTCACAAACCTGCAGAGTTAAAAATGACAGCTATCGTCCAAAAATATATTGAAGTAAGGCTGCCAAGAGGACTTGAAAGCGGGGCAGAATTGCAGGAAACCGATTTCAGGAGGTAGACTGGAATTGCATGTAAAGCATAGGAAAAGAGGCAGAACGTCCACAATGATGCACTTGGCCAAAAAGGGCGTATGCGTTTTTTCCTGAATATATTCAGGAAAAAACGCATACGCCCTTTTTGGCCAACCAAGCAAGCTTGCAAAGGAAATCTGCACTACCATGAAGTCTCACTGCCCCCCCGGTCAAAAGGGCCATCTGAAAAAAGTGTAAAATCCAGAAAGGCAGGACAGGCCATGGAGAACTGGGAGCCTTGTTATGCTGATGGGCGGGATGTAAATTGCCAACAGCCACTCTGGAGAAGTGTATGGTGTTTCCTGAAACATCTAAAAAACAAAGCAACAGAGCCTAGGGCACTTCCACTTATGGTCGTATAGCTTAGGGAAATTAAAATCAAAAAGACACAGCCACCCCAAAGTTTGGGACGGCTCTGTTTACAAGAACCTCGTTTACGGTACAAGTTCAATATCACAGAAAGCGAAAAATGGATAAAGAAGTTGTGGTACTTACGTACAATGCAATATCACTCAGCAATGAAATCTATGTCATCAGGCCCATAGCAGCATAATGAGTGGATTCAGGTACGATGATTCTAAGTGAGATAAGTCACACAGAAAAAGAAACATCATAAGATATCACTACTACACGGAATGTAAACTTGGCTACACAGGAACTGAATTACAAAACAGAACAAGGTCTCAAATGTAGAAAACCAACTTATGCTTGCTTAAGGGGAAAGGTGAGTTGGGGTGCTGCATAAAACCAGAGATTGAAATTAGCACAGATACCGTTCCATAAGCCAAATATGTAATAGACAAGAGCTACTCCTTGCTCAACGAAGAGGACTCAACACCCCATATTAAACGTCTAAGAATATACCTGACTAGTAAGAATCTTAAAATCTATGGATTTATATGTCTCCGAAAGAGAATCAAGCGTGTGTACAGTGGCATAAGCGCAGCAGTGATAGGATTGGTGAGGTTCGGTGAGCCAATGCAGAACCTTTGAAGTCATATTGAATGGTACCCATTCCATGGGTCTCAACTCTCCAGGTTTAAGGGATTCTTCCTTCAGCTAAAACATGCATGTGGAACCCAGAGTATGATCAACCGTGTGATCGGGAAACGTGTTCAAATGTGTCTCAGTTTTTGTCCCCTGGTACTCGGGTGCAACATTCCAGACGCTTTACTAAAACTCTCCCCACTTGGAGAGTCATTGCCTTTAACCTCCTGTTTGGCCCAGTTTGCAATTTCTGCGGAAAATGAACAGGAATAGGGAGAACCAATGAGAGACTAGCTGGAGGTGTCTGGATGGGCAAATTTAACTCTCATTTCCCACCAGGAAGAGGAATTAACCAAAGGCTCAGCGTGCCATGCCGGAACCACACTAGGGCCTGAAGCAATCCTGCGGTGTTGCGGCCAGCTCACAAGAAAGCGAGTTGAAGAAAGGAGCTCAGGGGCACTGTAATTCACAAACCTGCAGAGTTAAAAATGACAGCTATCGTCCAAAAATATATTGAAGTAAGGCTGCCAAGAGGACTTGAAAGCGGGGCAGAATTGCAGGAATCCGATTTCAGGAGGTAGACTGGAATTGCATGTAAAGCATAGGAAAAGAGGCAGAACGTCCACAATGATGCACTTGGCCAAAAAGGGCATATGCGTTTTTTCCTGAATATATTCAGGAAAAAACGCATACGCCCTTTTTGGCCAACCAAGCAAGCTTGCAAAGGAAATCTGCAGTACAATGAAGTCTCACTGCCCCCCGGTCAAAAGGGCCATCTGAAAAAAGTATAAAATCCAGAAAGGCAGGACAGGCCATGGAGAACTGGGAGCCTTGTTATGCTGATGGGCGGGATGTAAATTGCCAACAGCCACTCTGGAGAAGTGTATGGTGTTTCCTGAAACATCTAAAAAACAAAGCAACAGAGCCTAGGGCACTTCCACTTATGGTCCTATAGCTTAGGGAAATTAAAATCAAAAAGACACAGCCACCCCAAAGTTTGGGCCGGCTCTGTTTACAAGAATCTCTTTTATGGTACAAGTTCAATATCGCAGAAAGTGAAAAATGGATAAAGAAGTTGTGGTACTTACGTACAATGCAATATCACTCAGGAATGAAATCTATGTCATCAGGCCCGTAGCAGCATAATGAGTGGATTCAGGTACGATGATTCTAAGTGACATAAGTCACACAGAAAAAGAAACATCATAAGATATCACTAATACACGGAATGTAAACTTGGCTACACAGGAACTGAATTACAAAACAGAACAGGATCTCAAATGTAGAAAACCAACTTATGCTTGCTTAAGGGGAAAGGTGAGTTGGGGTGCTGCATAAAACCAGAGATTGAAATTAGCACAGATACCATTCCATAAGCCAAATAGGTAATAGACAAGAGCTACTCCTTGCTCAACAAAGTGGACTCAACACCCCATATTAAATGCCTAAGAATATACCTGACTAGTAAGTATCTTAAAACCTATGGATTTATATGTCTCCGAAAGAGAATCAAGCGTGTCTACAGAGGCATAAATGCAGCAGTAATAGGATTGGTGAGGTTCGGTGAGCCAATGCAGAACCTTTGAAGTCATATTGCATGGTACCCATTCCATGGGTCTCAACTCTCCAGGTTTAAGGGATTCTTCCTTCAGCTAAAACATGCATGTGGAACCCAGAGTATGATCCACCGTGTGATCGGGAAACGTGTTCAAATGTGTCTCAGTTTTTGTCCCCTGGTACTCGGGTGCAACATTCCAGACGCTTTACTAACACTCTCCCCACTTGGAGAGTCAGTGCCTTTAACCTCCTGTTTGGCCCAGTTTGCAATTTCTGTGGAAAATGAACAGGAATAGGGAGAACCAATGAGAGACTAGCTGGAGGTGTCTGGATGGGCAAATTTAACTCTCATTTCCCACCAGGAAGAGGAATTAACCAAAGGCTCAGCGTGCCATGCCAGAACCACACTAGGGCCTGAAGCAATCCTGCGGTGTTGCGGCCAGCTCACAAGAAAGTGAGTTGAAGAAAGGAGCTCAGGGGCATTGTAATTCACAAACCTGCAGAGTTAAAAATGACAGCTATCGTCCAAAAATATATTGAAGTAAGGCTGCCAAGAGGACTTGAAAGCGGGGCAGGATTGCAGGAAACCGATTTCAGGAGGTAGACTGGAATTGCATGTAAAGCATAGGAAAAGAGGCAGAACGTCCACAATGATGCACTTGGCCAAAAAGGGCGTATGCGTTTTTTCCTGAATATATTCAGGAAAAAACGCATACGCCCTTTTTGGCCAACCAAGCAAGCTTGCAAAGGAAATCTGCACTACAATGAAGTCTCACTGCCCCCGGTCAAAAGGGCCATCTGAAAAAAGTGTAAAATCCAGAATGGCAGGACAGGCCATGGAGAACTGGGAGCCTTGTTATGCTGATGGGCGGGATGTAAATTGCCAACAGCCACTCTGGAGAAGTGTATGGTGTTTCCTGAAACATCTAAAAAACAAAGCAAAAGAGCCTAAGGCACTTCCACTTATGGTCCTATAGCTTAGGGAAATTAAAATCAAAAAGACACAGCCACCCCAAAGTTTGGGACGGCTCTGTTTACAAGAACCTCATTTACAGTACAAATTCAATATCACAGAAGGTGAAAAATGGATAAAGAATTTGTGGTACTTACGTACAATGCAATATCACTCAGCAATGAAATCTATATCATCAGGCCCGTAGCAGCATAATGAGTGGATTCAGGTACGATGATTCTAAGTGAGATAAGTCACACAGAAAAAGAAACATCATAAGATATCACTACTACACGGAATGTAAACTTGGCTACACAGAAACTGAATTACAAAACAGAACACGGTCTCAAATGTAGAAAACCAACTTATGCTTGCTTAAGGGGAAAGGTGAGTTGGGGTACTGCATAAAACCAGAGATTGAAATTAGCACAGATACCATTCCATAAGCCAAATATGTAATAGACAAGAGCTACTCCTTGCTCAACGAAGTGGACTCTACACCCCATATTAATCGCATAAGAATATACCTGACTAGTAATAATCTTAAAACCTATGGATTTATATGTCTCCAAAAGAGAATCAAGCGTGTGTACAGTGGCATAAGCGCAGCAGTGATAGGATTGGTGAGGTTCGGTGAGCCAATGCAGAACCTTTGAAGTCATATTGAATGGTACCCATTCCATGGGTCTCAACTCTCCAGGTTTAAGGGATTCTTCCTTCAGCTAAAACATGCATGTGGAACCCAGAGTATGATCAACCGTGTGATCGGGAAACGTGTTCAAATGTGTCTCAGTTTTTGTCCCCTGGTACTCGGGTGCAACATTCCAGACGCTTTACTAAAACTCTCCCCACTTGGAGAGTCATTGCCTTTAACCTCCTGTTTGGCCCAGTTTGCAATTTCTGCGGAAAATGAACAGGAATAGGGAGAACCAATGAGAGACTAGCTGGAGGTGTCTGGATGGGCAAATTTAACTCTCATTTCCCACCAGGAAGAGGAATTAACCAAAGGCTCAGCGTGCCATGCCGGAACCACACTAGGGCCTGAAGCAATCCTGCGGTGTTGCGGCCAGCTCACAAGAAAGCGAGTTGAAGAAAGGAGCTCAGGGGCACTGTAATTCACAAACCTGCAGAGTTAAAAATGACAGCTATCGTCCAAAAATATATTGAAGTAAGGCTGCCAAGAGGACTTGAAAGCGGGGCAGAATTGCAGGAATCCGATTTCAGGAGGTAGACTGGAATTGCATGTAAAGCATAGGAAAAGAGGCAGAACGTCCACAATGATGCACTTGGCCAAAAAGGGCATATGCGTTTTTTCCTGAATATATTCAGGAAAAAACGCATACGCCCTTTTTGGCCAACCAAGCAAGCTTGCAAAGGAAATCTGCAGTACAATGAAGTCTCACTGCCCCCCGGTCAAAAGGGCCATCTGAAAAAAGTATAAAATCCAGAAAGGCAGGACAGGCCATGGAGAACTGGGAGCCTTGTTATGCTGATGGGCGGGATGTAAATTGCCAACAGCCACTCTGGAGAAGTGTATGGTGTTTCCTGAAACATCTAAAAAACAAAGCAACAGAGCCTAGGGCACTTCCACTTATGGTCCTATAGCTTAGGGAAATTAAAATCAAAAAGACACAGCCACCCCAAAGTTTGGGCCGGCTCTGTTTACAAGAATCTCTTTTATGGTACAAGTTCAATATCGCAGAAAGTGAAAAATGGATAAAGAAGTTGTGGTACTTACGTACAATGCAATATCACTCAGGAATGAAATCTATGTCATCAGGCCCGTAGCAGCATAATGAGTGGATTCAGGTACGATGATTCTAAGTGACATAAGTCACACAGAAAAAGAAACATCATAAGATATCACTAATACACGGAATGTAAACTTGGCTACACAGGAACTGAATTACAAAACAGAACAGGATCTCAAATGTAGAAAACCAACTTATGCTTGCTTAAGGGGAAAGGTGAGTTGGGGTGCTGCATAAAACCAGAGATTGAAATTAGCACAGATACCATTCCATAAGCCAAATAGGTAATAGACAAGAGCTACTCCTTGCTCAACAAAGTGGACTCAACACCCCATATTAAATGCCTAAGAATATACCTGACTAGTAAGTATCTTAAAACCTATGGATTTATATGTCTCCGAAAGAGAATCAAGCGTGTCTACAGAGGCATAAATGCAGCAGTAATAGGATTGGTGAGGTTCGGTGAGCCAATGCAGAACCTTTGAAGTCATATTGCATGGTACCCATTCCATGGGTCTCAACTCTCCAGGTTTAAGGGATTCTTCCTTCAGCTAAAACATGCATGTGGAACCCAGAGTATGATCCACCGTGTGATCGGGAAACGTGTTCAAATGTGTCTCAGTTTTTGTCCCCTGGTACTCGGGTGCAACATTCCAGACGCTTTACTAACACTCTCCCCACTTGGAGAGTCAGTGCCTTTAACCTCCTGTTTGGCCCAGTTTGCAATTTCTGTGGAAAATGAACAGGAATAGGGAGAACCAATGAGAGACTAGCTGGAGGTGTCTGGATGGGCAAATTTAACTCTCATTTCCCACCAGGAAGAGGAATTAACCAAAGGCTCAGCGTGCCATGCCAGAACCACACTAGGGCCTGAAGCAATCCTGCGGTGTTGCGGCCAGCTCACAAGAAAGTGAGTTGAAGAAAGGAGCTCAGGGGCATTGTAATTCACAAACCTGCAGAGTTAAAAATGACAGCTATCGTCCAAAAATATATTGAAGTAAGGCTGCCAAGAGGACTTGAAAGCGGGGCAGGATTGCAGGAAACCGATTTCAGGAGGTAGACTGGAATTGCATGTAAAGCATAGGAAAAGAGGCAGAACGTCCACAATGATGCACTTGGCCAAAAAGGGCGTATGCGTTTTTTCCTGAATATATTCAGGAAAAAACGCATACGCCCTTTTTGGCCAACCAAGCAAGCTTGCAAAGGAAATCTGCACTACAATGAAGTCTCACTGCCCCCGGTCAAAAGGGCCATCTGAAAAAAGTGTAAAATCCAGAATGGCAGGACAGGCCATGGAGAACTGGGAGCCTTGTTATGCTGATGGGCGGGATGTAAATTGCCAACAGCCACTCTGGAGAAGTGTATGGTGTTTCCTGAAACATCTAAAAAACAAAGCAAAAGAGCCTAAGGCACTTCCACTTATGGTCCTATAGCTTAGGGAAATTAAAATCAAAAAGACACAGCCACCCCAAAGTTTGGGACGGCTCTGTTTACAAGAACCTCATTTACAGTACAAATTCAATATCACAGAAGGTGAAAAATGGATAAAGAATTTGTGGTACTTACGTACAATGCAATATCACTCAGCAATGAAATCTATATCATCAGGCCCGTAGCAGCATAATGAGTGGATTCAGGTACGATGATTCTAAGTGAGATAAGTCACACAGAAAAAGAAACATCATAAGATATCACTACTACACGGAATGTAAACTTGGCTACACAGAAACTGAATTACAAAACAGAACACGGTCTCAAATGTAGAAAACCAACTTATGCTTGCTTAAGGGGAAAGGTGAGTTGGGGTACTGCATAAAACCAGAGATTGAAATTAGCACAGATACCATTCCATAAGCCAAATATGTAATAGACAAGAGCTACTCCTTGCTCAACGAAGTGGACTCTACACCCCATATTAATCGCATAAGAATATACCTGACTAGTAATAATCTTAAAACCTATGGATTTATATGTCTCCAAAAGAGAATCAAGCATGTGTACAGCGGCATAAACGCAGCAGTGATAGGATTGGTGAGGTTTGATGAGCAAATGCAGACCCTTTGAAGTCATATTGCATGCTAGCCATTCCATGGGTCTCAACTCTCCAGGTTTAAGGGATTCTTCCTTCAGCTAAAACATGCATGTGGAACCTAGAGTATGATCCACCATGTGATCAGGAAACGTGTTCAAATGTGTCTCAGATTTTCTCCGCTGGTACTTGGGTGCAACATTCCAGACGCTTTACTAAAACTCTCCCCACTTGGAGAGTCAGTGCCTTTAACCTCCTGTTTGGCCCAATTTGCAATTTCTGTGGAAAATGAACAGGAATAGGGAGAACCAATGAGAGACTAGCTGGAGGTGTCTGGACGGGCAAATGTAACTCTCATTTCCCACCAGGAAGAGGAATTAACCAAAGGCTCAGCGTGCCATGCCGGAACCACACTAGGGCCTGAAGCAATCCTGCGGTGTTGCGGCCAGCTCACAAGAAAGCGAGTTGAAGAAAGGAGCTCAGGGGCACTGTAATTCACAAACCTGCAGAGTTAAAAATGACAGCTATCGTCCAAAAATATATTGAAGTAAGGCTGCCAAGAGGACTTGAAAGCGGGGCAGAATTGCAGGAAACCGATTTCAGGAGGTAGACAGGAATTGCATGTAAAGCATACGAAAAGAGGCAGAACGTCCACAATGATGCACTTGGCCAAAAAGGGCGTATGCGTTTTTTTCTGAATATATTCAGGAAAAAACGCATACGCCCTTTTTGGCCAACCAAGCAAGCTTGCAAAGGAAATCTGCACTACAATGAAGTCTCACTGCCCCCCAGTCAAAAGGGCCATCTGAAAAAAGTGTAAAATCCAGAAAGGCAGGACAGGCCATGGAGAACTGGGAGCCTTGTTATGCTGATGGGCGGGATGTAAATTGCCAACAGCCACTCTGGAGAAGTGTATGGTGTTTCCTGAAACATCTAAAAAACAAAGCAACAGAGCCTAGGGCACTTCCACTTATGGTCCTATAGCTTAGGGAAATTAAAATCAAAAAGACACAGCCACCCCAAAGTTTGGGACGGCTCTGTTTACAAGAACCTCATTTACAGTACAAATTCAATATCACAGAAGGTGAAAAATGGATAAAGAATTTGTGGTACTTACGTACAATGCAATATCACTCAGCAATGAAATCTATATCATCAGGCCCGTAGCAGCATAATGAGTGGATTCAGGTACGATGATTCTAAGTGAGATAAGTCACACAGAAAAAGAAACATCATAAGATATCACTACTACACGGAATGTAAACTTGGCTACACAGAAACTGAATTACAAAACAGAACACGGTCTCAAATGTAGAAAACCAACTTATGCTTGCTTAAGGGGAAAGGTGAGTTGGGGTTCTGCATAAAACCAGAGATTGAAATTAGCACAGATACCATTCCATAAGCCAAATATGTAATAGACAAGAGCTACTCCTTGCTCAATGAAGTGGACTCTACACCCCATATTAATCGCCTAAGAATATACCTGACTAGTAATAATCTTAAAACCTATGGATTTATATGTCTCCAAAAGAGAATCAAGCATGTGTACAGCAGCATAAACGCAGCAGTGATAGGATTGGTGAGGTTTGATGAGCAAATGCAGACCCTTTGAAGTCATATTGCATGCCAGCCATTCCATGGGTCTCAACTCTCCAGGTTTAAGGGATTCTTCCTTCAGCTAAAACATGCATGTGGAACCCAGAGTATGATCCACCGTGTGATCGGGAAACGTGTTCAAATGTGTCTCAGATTTTCTCCGCTGGTACTTGGGTGCAACATTCCAGACGCTTTACTAAAACTCTCCCCACTTGGAGAGTCAGTGCCTTTAACCTCCTGTTTGGCCCAGTTTGCAATTTCTGCGGAAAATGAACAGGAATAGGGAGAACAAATGAGAGACTAGCTGGAGGTGTCTGGATTGGCAAATTTAACTCTCATTTCCCACCAGGAAGAGGAATTAACCAAAGGCTCAGCGTGCCATGCCGGAACGACACTAGGGCCTGAAGCAATCCTGCAGTGTTGCGGCCAGCTCACAAGAAAGCGAGTTGAAGAAAGGAGCTCAGGGGCACTGTAATTCACAAACCTGCAGAGTTATAAATGACAGCTATCGTCCAAAAATATATTGAAGTAAGGCTGCCAAGAGGACTTGAAAGCGGGGCAGAATTGCAGGAAACCGATTTCAGGAGGTAGACTGGAATTGCATGTAAAGCATAGGAAAAGAGGCAGAACGTCCACAATGATGCACTTGGCCAAAAAGGGCGTATGCGTTTTTTCCTGAATATATTCAGGAAAAAACGCATACGCCCTTTTTGGCCAACCAAGCAAGCTTGCAAAGGAAATCTGCAGTACAATGAAGTCTCACTGCCCCCCAGTCAAAAGGGCCATCTGAAAAAAGTTTAAAATCCAGAAAGCCCGGACAGGCCATGGAGAACTGGGAGCCTTGTTATGCTGATGGGCGGGATGTAAATTGCCAACAGCCACTCTGGAGAAGTGTATGGTGTTTCCTGAAACATCTAAAAAACAAAGCAACAGAGCCTAGGGCACTTCCACTTATGGTCCTATAGCTTAGGGAAATTAAAATCAAAAAGACACAGCCACCCCAAAGTTTGGGACGGCTCTGTTTACAAGAACCTCGTTTACGGTACAAGTTCAATATCACAGAAAGCGAAAAATGGATAAAGAAGTGGTGGTACTTACGTACAATGCAATATCACTCAGCAATGAAATCTATGTCATCAGGCCCGTAGCAGCATAATGAGTGGATTCAGGTACGATGATTCTAAGTGAGATAAGTCACACAGAAAAAGAAACATCATAAGATATCACTACTACACGGAATGTAAACTTGGCTACACAGGAACTGAATTACAAAACAGAACAGGGTCTCAAATGTAGAAAACCAACTTATGCTTGCTTAAGGGGAAAGGTGAGTTGGGGTGCTGCATAAAACCAGAGATTGAAATTAGCACAGATACCGTTCCATAAGCCAAATATGTAATAGACAAGAGCTACTCCTTGCTCAACGAAGAGGACTCAACACCCCATATTAAACGTCTAAGAATATACCTGACTAGGAAGAATCTTAAAATCTATGGATTTATATGTCTCCGAAAGAGAATCAAGCGTGTGTACAGCGGCATAAGCGCAGCAGTAATAGGATTGGTGAGGTTCGGTGAGCCAATGCAGACCCTTTGAAGTCATATTGCATGGTACCCATGCCAAGGGTCTCAACTCTCCAGGTTTAAGGGATTCTTCCTTCAGCTAAAACATGCATGTGGAACCCAGAGTATGATCCACCGTGTGATCGGGAAACGTGTTCAAATGTGTCTCAGGTTTCGTCCCCTGGTACTCGGGTGCAACATTCCAGACGCTTTACTAACACTCTCCCCACTTGGAGAGTCAGTGCCTTTAACCTCCTGTTTGGCCCAGTTTGCAAATTCTTTGAAAGTTGAACAGGAATAGGGAGAACCAATGAGAGACTAGCTGGAGGTGTCTGGACGGGCAAATTTAACTCTCATTTCCCACCAGGAAGAGGAATTAACCAAAGGCTCAGCGTGCCATGCCGGAACCACACTAGGGCCTGAAGCAATCCTGCGGTGTTGCGGCCAGCTCACAAGAAAGCGAGTTGAAGAAAGGAGCTCAGAGGCACTGTAATTCACAAACCTGCAGAGTTATAAATGACAGCTATCATCCAAAAATATATTGAAGTAAGGCTGCCAAGAGGACTTGAAAGCGGGGCAGAATTGCAGGAAACCGATTTCAGGAGGTAGACTGGAATTGCATGTAAAGCATAGGAAAAGAGGCAGAACGTCCACAATGATGCACTTGGCCAAAAAGGGCGTATGCGTTTTTTCCTGAATATATTCAGGAAAAAACGCATACGCACTTTTTGGCCAACCAAGCAAGCTTGCAAAGGAAATCTGCACTACAATGAAGTCTCACTGCCCCCCGGTCAAAAGGGCCATCTGAAAAAAGTGTAAAATCCAGAAAGGCAGGACAGGCCATGGAGACGTGGGAGCCTTGTTATGCTGATGGGCGGGATGTAAATTGCCAACAGCCACTCTGGAGAAGTGTATGGTGTTTCCTGAAACATCTAAAAAACAAAGCAACAGAGCCTAGGGCACTTCCACTTATGGTCCTATAGCTTAGGGAAATTAAAATCAAAAAGACACAGCCACCCCAAAGTTTGGGACGGCTCTGTTTACAAGAACCTCGTTTACGGTACAAGTTCAATATCACAGAAAGCGAAAAATGGATAAAGAAGTGGTGGTACTTACGTACAATGCAATATCACTCAGCAATGAAATCTATGTCATCAGGCCCGTAGCAGCATAATGAGTGGATTCAGGTACGATGATTCTAAGTGAGATAAGTCACACAGAAAAAGAAACATCATAAGATATCACTACTACACGGAATGTAAACTTGGCTACACAGGAACTGAATTACAAAACAGAACAGGGTCTCAAATGTAGAAAACCAACTTATGCTTGCTTAAGGGGAAAGGTGAGTTGGGGTGCTGCATAAAACCAGAGATTGAAATTAGCACAGATACCGTTCCATAAGCCAAATATGTAATAGACAAGAGCTACTCCTTGCTCAACGAAGAGGACTCAACACCCCATATTAAACGCCTAAGAATATACCTGACTAGGAAGAATCTTAAAATCTATGGATTTATATGTCTCCGAAAGAGAATCAAGCGTGTGTACAGTGGCATAAGCGCAGCAGTGATAGGATTGGTGAGGTTCGGTGAGCCAATGCAGAACCTTTGAAGTCATATTGCATGGTACCCATTCCATGGGTCTCAACTCTCCAGGTTTAAGGGATTCTTCCTTCAGCTAAAACATGCATGTGGAACCCAGAGTATGATCCACCGTGTGATCGGGAAACGTGTTCAAATATGTCTCAGGTTTCGTCCCCTGGTACTCGGGTGCAACATTCCAGACGCTTTACTAACACTCTCCCCACTTGGAGAGTCAGTGCCTTTAACCTCCTGTTTGGCCCAGTTTGCCATTTCTGCGGAAAATGAACAGGAATAGGGAGAACCAATGAGAGACTAGCTGGAGGTGCCTGGACGGGCAAATTTAACTCTCATTTCCCACCAGGAAGAGGAATTAACCAAAGGCTCAGCGTGTCATGCCGGAACCACACTAGGGCCTGAAGCAATCCTGCGGTGTTGCGGCCAGCTCACAAGAAAGCGAGTTGAAGAAAGGAGCTTAGGGGCACTGTAATTCACAAACCTGCAGAGTTATAAATGACAGCTATCGTCCAAAAATATATTGAAGTAAGGCTGCCAAGAGGACTTGAAAGCGGGGCAGAATTGCAGGAAACCGATTTCAGGAGGTAGACTGGAATTGCATGTAAAGCATAGGAAAAGAGGCAGAACGTCCACAATGATGCACTTGGCTAAAAAGGACGTATGCGTTTTTTCCTGAATATATTCAGGAAAAAACGCATACGCCCTTTTTGGCCAACCAAGCAAGCTTGCAAAGGAAATCTGCACTACAATGAAGTCTCACTGCCCCCCGGTCAAAAGGGCCATCTGAAAAAAGTATAAAATCCAGAAAGGCAGGACAGGCCATGGAGAACTGGGAGCCTTGTTATGCTGATGGGCGGGATGTAAATTGCCAACAGCCACTCTGGAGAAGTTTATGGTGTTTCCTGAAACATCTACAAAACAAAGCAACAGAGCCTAGGGCACTTCCACTTATGGTCCTATAGCTTAGGGAAATTAAAATCAAAAAGACACAGCCACCGCAAAGTTTGGGACGGCTCTGTTTACAAGAACCTCGTTTGTGGTACAAGTTCAATATCACAGAAAGCGAAAAATGGATAAAGAATTTGTGGTACTTACGTACAATGCAATATCACTCAGCAATGAAATGTATATCATCAGGCCCGTAGCAGCATAATGAGTGGATTCAGGTACGATGATTCTAAGTGAAATAAGTCACACAGAAAAAGAAACATCATAAGATATCACTAATACACGGAATGTAAACTTGGCTACACAGGAACTGAATTACAAAACAGAACAGGGTCTCAAAAGTAGAAAACCAACTTATGCTTGCTTAAGGGCAAAGGTGAGTTGGGGTGCTGCATAAAACCAGAGATTGAAATTAGCACAGATACCGTTCCATAAGCCAAATATGTAATAGACAAGAGCTACTCCTTGCTCAACGAAGTGGACTCTACACCCCATATTAAACGCCTAAGAATATACCTGACTAGTAAGAATCTTAAAACCTATGGATTTATATGTCTCTGAAAGAGAATGAAGCGTGTGTACATTGCATTAGCGCAGCAGTGATAGGATTGGTGAGGTTCGGTGAGCCAATGCAGACCCTTTGAAGTCATATTGCATGGTACCCATGCCAAGGGTCTCAACTCTCCAGGTTTAAGGGATTCTTCCTTCAGCTAAAACATGCATGTGGAACCCAGAGTATGATCCACCGTGTGATCGGGAAACGTGTTCAAATGTGTCTCAGGTTTCGTCCCCTGGTACTCGGGTGCAACATTCCAGACGCTTTACTAACACTCTCCCCACTTGGAGAGTCAGTGCCTTTAACCTCCTGTTTGGCCCAGTTTGCAAATTCTTTGAAAGTTGAACAGGAATAGGGAGAACCAATGAGAGACTAGCTGGAGGTGTCTGGACGGGCAAATTTAACTCTCATTTCCCACCAGGAAGAGGAATTAACCAAAGGCTCAGCGTGCCATGCCGGAACCACACTAGGGCCTGAAGCAATCCTGCGGTGTTGCGGCCAGCTCACAAGAAAGCGAGTTGAAGAAAGGAGCTTAGGGGCACTGTAATTCACAAACCTGCAGAGTTATAAATGACAGCTATCGTCCAAAAATATATTGAAGTAAGGCTGCCAAGAGGACTTGAAAGCGGGGCAGAATTGCAGGAAACCGATTTCAGGAGGTAGACTGGAATTGCATGTAAAGCATAGGAAAAGAGGCAGAACGTCCACAATGATGCACTTGGCCAAAAAGGGCGTATGCGTTTTTTCCTGAATATATTCAGGAAAAAACGCATACGCCCTTTTTGGCAAACCAAGCAAGCTTGCAATGGAAATCCGAACTACTATGAAGTGTCACTTCCCCCCAGTTTAAAGAGCCATCTGAAAAAAGTGGAAAATGCAGAAAGGCAAGACAGGCCATGGGGATAAAGGAACCTTGTTATGCTGATGGGCGGGATGTAAATTGCCAACAGCCACTCTGGAGAAGTGTATGGTGTTTCCTGATACATCTGAAAAACAAAGCAACAGAGTCTAGGGCATTTCCACTTATGGTCCTATAGCTTAGGGAAATTAAAATCAAAAAGACACAGCCACCCCAAAATTTGGGACGGCTCTGTTTACAGGAACCTCTTCTATGGTACAAGTTAAGTATCCCAGAGAGCAAATAATTGATAAAGAAGTTGCGGTACTTAACGTACAACAGAATACCACTCAGCAATGAAATCTGTGTCACCAGGCCTGTACCCGCATAATGAGTGGATTGAGGCACGATGATTCTAAGTGAAATAAGTCACACAGATAAGGAAACATCATAAGGTATCACTAATACATGGAATGTAAACTTGGCTACACATGAACTGAATTACAAAACAGAACAGGGTCTCAAGTTTAGAAAACCAACTTATGCTTGCTTAAGGGGAAAGGTGAGTTGGGGTGCTGCATAAAACCAGAGTTTGAAATTAGCACAGATACCGTTCCATAAGCCAAATATGTAATAGACAAGACCTACCCCTTGCTCAACGAAATGGACTCAACAATGAGGTATCACCTCACACCTGTTAGAATGGGCATCATCTGAAAATCTACAAACAACAATTGCTGGAAAGGGTGTGGGGAAAAGGAAGCCTCTTCCACTATTGTTGGGAATATAAATTGATACAGTCACTATGGAGAACAATATGGAGTCTTAAGAAACTAATAATAGAATTACCATATGATACAGCAATCCCAGTACTGGACATATACACAGACAAAACCATAAATCAAAAAGAGACATTCACCGCAATGTTCATTGCATCACTATTTACAATATCGAGGTAATGGAAGCAACCTAAATGCCCACAGACAGACGAATGCATAAAGATGTGGTACATATATAAAATGGAATATTACTAAGCCATGAAAGGAATGAAATTGGGTCATTTGTAGAGACGTCGATGGATCTAGAGACTGTCATACAGAGTGAAGTAAGTCAGAAAGAGAAAAACAAATCTTGTATATTCATGCATATATGTGGAACCTAGAAAAACTGTACAGATTAACCGTTTTGCAAGGCATAAATAGAGCAACAGATGTAGACAACAATCGTATGGACAACAAGGGGGGAAAGCTCTTGGGGGGGTGGTGGTGGGAGGAGCTGAGAGATTGGGATTGGCATGTAAACATTTATATGTATAAAATAGATAACCAATAAGAACATGCTGTATAAAAATATAAAATAAAATTCAAAATTAAAAAGAAATAAAATTTAAAAAATAAAACAGAAAAAACAATTATTCCCTTCACATACATGTATTTATATGAATAAATTATTTCCATGCTTATATCTGTAAATACAAAAAAGAGGAATAAAATCTACCTTGAACCAAAAACAAAAAAGAGAAAAAAAAAAAAAACAGAACCCACCAGTTACTCAGAGGAAAACCGTATCAGGGCACTTGCTCCAGTTGTAAACAATTCTGAAGTTGGTCAGTGGTGGGGAATCGTCTCCCATTCAGCCAGCAGCCCCCACACAAGCGTACTCATTGCAAAGCTGGGGCACTGTGCCGAGGCATCTGTGAGTGAACGTGAGCTGAGCCCCAGGCCAGTTGCTGTTGAACTGTTCCCACCCTTCCCAGGTAAAACACCTGAATATATACAAGGACTTGAAAGCCTAGAGGAAGGGCCATGGAGCCACACGAGTGACAGCATGCCAGCTGACTTGGTGCCTGCAGGCCAGCCAGGATGGTCCTGTCCCTGGGTGCTCTTCTGGAAGATTTCCATTTCCCTGCCTGAGATACCCGTCCTGTCCCTGCCCCCACTGCTTTTTTCCTTCCTCACCTCTGCCCAGGGAGAAATTCCAGCAGCAGGTATGGGTGACACATCCTCTTCTTTAGCAGGTGGCAGCCTGGCAACTGCTGCAGAAAGTCCAGCAGAGCCCCACTCACACTGGGCCACCCACAAAGCCGTGGCCTCTCACTCCCTCCCACCAGCCCAGCCCCGAGACTGCTGACAGGGCAGAGAAAATGGCGTCAGGCACAGCTGCAGGGGCTCTTGCTGCCTGGAGTGGTATTTATATTGATCTCAACCCAGGCACACCTGGGGAGGGCTGGCCGGCATGGTAAGGCTGCCCAGGTCAGCCAATCATCACCCCTCAGGGGCTCACAGTTGCAGAAAATGGAACTTGCTGAACCGGCCAGGTCCAAGGAACAGGTGTGGGCTCCTGAGAGTCAGGATAGACAAGGGGCTGCAGCTTTGGCTTGTTTTCTAATCATTTTATCTGGCCCATGAGTGGGAGACAACTTCAAGAAAACCCTCTCCTAATGAGAGGAACCCAGGAGTCAGGGAGAGGAGGGGTGGGTGGTGGTTGGAGACAGAGGCTTGGTGCCCCGGGTGCAGTGGAAGTCTCTGGAAGACCAGGTGGAGGGAGGCCACACAGAGTGATGCCCAGGGTCACAGACCTGTCGGAGCTGCTGTTTGTTAGTTCAAGTCCTGCTCTGAGGTGCTCTGTGTCAGCTCTGAGCGACAGGTGAGATGGGGGTGCTCTTCAATGAGGGCTATGTGCACAGTTCCTGTGTGCCCAGCCCTGCCACGGTACCTGCAAGGGTAGCTCTGTATCCTGGGAGAGGCCTGACCATGAGAGCCCCGTGGGCTGGGTTGGGGGTGGGGTACCTGCCCAGGAGAGCTCCATATCCTGGGATTGGCCTGACCACGAGAGCCCCATGGGCTGCTGGGGACCTGGTAAAGGATGTCAGGACAGTCAGTGAAGCCACCGAGGATATACCTCCAGTTGCTCCATTTCCTACACCCTGCTGGTCATTCTACCAACCACCAGGACATGGTATTCTGTATTAGTCTTCAATGATGCCTTCTTTTGTATTCCATTAGTCCCAGAGTCACAAGAAATTTTGGCTTGTGAGTGGCAGGACTCAACATACAACTAAAACAATACTTCCGGGCCGTCTTGCCCCAAGGGTTCAAAAATTCCCACACCATCTTTGGGGAAAGCTTAGCTAAAGACCGAAAAGTTCTACCTCTAGAAAAGGAAACCCTCCTTCAATATGCAGACGACATTCTGATCGCCAGCCCTACTAAGGAGGCCTCTGAACTACCAAGCCAATAAAGGATAGAAGTTGTCCAAGAAAAAGCTCAAATATCACAGACTGCGGTGACCTGCCTGGGCTTCATTCTCACAGAAGGTCGGAGAAGCCCATCCCAGGAAAGGGAAGAAACCATTTGCAGCCTTACCCCTTTCTAAAACTAGAAGACAGCTTAGGGGTTCCTGGGGAGGCCAGGGTTTGCTGCTTCTGGATCCCTAACTACAGTCTACTAGCTGGGCCTCTATATGAAACACTGAAAGGAAAAGATGATGATCCTTTTGAACAGAATCCAGAAGTGGCCTTTCAAGAATGGAAAGAGCAGTCAATTCAGACCCTTGCCCTGGAACTCCCTAATTGAGCTAAACCCTTTGACCTTTCCATTCCCGGTGAAAGGTGAGTCGCCATTGGAGAATTAGTGCAAAAACTGGGACCACTTGAAATGGAACAACGCAAGAATGCCATCCAGGTAGGATAAAATAGAGTCACCAAGGGGCTTGGCCCACTGCCACATCTGGCCAAGATACTGGCGGTATCTAAAAACCTGGAAATCAGCAGCCCAAAAGGCCACCTCCCTCCTAAGGGAAAAGGACCCCACGTGGTGATCCTAATCACCAACCATGCCCTGAAGTTGCAGGGTTCGCTCCGTGGGCACACCGACCTCGAGTGAGGAGGCCCTCCAACTCCAACATCCAGAGAGATAACCGGGGGCAACAGGGCACCATGACGACTCGTGTGAACATCACTTGACCTGGAGTTTCTCTCATAAAACAACAATAGTGTGTCCCGAAGGAGTAGACTACTGCTTGCAGGACTTACTGCACCCGGAGGGGAGCTAATAGTCTTGGCGGGGGAAACGTATATCACACTGTCACCATAGAAAAGCCTACAGACACCGTGATGATGGTGGCCAATAAGACCGGCTGGACTCCTGTTTACTTCAAAAGGCTGTTGACTCAGTGGCCATCATGGTCCTTGATCACCACTGACCCTGGACTGTCTGGGAGTTGAGCGGGCAGGGCTCTGACACCTGGTGCTGTTTTTACGTTAATTCAGGGGCCTAATTGAAGAAAGAGCAGACTACTGGTCAGAGCATCTAGGCTGGCAGAAACGGTCAGCCTAAGGTGGCCGAACAAATGTGGGGCGGGGTGAAACCGGCCCCCACAGCGTCTCTGCACATCTCTTTCCTGAACCCTTAAAGGTCATTAGAATCTATAACACTTCCAATGCTGGTGCTCAGGCGGACGAGCAGGGAGGCAGGGGTCCTGGGGCCAATCAACGTCACCTGGAGGCTGCTGGGGAGAAGTTCTGACCCTCATCCCCTGGTATGAGGGCTCCCAACTCAGCACTCAGCAGTTACAGAAGAAGGGTCTGCACCCTCAGCACTCCAAGAATGAGGAACGGGACAAAAGGCAGAGGAGGGGTTTGTCCCCAGCAAAGCCCATTAAAAATCCCTGGGAGATAAAAATAGAATCTGGGCAATAAAGTCAAGTCTGACCTTTTTTATCCTTTGTGCTTTGTCTAATTTCACGTGCTCCTAGGGTCCCGCATGCAGAGGTTCCACACCCGGCACTTCAGACCAGATTTCCTAGTGCAGAATGGCTGGGTCGACACCTCAGCTCCTGGGGCCCAGTGCAGACTCTAAGATATAGAGCCTGAGCTGCAGCCAACCCGGCCCTTGAGTGCTCCGCCCCCTCCCTCCCACTGACTCTGACAGGATCTCTACACAGCAGCCCAGCCCACAGCCCACGGGGTAGTGCATGCTCTCACCTCTCCATTCTCTGATCAAAATATAAAGTTTCCTTTGCTTGTGAACCAAACTCAGTCTCGATCTGTTGGCCCCAATGACACTGGGCAGGGGGACACTTGTTGGGGTCCACTCTGGAGGATCAGTAACAGAAATTGAGACTATTGTAACTTCAATGAACAGATGTGTGAGCCAAACTGTAGTTAACATAGAACAGTTTATAAGGCTCGGGTAAAATAAGATGTTTCTAACACTTCCATTTGATATTTCCATCACTTTATTATAAGCAAGTTCAGTGAAAAGGTTTGTCTTATTTGTCAGGTCAATATTAGAGAAATGAAGTGATTTCTTTCCAAGGATGTACATCTAATAATCTTGGTTAAAGCTTCAATCTTGTTTTAAATGCTTTTCCATTGAAAATGATACCTCTCTTTCAGCTCCCCCATTTCTGAGAAGTATAAAATCTTATAATTTATTATTACCAAAGGGGAAAGGTGGGAGGAGGGATAAATTAACAGTTTGGAATTAACACATACACACTGCTATGTATAAAATAGATCATCAACAAGGAACCACTGTATAGCACAGGGAACTACACTCAATATTTTGCAATAACCTATAAGGGGAAATAATCGGAAAAAGAATAGATATTTTTATTGACATCATCTATCAATGACAGTTAAAGTGTAACCTAAGGGAAGCCAGTGGTGAGTGCTTCTGACCCTGAAGACTTCAATCATCTAAAGTTTGGACTCTGCCTACTTCCCAAGGCCCTTAATGAACATATGTGTAGCCGTAGCTTAAAAAATTCCCCAGTTTGGGTTTCGGGGAGACACTGATTTTGAAAAAGCCCTGGTGTTCTCCTTACATGAATGGGACTCTTCCTACTGCTAAAACATGTCTGTCACACACAGAGGATGGTATACCGTCTGATCAGGAAGAGTTTGGAAAAGGCATCTCATCTCCTCATCTCCTGGTGCTCGGGTTCACCCCTCCAGCGTCTTTACTAACAGTCTCCCCACTTGGAGATATCAGCACTGTCAACATCCTGTTGCATACAGTTTGGAATTTGTCCAGAGGATGAAGCGGAAGGATGAGGAACAATGAGAGACAAGTCCTAGGTGTTCAGACAGGCACATGTCACTCTAATTTCCAATCAGGAAGACGAATTGACCAAAGGCTAGGGTTGCCCATGGAAACAGTATAGGGCTTGAGGAAATCCCACTGCTTTGTGGCCAGTTCCCATAAACACAAGTTGAACAATGGAACTCAGGGGCAGTAAAATTCACGAAACTGCAGAGTTGAAAATATCTATCACTGAAAAATGTCTTGAGGAAAGTCAGAGAAAAGGATTGGTAAGCAAGGGAGAATGGCAGGAAAGGGATTTGAGGAGGTAGAAAGGACTCGCCATTAAGCACAAGAAAAGGGGCTGAACATTGCCAACATTGCAGTTGGCCAAAAAGGCTGTATGCGTTTTTCTCTGTATATATTCAAGAAAAGGGCATACACTTTTTTAGCCAACCAAACAGGTGGGCACTGGAAATCAATACTACAAAAGATATCACTTCGCATCAGTCAGAAGAGCCATCCTCATAAAGTGTAAACACCAGAAATGCAGGACAGGGCAAGGAGAAGAGGGAGCCCTGTGAGGCTTATAGTGGAAATGTATATTGCCAATGGCCATTCTGGAGAAGTGTATTGTGTTTACTAAAGCATCTAAAAAATGAGCTACAGAGCATAGGGCACTTGCACTCATGGGCGTATGTCTTGGGAAAAACAAAAATCGAGAGGACACAGGCACCCCAATGTTTACTGCCTCTCTGTTTAAAAGATTCTCGACTAGGATATAACTTAAATGTCTCTGGAGGGAAAAAATGGATAGAGATGTGGTACTTATGTAGAGTGGAATATTACTCAGCCTGGAAGTCAATGAAATATGGCCAGTTGTAACAACTCCGGAGGAGTTACGTATGATCATTCTAAGTGACATAATTCAAAAAGAAAAAGACACATATCATAAGATATCACTTAAAGGTGGAATCCAAAATGGCTACACATGAAATAAATTACAAAACAAAAACATAGTCAAATATGTAGACAACACGCGTAAGGCTGCTAAACGGGAAAGGTGGGGAGGGGTGAGGCATCATCCAGGAGGTTGAAATTAGCAAAGATACCATTCCAAATACCAAACTGATAATCAACAAGGCCTACACGGTAGCTAAAAGAACTGCACTCAGCACACTCAAGTCACTGGAAAAGAATATATATGACTGGTAAGAATCTGAAAAAGAATTTATTGATGTCTCTCTGTATGTGAATCAAGTGGATGTACAGCAGCAAGAAACAGAGCTTTGAAAATCAGCTGTAACCAATATAGTAATAAATTGAAAAAAATAAACGACAAAGAGACAGAGAAAACCTCTTACAACTTTTCCTCAGGGACGGTGATGCAACATGGATTGAACACATCTAGACCCACAGCAGGATGAGACATAAGGCTGGAAACTGTTTACGCTAAGAGAAATATGAGGTTGGGTGAGGAAATGCACACCCTTTAAAGTAATACTACCTGGTACCCATTCAATGGGTCCCAAATCTGCAGGTTCAAGGGATCTTCCTACAGCGAAAACATGCATGGAAAACCCAGAGGACTGTACACCATGTGATCGGGAGATGTGTCTAAAATGCACCTCATTTATCCTCTCCTGGTGCTCCTGTTCATCATTCCAGCCACGTTACTTAGAATCTCCCCACTTAGAGAATCAGCACATTTAAACTTCTGTTTCACACATTTTGCAAATTGTGAGGAGGATGAACGGGAAGAGGGGGAACCAATGAGAGAATAGTTGTAGGGGTTTGGACGGGCACATGTCACTCTAATTTCCCATTAAGAATAAGAATTAAAAAAAGGCTCAGCCCGCCTCGCCGGAGCCAAAATAGGGCCTGAAGCAATCCTGCGGCTTTGAGGCCAGCTCACAAAAGAGCAACTTAAAAAATGGAGCTCAGGGTCACTGCAATTCACAAACCTGCAGAGTTATAAATGAAAACTAACGTCCCAAAATATGTTGAGGTAAGGCAAAGAAGAGGATCTGAATGCAAGACAGAATTGCAAGAAACAGATTTCAAGAGATAGATTGGACTCGTCTTTAAAGCACATGAAAAGCGGCAGAATTTCGACAATGATGCAGTTGGCCCAAAAGGGAGTATGCGTTTTTTCCTGAATATATCCAGGAAAAAACGCATACGCACTTTATGGGCAACCAAGCAAGCAAGCAATGCAAATGTGCACAACAAAGAAGTCTCATTTCCCACCGGTCAAAAGGGCCATCCGAAAAAATTGTAAAAACCAGAAATGCAGGACAGGCCATGGAGAACAGGGAGCCTTTATACGCTGATGGACAGTGTGTGAACTGCCGAGAGCCACTCTGGAGAAGTGTATGGTGGTTCCTAAATCATCTAAAAAACAGAGCTACAGAGCATAGGGCACTTCCAATCACGGAAGTATATCTAGGGAAGTCTAAAAATCAACAAGACACAAGCACACCACAGTTTAGGGCTACTCTGTTTACAAGAACCTCAACTTCAGTACACCTTAAATATCCCAGGAAAGAGAACAATGGATAAAGAAAATGTGGTACTTATGTACAATGGAATATCTCTTCACCATGAAATCAATGTAATAAGGCTAGTAGAAGGATAAAGAGTGGATTTAGGTCCGATAATACTACTTGAAATAAGTCAAACAGAAAAAGAAACATATCATAAGATATCACTTATAGAGGGAGGATAAATATGGCTGCACAAAAAATGAATTACAAAACAGAACAGTGTCTCACATTTAGAAAACACACTTATGTCAGCTTAAGGGGAAAGGAGAGGTGGGGTGATGCATAAAACCAGAGTTTGAAATTAGCACAGCTACCGTTCAATAAACCAAATAGGTATTAGACAAGATCTACACCTTGCTCAATGAACTGGCCTCAACACACCCTATACACCGCAGAGAAATATATCTGAGTAATAAGAATCTTAAAACCCATGTATTGATATATCTCCATAAGGGAATCAAGTGTGTGCAGAGCGGCCAAACACAGCAGTGAAAATGAGCTAAACCCCATTATAGAAATAAATTTTAAAACCAAAACGCAGAAACAATGAAAGAGAGAAAAATTCTTACAAAATTCGCTCAGGGGCTGTGATGCAACCTGGAATGACCACATATAAACCCACAGCTGGATAAGACATAAGGCTGGACACTTGGGGCTGAGAGGATTGGTGAGCTTTGGTGAGCAACTGCCGAAAGTTTAATGCAATACTTCATGCTACTCATTCCAAGGGTCCCAACACTCCAGGTTGAAGGGAATCTTCCTACAGCTAAACCATGCATGGGAAATCCAGCGGATGGTATACCATATGATCGGGAAAGGTTTCTAAAACGCACCTCATTTTCCTCTCCTGGGGCTCCGGATCAACATTCCAGCCACTTTACTAACAACATCTCCACATGGAGAGTCAATGCCTTTACGTTCCGGTATCGCACAGTCTGCAGTTAGTGCGGAGGATGAATGGGAATAGGGGGAACCATTGAGAAAATAGCTGTAGCGGTTTCAATGGGAACATGTCACTCTAATTCACATCAGGAAGAAGAATTAACCAAAGGCAGAGCAAGGCGACCCAGAAGAAGAATAGGGCCTGAAGAAATCCTGTGGACATGAGGCAAGATCACAAAAATAAGAGCTGAAAAATGCAGCTAAGGGCCACGGCAATTCAAAAACCTGCAGAGTTAAAAAGGCCAACAATTTTCAAAAAGTATATTGAGGTAAGGCTATGAAGAGGCATTGACAGCAAGGCAGAATTGCAGGAAACCGATTTCAGGAGGTAGACTGGAATTGCATTGAAAACATATGAAAACACTCAGAATGTCGACAATGATGCACTTGGCCAAAAAGGGCGTATGCGTTTTTTCCTGAATATATTCAGGAAAAAACGCATACGCCCTTTTTGGCCAACCAAGCAAGCTTGCAAAGGAAATCTGCACTACAATGAAGTCTCACTTCCTCCCTGTCAAAAGGAGCATCTGAAAAAAGTGTAAAATCCAGAAAGACAGGACAGGCCATGGAGAACTGGGAGCCTTGTTATGCTGATGGGCGGGATGTAAATTGCCAACAGCCACTCTGGAGAAGTGTATGGTGTTTCCTGAAACATCTAAAAAACAAAGCAACAGAGCCTAGGGCACTTCCACTTATGGTCCTATAGCTTAGGGAAATTAAAATCAAAAAGACACAGCCACCCCAAAGTTTGGGACGGCTCTGTTTACAAGAACCTCGTTTATGGTACAAGTTCAATATCGCAGAAAGCAAAAAATGGATAAAGAAGTTGTGGTACTTATGTACAATGCAATATCACTCAGCAATGAAATCTATGTCATCAGGCCCGTAGCAGCATAATGAGTAGATTCAGGTACCATGATTCTAAGTGAAAAAAATCAAACAGAAAAAGAAACATCATAAGATATCACTACTACACGGAATGTAAACTTAGCTACAAAGGAACTGAATTACAAAACAGAACAGGGTCTCAAATGTACAAAACCAACTTATGCTTGCTTAAGGGGAAAGGTGAGTTGGGGTGCTGCATAAAACCAGAGATTGAAATTAGCACAGATACCGTTCCATAAGCCAAATATGTAATAGACAAGAGCTACTCCTTGCTCAACGAAGTGGACTCTACACCCCATATTAAACGCCTATGAATATACCTGACTAGTAAGAATCTTAAAACCTATGGATTTCTATGTCTCCGAAAGAGAATAAGGCGTGTGTACAGCGGCATAAACGTAGCAGTGATAGGATTGGTGAGGTTCTGTGAGCCAATGCAGACCCTTTGAAGTCATATTGCATGGTACCCATTCCATGGGTCTCAACTCTCCAGGTTTAAGGGATTCTTCCTTCAGCTAAAACATGCATGTGGAACCCAGAGTATGATCCACCGTGTGATCGGGAAACGTGTTCAAATGTGTCTCAGGTTTCGTCCCCTGGTACTCGGGTGCAACATTCCAGTAGCTTTACTAACACTCTCCCCACTTGGAGAGTCAGTGCCTTTAACCTCCTGTATGGCCCAGTTTGCCATTTCTGCGGAAAATGAACAGGAATAGGGAGAACCAATGAGAGACTAGCTGGAGGTGCCTGTACTGGCAAATTTAACTCTCATTTCCCACCAGGAAGAGGAATTAACCAAAGGCTCAGCGTGCCATGCCGGAACGACACTAGGGCCTGAAGCAATGCTGCGGTGTTGCGGCCAGCTCACAAGAAAGCGAGTTGAAGAAAGGAGCTCAGGGGCACTGTAATTCACAAACCTGCAGAGTTATAAATGACAGCTATCGTCCAAAAATATATTGAAGTAAGGCTGCCAAGAGGACTTGAAAGCGGGGCATAATTGCAGGAAACCGATTTCAGGAGGTAGACTGGAATTGCATGTAAAGCATATGAAAAGAGGCAGAACGTCCACAATGATGCACTTGGTCAAAAAGGGCGTATGCGTTTTTTCCTGAATATATTCAGGAAAAAACGCATACGCCCTTTTGGGCCAACCAAGCAAGCTTGCAAAGGAAATCTGCACTACAATGAAGTCTCACTGCCCCCCGGTCAAAAGGGCCATCTGAAGAACGTATAAAATCCAGAAAGGCAGGACAGGCCATGGAGAACTGGGAGCCTTGTTATGCTGATGGGCGGGATGTAAATTGCCAACAGCCACTCTGGAGAAGTGTATGGTGTTTCCTGAAACATCTACAAAACAAAGCAACAGAGCCTAGGGCACTTCCACTTATGGTGGTATAGCTTAGGGAAATTAAAATCAAAAAGACACAGCCACCCCAAAGTTTGGGACGGCTCTGTTTACAAGATCCTCGTTTACGATACAAGTTCAATAACACAGAAAGTGAAAAATGGATAAAGAATTTTTGGTACTTACGTACAATGCAATATCACTCAGCAATGAAATCTATATCATCAGGCCCGTAGCAGCATAATGAGTGGATTCAGGTACGATGATTCTAAGTGAAATAAGTCACACAGAAAAAGAAACATCATAAGATATCACTACTACAAGGAATGTAAACTTGCCTACACAGAAACTGAATTACAAAACAGAACAGGGTCTCAAATGTAGAAAACCAACTTATGCTTGCTTAAGGGGAAAGGTGAGTTGGGGTACTGCATAAAACCAGAGATTGAAATTAGCACAGATACCATTCCATAAGCCAAATATGTAATAGACAAGAGCTACTCCTTGCTCAACGAAGTGGGCTCTACACCCCATATTAAACACCTAAGAATATACCTGACTAGTAAGAATCTTAAAACCTATGGATTTATATGTCTCCGAAAGAGAATCAAGCGTGTGTACAGTGGCATAAACACAGCAGTGATAGGATTGGTGAGGTTCGGTGAACACTTGCAGACCCTTTGAGGTCATATTGCATGGTACCCATTCCATGGGTCTCAACTCTCCAGGTTTAAGGGATTCTTCCTTCAGCTAAAACGTGCATGTGGAACCCAGAGTATGATCCACCGTGTGATCGGGAAACGTGTTCAAATGTGTCTCAGTTTTCGTCCCCTCGTACTCGGATGCAACATTCCAGTCACTTTACTAACACTCTCCCCACTTGGAGAGTCAGTGCCTTTAACCTCCTGTTTGGCCCAGTTTGCCATTTCTGCGGAAAATGAACAGGAATAGGGAGAACCAATGAGAGACTAGCTGGAGGTGTCTGGACGGGCAAATTTAACTCTCATTTCCCACCAGGAAGAGGAATTAAGCAAAGGCTCAGCATGCCATGCTGGAACCACACTAGGGCCTGAAGCAATGCTGCGGTGTTGCGGCCAGCTCACAAGAAAGCGAGTTGAAGAAAGGAGCTCAGGGGCACTGTAATTCACAAACCTGCAGAGTTATAAATGACAGCTATCGTCCAAAAATATATTGAAGTAAGGCTGCCAAGAGGACTTGAAAGCGGGGCAGAATTGCAGGAAACCGATTTCAGGAGGTAGACTGGAATTGCATGTAAAGCATAGGGAAAGAGGCAGAACGTCCACAATGATGCACTTGGCCAAAAAGGGCGTATGCGTTTTTCCCTGAATATATTCAGGAAAAAACCCATACGCCCTTTTTGGCCAACCAAGCAAGCTTGCAAAGGAAATCTGCACTACAATGAAGTCTCACTGTCCCCCGGTCAAAAGGGCCATCTGAAAAAAGTGTAAAATCCAGAAAGGCCGGACAGGCCATGGAGAACTGGGAGCCTTGTTATGCTGATGGGCGGGATGTAAATTGCCAACAGCCACTCTGGAGAAGTGTATGGTGTTTCCTGAAACATCTAAAAAACAAAGGAACAGAGCCTGTGGCACTTCCACTTATGGTCCTATAGCTTAGGGAAATTAAAATCAGTAAGACACAGCCACCCCAAAGTTTGGGACGGCTCTGTTTACAAGAACCTCGTTTACGGTACAAGTTCAATATCACAGAAAGCGAAAAATGGATAAAGAATTTGTGGTACTTACGTACAATGCAATATCACTCAGCAATGAAATCTATATCTTCAGGCCCGTAGCAGCATACTGAGTGGATTCAGGTACGATGATTCTAAGTGAAATAA
The DNA here is from genome assembly GCF_039906515.1 of Pseudorca crassidens. NCBI lineage: Eukaryota > Metazoa > Chordata > Mammalia > Artiodactyla > Delphinidae > Pseudorca > Pseudorca crassidens. The sequence goes on along the minus strand of NC_090298.1, from coordinate 178,849,224 downwards.
GTCACACAGAAAAAGAAACATCATAAGATATCACTACTACACGGAATGTAAACTTGGCTACACAGGAACTGAATTACAAAACAAAACAGGGTCTCAAATGTAGAAAACCAACTTATGCTTGCTTAAGGGGAAAGTTGAGTTGGGGTGCTGCATAAAACCAGAGATTGAAATTAGCACAGATACCGTTCCATAAGCCAAATATGTATTAGACAAGAGCTAGTCTTTGCTCAACGAAGAGGACTCAACACCCCATATCAAACGTCTAAGAATATACCTGACTAGTAAGAATCTTAAAATCTATGGATTTATATGTCTCCAAAAGAGAATCAAGCGTGTGTACAGTGGCAAAAGCGCAGCAGTGATACGATTGGTGAGGTTCGGTGAGCCAATGCAGAACCTTTGAAGTCATATTGCATGGTACCCATTCCATGGGTCTCAACTCTCCAGGTTTAAGGGATTCTTCCTTCAGCTAAAAGATGCATGTGGAACCCAGAGTATGATCCACCATGTGATCGGGAAACGTGTTCAAATGTGTCTCAGGTTTGGTCCCCTGGTACTCGGGTGCAACATTCCAGACGCTTTACTAACCCTCTCCCCACTTGGAGAGTCAGTGCCTTTAACCTCCTGTTTGGCCCAGTTTGCAATTTCTGCGGAAAATGAACAGGAATAGGGAGAACCAATGAGAGACTAGCTGGAGGTGTCTGGATGGGCAAATTTAACTCTCATTTCCCACCAGGAAGAGGAATTAACCAAAGGCTCAGCGTGCCATGCCGGAACCACACTAGGGCCTGAAGCAATGCTACGGTGTTGCAGCCAGCTCACAAGAAAGCGAGTTGAAGAAAGGAGCTCAGAGGCACTGTAATTCACAAACCTGCAGAGTTAAAAATGACAGCTATCGTCCAAAAATATATTGAAGTAAGGCTGCCAAGAGGACTTGAAAGTGGGGCAGAATTGCAGGAAACCGGTTTCAGGAGGTAGACTGGAATTGCATGTAAAGCATAGGAAAAGAGGCAGAACGTCCACAATGATGCACTTGGCCAAAAAGGGCGTATGCGTTTTTTCCTGATTATATTCAGGAAAAAACGCATACGCCCTTTTTGGCCAACCAAGCAAGCTTGCAAAGGAAATCTGCACTACAATGAAGTCTCACTGCCCCCGGTCAAAAGGGCCATCTGAAAAAAGTGTAACATCCAGAAAGGCAGGACAGGCCATGGAGAACTGGGAGCCTTGTTATGCTGATGGGCGAGATGTAAATTGCCAACAGCCACTCTGGAGAAGTGTATGGTGTTTCCTGAAACATCTAAAAAACAAAGCAACAGAGCCTAGGGCACTTCCACTTATGGTCCTATAGCTTAGGGAAATTAAAATCAAAAAGACACAGCCACCCCAAAGTTTGGGACGGCTCTGTTTACAAGAACCTCATTTACAGTACAAATTCAATATCACAGAAGGTGAAAAATGCATAAAGAATTTGTGGTACTTACGTACAATGCAATATCACTCAACAATGAAATCTATATCATCAGGCCCGTAGCAGCATAATGAGTGGATTCAGGTACGATGATTCTAAGTGAGATAAGTCACACAGAAAAAGAAACATCATAAGATATCACTACTACACGGAATGTAAACTTGGCTACACAGGAACTGAATTACAAAACAGAACACGGTCTCAAATGTAGAAAACCAACTTATGCTTGCTTAAGGGGAAAGGTGAGTTGGGGTTCTGCATAAAACCAGAGATTGAAATTAGCACAGATACCGTTCCATAAGCCAAATATGTAATAGACAAGAGCTACTCCTTGCTCAACCAAGTGGACTCTACTCCCCATATTAATCGCCTAAGAATATACCTGACTAGTAATAATCTTAAAACCTATGGATTTATATGTCTCCAAAAGAGAATCAAGCATGTGTACAGCGGCATAAAAGCAGCAGTGATAGGATTGGTGAGGTTCGATGAGCAAATACAGACCCTTTGAAGTCATATTGCATGGTAGCCATTCCATGGGTCTCAACTCTCCAGGTTTAAGGGATTCTTCCTTCAGCTAAAACATGCATGTGGAACCCAGAGTATGATCCACCATGTGATCGGGAAACGTGTTCAAATGTGTCTCAGTTTTCGTCCCCTGGTACTCGGGTGCAACATTCCAGACGCTTTACTAAAACTCTCCCCACTTGGAGAGTCAGTGCCTTTAACCTCCTGTTTGGCCCAGTTTGCAATTTTTGCGGAAGATGAACAGGAATAGGGAGAACCAGTGAGAGACTAGCTGGAGGTGTCTGGACGGGCAAATTTAACTCTCATTTCCCACCAGGAAGAGGAATTAACCAAAGGCTCAGTGTGCCATGCTGGAACGACACTAGGGCCTGAAGCAATCCTGCGGTGTTGCGGCCAGCTCACAAGAAAGCGAGTTGAAGAAAGGAGCTCAGAGGCACTGTAATTCACAAACCTGCAGAGTTATAAATGACAGCTATCGTCCAAAAATATATTGAAGTAAGGCTGCCAAGAGGACTTGAAAGCGGGGCAGAATTGCAGGAAACCGATTTCAGGAGGTAGACTGGAATTGCATGTAAAGCATAGGAAAAGAGGCAGAACGTCCTCAATGATGCACTTGGCCAAAAAGGGCGTATGCGTTTTTTCTTGAATATATTCAGGAAAAAACGCATACGCCCATTTTGGCCAACTAAGCAAGCTTGCAAAGGAAATCTGCACTACAATGAAGTCTCACTGCCCCCCGGTCAAAAGGGCCATCTGAAAAAAGTATAAAATCCAGAAAGGCAGGACAGGCCATGGAGAACTGGGAGCATTGTTATGCTGATGGGCGGGATGTAAATTGCCAACAGCCACTCTGGAGAAGTGTATGGTGTTTCCTGAAACATCTAAAAAACAAAGCAACAGAGCCTAGGGCACTTCCACTTATGGTCCTATAGCTTAGGGAAATTAAAATCAAAAAGACACAGCCACCCCAAAGTTTGGGCCGGCTCTGTTTACAAGAATCTCGTTTATGGTACAAGTTCAATATCACAGAAAGTGAAAAATGGATAAAGAAGTTGTGGTACTTACGTACAATGCAATATCAATGAGGAATGAAATCTATGTCATCAGGCCCATAGCAGCATAATGAGTGGATTCAGGTACGATATTTCTAAGTGAAATATGTCACACAGAAAAAGAAACATCATAAGATATCTCTAATACACGGAATGTAAACTTGGCTACACAGGAACTGAATTACAAAACAGAACAGGATCTCAAATGTAGAAAACCAACTTATGCTTGCTTAAGGGGAAAGGTGAGTTGGGGTGCTGCATAAAACCAGAGATTGAAATTAGCACAGATACCATTCCATAAGCCAAATAGGTAATAGACAAGAGCTACTCCTTGCTCAACGAAGTGGGCTCTACACCCCATATTAATCGCCTAAGAATATACCTGACTAGTAATAATCTTAAAACCTATGGATTTATATGTCTCCAAAAGAGAATCAAGCATGTGTACAGCGGCATAAACGCAGCAGTGATAGGATTGGTGAGGTTCGATGAGCAAATGCAGACCCTTTGAAGTCATATTGCATGGTAGCCATTCCATGGGTCTCAACTCTCCAGGTTTAAGGGATTCTTCCTTCACCTAAAACATGCATGTGGAACCCAGAGTATGATCCACCGTGTGATCGGGAAACGTGTTCAAATGTGTCTCTGTTTTTGTCCCCTGGTACTCGGGTGCAACATTCCAGATGCTTTACTAAAACTCTCCCCACTTGGAGAGTCAGTGCCTTTAACCTCCTGTTTGGCCCAGTTTGCAATTTCTGCGGAAAATGAACAGGAATAGGGAGAACCAATGAGAGACTAGCTGGAGGTGTCTGGATGGGCAAATTTAACTCTCATTTCCCACCAGGAAGAGGAATTAACCAAAGGCTCAGCGTGCCATGCCGGAACCACACTAGGGCCTGAAACAATCCTGCGGTGTTGCGGCCAGCTCACAAGAAAGTGAGTTGAAGAAAGGAGCTCAGGGGCACTGTAATTCACAAACCTGCAGAGTTAAAAATGACAGCTATCGTCCAAAAATATATTGAAGTAAGGCTGCCAAGAGGACTTGAAAGCGGGGCAGGATTGCAGGAATCCGATTTCAGGAGGTAGACTGGAATTGCATGTAAAGCATAGGAAAAGAGGCAGAACGTCCACAATGATGCACTTGGCCAAAAAGGGCGTATGCGTTTTTTCCTGAATATATTCAGGAAAAAACGCATACGCCCTTTTTGGCCAACCAAGCAAGCTTGCAAAGGAAATCTGCACTACAATGAAGTCTCACTGCCCCCCGGTCAAAAGGGCCATCTGAAAAAAGTATAAAATCCAGAAAGGCAGGACAGGCCATGGAGAACTGGGAGCCTTGTTATGCTGATGGGCGGGATGTAAATTGCCAACAGCCACTCTGGAGAAGTGTATGGTGTTTCCTGAAACATCTAAAAAACAAAGCAACAGAGCCTAGGGCACTTCCACTTATGGTCGTATAGCTTAGGGAAATTAAAATCAAAAAGACACAGCCACCCCAAAGTTTAGGACGGCTCTGTTTACAAGAACCTCGTTTACGGTACAAGTTCAATATCACAGAAAGCGAAAAATGGATAAAGAAGTTGTGGTACTTACGTACAATGCAATATCACTCAGCAATGAAATCTATGTCATCAGGCCCATAGCAGCATAATGAGTGGATTCAGGTACGATGATTCTAAGTGAGATAAGTCACACAGAAAAAGAAACATCATAAGATATCACTACTACACGGAATGAAAACTTGGCTACACAGGAACTGAATTACAAAACAGAACAAGGTCTCAAATGTAGAAAACCATCTTATGCTTGCTTAAGGGGAAAGGTGAGTTGGGGTGCTGCATAAAACCAGAGATTGAAATTAGCACAGATACCGTTCCATAAGCCAAATATGTAATAGACAAGAGCTACTCCTTGCTCAACGAAGAGGACTCAACACCCCATATTAAACGTCTAAGAATATACCTGACTAGTAAGAATCTTAAAATCTATGGATTTCTATGTCTCCGAAAGAGAATCAAGCGTGTGTACAGTGGCATAAGCGCAGCAGTGATAGGATTGGTGAGGTTCGGTGAGCCAATGCAGAACCTTTGAAGTCATATTGAATGGTACCCATTCCATGGGTCTCAACTCTCCAGGTTTAAGGGATTCTTCCTTCAGCTAAAACATGCATGTGGAACCCAGAGGATGATCCACCGTGTGATCGGGAAACGTGTTCAAATGTGTCTCAGTTTTTGTCCCCTGGTACTCGGGTGCAACATTCCAGACGCTTTACTAAAACTCTCCCCACTTGGAGAGTCACTGCCTTTAACCTCCTGTTTGGCCCAGTTTGCAATTTCTGCGGAAAATGAACAGGAATAGGGAGAACCAATGAGAGACTAGCTGGAGGTGTCTGGATGGGCAAATGTAACTCTCATTTCCCACCAGGAAGAGGAATTAACCAAAGGCTCAGCGTGCCATGCCGGAACCACACTAGGGCCTGAAGCAATCCTGCGGTGTTGCGGCCAGCTCACAAGAAAGCGAGTTGAAGAAAGGAGCTCAGGGGCACTGTAATTCACAAACCTGCAGAGTTATAAATGACAGCTATCGTCCAAAAATATATTGAAGTAAGGCTGCCAAGAGGACTTGAAAGCAGGGCAGAATTGCAGGAATCCGATTTCAGGAGGTAGACTGGAATTGCATGTAAAGCATAGGAAAAGAGGCAGAACGTCCACAATGATGCACTTGGCCAAAAAGGGCGTATGCGTTTTTTCCTGAATATATTCAGGAAAAAACGCATACGCCCTTTTTGGCCAACCAAGCAAGCTTGCAAAGGAAATCTGCAGTACAATGAAGTCTCACTGCCCCCCGGTCAAAAGGGCCATCTGAAAAAAGTATAAAATCCAGAAAGGCAGGACAGGCCATGGAGAACTGGGAGCCTTGTTATGCTGATGGGCGGGATGTAAATTGCCAACAGCCACTCTGGAGAAGTGTATGGTGTTTCCTGAAACATCTAAAAAACAAAGCAACAGAGCCTAGGGCACTTCCACTTATGGTCCTATAGCTTAGGGAAATTAAAATCAAAAAGACACAGCCACCCCAAAGTTTGGGCCGGCTCTGTTTACAAGAATCTCGTTTATGGTACAAGTTCAATATCGCAGAAAGTGAAAAATGGATAAAGAAGTTGTGGTACTTACGTACAATGCAATATCACTCAGCAATGAAATCTATGTCATCAGGTCCATAGCAGCATAATGAGTGGATTCAGGTACGATGATTCTAAGTGAAATAAGTCACACAGAAAAAGAAACATCATAAGATATCACTAATACACGGAATGTAAACTTGGCTACACAGGAACTGAATTACAAAACAGAACAGGATCTCAAATGTAGAAAACCAACTTATGCTTGCTTAAGGGGAAAGGTGAGTTGGGGTGCTGCATAAAACCAGAGATTGAAATTAGCACAGATACCATTCCATAAGCCAAATAGGTAATAGACAAGAGCTACTCCTTGCTCAACAAAGTGGACTCTACACCCCATATTAAATGCCTAAGAATATACCTGACTAGTAAGAATCTTAAAACCTATGGATTTATATGTCTCCGAAAGAGAATCAAGCGTGTCTACAGAGGCATAAATGCAGCAGTAATAGGATTGGTGAGGTTCGGTGAGCAAATGCAGACCCTTTGAAGTCATATTGCATGGTACCCATTCCATGGGTCTCAACTCTCCAGGTTTAAGGGATTCTTCCTTCAGCTAAAACATGCATGTGGAACCCAGAGTATGATCCACCGTGTGATCGGGAAATGTGTTCAAATGTGTCAGATTTCGTCCCCTGGTACTCGGGTGCAACATTCCAGACGCTTTACTAAAACTCTCCCCACTTGGAGAGTCAGTGCCTTTAACCTCCTGTTTGGCCCAGTTTGCAATTTCTGCGGAAAATGAACAGGAATAGGGAGAACCAATGAGAGACTAGCTGGAGGTGTCTGGACGGGCAAATTTAACTCTCATTTCCCACCAGGAAGAGGAATTAACCAAAGGCTCAGCATGCAATGCCAGAACCACACTAGGGCCTGAAGCAATCCTGCGGTGTTGCGGCCAGCTCACAAGAAAGCGAGTTGAAGAAAGGAGCTCAGGGGCACTGTAATTCACAAACCTGCAGAGTTAAAAATGACAGCTATCGTCCAAAAATATATTGAAGTAAGGCTGCCAAGAGGACTTGAAAGCGGGGCAGAATTGCAGGAATCCGATTTCAGGAGGTAGACTGGAATTGCATGTAAAGCATAGGAAAAGAGGCAGAACGTCCACAATGATGCACTTGGCCAAAAAGGGCGTATGCGTTTTTTCCTGAATATATTCAGGAAAAAACGCATACGCCCTTTTTGGCCAACCAAGCAAGCTTGCAAAGGAAATCTGCAGTACAATGAAGTCTCACTGCCCCCCAGTCAAAAGGGGCATCTGAAAAAAGTGTAAAATCCAGAAAGGCAGGACAGCTCATGGAGAATTGGGAGCCTTGTTATGCTGATGGGCGGGATGTAAATTGCCAACAGCCACTCTGGAGAAGTGTATGGTGTTTCCTGAAACATCTAAAAAGCAAAGCAACAGAGCCTAGGGCACTTCCACTTATGGTCGTATAGCTTAGGGAAATTAGAATCAAAAAGACACAGCCACCCCAAAGTTTGGGACGGCTCTGTTTACAAGAACCTCGTTTACGGTACAAGTTCAATATCACAGAAAGCGAAAAATGGATAAAGAAGTTGTGGTACTTACGTACAATGCAATATCACTCAGCAATGAAATCTATGTCATCAGGCCCATAGCAGCATAATGAGTGGATTCAGGTACGATGATTCTAAGTGAGATAAGTCACACAGAAAAAGAAACATCATAAGATATCACTAATACACGGAATGTAAACTTGGCTACACAGGAACTGAATTACAAAACAGAACAAGGTCTCAAATGTAGAAAACCAACTTATGCTTGCTTAAGGGGAAAGGTGAGTTGGGGTGCTGCATAAAACCAGAGATTGAAATTAGCACAGATACCGTTCCATAAGCCAAATATGTAATAGACAAGAGCTACTCCTTGCTCAACGAAGAGGACTCAACACCCCATATTAAACGTCTAAGAATATACCTGACTAGTAAGAATCTTAAAATCTATGGATATATATGTCTCCGAAAGAGAATCAAGCGTGTGTACAGTGGCATAAGCGCAGCAGTGATAGGATTGGTGAGGTTCGGTGAGCCAATGCAGAACCTTTGAAGTCATATTGAATGGTACCCATTCCATGGGTCTCAACTCTCCAGGTTTAAGGGATTCTTCCTTCAGCTAAAACATGCATGTGGAACCCAGAGTATGATCCACCGTGTGATCGGGAAACGTGTTCAAATGTGTCTCAGTTTTTGTCCCCTGGTACTCGGGTGCAACATTCCAGACGCTTTACTAAAACTCTCCCCACTTGGAGAGTCAGTGCCTTTAACCTCCTGTTTGGCCCAGTTTGCCATTTCTGCGGAAAATGAACAGGAATAGGGAGAACCAATGAGAGACTAGCTGGAGGTGTCTGGACGGGCAAATTTAACTCTCATTTCCCACCAGGAAGAGGAATTAACCAAAGGCTCAGCGTGCCATGCCAGAACCACACTAGGGCCTGAAGCAATCCTGCGGTGTTGCGGCCAGCTCACAAGAAAGCGAGTTGAAGAAAGGAGCTCAGGGGCACTGTAATTCACAAACCTGCAGAGTTAAAAATGACAGCTATCGTCCAAAAATATATTGAAGTAAGGCTGCCAAGAGGACTTGAAAGCGGGGCAGAATTGCAGGAATCCGATTTCAGGAGGTAGACTGGAATTGCATGTAAAGCATAGGAAAAGAGGCAGAACGTCCACAATGATGCACTTGGCCAAAAAGGGCGTATGCGTTTTTTCCTGAATATATTCAGGAAAAAACGCATACGCCCTTTTTGGCCAACCAAGCAAGCTTGCAAAGGAAATCTGCACTACAATGAAGTCTCACTGCCCCCCGGTCAAAAGGGCCATCTGAAAAATGTGTAAAATCCAGAAAGGCAGGACAGGCCATGGAGAATTGGGAGCCTTGTTATGCTGATGGGCGGGATGTAAATTGCCAACAGCCACTCTGGAGAAGTGTATGGTGTTTCCTGAAACATCTAAAAAACAAAGCAACAGAGCCTAGGGCACTTCCACTTATGGTCCTATAGCTTAGGGAAATTAAAATCAAAAAGACACAGCCACCCCAAAGTTTGGGCCGTCTCTGTTTACAAGAATCTCGTTTATGGTACAAGTTCAATATCGCAGAAAGTGAAAAATGGATAAAGAAGTTGTGGTACTTACGTACAATGCAATATCACTCAGGAATGAAATCTATGTCATCAGGCCCATAGCAGCATAATGAGTGGATTCAGGTACGATGATTCTAAGTGACATAAGTCACACAGAAAAAGAAACATCATAAGATATCACTAATACACGGAATGTAAACTTGGCTACACAGGAACTGAATTACAAAACAGAACAGGATCTCAAATGTAGAAAACCAACTTATGCTTGCTTAAGGGGAAAGGTGAGTTGGGGTGCTGCATAAAACCAGAGATTGAAATTAGCACAGATACCATTCCATAAGCCAAATAGGTAATAGACAAGAGCTACTCCTTGCTCAACAAAGTGGACTCAACACCCCATATTAAATGCCTAAGAATATACCTGACTAGTAAGAATCTTAAAACCTATGGATTTATATGTCTCCGAAAGAGAATCAAGCGTGTCTACAGAGGCATAAATGCAGCAGTAATAGGATTGGTGAGGTTCGGTGAGCAAATGCAGACCCTTTGAAGTCATATTGCATGGTACCCATTCCATGGGTCTCAACTCTCCAGGTTTAAGGGATTCTTCCTTCAGCTAAAACATGCATGTGGAACCCAGAGTATGATCCACCGTGTGATCGGGAAACGTGTTCAAATGTGTCAGATTTCGTCCCCTGGTACTCGGGTGCAACATTCCAGACGCTTTACTAACACTCTCCCCACTTGGAGAGTCAGTGCCTTTAACCTCCTGTTTGGCCCAGTTTGCAATTTCTGCGGAAAATGAACAGGAATAGGGAGAACCAATGAGAGACTAGATGGAGGTGTCTGGACGGGCAAATTTAACTCTCATTTCCCACCAGGAAGAGGAATTAACCAAAGGCTCAGCATGCCATGCCGGAACCACACTAGGGCCTGAAGCAATCCTGCGGTGTTGCGGCCAGCTCACAAGAAAGCGAGTTGAAGAAAGGAGCTCAGGGGCACTGTAATTCACAAACCTGCAGAGTTAAAAATGACAGCTATCGTCCAAAAATATATTGAAGTAAGGCTGCCAAGAGGACTCGAAAGCGGGGCAGAATTGCAGGAATCCGATTTCAGGAGGTAGACTGGAATTGCATGTAAAGCATAGGAAAAGAGACAGAATGTCCACAATGATGCACTTGGCCAAAAAGGGCGTATGCGTTTTTTCCTGAATATATTCAGGAAAAAACGCATACGCACTTTTTGGCCAACCAAGCAAGCTTGCAAAGGAAATCTGCACTACAATGAAGTCTCACTGCCCCCCAGTCAAAAGGGCCATCTGAAAAAAGTGAAAAATCCAGAAAGGCCGGACAGGCCATGGAGAACTGGGAGCCTTGTTATGCTGATGGGCGGGATGTAAATTGCCAACAGCCACTCTGGAGAAGTGTATGGTGTTTCCTGAAACATCTAAAAAACAAAGCAACAGAGCCTAGGGCACTTCCACTTATGGTCCTATAGCTTAGGGAAATTAAAATCAAAAAGACACAGCCACCCCAAAGTTTGGGACGGCTCTGTTTACAAGAACCTCGTTTACGGTACAAGTTCAATATCATAGAAAGCGAAAAATGGATAAAGAAGTTGTGGTACTTACGTACAATGCAATATCACTCAGCAATGAAATCTATGTCATCAGGCCCATAGCAGCATAATGAGTGGATTCAGGTACGATGATTCTAAGTGAGATAAGTCACACAGAAAAAGAAACATCATAAGATATCACTAATACATGGAATATAAACTTGGCTACACAGGAACTGAATTACAAAACAGAACAAGGTCTCAAATGTAGAAAACCAACTTATGCTTGCTTAAGGGGAAAGGTGAGTTGTGGTGCTGCATAAAACCAGAGATTGAAATTAGCACAGATACCGTTCCATAAGCCAAATATGTAATAGACAAGAGCTACTCCTTGCTCAACGAAGAGGACTCAACACCCCATATTAAACGTCTAAGAATATACCTGACTAGTAAGAATCTTAAAATCTATGGATTTATATGTCTCCGAAAGAGAATCAAGCGTGTGTACAGTGGCATAAGCGCAGCAGTGATAGGATTGGTGAGGTTCGGTGAGCCAATGCAGAACCTTTGAAGTCATATTGAATGGTACCCATTCCATGGGTCTCAACTCTCCAGGTTTAAGGGATTCTTCCTTCAGCTAAAACATGCATGTGGAACCCAGAGTATGATCCACCGTGTGATCGGGAAACGTGTTCAAATGTGTCTCAGTTTTTGTCCCCTGGTACTCGGGTGCAACATTCCAGACGCTTTACTAAAACTCTCCCCACTTGGAGAGTCAGTGCCTTTAACCTCCTGTTTGGCCCAGTTTGCCATTTCTGCGGAAAATGAACAGGAATAGGGAGAACCAATGAGAGACTAGCTGGAGGTGTCTGGACGGGCAAATTTAACTCTCATTTCCCACCAGGAAGAGGAATTAACCAAAGGCTCAGCGTGCCATGCCAGAACCACACTAGGGCCTGAAGCAATCCTGTGGTGTTGCGGCCAGCTCACAAGAAAGCGAGTTGAAGAAAGGAGCTCAGGGGCACTGTAATTCACAAACCTGCAGAGTTAAAAATGACAGCTATCGTCCAAAAATATATTGAAGTAAGGCTGCCAAGAGGACTTGAAAGCGGGGCAGGATTGCAGGAAACCGATTTCAGGAGGTAGACTGGAATTGCATGTAAAGCATAGGAAAAGAGGCAGAACGTCCACAATGATGCACTTGGCCAAAAAGGGCGTATGCGTTTTTTCCTGAATATATTCAGGAAAAAACGCATACGCCCTTTTTGGCCAACCAAGCAAGCTTGCAAAGGAAATCTGCACTACAATGAAGTCTCACTGCCCCCCGGTCAAAAGGGCCATCTGAAAAAAGTTTAAAATCCAGAAAGGCAGGACAGGCCATGGAGAACTGGGAGCCTTGTTATGCTGATGGGCGGGATGTAAATTGCCAATAGCCACTCTGGAGAAGTGTATGGTGTTTCCTGAAACATCTAAAAAACAAAGCAACAGAGCCTAGGGCACTTCCACTTATGGTCCTATAGCTTAGGGAAATTAAAATCAAAAAGACACAGCCACCCCAAAGTTTGGGACGGCTCTGTTTACAAGAACCTCATTTACAGTACAAATTCAATATCACAGAAGGTGAAAAATGGATAAAGAATTTGTGGTACTTACGTACAATGCAATATCACTCAGCAATGAAATCTATATCATCAGGCCCGTAGCAGCATAATGAGTGGATTCAGGTACGATGATTCTAAGTGAGATAAGTCACACAGAAAAAGAAACATCATAAGATATCACTACTACACGGAATGTAAACTTGGCTACACAGAAACTGAATTACAAAACAGAACACGGTCTCAAATGTAGAAAACCAACTTATGCTTGCTTAAGGGGAAAGGTGAGTTGGGGTTCTGCATAAAACCAGAGATTGAAATTAGCACAGATACCATTCCATAAGCCAAATATGTAATAGACAAGAGCTACTCCTTGCTCAACGAAGTGGACTCTACACCCCATATTAATCGCCTAAGAATATACCTGACTAGTAATAATCTTAAAACCTATGGATTTATATGTCTCCAAAAGAGAATCAAGCATGTGTACAGCGGCATAAACGCAGCAGTGATAGGATTGGTGAGGTTTGATGAGCAAATGCAGACCCTTTGAAGTCATATTGCATGGTAGCCATTCCATGGGTCTCAACTCTCCAGGTTTAAGGGATTCTTCCTTCAGCTAAAACATGCATGTGGAACCCAGAGTATGATCCACCGTGTGATCGGGAAACGTGTTCAAATGTGTCTCAGTTTTTGTCCCCTGGTACTCGGGTGCAACATTCCAGACGCTTTACTTAAACTCTCCCCACTTGGAGAGTCAGTGCCTTTAACCTCCTGTTTGGCCCAGTTTGCAATTTCTGCGGAAAATGAACAGGAATAGGGAGAACCAATGAGAGACTAGCTGGAGGTGTCTGGACGGGCAAATTTAACTCTCATTTCCCACCAGGAAGAGGAATTAACCAAAGGCTCAGCGTGCCATACCGGAACCACACTAGGGCCTGAAGCAATCCTGCGGTGTTGCGGCCAGCTCACAAGAAAGCGAGTTGAAGAAAGGAGCTCAGGGGCACTGTAATTCACAAACCTGCAGAGTTATAAATGACAGCTATTGTCCAAAAATATATTGAAGTAAGGCTGCCAAGAGGACTCGAAAGCGGGGCAGAATTGCAGGAATCCGATTTCAGGAGGTAGACTGGAATTGCATGTAAAGCATAGGAAAAGAGGCAGAACGTCCACAATGATGCACTTGGCCAAAAAGGGCGTATGCGTTTTTTCCTGAATATATTCAGGAAAAAACGCATACGCCCTTTTTGGCCAACCAAGCAAGCTTGCAAAGGAAATCTGCAGTACAATGAAGTCTCACTGCCCCCCAGTCAAAAGGGCCATCTGAAAAAAGTGTAAAATCCAGAAAGGCAGGACAGCTCATGGAGAATTGGGAGCCTTGTTATGCTGATGGGCGGGATGTAAATTGCCAACAGCCACTCTGGAGAAGTGTATGGTGTTTCCTGAAACATTTAAAAAACAAAGCAACAGAGCCTAGGGCACTTCCACTTATGGTCCTATAGCTTAGGGAAATTAAAATCAAAAAGACACAGCCACCCCAAAGTTTGGGACGGCTCTGTTTACAAGAACCTCGTTTACGGTACAAGTTCAATATCACAGAAAGCGAAAAATGGATAAAGAAGTTGTGGTACTTACGTACAATGCAATATCACTCAGCAATGAAATCTATGTCATCAGGCCCATAGCAGCATAATGAGTGGATTCAGGTACGATGATTCTAAGTGAGATAAGTCACACAGAAAAAGAAACATCATAAGATATCACTAATACACGGAATGTAAACTTGGCTACACAGTAACTGAATTACAAAAGAGAACAAGGTCTCAAATGTAGAAAACCAACTTATGCTTGCTTAAGGGGAAAGGTGAGTTGGGGTGCTGCATAAAACCAGAGATTGAAATTAGCACAGATACCGTTCCATAAGCCAAATATGTAATAGACAAGAGCTACTCCTTGCTCAACGAAGAGGACTCAACACCCCATATTAAACGTCTAAGAATATACCTGACTAGTAAGAATCTTAAAATCTATGGATTTATATGTCTCCGAAAGAGAATCAAGTTTGTGTACAGTGGCATAAGCGCAGCAGTGATAGGATTGGTGAGGTTCGGTGAGCCAATGCAGAACCTTTGAAGTCATATTGAATGGGACCCATTCCATGGGTCTCAACTCTCCAGGTTTAAGGGATTCTTCCTTCAGCTAAAACATGCATGTGGAACCCAGAGTATGATCCACCGTGTGATCGGGAAACGTGTTCAAATGTGTCTCAGTTTTTGTCCCCTGGTACTCGGGTGCAACATTCCAGACGCTTTACTAAAACTCTCCCCAATTGGAGAGTCAGTGCCTTTAACCTCCTGTTTGGCCCAGTTTGCAATTTCTGCGGAAAATGAACAGGAATAGGGAGAACCAATGAGAGACTAGCTGGAGGTGTCTGGACGGGCAAATTTAACTCTCATTTCCCACCAGGAAGAGGAATTAACCAAAGGCTCAGCGTGCCATACCGGAACCACACTAGGGCCTGAAGCAATCCTGCGGTGTTGCAGCCAGCTCACAAGAAAGCGAGTTGAAGAAAGGAGCTCAGGGGCACTGTAATTCACAAACCTGCAGAGTTATAAATGACAGCTATCGTCCAAAAATATATTGAAGTAAGGCTGCCAAGAGGACTCGAAAGCGGGGCAGAATTGCAGGAATCCGATTTCAGGAGGTAGACTGGAATTGCATGTAAAGCATAGGAAAAGAGGCAGAACGTCCACAATGATGCACTTGGCCAAAAAGGGCGTATGCGTTTTTTCCTGAATATATTCAGGAAAAAACGCATACGCCCTTTTTGGCCAACCAAGCAAGCTTGCAAAGGAAATCTGCAGTACAATGAAGTCTCACTGCCCCCCGGTCAAAAGGGCCATCTGAAAAAAGTATAAAATCCAGAAAGGCAGGACAGGCCATGGAGAACTGGGAGCCTTGTTATGCTGATGGGCGGGATGTAAATTGCCAACAGCCACTCTGGAGAAGTGTATGGTGTTTCCTGAAACATCTAAAAAACAAAGCAACAGAGCCTAGGGCACTTCCACTTATGGTCCTATAGCTTAGGGAAATTAAAATCAAAAAGACACAGCCACCCCAAAGTTTGGGACGGCTCTGTTTACAAGAACCTCATTTACGGTACAAGTTCAATATCACAGAAAGCGAAAAATGGATAAAGAAGTTGTGGTACTTACGTACAATGCAATATCACTCAGGAATGAAATCTATGTCATCAGGCCCGTAGCAGCATAATGAGTGGATTCAGGTACGATGATTCTAAGTGACATAAGTCACACAGAAAAAGAAACCTCATAAGATATCACTAATACATGGAATGTAAACTTGGCTACACAGGAACTGAATTACAAAACAGAACAGGATCTCAAATGTAGAAAACCAACTTATGCTTGCTTAAGGGGAAAGGTGAGTTGGGGTGCTGCATAAAACCAGAGATTGAAATTAGCACAGATACCGTTCCATAAGCCAAATATGTAATAGACAAGAGCTACTCCTTGCTCAACGAAGTGGACTCAACACCCCATATTAAACGTCTAAGAATATACCTGACTAGTAAGAATCTTAAAACCTATGGATTTATATGTCTCCAAAAGAGAATCAAGCATGTGTACAGCAGCATAAACGCAGCAGTGATAGGATTGGTGAGGTTTGATGAGCAAATGCAGACCCTTTGAAGTCATATTGCATGGTAGCCATTCCATGGGTCTCAACTCTCCAGGTTTAAGGGATTCTTCCTTCAGCTAAAACATGCATGTGGAACCCAGAGTATGATCCACCGTGTGATCGGGAAACGTGTTCAAATGTGTCTCAGTTTTTGTCCCCTGGTACTCAGGTGCAACATTCCAGACGCTTTACTAACACTCTCACCACTGGAGAGTCAGTGCCTTTAACCTCCTGTTTGGCCCAGTTTGCAATTTCTGTGGAAAATGAACAGGAATAGGGAGAACCAATGAGAGACTAGCTGGAGGTGTCTGGATGGGCAAATTTAACTCTCATTTCCCACCAGGAAGTGGAATTAACCAAAGGCTCAGCGTGCCATGCCGGAACCACACTAGGGCCTGAAGCAATCCTGCGGTGTTGCGGCCAGCTCACAAGAAAGTGAGTTGAAGAAAGGAGCTCAGGGGCACTGTAATTCACAAACCTGCAGAGTTAAAAATGACAGCTATCGTCCAAAAATATATTGAAGTAAGGCTGCCAAGAGGACTTGAAAGCGGGGCAGGATTGCAGGAAACCGATTTCAGGAGGTAGACTGGAATTGCATGTAAAGCATAGGAAAAGAGGCAGAACGTCCACAATGATGCACTTGGCCAAAAAGGGCGTATGCGTTTTTTCCTGAATATATTCAGGAAAAAACGCATACGCCCTTTTTGGCCAACCAAGCAAGCTTGCAAAGGAAATCTGCACTACAATGAAGTCTCACTGCCCCCAGGTCAAAAGGGCCATCTGAAAAAAGTTTAAAATCCAGAAAGGCAGGACAGGCCATGGAGAACTGGGAGCCTTGTTATGCTGATGGGCGGGATGTAAATTGCCAATAGCCACTCTGGAGAAGTGTATGGTGTTTCCTGAAACATCTAAAAAACAAAGCAACAGAGCCTAGGGCACTTCCACTTATGGTCCTATAGCTTAGGGAAATTAAAATCAAAAAGACACAGCCACCCCAAAGTTTGGGACGGCTCTGTTTACAAGAACCTCATTTACAGTACAAATTCAATATCACAGAAGGTGAAAAATGGATAAAGAATTTGTGGTACTTACGTACAATGCAATATCACTCAGCAATGAAATCTATATCATCAGGCCCGTAGCAGCATAATGAGTGGATTCAGGTACGATGATTCTAAGTGAGATAAGTCACACAGAAAAAGAAACATCATAAGATATCACTACTACACGGAATGTAAACTTGGCTACACAGAAACTGAATTACAAAACAGAACACGGTCTCAAATGTAGAAAACCAACTTATGCTTGCTTAAGTGGAAAGGTGAGTTGGGGTTCTGCATAAAACCAGAGATTGAAATTAGCACAGATACCATTCCATAAGCCAAATATGTAATAGACAAGAGCTACTCCTTGCTCAACGAAGTGGACTCTACACCCCATATTAATCGCCTAAGAATATACCTGACTAGTAATAATCTTAAAACCTATGGATTTATATGTCTCCAAAAGAGAATCAAGCATGTGTACAGCGGCATAAACGCAGCAGTGATAGGATTGGTGAGGTTTGATGAGCAAATGCAGACCCTTTGAAGTCATATTGCATGGTAGCCATTCCATGGGTCTCAACTCTCCAGGTTTAAGGGATTCTTCCTTCAGCTAAAACATGCATGTGGAACCCAGAGTATGATCCACCGTGTGATCGGGAAACGTGTTCAAATGTGTCTCAGTTTTTGTCCCCTGGTACTCGGGTGCAACATTCCAGACGCTTTACTAAAACTCTCCCCACTTGGAGAGTCAGTGCCTTTAACCTCCTGTTTGGCCCAGTTTGCAATTTCTGCGGAAAATGAACAGGAATAGGGAGAACCAATGAGAGACTAGCTGGAGGTGTCTGGACGGGCAAATTTAACTCTCATTTCCCACCAGGAAGAGGAATTAACCAAAGGCTCAGCGTGCCATACCGGAACCACACTAGGGCCTGAAGCAATCCTGCGGTGTTGCGGCCAGCTCACAAGAAAGCGAGTTGAAGAAAGGAGCTCAGGGGCACTGTAATTCACAAACCTGCAGAGTTATAAATGACAGCTATTGTCCAAAAATATATTGAAGTAAGGCTGCAAAGAGGACTCGAAAGCGGGGCAGAATTGCAGGAATCCGATTTCAGGAGGTAGACTGGAATTGCATGTAAAGCATAGGAAAAGAGGCAGAACGTCCACAATGATGCACTTGGCCAAAAAGGGCGTATGCGTTTTTTCCTGAATATATTCAGGAAAAAACGCATACGCCCTTTTTGGCCAACCAAGCAAGCTTGCAAAGGAAATCTGCAGTACAATGAAGTCTCACTGCCCCCCGGTGAAAAGGGCCATCTGAAAAAAGTGTAAAATCCAGAAAGGCAGGACAGGCCATGGAGAACTGGGAGCCTTGTTATGCTGATGGGCGGGATGTAAATTGCC
Organism: Pseudorca crassidens; assembly: GCF_039906515.1. Classification (NCBI taxonomy): domain Eukaryota; kingdom Metazoa; phylum Chordata; class Mammalia; order Artiodactyla; family Delphinidae; genus Pseudorca; species Pseudorca crassidens. The sequence goes on along the minus strand of NC_090298.1, from coordinate 178,830,590 downwards.
AACAGCCACTCTGGAGAAGTGTATGGTGTTTCCTGAAACATCTAAAAAACAAAGCAACAGAGCCTAGGGCACTTCCACTTATGGTCCTATAGCTTAGGGAAATTAAAATCAAAAAGACACAGCCACCCCAAAGTTTGGGACGGCTCTGTTTACAAGAACCTCATTTACAGTACAAATTCAATATCACAGAAGGTGAAAAATGGATAAAGAATTTGTGGTACTTACGTACAATGCAATATCACTCAGCAATGAAATCTATATCATCAGGCCCGTAGCAGCATAATGAGTGGATTCAGGTACGATGATTCTAAGTGAGATAAGTCACACAGAAAAAGAAACATCATAAGATATCACTACTACACGGAATGTAAACTTGGCTACACAGAAACTGAATTACAAAACAGAACACGGTCTCAAATGTAGAAAACCAACTTATGCTTGCTTAAGGGGAAAGGTGAGTTGGGGTGCTGCATAAAACCAGAGATTGAAATTAGCACAGATACCATTCCATAAGCCAAATATGTAATAGACAAGAGCTACTCCTTGCTCAACGAAGTGGACTCAACACCCCATATTAATCGCCTAAGAATATACCTGACTAGTAATAATCTTAAAACCTGTGGATTTATATGTCTCCGAAAGAGAATCAAGCGTGTGTACAGCGGCATAAACGCAGCAGTGATAGGATTGGTGAGGTTTGATGAGCAAATGCAGACCCTTTGAAGTCATATTGCATGGTACCCATTCCATGGGTCTCAACTCTCCAGGTTTAAGGGATTCTTCCTTCACCTAAAACATGCATGTGGAACCCAGAGTATGATCCACTGTGTGGTCGGGAAACGTGTTCAAATGTCTCACTTTTTGTCCCCTGGTACTCGGGTGCAACATTCCAGATGCTTTACTAACACTCTCCCCACTTGGAGAGTCAGTGCCTTTAACCTCCTGTTTGGCCCAGTTTGCAATTTCTGCGGAAAATGAACAGGAATAGGGAGAACCAATGAGAGACTAGCTGGAGGTGTCTGGATGGGCAAATTTAACTCTCATTTCCCACCAGGAAGAGGAATTAACCAAAGGCTCAGCGTGCCATGCCGGAACGACACTAGGGCCTGAAGCAATCCTGCGGTGTTGCGGCCAGCTCACAAGAAAGCGAGTTGAAGAAAGGAGCTCAGGGGCACTGTAATTCACAAACCTGCAGAGTTATAAATGACAGCTATCGTCCAAAAATATATTGAAGTAAGGCTGCCAAGAGGACTTGAAAGCGGGGCAGAATTGCAGGAAACCGATTTCAGGAGGTAGACTGGAATTGCATGTAAAGCATAGGAAAAGAGGCAGAACGTCCACAATGATGCACTTGGCCAAAAAGGGCGTATGCGTTTTTTCCTGAATATATTCAGGAAAAAACGCATACGCCCTTTTTGGCCAACCAAGCAAGCTTGCAAAGGAAATCTGCACTACAATGAAGTCTCACTGCCCCCCAGTCAAAAGGGCCATCTGAAAAAAGTGTAAAATCCAGAAAGGCAGGACAGGCCATGGAGAACTGGGAGCCTTGTTATGCTGATGGGCGGGATGTAAATTGCCAACAGCCACTCTGGAGAAGTGTATGGTGTTTCCTGAAACATCTAAAAAACAAAGCAACAGAGCCTAGGGCACTTCCACTTATGGTCCTATAGCTTAGGGAAATTAAAATCAAAAAGACACAGCCACCCCAAAGTTTGGGACGGCTCTGTTTACAAGAACCTCATTTACAGTACAAATTCAATATCACAGAAGGTGAAAAATGGATAAAGAATTTGTGGTACTTACGTACAATGCAATATCACTCAGCAATGAAATCTATATCATCAGGCCCGTAGCAGCATAATGAGTGGATTCAGGTACGATGATTCTAAGTGAGATAAGTCACACAGAAAAGGAAACATCATAAGATATCACTACTACACGGAATGTAAACTTGGCTACACAGAAACTGAATTACAAAACAGAACACGGTCTCAAATGTAGAAAACCAACTTATGCTTGCTTAAGGGGAAAGGTGAGTTGGGGTTCTGCATAAAACCAGAGATTGAAATTAGCACAGATACCATTCCATAAGCCAAATATGTAATAGACAAGAGCTACTCCTTGCTCAACGAAGTGGACTCTACACCCCATATTAATCGCCTAAGAATATACCTGACTAGTAATAATCTTAAAACCTATGGATTTATATGTCTCCAAAAGAGAATCAAGCATGTGTACAGCGGCATAAACGCAGCAGTGATAGGATTTCTGAGGTTTGATGAGCAAATGCAGACCCTTTGAAGTCATATTGCATGGTAGCCATTCCATGGGTCTCAACTCTCCAGGTTTAAGGGATTCTTCCTTCAGCTAAAACATGCATGTGGAACCCAGAGTATGATCCACCGTGTGATCGGGAAACGTGTTCAAATGTGTCTCAGTTTTCGTCCCCTGGTACTCGGGTGCAACATTCCAGACGCTTTACTAACACTCTCCCCACTTGGAGAGTCAGTGCCTTTAACCTCCTGTTTGGCCCAGTTTGCAATTTCTGCGGAAAATGAACAGGAATAGGGAGAACCAATGAGAGACTAGCTGGAGGTGTCTGGATGGGCAAATTTAACTCTCATTTCCCACCAGGAAGAGGAATTAACCAAAGGCTCAGCGTGCCATGCCGGAACCACACTAGGGCCTGAAGCAATCCTGCGGTGTTGCGGCCAGCTCACAAGAAAGCGAGTTGAAGAAAGGAGCTCAGGGGCACTGTAATTCACAAACCTGCAGAGTTAAAAATGACAGCTATCGTCCAAAAATATATTGAAGTAAGGCTGCCAAGAGGACTCGAAAGCGGGGCAGAATTGCAGGAATCCGATTTCAGGAGGTAGACTGGAATTGCATGTAAAGCATAGGAAAAGAGACAGAATGTCCACAATGATGCACTTGGCCAAAAAGGGCGTATGCGTTTTTTCCTGAATATATTCAGGAAAAAACGCATACGCCCTTTTTGGCCAACCAAGCAAGCTTGCAAAGGAAATCTGCACTACAATGAAGTCTCACTGCCCCCCAGTCAAAAGGGCCATCTGAAAAAAGTGTAAAATCCAGAAAGGCCTGACAGGCCATGGAGAACTGGGAGCCTTGTTATGCTGATGGGCGGGATGTAAATTGCCAACAGCCACTCTGGAGAAGTGTATGGTGTTTCCTGAAACATCTAAAAAACAAAGCAACAGAGCCTAGGGCACTTCCACTTATGGTCCTATAGCTTAGGGAAATTAAAATCAAAAAGACACAGCCACCCCAAAGTTTGGGACGGCTCTGTTTACAAGAACCTCATTTACGGTACAAGTTCAATATCACAGAAAGCGAAAAATGGATAAAGAATTTGTGGTACTTACGTACAATGCAATATCACTCAGCAATGAAATGTATATCATCAGGCCCGTAGCAGCATAATGAGTGGATTCAGGTACGATGATTCTAAGTGAAATAAGTCACACAGGAAAAGAAACATCATAAGATATCCCTACTACACGGAATGTAAACTTGGCTACCCAGGAACTGAAATACAAAACAGAACAGGGTCTCAAATATAGAAAACCAACTTATGCTTGCTTAAGGGGAAAGGTGAGTTGGGGTTCTGCATAAAACCAGAGATTGAAATTAGCACAGATACCGTTCCATAAGCCAAATATGTAATAGACAAGAGCTACTCCTTGCTCAACGAAGAGGACTCAACACCCCATATTAAACGTCTAAGAATATACCTGACTAGTAAGAATCTTAAAATCTATGGATTTATATGTCTCCGAAAGAGAATCAAGTTTGTGTACAGTGGCATAAGCGCAGCAGTGATAGGATTGGTGAGGTTTGGTGAGCCAATGCAGAACCTTTGAAGTCATATTGAATGGTACCCATTCCATGGGTCTCAACTCTCCAGGTTTAAGGGATTCTTCCTTCAGCTAAAACATGCATGTGGAACCCAGAGTATGATCCACCGTGTGATCGGGAAACGTGTTCAAATGTGTCTCAGTTTTTGTCCCCTGGTACTCTGGTGCAACATTCCAGACGCTTTACTAAAACTCTCCCCACTTGGAGAGTCAGTGCCTTTAACCTCCTGTTTGGCCCAGTTTGCAATTTCTGCGGAAAATGAACAGGAATAGGGAGAACCAATGAGAGACTAGCTGGAGGTGTCTGGACGGGCAAATTTAACTCTCATTTCCCACCAGGAAGAGGAATTAACCAAAGGCTCAGCGTGCCATACCGGAACGACACTAGGGCCTGAAGCAATCCTGCGGTGTTGCGGCCAGCTCACAAGAAAGCGAGTTGAAGAAAGGAGCTCAGGGGCACTGTAATTCACAAACCTGCAGAGTTATAAATGACAGCTATCGTCCAAAAATATATTGAAGTAAGGCTGCCAAGAGGACTCGAAAGCGGGGCAGAATTGCAGGAATCCGATTTCAGGAGGTAGACTGGAATTGCATGTAAAGCATAGGAAAAGAGGCAGAACGTCCACAATGATGCACTTGGCCAAAAAGGGCATATGCGTTTTTTCCTGAATATATTCAGGAAAAAACGCATACGCCCTTTTTGGCCAACCAAGCAAGCTTGCAAAGGAAATCTGCAGTACAATGAAGTCTCACTGCCCCCCGGTCAAAAGGGCCATCTGAAAAAAGTGTAAAATCCAGAAAGGCCGGACAGGCCATGGAGAACTGCGAGCCTTGTTATGCTGATGGGCGGGATGTAAATTGCCAACAGCCACTCTGGAGAAGTGTATGGTGTTTCCTGAAACATCTAAAAAACAAAGCAACAGAGCCTAGGGCACTTCCACTTATGGTCCTATAGCTTAAGGAAATTAAAATCAAAAAGACACAGCCACCCCAAAGTTTGGGACGGCTCTGTTTACAAGAACCTCGTTTACGGTACAAGTTCAATATCACAGAAAGCGAAAAATGGATAAAGAAGTTGTGGTACTTACGTACAATGCAATATCACTCAGGAATGAAATCTATGTCATCAGGCCCGTAGCAGCATAATGAGTGGATTCAGGTACGATGATTCTAAGTGAGATAAGTCACACAGAAAAAGAAACATCATAAGATATCACTAATACATGGAATGTAAACTTGGCTACACAGGAACTGAATTACAAAACAGAACAGGATCTCAAATGTAGAAAACCAACTTATGCTTGCTTAAGGGGAAAGGTGAGTTGGGGTGCTGCATAAAACCAGAGATTGAAATTAGCACAGATACCGTTCCATAAGCCAAATATGTAATAGACAAGAGCTACTCCTTGCTCAACGAAGTGGACTCAACACCCCATATTAAACGTCTAAGAATATACCTGACTAGTAAGAATCTTAAAACCTATGGATTTATATGTCTCCAAAAGAGAATCAAGCATGTGTACAGCGGCATAAACGCAGCAGTGATAGGATTGGTGATGTTTGATGAGCAAATGCAGACCCTTTGAAGTCATATTGCATGGTAGCCATTCCATGGGTCTCAACTCTCCAGGTTTAAGGGATTCTTCCTTCAGCTAAAACATGCATGTGGAACCCAGAGTATGATCCACCGTGTGATCGGGAAACGTGTTCAAATGTGTCTCAGGTTTCGTCCCCTGGTACTCGGGTGCAACATTCCAGACGCTTTACTAACACTCTCCCCACTTGGAGAGACAGTGCCTTTAACCTCCTGTTTGGCCCAGTTTGCAATTTCTGCGGAAAATGAACAGAAATAGGGAGAACCAATGAGAGACTAGCTGGAGGTGTCTGGATGGGCAAATTTAACTCTCATTTCCCACCAGGAAGAGGAATTAACCAAAGGCTCAGCGTGCCATGCCGGAACCACACTAGGGCCTGAAGCAATCCTGCGGTGTTGCGGCCAGCTCACAAGAAAGCGAGTTGAAGAAAGCAGCTCAGGGTCACTGTAATACACAAACCTGCAGAGTTAAAAATGACAGCTATCGTCCAAAAATATATTGAAGTAAGGCTGCCAAGAGGACTTGAATGCGGGGCAGAATTGCAGGAAACCGATTTCAGGAGGTAGACTGGAATTGCATGTAAAGCATAGGAAAAGAGGCAGAACGTCCACAATGATGCACTTGGCCAAAAAGGGCGTATGCGTTTTTTCCTGAATATATTCAGGAAAAAACGCATACGCCCTTTTTGGCCAACCAAGCAAGCTTGCAAAGAAATCTGCAGTACAATGAAGTCTCACTGCCCCCCAGTCAAAAGGGGCATCTGATAAAAGTGTAAAATCCAGAAAGGCAGGACAGCTCATGGAGAACTGGGAGCCTTGTTATGCTGATGGGCGGGATGTAAATTGCCAACAGCCACTCTGGAGAAGTGTATGGTGTTTCCTGAAACATCTAAAAAACAAAGCAACAGAGCCTAGGGCACTTCCACTTATGGTCGTATAGCTTAGGGAAATTAAAATCAAAAAGACACAGCCACCCCAAAGTTTGGGACGGCTCTGTTTACAAGAACCTCGTTTACGGTACAAGTTCAATATCACAGAAAGCGAAAAATGGATAAAGAAGTTGTAGTACTTACGTACAATGCAATATCACTCAGCAATGAAATCTATGTCATCAGGCCCATAGCAGCATAATGAGTGGATTCAGGTACGATGATTCTAAGTGAGATAAGTCACACAGAAAAAGAAACATCATAAGATATCACTAATACACGGAATGTAAACTTGGCTACACAGGAACTGAATTACAAAACAGAACAAGGTCTCAAATGTAGAAAACCAACTTATGCTTGCTTAAGGGGAAAGGTGAGTTGGGGTGCTGCATAAAACCAGAGATTGAAATTAGCACAGATACCGTTCCATAAGCCAAATATGTAATAGACAAGAGCTACTCCTTGCTCAACGAAGAGGACTCAACACCCCATATTAAACGTCTAAGAATATACCTGACTAGTAAGAATCTTAAAATCTATGGATTTATATGTCTCCGAAAGAGAATCAAGCGTGTCTACAGAGGCATAAATGCAGCAGTAATAGGATTGGTGAGGTTCGGTGAGCCAATGCAGACCCTTTGAAGTCATATTGCATGGTACCCATTCCATGGGTCTCAACTCTCCAGGTTTAAGGGATTCTTCCTTCAGTTAAAACATGCATGTGGAACCCAGAGTATGATCCACCGTGTGATCGGGAAACGTGTTCAAATGTGTCTCAGTTTTTCTCCCCTGGTACTCGGGTGCAACATTCCAGACGCTTTACTAACACTCTCCCCACTTGGAGAGTCAGTGCCTTTAACCTCCTGTTTGGCCCAGTTTGCAATTTCTGCGGAAAATGAACAGGAATAGGGAGAACCAATGAGAGACTAGCTGGAGGTGTCTGGATGGGGAAATTTAACTCTCATTTCCCACCAGGAAGAGGAATTAACCAAAGGCTCAGCGTGCCATGCCGGAACCACACTAGGGCCTGAAGCAATCCTGCGGTGTTGCGGCCAGCTCACAAGAAAGTGAGTTGAAGAAAGGAGCTCAGGGGCACTGTAATTCACAAACCTGCAGAGTTAAAAATGACAGCTATCGTCCAAAAATATATTGAAGTAAGGCTGCCAAGAGGACTTGAAAGCGGGGCAGGATTGCAGGAAACCGATTTCAGGAGGTAGACTGGAATTGCATGTAAAGCATAGGAAAAGAGGCAGAACGTCCACAATGATGCACTTGGCCAAAAAGGGCGTATGCGTTTTTTCCTGAATATATTCAGGAAAAAACGCATACGCCCTTTTTGGCCAACCAAGCAAGCTTGCAAAGGAAATCTGCACTACAATGAAGTCTCACTGCCCCCCGGTCAAAAGGGCCATCTGAAAAAAGTATAAAATCCAGAAAGGCAGGACAGGCCATGGAGAACTGGGAGCCTTGTTATGCTGATGGGCGGGATGTAAATTGCCAATAGCCACTCTGGAGAAGTGTATGGTGTTTCCTGAAACATCTAAAAAACAAAGCAACAGAGCCTAGGGCACTTCCACTTATGGTCCTATAGCTTAGGGAAATTAAAATCAAAAAGACACAGCCACCCCAAAGTTTGGGACGGCTCTGTTTACAAGAACCTCATTTACAATACAAATTCAATATCACAGAAGGTGAAAAATGGATAAAGAATTTGTGGTACTTACGTACAATGCAATATCACTCAGCAATGAAATCTATATCATCAGGCCCGTAGCAGCATAATGAGTGGATTCAGGTACGATGATTCTAAGTGAGATAAGTCACACAGAAAAAGAAACATCATAAGATATCACTACTACACGGAATGTAAACTTGGCTACACAGAAACTGAATTACAAAACAGAACACGGTCTCAAATGTAGAAAACCAACTTATGCTTGCTTAAGGGGAAAGGTGAGTTGGGGTTCTGCATAAAACCAGAGATTGAAATTAGCACAGATACCATTCCATAAGCCAAATATGTAATAGACAAGAGCTACTCCTTGCTCAACGAAGTGGACTCTACACCCCATATTAATCGCCTAAGAATATACCTGACTAGTAATAATCTTAAAACCTATGGATTTATATGTCTCCAAAAGAGAATCAAGCATGTGTACAGCGGCATAAACGCAGCAGTGATAGGATTGGTGAGGTTTGATGAGCAAATGCAGACCCTTTGAAGTCATATTGCATGGTAGCCATTCCATGGGTCTCAACTCTCCAGGTTTAAGGGATTCTTCCTTCAGCTAAAACATGCATGTGGAACCCAGAGTATGATCCACCGTGTGATCGGGAAACGTGTTCAAATGTGTCTCAGTTTTTGTCCCCTGGTACTCGGGTGCAACATTCCAGACGCTTTACTAAAACTCTCCCCACTTGGAGAGTCAGTGCCTTTAACCTCCTGTTTGGCCCAGTTTGCAATTTCTGCGGAAAATGAACAGGAATAGGGAGAACCAATGAGAGACTAGCTGGAGGTGTCTGGACGGGCAAATTTAACTCTCATTTCCCACCAGGAAGAGGAATTAACCAAAGGCTCAGCGTGCCATACCGGAACCACACTAGGGCCTGAAGCAATCCTGCGGTGTTGCGGCCAGCTCACAAGAAAGCGAGTTGAAGAAAGGAGCTCAGGGGCACTGTAATTCACAAACCTGCAGAGTTATAAATGACAGCTATCGTCCAAAAATATATTGAAGTAAGGCTGCCAAGAGGACTCGAAAGCGGGGCAGAATTGCAGGAATCCGATTTCAGGAGGTAGACTGGAATTGCATGTAAAGCATAGGAAAAGAGGCAGAACGTCCACAATGATGCACTTGGCCAAAAAGGGCGTATGCGTTTTTTCCTGAATATATTCAGGAAAAAACGCATACGCCCTTTTTGGCCAACCAAGCAAGCTTGCAAAGGAAATCTGCAGTACAATGAAGTCTCACTGCCCCCCAGTCAAAAGGGCCATCTGAAAAAAGTGTAAAATCCAGAAAGGTAGGACAGCTCATGGAGAATTGGGAGCCTTGTTATGCTGATGGGCGGGATGTAAATTGCCAACAGCCACTCTGGAGAAGTGTATGGTGTTTCCTGAAACATCTAAAAAACAAAGCAACAGAGCCTAGGGCACTTCCACTTATGGTCCTATAGCTTAGGGAAATTAAAATCAAAAAGACACAGCCACCCCAAAGTTTGGGACGGCTCTGTTTACAAGAACCTCGTTTACGGTACAAGTTCAATATCACAGAAAGCGAAAAATGGATAAAGAAGTTGTGGTACTTACGTACAATGCAATATCACTCAGCAATGAAATCTATGTCATCAGGCCCATAGCAGCATAATGAGTGGATTCAGGTACGATGATTCTAAGTGAGATAAGTCACACAGAAAAAGAAACATCATAAGATATCACTAATACACGGAATGTAAACTTGGCTACACAGTAACTGAATTACAAAAGAGAACAAGGTCTCAAATGTAGAAAACCAACTTATGCTTGCTTAAGGGGAAAGGTGAGTTGGGGTGCTGCATGAAACCAGAGATTGAAATTAGCACAGATACCGTTCCATAAGCCAAATATGTAATAGACAAGAGCTACTCCTTGCTCAACGAAGAGGACTCAACACCCCATATTAAACGTCTAAGAATATACCTGACTAGTAAGAATCTTAAAATCTATGGATTTATATGTCTCCGAAAGAGAATCAAGTTTGTGTACAGTGGCATAAGCGCAGCAGTGATAGGATTGGTGAGGTTCGGTGAGCCAATGCAGAACCTTTGAAGTCATATTGAATGGGACCCATTCCATGGGTCTCAACTCTCCAGGTTTAAGGGATTCTTCCTTCAGCTAAAACATGCATGTGGAACCCAGAGTATGATCCACCGTGTGATCGGGAAACGTGTTCAAATGTGTCTCAGTTTTTGTCCCCTGGTACTCGGGTGCAACATTCCAGACGCTTTACTAAAACTCTCCCCAATTGGAGAGTCAGTGCCTTTAACCTCCTGTTTGGCCCAGTTTGCAATTTCTGCGGAAAATGAACAGGAATAGGGAGAACCAATGAGAGACTAGCTGGAGGTGTCTGGACGGGCAAATTTAACTCTCATTTCCCACCAGGAAGAGGAATTAACCAAAGGCTCAGCGTGCCATACCGGAACGACACTAGGGCCTGAAGCAATCCTGCGGTGTTGCAGCCAGCTCACAAGAAAGCGAGTTGAAGAAAGGAGCTCAGGGGCACTGTAATTCACAAACCTGCAGAGTTATAAATGACAGCTATCGTCCAAAAATATATTGAAGTAAGGCTGCCAAGAGGACTCGAAAGCGGGGCAGAATAGCAGGAATCCGATTTCAGGAGGTAGACTGGAATTGCATGTAAAGCATAGGAAAAGAGGCAGAACGTCCACAATGATGCACTTGGCCAAAAAGGGCGTATGCGTTTTTTCCTGAATATATTCAGGAAAAAACGCATACGCCCTTTTTGGCCAACCAAGCAAGCTTGCAAAGGAAATCTGCAGTACAATGAAGTCTCACTGCCCCCCGGTCAAAAGGGCCATCTGAAAAAAGTATAAAATCCAGAAAGGCAGGACAGGCCATGGAGAACTGGGAGCCTTGTTATGCTGATGGGCGGGATGTAAATTGCCAACAGCCACTCTGGAGAAGTGTATGGTGTTTCCTGAAACATCTAAAAAACAAAGCAACAGAGCCTAGGGCACTTCCACTTATGGTCCTATAGCTTAGGGAAATTAAAATCAAAAAGACACAGCCACCCCAAAGTTTGGGACGGCTCTGTTTACAAGAACCTAGTTTACGGTACAAGTTCAATATCACAGAAAGCGAAAAATGGATAAAGAAGTTGTGGTACTTACGTACAATGCAATATCACTCAGGAATGAAATCTATGTCATCAGGCCCGTAGCAGCATAATGAGTGGATTCAGGTACGATGATTCTAAGTGACATAAGTCACACAGAAAAAGAAACCTCATAAGATATCACTAATACATGGAATGTAAACTTGGCTACACAGGAACTGAATTACAAAACAGAACATGATCTCAAATGTAGAAAACCAACTTATGCTTGCTTAAGGGGAAAGGTGAGTTGGGGTGCTGCATAAAACCAGAGATTGAAATTAGCACAGATACCGTTCCATAAGCCAAATATGTAATAGACAAGAGCTACTCCTTGCTCAACGAAGTGGACTCAACACCCCATATTAAACGTCTAAGAATATACCTGACTAGTAATAATCTTAAAACCTATGGATTTATATGTCTCCAAAAGAGAATCAAGCATGTGTACAGCGGCATAAACGCAGCAGTGATAGGATTGGTGAAGTTTGATGAGCAAATGCAGACCCTTTGAAGTCATATTGCATGGTAGCCATTCCATGGGTCTCAACTCTCCAGGTTTAAGGGATTCTTCCTTCAGCTAAAACATGCATGTGGAACCCAGAGTATGATCCACCGTGTGATCGGGAAACGTGTTCAAATGTGTCTCAGTTTTTGTCCCCTGGTACTCGGGTGCAACATTCCAGACGCTTTACTAACACTCTCCCCACTGGAGAGTCAGTGCCTTTAACCTCCTGTTTGGCCCAGTTTGCAATTTCTGTGGAAAATGAACAGGAATAGGGAGAACCAATGAGAGACTAGCTGGAGGTGTCTGGATGGGCAAATTTAACTCTCATTTCCCACCAGGAAGTGGAATTAACCAAAGGCTCAGCGTGCCATGCCGGAACCACACTAGGGCCTGAAGCAATCCTGCGGTGTTGCGGCCAGCTCACAAGAAAGTGAGTTGAAGAAAGGAGCTCAGGGGCACTGTAATTCACAAACCTGCAGAGTTAAAAATGACAGCTATCGTCCAAAAATATATTGAAGTAAGGCTGCCAAGAGGACTTGAAAGCGGGGCAGAATTGCAGGAAACCGATTTCAGGAGGTAGACTGGAATTGCATGTAAAGCATAGGAAAAGAGGCAGAACGTCCACAATGATGCACTTGGCCAAAAAGGGCGTATGCGTTTTTTCCTGAATATATTCAGGAAAAAACGCATACGCCCTTTTTGGCCAACCAAGCAAGCTTGCAAAGGAAATCTGCACTACAATGAAGTCTCACTGCCCCCCGGTCAAAAGGGCCATCTGAAAAAAGTGTAAAATCCAGAAAGGCAGGACAGGCCATGGAGAACTGGGAGCCTTGTTATGCTGATGGGCGGGATGTAAATTGCCAACAGCCACTCTGGAGAAGTGTATGGTGTTTCCTGAAACATCTAAAAAACAAAGCAACAGAGCCTAGGGCACTTCCACTTATGGTCCTATAGCTTAGGGAAATTAAAATCAAAAAGACACAGCCACCCCAAAGTTTGGGACGGCTCTGTTTACAAGAACCTCATTTACAGTACAAATTCAATATCACAGAAGGTGAAAAATGGATAAAGAATTTGTGGTACTTACGTACAATGCAATATCACTCAGCAATGAAATCTATATCATCAGGCCCGTAGCAGCATAATGAGTGGATTCAGGTACGATGATTCTAAGTGAGATAAGTCACACAGAAAAAGAAACATCATAAGATATCACTACTACACGGAATGTAAACTTGGCTACACAGAAACTGAATTACAAAACAGAACACGGTCTCAAATGTAGAAAACCAACTTATGCTTGCTTAAGGGGAAAGGTGAGTTGGGGTGCTGCATAAAACCAGAGATTGAAATTAGCACAGGTACCATTCCATAAGCCAAATATGTAATAGACAAGAGCTACTCCTTGCTCAACGAAGTGGACTCAACACCCCATATTAATCGCCTAAGAATATACCTGACTAGTAATAATCTTAAAACCTGTGGATTTATATGTCTCCGAAAGAGAATCAAGCGTGTGTACAGCGACATAAACGCAGCAGTGATAGGATTGGTGAGGTTTGATGAGCAAATGCAGACCCTTTGAAGTCATATTGCATGGTACCCATTCCATGGGTCTCAACTCTCCAGGTTTAAGGGATTCTTCCTTCAGCTAAAACATGCATGTGGAACCCAGAGTATGATCCACCGTGTGATCGGGAAACGTGTTCAAATGTGTCTCAGTTTTCGTCCCCTGGTACTCGGGTGCAACATTCCAGACGCTTTACTAACACTCTCCCCACTTGGAGAGTCAGTGCCTTTAACCTCCTGTTTGGCCCAGTTTGCAATTTCTGCGGAAAATGAACAGGAATAGGGAGAACCAATGAGAGACTAGCTGGAGGTGTCTGGATGGGCAAATTTAACTCTCATTTCCCACCAGGAAGAGGAATTAACCAAAGGCTCAGCGTGCCATGCCGGAACCACACTAGGGCCTGAAGCAATCCTGCGGTGTTGCGGCCAGCTCACAAGAAAGCGAGTTGAAGAAAGGAGCTCAGGGGCACTGTAATTCACAAACCTGCAGAGTTAAAAATGACAGCTATCGTCCAAAAATATATTGAAGTAAGGCTGCCAAGAGGACTCGAAAGCGGGGCAGAATTGCAGGAATCCGATTTCAGGAGGTAGACTGGAATTGCATGTAAAGCATAGGAAAAGAGACAGAATGTCCACAATGATGCACTTGGCCAAAAAGGGCGTATGCGTTTTTTCCTGAATATATTCAGGAAAAAACGCATACGCCCTTTTTGGCCAACCAAGCAAGCTTGCAAAGGAAATCTGCACTACAATGAAGTCTCACGGCCCCCCAGTCAAAAGGGCCATCTGAAAAAAGTGTAAAATCCAGAAAGGCCGGACAGGCTATGGAGAACTGGGAGCCTTGTTATGCTGATGGGCGGGATGTAAATTGCCAACAGCCACTCTGGAGAAGTGTATGGTGTTTCCTGAAACATCTAAAAAACAAAGCAACAGAGCCTACGGCACTTCCACTTATGTTCCTATAGCTTAGGGAAATTAAAATCAAAAAGACACAGCCACCCCAAAGTTTGGGACGGCTCTGTTTACAAGACCCTCGTTTACGGTACAAGTTCAATATCACAGAAAGTGAAAAATGGATAAAGAAGTTGTGGTACTTACGTACAATGCAATATCACTCAGGAATGAAATCTATGTCATCAGGCCCGTAGCAGCATAATGAGTGGATTCAGGTACGATGATTCTAAGTGAAATAAGTCACACAGAAAAAGAAACATCATAAGATATCACTACTACACGGAATGTAAACTTGGCTACACAGGAACTGAATTACAAAACAGAACAGGATCTCAAATGTAGAAAACCAACTTATGCTTGCTTAAGGGGAAAGGTGAGTTGGGGTGCTGCATAAAACCAGAGATTGAAATTAGCACAGATACCATTCCATAAGCCAAATAGGTAATAGACAAGAGCTACTCCTTGCTCAACGAAGTGGACTCAACACCCCATATTAAATGCCTAATAATATACCTGACTAGTAAGAATCTTAACACCTATGGATTTATATGTCTCCGAAAGAGAATCAAGTGTGTGTACAGCGGCATAAATGCAGCAGTGATAGGATTGGTGAGGTTCGGTGAGCAAATGCAGACCCTTTGAAGTCATATTGCATGGTACCCATTCCATGGGTCTCAACTCTCCAGGTTTAAGGGATTCTTCCTTCAGCTAAAACATGCATGTGGAACCCAGAGTATGATCCACCGTGTGATCGGGAAACGTGTTCAAATGTGTCTCAGTTTTCGTCCCCTGGTACTCGGGTGCAACATTCCAGTCGCTTTACTAACACTCTCCCCACTTGGAGAGTCAGTGCCTTTAACCTCCTGTTTGGCCCAGTTTGCAATTTCTGCGGAAAATGAACAGGAATAGGGAGAACCAATGAGAGACTAGATGGAGGTGTCTGGACGGGCAAATTTAACTCTCATTTCCCACCAGGAAGAGGAATTAACCAAAGGCTCAGCGTGCCATGCCAGAACCACACTAGGGCCTGAAGCCATGCTGCGGTGTTGCGGCCAGCTCACAAGAAAGCGAGTTGAAGAAAGGAGCTCAGGGGCACTGTAATTCACAAACCTGCAGAGTTATAAATGACAGCTATCGTCCAAAAATATATTGAAGTAAGGCTGCCAAGAGGACTTGAAAGCGGGGCAGAATTGCAGGAAACCGATTTCAGGAGGTAGACTGGAATTGCATGTAAAGCATAGGAAAAGAGGCAGAACGTCCACAATGATGCACTTGGCCAAAAAGGGCGTATGCGTTTTTTCCTGAATATATTCAGGAAA
The DNA here is from genome assembly GCF_039906515.1 of Pseudorca crassidens. Taxonomy (NCBI): domain Eukaryota; kingdom Metazoa; phylum Chordata; class Mammalia; order Artiodactyla; family Delphinidae; genus Pseudorca; species Pseudorca crassidens. The sequence goes on along the minus strand of NC_090298.1, from coordinate 178,814,974 downwards.
AAACGCATACGCCCTTTTGGGCCAACCAAGCAAGCTTGCAAAGGAAATCTGCACTACAATGAAGTCTCACTGCCCCCCGGTCAAAAGGGCCATCTGAAAAAAGTATAAAATCCAGAAAGGCAGGACAGGCCATGGAGAACTGGGAGCCTTGTTATGCTGATGGGCGGGATGTAAATTGCCAATAGCCTCTCTGGAGAAGTGTATGGTGTTTCCTGAAACATCTACAAAACAAAGCAACAGAGCCTAGGGCACTTCCACTTATGGTCCTATAGCTTAGGGAAATTAAAATCAAAAAGACACAGCCATCATAAAGTTTGGGATGGTTCTGTTTACAAGAACCTCGTTTACGGTACAAGTTCAATATCACAGAAAGCCAAGAATGGATAAAGAATTTGTGGTACTTACGTACAATGCAATATCACTCAGCAATGAAATCTATATCATCAGGCCCGTAGCAGCATAATGAGTGGATTCAGGTACGATGATTCTAAGTGAGATAAGTCACACAGAAAAAGAAACATCATAAGATATCACTACTACACGGAATGTAAACTTGGCTACACAGAAACTGAATTACAAAACAGAACACGGTCTCAAATGTAGAAAACCAACTTATGCTTGCTTAAGGGGAAAGGTGAGTTGGGGTTCTGCATAAAACCAGAGATTGAAATTAGCACAGATACCATTCCATAAGCCAAATATGTAATAGACAAGAGCTACTCCTTGCTCAACGAAGTGGACTCTACACCCCATATTAATCGCCTAAGAATATACCTGACTAGTAATAATCTTAAAACCTATGGATTTATATGTCTCCAAAAGAGAATCAAGCATGTGTACAGCGGCATAAACGCAGCAGTGATAGGATTGGTGAGGTTTGATGAGCAAATGCAGACCCTTTGAAGTCATATTGCATGGTAGCCATTCCATGGGTCTCAACTCTCCAGGTTTAAGGGATTCTTCCTTCAGCTAAAACATGCATGTGGAACCCAGAGTATGATCCACCGTGTGATCGGGAAACGTGTTCAAATGTGTCTCAGTTTTTGTCCCCTGGTACTCGGGTGCAACATTCCAGACGCTTTACTAAAACTCTCCCCACTTGGAGAGTCAGTGCCTTTAACCTCCTGTTTGGCCCAGTTTGCAATTTCTGCGGAAAATGAACAGGAATAGGGAGAACCAATGAGAGACTAGCTGGAGGTGTCTGGACGGGCAAATTTAACTCTCATTTCCCACCAGGAAGAGGAATTAACCAAAGGCTCAGCGTGCCATACCGGAACCACACTAGGGCCTGAAGCAATCCTGCGGTGTTGCGGCCAGCTCACAAGAAAGCGAGTTGAAGAAAGGAGCTCAGGGGCACTGTAATTCACAAACCTGCAGAGTTATAAATGACAGCTATTGTCCAAAAATATATTGAAGTAAGGCTGCCAAGAGGACTCGAAAGCGGGGCAGAATTGCAGGAATCCGATTTCAGGAGGTAGACTGGAATTGCATGTAAAGCATAGGAAAAGAGGCAGAACGTCCACAATGATGCACTTGGCCAAAAAGGGCGTATGCGTTTTTTCCTGAATATATTCAGGAAAAAACGCATACGCCCTTTTTGGCCAACCAAGCAAGCTTGCAAAGGAAATCTGCAGTACAATGAAGTCTCACTGCCCCCCAGTCAAAAGGGCCATCTGAAAAAAGTGTAAAATCCAGAAAGGCAGGACAGCTCATGGAGAATTGGGAGCCTTGTTATGCTGATGGGCGGGATGTAAATTGCCAACAGCCACTCTGGAGAAGTGTATGGTGTTTCCTGAAACATTTAAAAAACAAAGCAACAGAGCCTAGGGCACTTCCACTTATGGTCCTATAGCTTAGGGAAATTAAAATCAAAAAGACACAGCCACCCCAAAGTTTGGGACGGCTCTGTTTACAAGAACCTCGTTTACGGTACAAGTTCAATATCACAGAAAGCGAAAAATGGATAAAGAAGTTGTGGTACTTACGTACAATGCAATATCACTCAGCAATGAAATCTATGTCATCAGGCCCATAGCAGCATAATGAGTGGATTCAGGTACGATGATTCTAAGTGAGATAAGTCACACAGAAAAAGAAACATCATAAGATATCACTAATACACGGAATGTAAACTTGGCTACACAGTAACTGAATTACAAAAGAGAACAAGGTCTCAAATGTAGAAAACCAACTTATGCTTGCTTAAGGGGAAAGGTGAGTTGGGGTGCTGCATAAAACCAGAGATTGAAATTAGCACAGATACCGTTCCATAAGCCAAATATGTAATAGACAAGAGCTACTCCTTGCTCAACGAAGAGGACTCAACACCCCATATTAAACGTCTAAGAATATACCTGACTAGTAAGAATCTTAAAATCTATGGATTTATATGTCTCCGAAAGAGAATCAAGTTTGTGTACAGTGGCATAAGCGCAGCAGTGATAGGATTGGTGAGGTTCGGTGAGCCAATGCAGAACCTTTGAAGTCATATTGAATGGGACCCATTCCATGGGTCTCAACTCTCCAGGTTTAAGGGATTCTTCCTTCAGCTAAAACATGCATGTGGAACCCAGAGTATGATCCACCGTGTGATCGGGAAACGTGTTCAAATGTGTCTCAGTTTTTGTCCCCTGGTACTCGGGTGCAACATTCCAGACGCTTTACTAAAACTCTCCCCAATTGGAGAGTCAGTGCCTTTAACCTCCTGTTTGGCCCAGTTTGCAATTTCTGCGGAAAATGAACAGGAATAGGGAGAACCAATGAGAGACTAGCTGGAGGTGTCTGGACGGGCAAATTTAACTCTCATTTCCCACCAGGAAGAGGAATTAACCAAAGGCTCAGCGTGCCATACCGGAACCACACTAGGGCCTGAAGCAATCCTGCGGTGTTGCAGCCAGCTCACAAGAAAGCGAGTTGAAGAAAGGAGCTCAGGGGCACTGTAATTCACAAACCTGCAGAGTTATAAATGACAGCTATCGTCCAAAAATATATTGAAGTAAGGCTGCCAAGAGGACTCGAAAGCGGGGCAGAATTGCAGGAATCCGATTTCAGGAGGTAGACTGGAATTGCATGTAAAGCATAGGAAAAGAGGCAGAACGTCCACAATGATGCACTTGGCCAAAAAGGGCGTATGCGTTTTTTCCTGAATATATTCAGGAAAAAACGCATACGCCCTTTTTGGCCAACCAAGCAAGCTTGCAAAGGAAATCTGCAGTACAATGAAGTCTCACTGCCCCCCGGTCAAAAGGGCCATCTGAAAAAAGTATAAAATCCAGAAAGGCAGGACAGGCCATGGAGAACTGGGAGCCTTGTTATGCTGATGGGCGGGATGTAAATTGCCAACAGCCACTCTGGAGAAGTGTATGGTGTTTCCTGAAACATCTAAAAAACAAAGCAACAGAGCCTAGGGCACTTCCACTTATGGTCCTATAGCTTAGGGAAATTAAAATCAAAAAGACACAGCCACCCCAAAGTTTGGGACGGCTCTGTTTACAAGAACCTCATTTACGGTACAAGTTCAATATCACAGAAAGCGAAAAATGGATAAAGAAGTTGTGGTACTTACGTACAATGCAATATCACTCAGGAATGAAATCTATGTCATCAGGCCCGTAGCAGCATAATGAGTGGATTCAGGTACGATGATTCTAAGTGACATAAGTCACACAGAAAAAGAAACCTCATAAGATATCACTAATACATGGAATGTAAACTTGGCTACACAGGAACTGAATTACAAAACAGAACAGGATCTCAAATGTAGAAAACCAACTTATGCTTGCTTAAGGGGAAAGGTGAGTTGGGGTGCTGCATAAAACCAGAGATTGAAATTAGCACAGATACCGTTCCATAAGCCAAATATGTAATAGACAAGAGCTACTCCTTGCTCAACGAAGTGGACTCAACACCCCATATTAAACGTCTAAGAATATACCTGACTAGTAAGAATCTTAAAACCTATGGATTTATATGTCTCCAAAAGAGAATCAAGCATGTGTACAGCAGCATAAACGCAGCAGTGATAGGATTGGTGAGGTTTGATGAGCAAATGCAGACCCTTTGAAGTCATATTGCATGGTAGCCATTCCATGGGTCTCAACTCTCCAGGTTTAAGGGATTCTTCCTTCAGCTAAAACATGCATGTGGAACCCAGAGTATGATCCACCGTGTGATCGGGAAACGTGTTCAAATGTGTCTCAGTTTTTGTCCCCTGGTACTCAGGTGCAACATTCCAGACGCTTTACTAACACTCTCACCACTGGAGAGTCAGTGCCTTTAACCTCCTGTTTGGCCCAGTTTGCAATTTCTGTGGAAAATGAACAGGAATAGGGAGAACCAATGAGAGACTAGCTGGAGGTGTCTGGATGGGCAAATTTAACTCTCATTTCCCACCAGGAAGTGGAATTAACCAAAGGCTCAGCGTGCCATGCCGGAACCACACTAGGGCCTGAAGCAATCCTGCGGTGTTGCGGCCAGCTCACAAGAAAGTGAGTTGAAGAAAGGAGCTCAGGGGCACTGTAATTCACAAACCTGCAGAGTTAAAAATGACAGCTATCGTCCAAAAATATATTGAAGTAAGGCTGCCAAGAGGACTTGAAAGCGGGGCAGGATTGCAGGAAACCGATTTCAGGAGGTAGACTGGAATTGCATGTAAAGCATAGGAAAAGAGGCAGAACGTCCACAATGATGCACTTGGCCAAAAAGGGCGTATGCGTTTTTTCCTGAATATATTCAGGAAAAAACGCATACGCCCTTTTTGGCCAACCAAGCAAGCTTGCAAAGGAAATCTGCACTACAATGAAGTCTCACTGCCCCCAGGTCAAAAGGGCCATCTGAAAAAAGTTTAAAATCCAGAAAGGCAGGACAGGCCATGGAGAACTGGGAGCCTTGTTATGCTGATGGGCGGGATGTAAATTGCCAATAGCCACTCTGGAGAAGTGTATGGTGTTTCCTGAAACATCTAAAAAACAAAGCAACAGAGCCTAGGGCACTTCCACTTATGGTCCTATAGCTTAGGGAAATTAAAATCAAAAAGACACAGCCACCCCAAAGTTTGGGACGGCTCTGTTTACAAGAACCTCATTTACAGTACAAATTCAATATCACAGAAGGTGAAAAATGGATAAAGAATTTGTGGTACTTACGTACAATGCAATATCACTCAGCAATGAAATCTATATCATCAGGCCCGTAGCAGCATAATGAGTGGATTCAGGTACGATGATTCTAAGTGAGATAAGTCACACAGAAAAAGAAACATCATAAGATATCACTACTACACGGAATGTAAACTTGGCTACACAGAAACTGAATTACAAAACAGAACACGGTCTCAAATGTAGAAAACCAACTTATGCTTGCTTAAGTGGAAAGGTGAGTTGGGGTTCTGCATAAAACCAGAGATTGAAATTAGCACAGATACCATTCCATAAGCCAAATATGTAATAGACAAGAGCTACTCCTTGCTCAACGAAGTGGACTCTACACCCCATATTAATCGCCTAAGAATATACCTGACTAGTAATAATCTTAAAACCTATGGATTTATATGTCTCCAAAAGAGAATCAAGCATGTGTACAGCGGCATAAACGCAGCAGTGATAGGATTGGTGAGGTTTGATGAGCAAATGCAGACCCTTTGAAGTCATATTGCATGGTAGCCATTCCATGGGTCTCAACTCTCCAGGTTTAAGGGATTCTTCCTTCAGCTAAAACATGCATGTGGAACCCAGAGTATGATCCACCGTGTGATCGGGAAACGTGTTCAAATGTGTCTCAGTTTTTGTCCCCTGGTACTCGGGTGCAACATTCCAGACGCTTTACTAAAACTCTCCCCACTTGGAGAGTCAGTGCCTTTAACCTCCTGTTTGGCCCAGTTTGCAATTTCTGCGGAAAATGAACAGGAATAGGGAGAACCAATGAGAGACTAGCTGGAGGTGTCTGGACGGGCAAATTTAACTCTCATTTCCCACCAGGAAGAGGAATTAACCAAAGGCTCAGCGTGCCATACCGGAACCACACTAGGGCCTGAAGCAATCCTGCGGTGTTGCGGCCAGCTCACAAGAAAGCGAGTTGAAGAAAGGAGCTCAGGGGCACTGTAATTCACAAACCTGCAGAGTTATAAATGACAGCTATTGTCCAAAAATATATTGAAGTAAGGCTGCAAAGAGGACTCGAAAGCGGGGCAGAATTGCAGGAATCCGATTTCAGGAGGTAGACTGGAATTGCATGTAAAGCATAGGAAAAGAGGCAGAACGTCCACAATGATGCACTTGGCCAAAAAGGGCGTATGCGTTTTTTCCTGAATATATTCAGGAAAAAACGCATACGCCCTTTTTGGCCAACCAAGCAAGCTTGCAAAGGAAATCTGCAGTACAATGAAGTCTCACTGCCCCCCGGTGAAAAGGGCCATCTGAAAAAAGTGTAAAATCCAGAAAGGCAGGACAGGCCATGGAGAACTGGGAGCCTTGTTATGCTGATGGGCGGGATGTAAATTGCCAACAGCCACTCTGGAGAAGTGTATGGTGTTTCCTGAAACATCTAAAAAACAAAGCAACAGAGCCTAGGGCACTTCCACTTATGGTCCTATAGCTTAGGGAAATTAAAATCAAAAAGACACAGCCACCCCAAAGTTTGGGACGGCTCTGTTTACAAGAACCTCATTTACAGTACAAATTCAATATCACAGAAGGTGAAAAATGGATAAAGAATTTGTGGTACTTACGTACAATGCAATATCACTCAGCAATGAAATCTATATCATCAGGCCCGTAGCAGCATAATGAGTGGATTCAGGTACGATGATTCTAAGTGAGATAAGTCACACAGAAAAAGAAACATCATAAGATATCACTACTACACGGAATGTAAACTTGGCTACACAGAAACTGAATTACAAAACAGAACACGGTCTCAAATGTAGAAAACCAACTTATGCTTGCTTAAGGGGAAAGGTGAGTTGGGGTGCTGCATAAAACCAGAGATTGAAATTAGCACAGATACCATTCCATAAGCCAAATATGTAATAGACAAGAGCTACTCCTTGCTCAACGAAGTGGACTCAACACCCCATATTAATCGCCTAAGAATATACCTGACTAGTAATAATCTTAAAACCTGTGGATTTATATGTCTCCGAAAGAGAATCAAGCGTGTGTACAGCGGCATAAACGCAGCAGTGATAGGATTGGTGAGGTTTGATGAGCAAATGCAGACCCTTTGAAGTCATATTGCATGGTACCCATTCCATGGGTCTCAACTCTCCAGGTTTAAGGGATTCTTCCTTCACCTAAAACATGCATGTGGAACCCAGAGTATGATCCACTGTGTGGTCGGGAAACGTGTTCAAATGTCTCACTTTTTGTCCCCTGGTACTCGGGTGCAACATTCCAGATGCTTTACTAACACTCTCCCCACTTGGAGAGTCAGTGCCTTTAACCTCCTGTTTGGCCCAGTTTGCAATTTCTGCGGAAAATGAACAGGAATAGGGAGAACCAATGAGAGACTAGCTGGAGGTGTCTGGATGGGCAAATTTAACTCTCATTTCCCACCAGGAAGAGGAATTAACCAAAGGCTCAGCGTGCCATGCCGGAACGACACTAGGGCCTGAAGCAATCCTGCGGTGTTGCGGCCAGCTCACAAGAAAGCGAGTTGAAGAAAGGAGCTCAGGGGCACTGTAATTCACAAACCTGCAGAGTTATAAATGACAGCTATCGTCCAAAAATATATTGAAGTAAGGCTGCCAAGAGGACTTGAAAGCGGGGCAGAATTGCAGGAAACCGATTTCAGGAGGTAGACTGGAATTGCATGTAAAGCATAGGAAAAGAGGCAGAACGTCCACAATGATGCACTTGGCCAAAAAGGGCGTATGCGTTTTTTCCTGAATATATTCAGGAAAAAACGCATACGCCCTTTTTGGCCAACCAAGCAAGCTTGCAAAGGAAATCTGCACTACAATGAAGTCTCACTGCCCCCCAGTCAAAAGGGCCATCTGAAAAAAGTGTAAAATCCAGAAAGGCAGGACAGGCCATGGAGAACTGGGAGCCTTGTTATGCTGATGGGCGGGATGTAAATTGCCAACAGCCACTCTGGAGAAGTGTATGGTGTTTCCTGAAACATCTAAAAAACAAAGCAACAGAGCCTAGGGCACTTCCACTTATGGTCCTATAGCTTAGGGAAATTAAAATCAAAAAGACACAGCCACCCCAAAGTTTGGGACGGCTCTGTTTACAAGAACCTCATTTACAGTACAAATTCAATATCACAGAAGGTGAAAAATGGATAAAGAATTTGTGGTACTTACGTACAATGCAATATCACTCAGCAATGAAATCTATATCATCAGGCCCGTAGCAGCATAATGAGTGGATTCAGGTACGATGATTCTAAGTGAGATAAGTCACACAGAAAAGGAAACATCATAAGATATCACTACTACACGGAATGTAAACTTGGCTACACAGAAACTGAATTACAAAACAGAACACGGTCTCAAATGTAGAAAACCAACTTATGCTTGCTTAAGGGGAAAGGTGAGTTGGGGTTCTGCATAAAACCAGAGATTGAAATTAGCACAGATACCATTCCATAAGCCAAATATGTAATAGACAAGAGCTACTCCTTGCTCAACGAAGTGGACTCTACACCCCATATTAATCGCCTAAGAATATACCTGACTAGTAATAATCTTAAAACCTATGGATTTATATGTCTCCAAAAGAGAATCAAGCATGTGTACAGCGGCATAAACGCAGCAGTGATAGGATTTCTGAGGTTTGATGAGCAAATGCAGACCCTTTGAAGTCATATTGCATGGTAGCCATTCCATGGGTCTCAACTCTCCAGGTTTAAGGGATTCTTCCTTCAGCTAAAACATGCATGTGGAACCCAGAGTATGATCCACCGTGTGATCGGGAAACGTGTTCAAATGTGTCTCAGTTTTCGTCCCCTGGTACTCGGGTGCAACATTCCAGACGCTTTACTAACACTCTCCCCACTTGGAGAGTCAGTGCCTTTAACCTCCTGTTTGGCCCAGTTTGCAATTTCTGCGGAAAATGAACAGGAATAGGGAGAACCAATGAGAGACTAGCTGGAGGTGTCTGGATGGGCAAATTTAACTCTCATTTCCCACCAGGAAGAGGAATTAACCAAAGGCTCAGCGTGCCATGCCGGAACCACACTAGGGCCTGAAGCAATCCTGCGGTGTTGCGGCCAGCTCACAAGAAAGCGAGTTGAAGAAAGGAGCTCAGGGGCACTGTAATTCACAAACCTGCAGAGTTAAAAATGACAGCTATCGTCCAAAAATATATTGAAGTAAGGCTGCCAAGAGGACTCGAAAGCGGGGCAGAATTGCAGGAATCCGATTTCAGGAGGTAGACTGGAATTGCATGTAAAGCATAGGAAAAGAGACAGAATGTCCACAATGATGCACTTGGCCAAAAAGGGCGTATGCGTTTTTTCCTGAATATATTCAGGAAAAAACGCATACGCCCTTTTTGGCCAACCAAGCAAGCTTGCAAAGGAAATCTGCACTACAATGAAGTCTCACTGCCCCCCAGTCAAAAGGGCCATCTGAAAAAAGTGTAAAATCCAGAAAGGCCTGACAGGCCATGGAGAACTGGGAGCCTTGTTATGCTGATGGGCGGGATGTAAATTGCCAACAGCCACTCTGGAGAAGTGTATGGTGTTTCCTGAAACATCTAAAAAACAAAGCAACAGAGCCTAGGGCACTTCCACTTATGGTCCTATAGCTTAGGGAAATTAAAATCAAAAAGACACAGCCACCCCAAAGTTTGGGACGGCTCTGTTTACAAGAACCTCATTTACGGTACAAGTTCAATATCACAGAAAGCGAAAAATGGATAAAGAATTTGTGGTACTTACGTACAATGCAATATCACTCAGCAATGAAATGTATATCATCAGGCCCGTAGCAGCATAATGAGTGGATTCAGGTACGATGATTCTAAGTGAAATAAGTCACACAGGAAAAGAAACATCATAAGATATCCCTACTACACGGAATGTAAACTTGGCTACCCAGGAACTGAAATACAAAACAGAACAGGGTCTCAAATATAGAAAACCAACTTATGCTTGCTTAAGGGGAAAGGTGAGTTGGGGTTCTGCATAAAACCAGAGATTGAAATTAGCACAGATACCGTTCCATAAGCCAAATATGTAATAGACAAGAGCTACTCCTTGCTCAACGAAGAGGACTCAACACCCCATATTAAACGTCTAAGAATATACCTGACTAGTAAGAATCTTAAAATCTATGGATTTATATGTCTCCGAAAGAGAATCAAGTTTGTGTACAGTGGCATAAGCGCAGCAGTGATAGGATTGGTGAGGTTTGGTGAGCCAATGCAGAACCTTTGAAGTCATATTGAATGGTACCCATTCCATGGGTCTCAACTCTCCAGGTTTAAGGGATTCTTCCTTCAGCTAAAACATGCATGTGGAACCCAGAGTATGATCCACCGTGTGATCGGGAAACGTGTTCAAATGTGTCTCAGTTTTTGTCCCCTGGTACTCTGGTGCAACATTCCAGACGCTTTACTAAAACTCTCCCCACTTGGAGAGTCAGTGCCTTTAACCTCCTGTTTGGCCCAGTTTGCAATTTCTGCGGAAAATGAACAGGAATAGGGAGAACCAATGAGAGACTAGCTGGAGGTGTCTGGACGGGCAAATTTAACTCTCATTTCCCACCAGGAAGAGGAATTAACCAAAGGCTCAGCGTGCCATACCGGAACGACACTAGGGCCTGAAGCAATCCTGCGGTGTTGCGGCCAGCTCACAAGAAAGCGAGTTGAAGAAAGGAGCTCAGGGGCACTGTAATTCACAAACCTGCAGAGTTATAAATGACAGCTATCGTCCAAAAATATATTGAAGTAAGGCTGCCAAGAGGACTCGAAAGCGGGGCAGAATTGCAGGAATCCGATTTCAGGAGGTAGACTGGAATTGCATGTAAAGCATAGGAAAAGAGGCAGAACGTCCACAATGATGCACTTGGCCAAAAAGGGCATATGCGTTTTTTCCTGAATATATTCAGGAAAAAACGCATACGCCCTTTTTGGCCAACCAAGCAAGCTTGCAAAGGAAATCTGCAGTACAATGAAGTCTCACTGCCCCCCGGTCAAAAGGGCCATCTGAAAAAAGTGTAAAATCCAGAAAGGCCGGACAGGCCATGGAGAACTGCGAGCCTTGTTATGCTGATGGGCGGGATGTAAATTGCCAACAGCCACTCTGGAGAAGTGTATGGTGTTTCCTGAAACATCTAAAAAACAAAGCAACAGAGCCTAGGGCACTTCCACTTATGGTCCTATAGCTTAAGGAAATTAAAATCAAAAAGACACAGCCACCCCAAAGTTTGGGACGGCTCTGTTTACAAGAACCTCGTTTACGGTACAAGTTCAATATCACAGAAAGCGAAAAATGGATAAAGAAGTTGTGGTACTTACGTACAATGCAATATCACTCAGGAATGAAATCTATGTCATCAGGCCCGTAGCAGCATAATGAGTGGATTCAGGTACGATGATTCTAAGTGAGATAAGTCACACAGAAAAAGAAACATCATAAGATATCACTAATACATGGAATGTAAACTTGGCTACACAGGAACTGAATTACAAAACAGAACAGGATCTCAAATGTAGAAAACCAACTTATGCTTGCTTAAGGGGAAAGGTGAGTTGGGGTGCTGCATAAAACCAGAGATTGAAATTAGCACAGATACCGTTCCATAAGCCAAATATGTAATAGACAAGAGCTACTCCTTGCTCAACGAAGTGGACTCAACACCCCATATTAAACGTCTAAGAATATACCTGACTAGTAAGAATCTTAAAACCTATGGATTTATATGTCTCCAAAAGAGAATCAAGCATGTGTACAGCGGCATAAACGCAGCAGTGATAGGATTGGTGATGTTTGATGAGCAAATGCAGACCCTTTGAAGTCATATTGCATGGTAGCCATTCCATGGGTCTCAACTCTCCAGGTTTAAGGGATTCTTCCTTCAGCTAAAACATGCATGTGGAACCCAGAGTATGATCCACCGTGTGATCGGGAAACGTGTTCAAATGTGTCTCAGGTTTCGTCCCCTGGTACTCGGGTGCAACATTCCAGACGCTTTACTAACACTCTCCCCACTTGGAGAGACAGTGCCTTTAACCTCCTGTTTGGCCCAGTTTGCAATTTCTGCGGAAAATGAACAGAAATAGGGAGAACCAATGAGAGACTAGCTGGAGGTGTCTGGATGGGCAAATTTAACTCTCATTTCCCACCAGGAAGAGGAATTAACCAAAGGCTCAGCGTGCCATGCCGGAACCACACTAGGGCCTGAAGCAATCCTGCGGTGTTGCGGCCAGCTCACAAGAAAGCGAGTTGAAGAAAGCAGCTCAGGGTCACTGTAATACACAAACCTGCAGAGTTAAAAATGACAGCTATCGTCCAAAAATATATTGAAGTAAGGCTGCCAAGAGGACTTGAATGCGGGGCAGAATTGCAGGAAACCGATTTCAGGAGGTAGACTGGAATTGCATGTAAAGCATAGGAAAAGAGGCAGAACGTCCACAATGATGCACTTGGCCAAAAAGGGCGTATGCGTTTTTTCCTGAATATATTCAGGAAAAAACGCATACGCCCTTTTTGGCCAACCAAGCAAGCTTGCAAAGAAATCTGCAGTACAATGAAGTCTCACTGCCCCCCAGTCAAAAGGGGCATCTGATAAAAGTGTAAAATCCAGAAAGGCAGGACAGCTCATGGAGAACTGGGAGCCTTGTTATGCTGATGGGCGGGATGTAAATTGCCAACAGCCACTCTGGAGAAGTGTATGGTGTTTCCTGAAACATCTAAAAAACAAAGCAACAGAGCCTAGGGCACTTCCACTTATGGTCGTATAGCTTAGGGAAATTAAAATCAAAAAGACACAGCCACCCCAAAGTTTGGGACGGCTCTGTTTACAAGAACCTCGTTTACGGTACAAGTTCAATATCACAGAAAGCGAAAAATGGATAAAGAAGTTGTAGTACTTACGTACAATGCAATATCACTCAGCAATGAAATCTATGTCATCAGGCCCATAGCAGCATAATGAGTGGATTCAGGTACGATGATTCTAAGTGAGATAAGTCACACAGAAAAAGAAACATCATAAGATATCACTAATACACGGAATGTAAACTTGGCTACACAGGAACTGAATTACAAAACAGAACAAGGTCTCAAATGTAGAAAACCAACTTATGCTTGCTTAAGGGGAAAGGTGAGTTGGGGTGCTGCATAAAACCAGAGATTGAAATTAGCACAGATACCGTTCCATAAGCCAAATATGTAATAGACAAGAGCTACTCCTTGCTCAACGAAGAGGACTCAACACCCCATATTAAACGTCTAAGAATATACCTGACTAGTAAGAATCTTAAAATCTATGGATTTATATGTCTCCGAAAGAGAATCAAGCGTGTCTACAGAGGCATAAATGCAGCAGTAATAGGATTGGTGAGGTTCGGTGAGCCAATGCAGACCCTTTGAAGTCATATTGCATGGTACCCATTCCATGGGTCTCAACTCTCCAGGTTTAAGGGATTCTTCCTTCAGTTAAAACATGCATGTGGAACCCAGAGTATGATCCACCGTGTGATCGGGAAACGTGTTCAAATGTGTCTCAGTTTTTCTCCCCTGGTACTCGGGTGCAACATTCCAGACGCTTTACTAACACTCTCCCCACTTGGAGAGTCAGTGCCTTTAACCTCCTGTTTGGCCCAGTTTGCAATTTCTGCGGAAAATGAACAGGAATAGGGAGAACCAATGAGAGACTAGCTGGAGGTGTCTGGATGGGGAAATTTAACTCTCATTTCCCACCAGGAAGAGGAATTAACCAAAGGCTCAGCGTGCCATGCCGGAACCACACTAGGGCCTGAAGCAATCCTGCGGTGTTGCGGCCAGCTCACAAGAAAGTGAGTTGAAGAAAGGAGCTCAGGGGCACTGTAATTCACAAACCTGCAGAGTTAAAAATGACAGCTATCGTCCAAAAATATATTGAAGTAAGGCTGCCAAGAGGACTTGAAAGCGGGGCAGGATTGCAGGAAACCGATTTCAGGAGGTAGACTGGAATTGCATGTAAAGCATAGGAAAAGAGGCAGAACGTCCACAATGATGCACTTGGCCAAAAAGGGCGTATGCGTTTTTTCCTGAATATATTCAGGAAAAAACGCATACGCCCTTTTTGGCCAACCAAGCAAGCTTGCAAAGGAAATCTGCACTACAATGAAGTCTCACTGCCCCCCGGTCAAAAGGGCCATCTGAAAAAAGTATAAAATCCAGAAAGGCAGGACAGGCCATGGAGAACTGGGAGCCTTGTTATGCTGATGGGCGGGATGTAAATTGCCAATAGCCACTCTGGAGAAGTGTATGGTGTTTCCTGAAACATCTAAAAAACAAAGCAACAGAGCCTAGGGCACTTCCACTTATGGTCCTATAGCTTAGGGAAATTAAAATCAAAAAGACACAGCCACCCCAAAGTTTGGGACGGCTCTGTTTACAAGAACCTCATTTACAATACAAATTCAATATCACAGAAGGTGAAAAATGGATAAAGAATTTGTGGTACTTACGTACAATGCAATATCACTCAGCAATGAAATCTATATCATCAGGCCCGTAGCAGCATAATGAGTGGATTCAGGTACGATGATTCTAAGTGAGATAAGTCACACAGAAAAAGAAACATCATAAGATATCACTACTACACGGAATGTAAACTTGGCTACACAGAAACTGAATTACAAAACAGAACACGGTCTCAAATGTAGAAAACCAACTTATGCTTGCTTAAGGGGAAAGGTGAGTTGGGGTTCTGCATAAAACCAGAGATTGAAATTAGCACAGATACCATTCCATAAGCCAAATATGTAATAGACAAGAGCTACTCCTTGCTCAACGAAGTGGACTCTACACCCCATATTAATCGCCTAAGAATATACCTGACTAGTAATAATCTTAAAACCTATGGATTTATATGTCTCCAAAAGAGAATCAAGCATGTGTACAGCGGCATAAACGCAGCAGTGATAGGATTGGTGAGGTTTGATGAGCAAATGCAGACCCTTTGAAGTCATATTGCATGGTAGCCATTCCATGGGTCTCAACTCTCCAGGTTTAAGGGATTCTTCCTTCAGCTAAAACATGCATGTGGAACCCAGAGTATGATCCACCGTGTGATCGGGAAACGTGTTCAAATGTGTCTCAGTTTTTGTCCCCTGGTACTCGGGTGCAACATTCCAGACGCTTTACTAAAACTCTCCCCACTTGGAGAGTCAGTGCCTTTAACCTCCTGTTTGGCCCAGTTTGCAATTTCTGCGGAAAATGAACAGGAATAGGGAGAACCAATGAGAGACTAGCTGGAGGTGTCTGGACGGGCAAATTTAACTCTCATTTCCCACCAGGAAGAGGAATTAACCAAAGGCTCAGCGTGCCATACCGGAACCACACTAGGGCCTGAAGCAATCCTGCGGTGTTGCGGCCAGCTCACAAGAAAGCGAGTTGAAGAAAGGAGCTCAGGGGCACTGTAATTCACAAACCTGCAGAGTTATAAATGACAGCTATCGTCCAAAAATATATTGAAGTAAGGCTGCCAAGAGGACTCGAAAGCGGGGCAGAATTGCAGGAATCCGATTTCAGGAGGTAGACTGGAATTGCATGTAAAGCATAGGAAAAGAGGCAGAACGTCCACAATGATGCACTTGGCCAAAAAGGGCGTATGCGTTTTTTCCTGAATATATTCAGGAAAAAACGCATACGCCCTTTTTGGCCAACCAAGCAAGCTTGCAAAGGAAATCTGCAGTACAATGAAGTCTCACTGCCCCCCAGTCAAAAGGGCCATCTGAAAAAAGTGTAAAATCCAGAAAGGTAGGACAGCTCATGGAGAATTGGGAGCCTTGTTATGCTGATGGGCGGGATGTAAATTGCCAACAGCCACTCTGGAGAAGTGTATGGTGTTTCCTGAAACATCTAAAAAACAAAGCAACAGAGCCTAGGGCACTTCCACTTATGGTCCTATAGCTTAGGGAAATTAAAATCAAAAAGACACAGCCACCCCAAAGTTTGGGACGGCTCTGTTTACAAGAACCTCGTTTACGGTACAAGTTCAATATCACAGAAAGCGAAAAATGGATAAAGAAGTTGTGGTACTTACGTACAATGCAATATCACTCAGCAATGAAATCTATGTCATCAGGCCCATAGCAGCATAATGAGTGGATTCAGGTACGATGATTCTAAGTGAGATAAGTCACACAGAAAAAGAAACATCATAAGATATCACTAATACACGGAATGTAAACTTGGCTACACAGTAACTGAATTACAAAAGAGAACAAGGTCTCAAATGTAGAAAACCAACTTATGCTTGCTTAAGGGGAAAGGTGAGTTGGGGTGCTGCATGAAACCAGAGATTGAAATTAGCACAGATACCGTTCCATAAGCCAAATATGTAATAGACAAGAGCTACTCCTTGCTCAACGAAGAGGACTCAACACCCCATATTAAACGTCTAAGAATATACCTGACTAGTAAGAATCTTAAAATCTATGGATTTATATGTCTCCGAAAGAGAATCAAGTTTGTGTACAGTGGCATAAGCGCAGCAGTGATAGGATTGGTGAGGTTCGGTGAGCCAATGCAGAACCTTTGAAGTCATATTGAATGGGACCCATTCCATGGGTCTCAACTCTCCAGGTTTAAGGGATTCTTCCTTCAGCTAAAACATGCATGTGGAACCCAGAGTATGATCCACCGTGTGATCGGGAAACGTGTTCAAATGTGTCTCAGTTTTTGTCCCCTGGTACTCGGGTGCAACATTCCAGACGCTTTACTAAAACTCTCCCCAATTGGAGAGTCAGTGCCTTTAACCTCCTGTTTGGCCCAGTTTGCAATTTCTGCGGAAAATGAACAGGAATAGGGAGAACCAATGAGAGACTAGCTGGAGGTGTCTGGACGGGCAAATTTAACTCTCATTTCCCACCAGGAAGAGGAATTAACCAAAGGCTCAGCGTGCCATACCGGAACGACACTAGGGCCTGAAGCAATCCTGCGGTGTTGCAGCCAGCTCACAAGAAAGCGAGTTGAAGAAAGGAGCTCAGGGGCACTGTAATTCACAAACCTGCAGAGTTATAAATGACAGCTATCGTCCAAAAATATATTGAAGTAAGGCTGCCAAGAGGACTCGAAAGCGGGGCAGAATAGCAGGAATCCGATTTCAGGAGGTAGACTGGAATTGCATGTAAAGCATAGGAAAAGAGGCAGAACGTCCACAATGATGCACTTGGCCAAAAAGGGCGTATGCGTTTTTTCCTGAATATATTCAGGAAAAAACGCATACGCCCTTTTTGGCCAACCAAGCAAGCTTGCAAAGGAAATCTGCAGTACAATGAAGTCTCACTGCCCCCCGGTCAAAAGGGCCATCTGAAAAAAGTATAAAATCCAGAAAGGCAGGACAGGCCATGGAGAACTGGGAGCCTTGTTATGCTGATGGGCGGGATGTAAATTGCCAACAGCCACTCTGGAGAAGTGTATGGTGTTTCCTGAAACATCTAAAAAACAAAGCAACAGAGCCTAGGGCACTTCCACTTATGGTCCTATAGCTTAGGGAAATTAAAATCAAAAAGACACAGCCACCCCAAAGTTTGGGACGGCTCTGTTTACAAGAACCTAGTTTACGGTACAAGTTCAATATCACAGAAAGCGAAAAATGGATAAAGAAGTTGTGGTACTTACGTACAATGCAATATCACTCAGGAATGAAATCTATGTCATCAGGCCCGTAGCAGCATAATGAGTGGATTCAGGTACGATGATTCTAAGTGACATAAGTCACACAGAAAAAGAAACCTCATAAGATATCACTAATACATGGAATGTAAACTTGGCTACACAGGAACTGAATTACAAAACAGAACATGATCTCAAATGTAGAAAACCAACTTATGCTTGCTTAAGGGGAAAGGTGAGTTGGGGTGCTGCATAAAACCAGAGATTGAAATTAGCACAGATACCGTTCCATAAGCCAAATATGTAATAGACAAGAGCTACTCCTTGCTCAACGAAGTGGACTCAACACCCCATATTAAACGTCTAAGAATATACCTGACTAGTAATAATCTTAAAACCTATGGATTTATATGTCTCCAAAAGAGAATCAAGCATGTGTACAGCGGCATAAACGCAGCAGTGATAGGATTGGTGAAGTTTGATGAGCAAATGCAGACCCTTTGAAGTCATATTGCATGGTAGCCATTCCATGGGTCTCAACTCTCCAGGTTTAAGGGATTCTTCCTTCAGCTAAAACATGCATGTGGAACCCAGAGTATGATCCACCGTGTGATCGGGAAACGTGTTCAAATGTGTCTCAGTTTTTGTCCCCTGGTACTCGGGTGCAACATTCCAGACGCTTTACTAACACTCTCCCCACTGGAGAGTCAGTGCCTTTAACCTCCTGTTTGGCCCAGTTTGCAATTTCTGTGGAAAATGAACAGGAATAGGGAGAACCAATGAGAGACTAGCTGGAGGTGTCTGGATGGGCAAATTTAACTCTCATTTCCCACCAGGAAGTGGAATTAACCAAAGGCTCAGCGTGCCATGCCGGAACCACACTAGGGCCTGAAGCAATCCTGCGGTGTTGCGGCCAGCTCACAAGAAAGTGAGTTGAAGAAAGGAGCTCAGGGGCACTGTAATTCACAAACCTGCAGAGTTAAAAATGACAGCTATCGTCCAAAAATATATTGAAGTAAGGCTGCCAAGAGGACTTGAAAGCGGGGCAGAATTGCAGGAAACCGATTTCAGGAGGTAGACTGGAATTGCATGTAAAGCATAGGAAAAGAGGCAGAACGTCCACAATGATGCACTTGGCCAAAAAGGGCGTATGCGTTTTTTCCTGAATATATTCAGGAAAAAACGCATACGCCCTTTTTGGCCAACCAAGCAAGCTTGCAAAGGAAATCTGCACTACAATGAAGTCTCACTGCCCCCCGGTCAAAAGGGCCATCTGAAAAAAGTGTAAAATCCAGAAAGGCAGGACAGGCCATGGAGAACTGGGAGCCTTGTTATGCTGATGGGCGGGATGTAAATTGCCAACAGCCACTCTGGAGAAGTGTATGGTGTTTCCTGAAACATCTAAAAAACAAAGCAACAGAGCCTAGGGCACTTCCACTTATGGTCCTATAGCTTAGGGAAATTAAAATCAAAAAGACACAGCCACCCCAAAGTTTGGGACGGCTCTGTTTACAAGAACCTCATTTACAGTACAAATTCAATATCACAGAAGGTGAAAAATGGATAAAGAATTTGTGGTACTTACGTACAATGCAATATCACTCAGCAATGAAATCTATATCATCAGGCCCGTAGCAGCATAATGAGTGGATTCAGGTACGATGATTCTAAGTGAGATAAGTCACACAGAAAAAGAAACATCATAAGATATCACTACTACACGGAATGTAAACTTGGCTACACAGAAACTGAATTACAAAACAGAACACGGTCTCAAATGTAGAAAACCAACTTATGCTTGCTTAAGGGGAAAGGTGAGTTGGGGTGCTGCATAAAACCAGAGATTGAAATTAGCACAGGTACCATTCCATAAGCCAAATATGTAATAGACAAGAGCTACTCCTTGCTCAACGAAGTGGACTCAACACCCCATATTAATCGCCTAAGAATATACCTGACTAGTAATAATCTTAAAACCTGTGGATTTATATGTCTCCGAAAGAGAATCAAGCGTGTGTACAGCGACATAAACGCAGCAGTGATAGGATTGGTGAGGTTTGATGAGCAAATGCAGACCCTTTGAAGTCATATTGCATGGTACCCATTCCATGGGTCTCAACTCTCCAGGTTTAAGGGATTCTTCCTTCAGCTAAAACATGCATGTGGAACCCAGAGTATGATCCACCGTGTGATCGGGAAACGTGTTCAAATGTGTCTCAGTTTTCGTCCCCTGGTACTCGGGTGCAACATTCCAGACGCTTTACTAACACTCTCCCCACTTGGAGAGTCAGTGCCTTTAACCTCCTGTTTGGCCCAGTTTGCAATTTCTGCGGAAAATGAACAGGAATAGGGAGAACCAATGAGAGACTAGCTGGAGGTGTCTGGATGGGCAAATTTAACTCTCATTTCCCACCAGGAAGAGGAATTAACCAAAGGCTCAGCGTGCCATGCCGGAACCACACTAGGGCCTGAAGCAATCCTGCGGTGTTGCGGCCAGCTCACAAGAAAGCGAGTTGAAGAAAGGAGCTCAGGGGCACTGTAATTCACAAACCTGCAGAGTTAAAAATGACAGCTATCGTCCAAAAATATATTGAAGTAAGGCTGCCAAGAGGACTCGAAAGCGGGGCAGAATTGCAGGAATCCGATTTCAGGAGGTAGACTGGAATTGCATGTAAAGCATAGGAAAAGAGACAGAATGTCCACAATGATGCACTTGGCCAAAAAGGGCGTATGCGTTTTTTCCTGAATATATTCAGGAAAAAACGCATACGCCCTTTTTGGCCAACCAAGCAAGCTTGCAAAGGAAATCTGCACTACAATGAAGTCTCACGGCCCCCCAGTCAAAAGGGCCATCTGAAAAAAGTGTAAAATCCAGAAAGGCCGGACAGGCTATGGAGAACTGGGAGCCTTGTTATGCTGATGGGCGGGATGTAAATTGCCAACAGCCACTCTGGAGAAGTGTATGGTGTTTCCTGAAACATCTAAAAAACAAAGCAACAGAGCCTACGGCACTTCCACTTATGTTCCTATAGCTTAGGGAAATTAAAATCAAAAAGACACAGCCACCCCAAAGTTTGGGACGGCTCTGTTTACAAGACCCTCGTTTACGGTACAAGTTCAATATCACAGAAAGTGAAAAATGGATAAAGAAGTTGTGGTACTTACGTACAATGCAATATCACTCAGGAATGAAATCTATGTCATCAGGCCCGTAGCAGCATAATGAGTGGATTCAGGTACGATGATTCTAAGTGAAATAAGTCACACAGAAAAAGAAACATCATAAGATATCACTACTACACGGAATGTAAACTTGGCTACACAGGAACTGAATTACAAAACAGAACAGGATCTCAAATGTAGAAAACCAACTTATGCTTGCTTAAGGGGAAAGGTGAGTTGGGGTGCTGCATAAAACCAGAGATTGAAATTAGCACAGATACCATTCCATAAGCCAAATAGGTAATAGACAAGAGCTACTCCTTGCTCAACGAAGTGGACTCAACACCCCATATTAAATGCCTAATAATATACCTGACTAGTAAGAATCTTAACACCTATGGATTTATATGTCTCCGAAAGAGAATCAAGTGTGTGTACAGCGGCATAAATGCAGCAGTGATAGGATTGGTGAGGTTCGGTGAGCAAATGCAGACCCTTTGAAGTCATATTGCATGGTACCCATTCCATGGGTCTCAACTCTCCAGGTTTAAGGGATTCTTCCTTCAGCTAAAACATGCATGTGGAACCCAGAGTATGATCCACCGTGTGATCGGGAAACGTGTTCAAATGTGTCTCAGTTTTCGTCCCCTGGTACTCGGGTGCAACATTCCAGTCGCTTTACTAACACTCTCCCCACTTGGAGAGTCAGTGCCTTTAACCTCCTGTTTGGCCCAGTTTGCAATTTCTGCGGAAAATGAACAGGAATAGGGAGAACCAATGAGAGACTAGATGGAGGTGTCTGGACGGGCAAATTTAACTCTCATTTCCCACCAGGAAGAGGAATTAACCAAAGGCTCAGCGTGCCATGCCAGAACCACACTAGGGCCTGAAGCCATGCTGCGGTGTTGCGGCCAGCTCACAAGAAAGCGAGTTGAAGAAAGGAGCTCAGGGGCACTGTAATTCACAAACCTGCAGAGTTATAAATGACAGCTATCGTCCAAAAATATATTGAAGTAAGGCTGCCAAGAGGACTTGAAAGCGGGGCAGAATTGCAGGAAACCGATTTCAGGAGGTAGACTGGAATTGCATGTAAAGCATAGGAAAAGAGGCAGAACGTCCACAATGATGCACTTGGCCAAAAAGGGCGTATGCGTTTTTTCCTGAATATATTCAGGAAAAAACGCATACGCCCTTTTGGGCCAACCAAGCAAGCTTGCAAAGGAAATCTGCACTACAATGAAGTCTCACTGCCCCCCGGTCAAAAGGGCCATCTGAAAAAAGTATAAAATCCAGAAAGGCAGGACAGGCCATGGAGAACTGGGAGCCTTGTTATGCTGATGGGCGGGATGTAAATTGCCAATAGCCTCTCTGGAGAAGTGTATGGTGTTTCCTGAAACATCTACAAAACAAAGCAACAGAGCCTAGGGCACTTCCACTTATGGTCCTATAGCTTAGGGAAATTAAAATCAAAAAGACACAGCCATCATAAAGTTTGGGATGGTTCTGTTTACAAGAACCTCGTTTACGGTACAAGTTCAATATCACAGAAAGCCAAGAATGGATAAAGAATTTGTGGTACTTACGTACAATGCAATATCACTCAGCAATGAAATGTATATCATCAGGCCCGTAGCAGCATAATGAGTGGATTCAGGTACGATGATTCTAAGTGAAATAAGTCACACAGAAAAAGAAACATCATAAGATATCACTACTACATGGAATGTAACCTTGGCTACACAGGAACTGAATTACAAAACAGAACAGGGTCTCAAATGTAGAAAACCAACTTATGCTTGCTTAAGGGGAAAGGTGAGTTGGGGTGCTGCATAAAACCAGAGATTGAAATTAGCACAGATACCGTTCCATAAGCCAAATATGTAATAGACAAGAGCTACTCCTTGCTCAGCGAAGAGGACTCAACACCCCATATTAAACGTCTAAGAATATACCTGACTAGTAAGAATCTTAAAATCTATGGATTTATAAGTCTCCGAAAGAGAATCAAGCGTGTGTACAGAGGCATAAGCGCACCAGTGATAGGATTGGTGAGGTTCGGTGAGCCAATGCAGAACCTTTGAAGTCATATTGCATGGTACCCATTCCATGGGTCTCAACTCTCCAGGTTTAAGGGATTCTTCCTTCAGCTAAAACATGCATGTGGAACCCAGAGTATGATCCACCGTGTGATCGGGAAACGTGTTCAAATGTCTCACTTTTCGTCCCCTGGTACTCGGGTGCAACATTCCAGACGCTTTACTAACACTCTCCCCACTTGGAGAGTCAGTGCCTTTAACCTCCTGTTTGGCCCAGTTTGCAATTTCTGCGGAAAATGAACAGGAATAGGGAGAACCAATGAGAGACTAGCTGGAGGTGTCTGGACGGGCAAATTTAACTCTCATTTCCCACCAGGAAGAGGAATTAAACAAAGGCTCAGCGTGCCATTCCGGAACCACATTATGTCCTGAAGCAATCCTGCGGTGTTGCGGCCAGCTCACAAGAAAGCGAGTTGAAGAAAGGAGCTCAGGGGCACTGTATTTCACAAACCTGCAGAGTTAAAAATGACAGCTATCGTCCAAAAATATATTGAAGTAAGGGTGCCAAGAGGACTTGAAAGCGGGGCAGAATTGTAGGAAACCGATTTCAGGAGGTAGACTGGAATTGCATGTAAGGCATAGGAAAAGAGGCAGAACGTCCACAATGATGCACTTGGCCAAAAAGGGCGTATGCGTTTTTTCCTGAATATATTCAGGAAAAAACGCATACGCCCTTTTTAGCCAACCAAGCAAGCTTGCAAAGGAAATCTGCACTACAATGAAGTCTCACTGCCCCCCGGTCAATAGGGCCATCTGAAAAAAGTGTAAAATCCAGAAAGGCAGGACAGGCCATGGAGAACTGGGAGCCTTGTTATGCTGATGGGCGGGATGTAAATTGCCAACAGCCACTCTGGAGAAGTGTATGGTGTTTCCTGAAACATCTAAAAAACAAAGCAACAGAGCCTAGGGCACTTCCACTTATGGTCCTATAGCTTAGGGAAATTAAAATCAAAAAGACACAGCCACCCCAAAGCTTGGGACGGCTCTGTTTACAAGAACCTCGTTTACAGTACAAGTTCAATATCACAGAAAGTGAAAAATGGACAAAGATTTTGTGGTACTTACGTACAATGCAATATCACTCAGCAATGAAATCTATATCATCAGGCCCGTAGCAGCATAATGAGTGGATTCAGGTACGATGATTCTAAGTGAGATAAGTCACACAGAAAAAGAAACATCATAAGATATCACTACTACACGGAATGTAAACTTGGCTACACAGAAACTGAATTACAAAACAGAACACGGTCTCAAATGTAGAAAACCAACTTATGCTTGCTTAAGGGGAAAGGTGAGTTGGGGTTCTGCATAAAACCAGAGATTGAAATTAGCACAGATACCATTCCATAAGCCAAATATGTAATAGACAAGAGCTACTCCTTGCTCAACGAAGAGGACTCAACACCCCATATTAAACGTCTAAGAATATACCTGACTAGTAAGAATCTTAAAATCTATGGATTTATATGTCTCCGAAAGAGAATCAAGCGTGTGTACAGTGGCATAAGCACAGCAGTGATAGGATTGGTGAGGTTCGGTGAGCCAATGCAGATCCTTTGAAGTCATATTGCATGGTACCCATTCCATGGGTCTCAACTCTCCAGGTTTAAGGGATTCTTCCTTCACCTAAAACATGCATGGGGAACCCAGAGTATGATCCACCGTGTGATCGGGAAATGTGTTCAAATGTGTCTCAGGTTTCGTCTCCTCGTACTCGGGTGCAACATTCCAGACGCTTTACTAACACTCTCCCCACTTGGAGAGTCAGTGCCTTTAACCTCCTGTTTGACCCAGTTTGCAATTTCTGCGGAAGATGAACAGGAATAGGGAGAACCAATGAGAGACTAGCTGGAGGTGTCTGGACGGGCAAATTTAACTCTCATTTCCCACCAGGAAGAGGAATTAACCAAAGGCTCAGCGTGCCATGCCGGAACCACACTAGGGCCTGAAGCAATCCTGCGGTGTTGCGGCCAGCTCACAAGAAAGCGAGTTGAAGAAAGCAGCTCAGGGGCACTGTAATTCACAAACCTGCAGAGTTATAAATGACAGCTATCGTCCAAAAATATATTGAAGTAAGGCTGCGAAGAGGACTCGAAAGCGGGGCAGAATTGAAGGAATCCGATTTCAGGAGGTAGACTGGAATTGCATGTAAAGCATAGGAAAAGAGACAGAATGTCCACAATGATGCACTTGGCCAAAAAGGGCGTATGCGTTTTTTCCTGAATATATTCAGGAAAAAACGCATACGCCCTTTTTGGCCAACCAAGCAAGCTTGCAAAGGAAATCTGCACTACAATGAAGTCTCACTGCCCCCCAGTCAAAAGGGCCATCTGAAAAAAGTGTAAAATCCAGAAAGGCCGGACAGGCTATGGAGAACTGGGAGCCTTGTTATGCTGATGGGCGGGATGTAAATTGCCAACAGCCACTCTGGAGAAGTGTATGGTGTTTCCTGAAACATCTAAAAAACAAAGCAACAGAGCCTACGGCACTTCCACTTATGGTCCTATAGCTTAGGGAAATTAAAATCAAAAAGACACAGCCACCCCAAAGTTTGGGACGGCTCTGTTTACAAGACCCTCGTTTACGGTACATGTTCAATATCACAGAAAGTGAAAAATGGATAAAGAAGTTGTGGTACTTACGTACAATGCAATATCACTCAGGAATGAAATCTATGTCATCAGGCCCGTAGCAGCATAATGAGTGGATTCAGGTACGATGATTCTAAGTGAAATAAGTCACACAGAAAAAGAAACATCATAAGATATCACTACTACACGGAATGTAAACTTGGCTACACAGGAACTGAATTACAAAACAGAACAGGATCTCAAATGTAGAAAACCAACTTATGCTTGCTTAAGGGGAAAGGTGAGTTGGGGTGCTGCATAAAACCAGAGATTGAAATTAGCACAGATACCATTCCATAAGCCAAATAGGTAATAGACAAGAGCTACTCCTTGCTCAACGAAGTGGACTCAACACCCCATATTAAATGCCTAATAATATACCTGACTAGTAAGAATCTTAACACCTATGGATTTATATGTCTCCGAAAGAGAATCAAGCGTGTGTACAGCGGCATAAATGCAGCAGTGATAGGATTGGTGAGGTTCGGTGAGCAAATGCAGACCCTTTGAAGTCATATTGCATGGTAGCCATTCCATGGGTCTCAACTCTCCAGGTTTAAGGGATTCTTCCTTCAGCTAAAACATGCATGTGGAACCCAGAGTATGATCCACCGTGTGATCGGGAAACGTGTTCAAATGTGTCTCAGTTTTCGTCCCCTGGTACTCGGGTGCAACATTCCAGTCGCTTTACTAACACTCTCCCCACTTGGAGAGTCAGTGCCTTTAACCTCCTGTTTGGCCCAGTTTGCAATTTCTGCGGAAAATGAACAGGAATAGGGAGAACCAATGAGAGACTAGATGGAGGTGTCTGGACGGGCAAATTTAACTCTCATTTCCCACCAGGAAGAGGAATTAACCAAAGGCTCAGCGTGCCATGCCAGAACCACACTAGGGCCTGAAGCCATGCTGCGGTGTTGCGGCCAGCTCACAAGAAAGCGAGTTGAAGAAAGGAGCTCAGGGGCACTGTAATTCACAAACCTGCAGAGTTATAAATGACAGCTATCGTCCAAAAATATATTGAAGTAAGGCTGCCAAGAGGACTTGAAAGCGGGGCAGAATTGCAGGAAACCGATTTCAGGAGGTAGACTGGAATTGCATGTAAAGCATAGGAAAAGAGGCAGAACGTCCACAATGATGCACTTGGCCAAAAAGGGCGTATGCGTTTTTTCCTGAATATATTCAGGAAAAAACGCATACGCCCTTTTGGGCCAACCAAGCAAGCTTGCAAAGGAAATCTGCACTACAATGAAGTCTCACTGCCCCCCGGTCAAAACGGCCATCTGAAAAAAGTATAAAATCCAGAAAGGCAGGACAGGCCATGGAGAACTGGGAGCCTTGTTATGCTGATGGGCGGGATGTAAATTGCCAATAGCCTCTCTGGAGAAGTGTATGGTGTTTCCTGAAACATCTACAAAACAAAGCAACAGAGCCTAGGGCACTTCCACTTATGGTCGTATAGCTTAGGGAAATTAAAATCAAAAAGACACAGCCATCATAAAGTTTGGGATGGTTCTGTTTACAAGAACCTCGTTTACGGTACAAGTTCAATATCACAGAAAGCCAAGAATGGATAAAGAATTTGTGGTACTTACGTACAATGCAATATCACTCAGCAATGAAATGTATATCATCAGGCCCGTAGCAGCATAATGAGTGGATTCAGGTACGATGATTCTAAGTGAAATAAGTCACACAGAAAAAGAAACATCATAAGATATCACTACTACATGGAATGTAACCTTGGCTACACAGGAACTGAATTACAAAACAGAACAGGGTCTCAAATGTAGAAAACCAACTTATGCTTGCTTAAGGGGAAAGGTGAGTTGGGGTGCTGCATAAAACCAGAGATTGAAATTAGCACAGATACCGTTCCATAAGCCAAATATGTAATAGACAAGAGCTACTCCTTGCTCAGCGAAGAGGACTCAACACCCCATATTAAACGTCTAAGAATATACCTGACTAGTAAGAATCTTAAAATCTATGGATTTATAAGTCTCCGAAAGAGAATCAAGCGTGTGTACAGAGGCATAAGCGCACCAGTGATAGGATTGGTGAGGTTCGGTGAGCCAATGCAGAACCTTTGAAGTCATATTGCATGGTACCCATTCCATGGGTCTCAACTCTCCAGGTTTAAGGGATTCTTCCTTCAGCTAAAACATGCATGTGGAACCCAGAGTATGATCCACCGTGTGATCGGGAAACGTGTTCAAATGTCTCACTTTTCGTCCCCTGGTACTCGGGTGCAACATTCCAGACGCTTTACTAACACTCTCCCCACTTGGAGAGTCAGTGCCTTTAACATCCTGTTTGGCCCAGTTTGCAATTTCTGCGGAAAATGAACAGGAATAGGGAGAACCAATGAGAGACTAGCTGGAGGTGTCTGGACGGGCAAATTTAACTCTCATTTCCCACCAGGAAGAGGAATTAAACAAAGGCTCAGCGTGCCATTCCGGAACCACACTATGTCCTGAAGCAATCCTGCGGTGTTGCGGCCAGCTCACAAGAAAGCGAGTTGAAGAAAGGAGCTCAGGGGCACTGTATTTCACAAACCTGCAGAGTTAAAAATGACAGCTATCGTCCAAAAATATATTGAAGTAAGGCTGCCAAGAGGACTTGAAAGCGGGGCAGAATTGTAGGAAACCGATTTCAGGAGGTAGACTGGAATTGCATGTAAGGCATAGGAAAAGAGGCAGAACGTCCACAATGATGCACTTGGCCAAAAAGGGCGTATGCGTTTTTTCCTGAATATATTCAGGAAAAAACGCATACGCCCTTTTTAGCCAACCAAGCAAGCTTGCAAAGGAAATCTGCACTACAATGAAGTCTCACTGCCCCCCGGTCAATAGGGCCATCTGAAAAAAGTGTAAAATCCAGAAAGGCAGGACAGGCCATGGAGAACTGGGAGCCTTGTTATGCTGATGGGCGGGATGTAAATTGCCAACAGCCACTCTGGAGAAGTGTATGGTGTTTCCTGAAACATCTAAAAAACAAAGCAACAGAGCCTAGGGCACTTCCACTTATGGTCCTATAGCTTAGGGAAATTAAAATCAAAAAGACACAGCCACCCCAAAGCTTGGGACGGCTCTGTTTACAAGAACCTCGTTTACAGTACAAGTTCAATATCACAGAAAGTGAAAAATGGACAAAGATTTTGTGGTACTTACGTACAATGCAATATCACTCAGCAATGAAATCTATATCATCAGGCCCGTAGCAGCATAATGAGTGGATTCAGGTACGATGATTCTAAGTGAGATAAGTCACACAGAAAAAGAAACATCATAAGATATCACTACTACACGGAATGTAAACTTGGCTACACAGAAACTGAATTACAAAACAGAACACGGTCTCAAATGTAGAAAACCAACTTATGCTTGCTTAAGGGGAAAGGTGAGTTGGGGTTCTGCATAAAACCAGAGATTGAAATTAGCACAGATACCATTCCATAAGCCAAATATGTAATAGACAAGAGCTACTCCTTGCTCAACGAAGAGGACTCAACACCCCATATTAAACGTCTAAGAATATACCTGACTAGTAAGAATCTTAAAATCTATGGATTTATATGTCTCCGAAAGAGAATCAAGCGTGTGTACAGTGGAATAAGCACAGCAGTGATAGGATTGGTGAGGTTCGGTGAGCCAATGCAGATCCTTTGAAGTCATATTGCATGGTACCCATTCCATGGGTCTCAACTCTCCAGGTTTAAGGGATTCTTCCTTCACCTAAAACATGCATGGGGAACCCAGAGTATGATCCACCGTGTGATCGGGAAACGTGTTCAAATGTGTCTCAGGTTTCGTCTCCTCGTACTCGGGTGCAACATTCCAGACGCTTTACTAACACTCTCCCCACTTGGAGAGTCAGTGCCTTTAACCTCCTGTTTGACCCAGTTTGCAATTTCTGCGGAAGATGAACAGGAATAGGGAGAACCAATGAGAGACTAGCTGGAGGTGTCTGGACGGGCAAATTTAACTCTCATTTCCCACCAGGAAGAGGAATTAACCAAAGGCTCAGCGTGCCATGCCGGAACCACACTAGGGCCTGAAGCAATCCTGCGGTGTTGCGGCCAGCTCACAAGAAAGCGAGTTGAAGAAAGCAGCTCAGGGGCACTGTAATTCACAAACCTGCAGAGTTAAAAATGACAGCTATCGTCCAAAAATATATTGAAGTAAGGCTGCCAAGAGGACTTGAAAGCGGGGCAGAATTGCAGGAAACCGATTTCAGGAGGTAGACTGGAATTGCATGTAAAGCATAGGAAAAGAGGCAGAACGTCCACAATGATGCACTTGGCCAAAAAGGGCGTATGCGTTTTTTCCTGAATATATTCAGGAAAAAACGCATACGCCCTTTTTGGCCAACCAAGCAAGCTTGCAAAGGAAATCTGCACTACAATGAAGTCTCACTGCCCCCCGGTCAAAAGGGCCATCTGAAAAAAGTGTAAAATCCAGAAAGGCAGGACAGGCCATGGAGAACTGGGAGCCTTGTTATGCTGATGGGCGGGATGTAAATTGCCAACAGCCACTCTGGAGAAGTGTATGGTGTTTCCTGAAACATCTACAAAACAAAGCAACAGAGCCTAGGGCACTTCCACTTATGGTCCTATAGCTTAGGGAAATTAAAATCAAAAAGACACAGTCACCCCAAAGTTTGGGACAGCTCTGTTTACAAGAACCTCGTTTACAGTTCGAGTTCAATATCACAGAAAGTGAAAAATGGATAAAAAAGTTGTGGTAGGTACGTACAATGCAATATCACTCAGCAATGAAATCTATGTCATCAGGCCCATAGCAGCATAATGAGTGGATTCAGGTACGATGATTCTAAGTGAGATAAGTCACACAGAAAAAGAAACATCATAAGATATCACTACTACACGGAATGTAAACTTGGCTACACAGGAACAGAATTACAAAACAGAACAGGTTCTCAAATGTAGAAAACCAACTTATGCTTTCTTAAGGGGAAAGGTGAGTTGGGGTGCTGCATAAAACCAGAGATTGAAATTAGCACAGATACCGTTCCATAAGCCAAATATGTAATAGACAAGAGCTACTCCTTTCTCAACCAAGTGGAATCAACACCCCATATTAAACGCCTAAGAATATACCTGACTAGTAAGAATCTTAAAACCTATGGATTTCTATGTCTCCGAAAGAGAATCAAGCGTGTCTACAGAGGCATAAACGCAGCAGTGATAGGATTGGTGAGGTTCGGTGAGCAAATGCAGACCCTTTGAAGTCATATTGCATGGTACCCTTTCCATGGGTCTCAACTCTCCAGGTTTAAGGGATTCTTCCTTCAGCTAAAACATGCATTTGGAACCCAGAGTATGATCCACCGTGTGATCGGGAAACGTGTTCAAATGTGTCTCAGGTTTCGTCCCCTGGTACTCGGGTGCAACATTCCAGACGCTTTACTAACCCTCTCCCCACTTGGAGAGTCAGTGCCTTTAACCTCCTGTTTGGCCCAGTTTGCAATTTCTGCGGAAAATGAACAGGAATAGGGAGAACCAATGAGAGACTAGCTGGAGGTGTCTGAATGGGCAAATTTAACTCTCATTTCCCACCAGGAAGAGGAATTAACCAAAGGCTCAGCATGCCATTCAGGAACCACACTAAGGCCTGAAGCAATGCTGCGGTGTTGCGGCCAGCTCACAAGAAATCGAGTTGAAGAAAGGAGCTCAGGGGCACTGTAATTCACAAACCTGCAGAGTTATAAATGACAGCTATCGTCCAAAAATATATTGAAGTAAGGCTGCCAAGAGGACTTGAAAGCGGGGCAGAATTGCAGGAAACCGGTTTCAGGAGGTAGACTGGAATTGCATGTAAAGCATAGGAAAAGAGGCAGAACGTCCACAATGATGCACTTGGCCAAAAAGGGCGTATGCGTTTTTTCCTGAATATATTCAGGAAAAAACGCATACGCCCTTTTTGGCCAACCAAGCAAGCTTGCAAAGGAAATCTGCACTACAATGAAGTCTCACTGCCCCCCGGTCAAAAGGGCCATCTGAAAAAAGTGTAAAATCCAGAAAGGCAGGACAGGCCATGGAGAACTGGGAGCCTTGTTATGCTGATGGGCGGGATGTAAATTGCCAACAGCCACTCTGGAGAAGTGTATGGTGTTTCCTGAAACATCTAAAAAACAAAGCAACAGAGCCTAGGACATTTCCACTTATGGTCCTATAGCTTAGGGAAATTAAAATAAAAAAGACACACTCACCCCAAAGTTTGGGACAGCTCTGTTTACAAGAACCTCGTTTACGGTACAAGTTCTATATCAGAGAAAGCGAAAAATGGATAAAGAAGTTGTGGTACTTACGTACAATGCAATATCACTCAGCAATGAAATGTATGTCATCAGGCCCGTAACAGCATAATGAGTGGATTCAGGTACGATGATTCTAAGTAAGATAAGTCACACAGAATAAGAAACATCATAAGATATCACTACTACACGGAATGTAAACTTGGCTACACAGAAACTGAATTACAAAACAGAACACGGTCTCAAATGTAGAAAACCAACTTATGCTTGCTTAAGGGGAAAGGTGAGTTGGGGTGCTGCATAAAACCAGAGATTGAAATTAGCACAGATACCGTTCCACAAGCCAAATATGTAATAGACAAGATCTACTCCTTGCTCAACGAAGAGGACACAACACCCCATATTAAACGCCTAAGAATATACCTGACTAGTAAGAATCTTAAAACCTATGGACTTATTTGTCTCCGAAAGAGAATCAAGCGTGTGTACAGCGGCATAAGCGAAGCAGTGATAGGATTGGTGACGTTCGGTGAGCAAATGCAGACCCTTTGAAGTCATATTGCGTGGTACCTATTCCTTGGGTCTCAACTTTCCAGGTTTAAGGGATTCTTCCTTCAGCTAAAACATGCATGTGGAACCCAGAGTATGATCCACCGTGTGATCAGAAAACGTGTTCAAATGTGTCAGTTTTCATCCGCTGGTACTCGGGTGCAACATTCCAGATGCTTTACTAACACTCTCCCCACTTGGAGAGTCAGTGCCTTTAACCTCCTGTTTTGCCCAGTTTGCAATTTCTGCGGAAGATGAACAGGAATAGGGAGAACCAATGAGAGACTAGCTGGAGGTGTCTGGGCGGGCAAATTTAACTCTCATTTCCCACCAGGAAGAGGAATTAAACAAAGGCTCAGCGTGCCATTCCGGAACCACACTAGGGCCTGAAGCCATGCTGCGGTGTTGCGGCCAGCTCACAAGAAAGCGAGTTGAAGAAAGGAGCTCAGGGGCACTGTATTTCACAAACCTGCAGAGTTAAAAATGACAGCTATCGTCCAAAAATATATTGAAGTAAGGCTGCCAAGAGGACTTGAAAGCGGGGCAGAATTGTAGGAAACCGATTTCAGGAGGTAGACTGGAATTCCATGTAAAGCATAGGAAAAGAGGCAGAACGTCCACAATGATGCACTTGGCCAAAAAGGGCGTATGCGTTTTTTCCTGAATATATTCAGGAAAAAACGCATACGCACTTTTTGGCCAACCAAGCAAGCTTGCAAAGGAAATCTGCACTACAATGAAGTCTCACTGTCCCCCGGTCAATAGGGCCATCTGAAAAAAGTGTAAAATCCAGAAAGGCAGGACAGGCCATGGAGAACTGGGAGCCTTGTTATGCTGATGGGCGGGATGTAAATTGCCAACAGCCACTCTGGAGAAGTGTATGGTGTTTCCTGAAACATCTAAAAAACAAAGCAACAGAGCCTAGGGCACTTCCACTTATGGTCCTATAGTTTAGGGAAATTAAAATCAAAAAGACACAGCCACCCCAAAGTTTGGGATGGCTCTGTTTACAAGAACCTCGTTTACAGTACAAGTTCAATATCACAGAAAGTGAAAAATGGACAAAGATTTTGTGGTACTTACGTACAATGCAATATCACTCAGCAATGAAATCTATTTCATCAGGCCCGTGGCAGCATAATGAGTGGATTCAGGTACGATGATTCTAAGTGAGATAAGTCACACAGAAAAAGAAACATCATAAGATATCACTACTACACGGAATGTTATCTTGGCTACACAGAAACTGAATTACAAAACAGAACACGGTCTCAAATGTAGAAAACCAACTTATGCTTGCTTAAGGGGAAAGGTGAGTTGGGGTGCTGCATAAAACCAGAGATTGAAATTAGCACAGATACCATTCCATAAGCCAAATATGTAATAGACAAGAGCTACTCCTTGCTCAACGAAGTGGACTCTACACCCCATATTAAACGTCTAAGAATATACCTGACTAGTAAGAATCTTAAAACCTATGGATTTATATGTCTCCAAAAGAGAATCAAGCATGTGTACAGCGGCATAAACGCAGCAGTGATAGGATTGGTGAGGTTTGATGAGCAAATGCAGACCCTTTGAAGTCATATTGCATGGTAGCCATTCCAT
Organism: Pseudorca crassidens; assembly: GCF_039906515.1. NCBI lineage: Eukaryota > Metazoa > Chordata > Mammalia > Artiodactyla > Delphinidae > Pseudorca > Pseudorca crassidens. Next base: position 178,780,875 of record NC_090298.1, on the reverse strand, counting down.
GGGTCTCAACTCTCCAGGTTTAAGGGATTCTTCCTTCAGCTAAAACATGCATGTGGAACCCAGAGTATGATCAACCGTGTGATCGGGAAACGTGTTCAAATGTGTCTCAGTTTTTGTCCCCTGGTACTCGGGTGCAACATTCCAGACGCTTTACTAACACTCTCCCCACTTGGAGAGTCAGTGCGTTTAACCGCCTGTTTGGCCCAGTTTGCAATTTCTGCGGAAAATGAACAGAAATAGGGAGAACCAATGAGAGACTAGCTGGAGGTGTCTGGACGGGCAAATTTAACTCTCATTTCCCACCAGGAAGAGGAATTAACCAAAGGCTCAGCGTGCCATGCCGGAACCACACTAGGGCCTGAAGCCATGCTGCGGTGTTGCGGCCAGCTCACAAGAAAGCGAGTTGAAGAAAGGAGCTCAGGGGCACTGTAATTCACAAACGTGCAGAGTTATAAATGACAGCTATCGTCCAAAAATATATTGAAGTAAGGCTGCCAAGAGGACTTGAAAGCAGGGCAGAATTGCAGGAAACCGATTTCAGGAGGTAGACTGGAATTGCATGTAAAGCATAGGAAAAGAGGCAGAACGTCCACAATGATGCACTTGGCCAAAAAGGGCGTATGCGTTTTTTCCTGAATATATTCAGGAAAAAACGCATACGCCCTTTTTGGCAAACCAAGCAAGCTTGCAAAGGAAATCTGCACTACAATGAAGTCTCACTGCCCCCCGGTCAAAAGGGCCATCTGAAAAAAGTATAACATCCAGAAAGGCAGGACAGGCCATGGAGAACTGGGAGCCTTGTTATGCTGATGGGCGGGATGTAAATTGCCAACAGCCACTCTGGAGAAGTGTATGGTGTTTCCTGAAACATCTAAAAAACAAAGCAACAGAGCCTAGGGCACTTCCACTTATGGTCCTATAGCTTAGGGAAATTAAAATCAAAAAGACACAGCCACCCCAAAGTTTGGGCCGGCTCTGTTTACAAGAATCTCGTTTATGGTACAAGTTCAATATCGCAGAAAGTGAAAAATGGATAAAGAAGTTGTGGTACTTACGTACAATGCAATATCACTCAGGAATGAAATCTATGTCATCAGGCCCGTAGCAGCATAATGAGTGGATTCAGATACGATGATTCTAAGTGAAATAAGTCACACAGAAAAAGAAACATCATAAGATATCACTAATACACGGAATGTAAACTTGGCTACACAGGAACTGAATTACAAAACAGAACAGGATCTCTAATGTAGAAAACCAACTTATGCTTGCTTAAGGGGAAAGGTGAGTTGGGGTGCTGCATAAAACCAGAGATTGAAATTAGCACAGATACCATTCCATAAGCCAAATAGGTAATAGACCAGAGCTACTCCTTGCTCAACGAAGTGGACTCAACACCCCATATTAAATGCCTAAGAATATACCTGACTAGTAAGAATCTTAACACCTATGGATTTATATGTCTCCGAAAGAGAATCAAGCGTGTGTACAGCGGCATAAATGCAGCAGTGATAGGATTGGTGAGGTTCGGTGAGCAAATGCAGACCCTATGAAGTCATATTGCATGGTACCCATTCCATGGGTCTCAACTCTCCAGGTTTAAGGGATTCTTCCTTCAGCTAAAACATGCATGTGGAACCCAGAGTATGATCAACCGTGTGATCGGGAAACGTGTTCAAATGTGTCTCAGTTTTTGTCCCCTGGTACTCGGGTGCAACATTCCAGACGCTTTACTAACACTCTCCCCACTTGGAGAGACAGTGCCTTTAACCTCCTGTTTGGCCCAGTTTGCAATTTCTGCGGAAAATGAACAGGAATAGGGAGAACCAATGAGAGACTAGCTGGAGGTGTCTGGATGGGCAAATTTAACTCTCATTTCCCACCAGGAAGAGGAATTAACCAAAGGCTCAGCGTGCCATGCCGGAACCACACTAGGGCCTGAAGCAATGCTGCGGTGTTGCGGCCAGCTCACAAAAAAGCGAGTTGAAGAAAGGAGCTCAGGGGCACTGTAATTCACAAACCTGCAGAGTTAAAAATGACAGCTATCGTCCAAAAATATATTGAAGTAAGGCTGCCAAGAGGACTTGAAAGCGGGGCAGAATTGCAGGAAACCGATTTCAGGAGGTAGACTGGAATTGCATGTAAAGCATAGGAAAAGAGGCAGAACGTCCACAATGATGCACTTGGCCAAAAAGGGCGTATGCGTTTTTTCCTGAATATATTCAGGAAAAAACGCATACGCCCTTTTTGGCCAACCAAGCAAGCTTGCAAAGGAAATCTGCACTACAATGAAGTCTCACTGCCCCCCGGTCAAAAGGGCCATCTGAAAAAAGTATAACATCCAGAAAGGCAGGACAGGCCATGGAGAACTGGGAGCATTGTTATGCTGATGGGCGGGATGTAAATTGCCAACAGCCACTCTGGAGAAGTGTATGGTGTTTCCTGAAACATCTAAAAAACAAAGCAACAGAGCCTAGGGCACTTCCACTTATGGTCCTATAGCTTAGGGAAATTAAAATCAAAAAGACACAGCCACCCCAAAGTTTGGGCCGGCTCTGTTTACAAGAATCTCGTTTATGGTACAAGTTCAATATCACAGAAAGTGAAAAATGGATAAAGAAGTTGTGGTACTTACGTACAATGCAATATCACTCAGGAATGAAATCTATGTCATCAGGCCCGTAGCAGCATAATGAGTGGATTCAGGTACGATGATTCTAAGTGAAATAAGTCACACAGAAAAAGAAACATCATAAGATATCACTAATACACGGAATGTAAACTTGGCTACACAGGAACTGAATTACAAAACAGAACAGGATCTCAAATGTAGAAAACCAACTTATGCTTGCTTAAGGGGAAAGGTGAGTTGGGGTGCTGCATAAAACCAGAGATTGAAATTAGCACAGATACCATTCCATAAGCCAAATAGGTAATAGACAAGAGCTACTCCTTGCTCAACGAAGTGGACTCAACACCCCATATTAAATGCCTAAGAATATACCTGACTAGTAAGAATCTTAACACCTATGGATTTATATGTCTCCGAAAGAGAATCAAGCGTGTGTACAGCAGCATAAATGCAGCAGTGATAGGATTGGTGAGGTTCGGTGAGCAAATGCAGACCCTTTGAAGTCATATTGCATGGTAGCCATTCCATGGGTCTCAACTCTCCAGGTTTAAGGGATTCTTCCTTCAGCTAAAACATGCATGTGGAACCCAGAGTATGATCAACCGTGTGATCGGGAAACGTGTTCAAATGTGTCTCAGTTTTTGTCCCCTGGTACTCGGGTGCAACATTCCAGACGCTTTACTAACACTCTCCCCACTTGGAGAGTCAGTGCCTTTAACCGCCTGTTTGGCCCAGTTTGCAATTTCTGCGGAAAATGAACAGAAATAGGGAGAACCAATGAGAGACTAGCTGGAGGTGTCTGGACGGGCAAATTTAACTCTCATTTCCCACCAGGAAGAGGAATTAACCAAAGGCTCAGCATGCCATGCCGGAATCACACTAGGGCCTGAAGCAATCCTGCGGTGTTGCGGCCAGCTCACAAGAAAGCGAGTTGAAGAAAGGAGCTCAGGGGCACTGTAATTCACAAACCTGCAGAGTTAAAAATGACAGCTATCGTCCAAAAATATATTGAAGTAAGGCTGCCAAGAGGACTTGAAAGCGGGGCAGAATTGCAGGAAACCGATTTCAGGAGGTAGACTGGAATTGCATGTAAAGCATAGGAAAAGAGGCAGAACGTCCACAATGATGCACTTGGCCAAAAAGGGCGTATGCATTTTTTCCTGAATATATTCAGGAAAAAACGCATACGCCCTTTTTGGCCAACCAAGCAAGCTTGCAAAGGAAATCTGCACTACAATGAAGTCTCACTGCCCCCCGGTCAAAAGGGCCATCTGAAAAAAGTGTAAAATCCAGAAAGGCCGGACAGGCCATGGAGAACTGGGAGCCTTGTTATGCTGATGGGCGGGATGTAAATTGCCAACAGCCACTCTGGAGAAGTGTATGGTGTTTCCTGAAACATCTACAAAACAAAGCAACAGAGCCTAGGGCACTGCCAATTATGGTCCTGTAGCTTAGGGAAATTAAAATCAAAAAGACACAGCCACCCCAAAGTTTGGGACGGCTCTGTTTACAAGAACCTCGTTTACGGTACAAGTTCAATATCACAGAAAGCGAAAAATGGATAAAGAAGTTGTGGTACTTACGTACAATGCAATATCACTCAGCAATGAAATCTATGTCATCAGGCCCGTAGCAGCATAATGAGTGGATTCAGGTACGATGATTCTAAGTGAGATAAGTCACACAGAAAAAGAAACATCATAAGATATCACTACTACACGGAATGTAAACTTGGCTACACAGAAACTGAATTACAAAACAGAACACGGTCTCAAATGTAGAAAACCAACTTATGCTTGCTTAAGGGGAAAGGTGAGTTGGGGTTCTGCATAAAACCAGAGATTGAAATTAGCACAGATACCATTCCACAAGCCAAATATGTAATAGACAAGAGCTACTCCTTGCTCAACGAAGTGGACTCTACACCCCATATTAATCGCCTAAGAATATACCTGACTAGTAATAATCTTAAAACCTATGGATTTATATGTCTCCAAAAGAGAATCAAGCATGTGTACAGTGGCATAAACGCAGCAGTGATAGGATTTCTGAGGTTTGATGAGCAAATGCAGACCCTTTGAAGTCATATTGCATGGTAGCCATTCCATGGGTCTCAACTCTCCAGGTTTAAGGGATTCTTCCTTCAGCTAAAACATGCATGTGGAACCCAGAGTATGATCCACCGTGTGATCGGGAAACGTGTTCAAATGTGTCTCAGTTTTCGTCCCCTGGTACTCGGGTGCAACATTCCAGTCGCTTTACTAACACTCTCCCCACTTGGAGAGACAGTGCCTTTAACCTCCTGTTTGGCCCAGTTTGCAATTTCTGCGGAAAATGAACAGGAATAGGGAGAACCAATGAGAGACTAGCTGGAGGTGTCTGGATGGGCAAATTTAACTCTCATTTCCCACCAGGAAGAGGAATTAACCAAAGGCTCAGCGTGCCATGCCGGAACCACACTAGGGCCTGAAGCAATGCTGCGGTGTTGCGGCCAGCTCACAAAAAAGCGAGTTGAAGAAAGGAGCTCAGGGGCACTGTAATTCACAAACCTGCAGAGTTAAAAATGACAGCTATCGTCCAAAAATATATTGAAGTAAGGCTGCCAAGAGGACTTGAAAGCGGGGCAGAATTGCAGGAAACCGATTTCAGGAGGTAGACTGGAATTGCATGTAAAGCATAGGAAAAGAGGCAGAACGTCCACAATGATGCACTTGGCCAAAAAGGGCGTATGCGTTTTTTCCTGAATATATTCAGGAAAAAACGCATACGCCCTTTTTGGCCAACCAAGCAAGCTTGCAAAGGAAATCTGCACTACAATGAAGTCTCACTGCCCCCCGGTCAAAAGGGCCATCTGAAAAAAGTATAACATCCAGAAAGGCAGGACAGGCCATGGAGAACTGGGAGCCTTGTTATGCTGATGGGCGGGATGTAAATTGCCAACAGCCACTCTGGAGAAGTGTATGGTGTTTCCTGAAACATCTAAAAAACAAAGCAACAGAGCCTAGGGCACTTCCACTTATGGTCCTATAGCTTAGGGAAATTAAAATCAAAAAGACACAGCCACCCCAAAGTTTGGGCCGGCTCTGTTTACAAGAATCTCGTTTATGGTACAAGTTCAATATCGCAGAAAGTGAAAAATGGATAAAGAAGTTGTGGTACTTACGTACAATGCAATATCACTCAGGAATGAAATCTATGTCATCAGGCCCATAGCCGCATAATGAGTGGATTCAGGTACGATGATTCTAAGTGAAATAAGTCACACAGAAAAAGAAACATCATAAGATTTCACTAATACACGGAATGTAAACTTGGCTACACAGGAACTGAATTACAAAACAGAACAGGATCTCAAATGTAAAAAACCAACTTATGCTTGCTTAAGGGGAAAGGTGAGTTGGGGTGCTGCATAAAACCAGAGATTGAAATTAGCACAGATACCATTCCATAAGCCAAATAGGTAATAGACAAGAGCTACTCCTTGCTCAACGAAGAGGACTCAACACCCCATATTAAACGTCTAAGAATATACCTGACTAGTAAGAATCTTAAAATCTATGGATTTATATGTCTCCGAAAGAGAATCAAGCGTGTGTACAGTGGCATAAGCGCAGCAGTGATAGGATTGGTGAGGTTCGGTGAGCCAATGCAGAACCTTTGAAGTCATATTGCATGGTACCCATTCCATGGGTCTCAACTCTCCAGGTTTAAGGGATTCTTCCTTCAGCTAAAACATGCATGTGGAACCCAGAGTATGATCCACCGTGTGATCGGGAAATGTGTTCAAATGTGTCTCAGTTTTTGTCCCCAGGTACTCGGGTGCAACATTCCAGATGCTTTACTAAAACTCTCTCCACTTGGAGAGTCAGTGCCTTTAACCTCCTGTTTGGCCCAGTTTGCAATTTCTGCGGAAAATGAACAGGAATAGGGAGAACCAATGAGAGACTAGCTGGAGGTGTCTGGACGGGCAAATTTAACTCTCATTTCCCACCAGGAAGAGGAATTAACCAAAGGCTCAGCGTGCCATGCCGGAACCACACTAGGGCCTGAAGCAATGCTGCGGTGTTGCGGCCAGCTCACAAGAAAGCGAGTTGAAGAAAGGAGCTCAGGGGCACTGTAATTCACAAACCTGCAGAGTTAAAAATGACAGCTATCGTCCAAAAATATATTGAAGTAAGGCTGCCAAGAGGACTCGAAAGCGGGGCAGAATTGCAGGAATCCGATTTCAGGAGGTAGACTGGAATTACATCTAAAGCATAGGAAAAGAGGCAGAACGTCCACAATGATGCACTTGGCCAAAAAGGGCGTATGCGTTTTTTCCTGAATATATTCAGGAAAAAACACATACGCCCTTTTTGGCCAACCAAGCAAGCTTGCAAAGGAAATCTGCAGTACAATGAAGTCTCACTGCCCCCCGGTCAAAAGGGCCATCTGAAAAATGTGTAAAATCCAGAAAGGCAGGACAGGCCATGGAGAATTGGGAGCCTTGTTATGCTGATGGGCGGGATGTAAATTGCCAACAGCCACTCTGGAGAAGTGTATGGTGTTTCCTGAAACATCTAAAAAACAAAGCAACAGAGCCTAGGGCACTTCCACTTATGGTCCTATAGCTTAGGGAAATTAAAATCAAAAAGACACAGCCACCCCAAAGTTTGGGCCGGCTCTGTTTACAAGAATCTCGTTTATGGTACAAGTTCAATATCGCAGAAAGTGAAAAATGGATAAAGAAGTTGTGGTACTTACGTACAATGCAATATCACTCAGGAATGAAATCTATGTCATCAGGCCCGTAGCAGCATAATGAGTGGATTCAGGTACGATGATTCTAAGTGACATAAGTCACACAGAAAAAGAAACATCATAAGATATCACTAATACATGGAATGTAAACTTGGCTACACAGGAACTGAATTACAAAACAGAACAGGATCTCAAATGTAGAAAACCAACTTATGCTTGCTTAAGGGGAAAGGTGAGTTGGGGTGCTGCATAAAACCAGAGATTGAAATTAGAACAGATACCATTCCATAAGCCAAATAGGTAATAGACAATAGCTACTCCTTGCTCAACGAAGTGGACTCAACACCCCATATTAAATGCCTAAGAATATACCTGACTAGTAAGAATCTTAAAACCTATGGATTTATATGTCTCCGAAAGAGAATCAAGCGTGTCTACAGCGGCATAAATACAGCAGTGATAGGATTGGTGAGGTTCGGTGAGCAAATGCAGACCCTTTGAAGTCATATTGCATGGTACCCATTCCATGGGTCTCAACTCTCCAGGTTTAAGGGATTCTTCCTTCAACTAAAACATGCATGTGGAACCCAGAGTATGATCCACCGTGTGATCGGGAAACGTGTTCAAATGTGTCAGATTTCATCCCCTTGTACTCAGGTGCAACATTCCAGACGCTTTACTAACACTCTCCCCACTTGGAGAGACAGTGCCTTTAACCTCCTGTTTGGCCCAGTTTGCAATTTCTGCGGAAAATGAACAGGAATAGGGAGAACCAATGAGAGACTAGCTGGAGGTGTCTGGATGGGCAAATTTAACTCTCATTTCCCACCAGGAAGAGGAATTAACCAAAGGCTCAGCGTGCCATGCCGGAACCACACTAGGGCCTGAAGCAATGCTGCGGTGTTGCGGCCAGCTCACAAAAAAGCGAGTTGAAGAAAGGAGCTCAGGGGCACTGTAATTCACAAACCTGCAGAGTTAAAAATGACAGCTATCGTCCAAAAATATATTGAAGTAAGGCTGCCAAGAGGACTTGAAAGCGGGGCAGAATTGCAGGAAACCGATTTCAGGAGGTAGACTGGAATTGCATGTAAAGCATAGGAAAAGAGGCAGAACGTCCACAATGATGCACTTGGCCAAAAAGGGCGTATGCGTTTTTTCCTGAATATATTCAGGAAAAAACGCATACGCACTTTTTGGCCAACCAAGCAAGCTTGCAAAGGAAATCTGCACTACAATGAAGTCTCACTGCCCCCCTGTCAAAAGGGCCATCTGAAAAAAGTATAACATCCAGAAAGGCAGGACAGGCCATGGAGAACTGGGAGCCTTGTTATGCTGATGGGCGGGATGTAAATTGCCAACAGCCACTCTGGAGAAGTGTATGGTGTTTCCTGAAACATCTAAAAAACAAAGCAACAGAGCCTAGGGCACTGCCACTTATCGTCCTGTAGCTTAGGGAAATTAAAATCAAAAACACACAGCCACCCCAAAGTTTGGGACGGCTCTGTTTACAAGAACCTCGTTTACGGTACAAGTTCAATATCACAGAAAGCGAAAAATGGATAAAGAAGTTGTGGTACTTACGTACAATGCAATATCACTCAGCAATGAAATCTATGTCATCAGGCCCGTAGCAGCATAATGAGTGGATTCAGGTACGATGATTCTAAGTGAGATAAGTCACACAGAAAAAGAAACATCATAAGATATCACTACTACACGGAATGTAAACTTGGCTACACAGGAACTGAATTACAAAACAGAACACGGTCTCAAATGTAGAAAACCAACTTATGCTTGCTTAAGGGGAAAGGTGAGTTGGGGTGCTGCATAAAACCAGAGATTGAAATTAGCACAGATACCGTTCCATAAGCCAAATATGTAATATACAAGAGCTACTCCTTGCTCAACGAAGAGGACTCAACACCCCATATTAAACGTCTAAGAATATACCTGACTAGGAAGAATCTTAAAATCTATGGATTTATATGTCTCCGAAAGAGAATCAAGCGTGTGTACAGTGGCATAAGCGCAGCAGTGATAGGACTGGTGAGGTTCGGTGAGCCAATGCAGAACCTTTGAAGTCATATTGCATGGTACCCATTCCATGGGTCTCAACTCTCCAGGTTTAAGGGATTCTTCCTTCAGCTAAAACATGCATGTGGAACCCAGAGTATGATCCACCGTGTGATCGGGAAACGTGTTCAAATGTGTCTCAGTTTTTGTCCCCTGGTACTCGGGTGCAACATTCCAGACGCTTTACTAAAACTCTCTCCACTTGGAGAGTCAGTGCCTTTAACCTCCTGTTTGGCCCAGTTTGCAATTTCTGCGGAAAATGAACAGGAATAGGGAGAACCAATGAGAGACTAGCTGGAGGTGTCTGGACGGGCAAATTTAACTCTCATTTCCCACCAGGAAGAGGAATTAACCAAAGGCTCAGCGTGCCATGCCGGAACCACACTAGGGCCTGAAGCAATCCTGCGGTGTTGCGGCCAGCTCACAAGAAAGTGAGTTGAAGAAAGGAGCTCAGGGGCACTGTAATTCACAAACCTGCAGAGTTATAAATGACAGCTATCGTCCAAAAATATATTGAAGTAAGGCTGCCAAGCGGACTCGAAAGTGGGGCAGAATTGCAGGAATCCGATTTCAGGAGGTAGACTGGAATTACATGTAAAGCATAGGAAAAGAGGCAGAACGTCCACAATGATGCACTTGGCCAAAAAGGGCGTATGCGTTTTTTCCTGAATATATTCAGGAAAAAACGCATACGCCCTTTTTGGCCAACCAAGCAAGCTTGCAAAGGAAATCTGCACTACAATGAAGTCTCACTGCCCCCCGGTCAAAAGGGCCATCTGAAAAATGTGTAAAATCCAGAAAGGCAGGACAGGCCATGGAGAATTGGGAGCCTTGTTATGCTGATGGGCGGGATGTAAATTGCCAACAGCCACTCTGGAGAAGTGTATGGTGTTTCCTGAAACATCTAAAAAACAAAGCAACAGAGCCTAGGGCACTTCCACTTATGGTCCTATAGCTTAGGGAAATTAAAATCAAAAAGACACAGCCACCCCAAAGTTTGGGCCGGCTCTGTTTACAAGAATCTCGTTTATGGTACAAGTTCAATATCGCAGAAAGTGAAAAATGGATAAAGAAGTTGTGGTACTTACGTACAATGCAATATCACTCAGGAATGAAATCTATGTCATCAGGCCCGTAGCAGCATAATGAGTGGATTCAGGTACGATGATTCTAAGTGACATAAGTCACACAGAAAAAGAAACATCATAAGATATCACTAATACATGGAATGTAAACTTGGCTACACAGGAACTGAATTACAAAACAGAACAGGATCTCAAATGTAGAAAACCAACTTATGCTTGCTTAAGGGGAAAGGTGAGTTGGGGTGCTGCATAAAACCAGAGATTGAAATTAGCACAGATACCATTCCATAAGCCAAATAGGTAATAGACAATAGCTACTCCTTGCTCAACGAAGTGGACTCAACACCCCATATTAAATGCCTAAGAATATACCTGACTAGTAAGAATCTTAAAACCTATGGATTTATATGTCTCCGAAAGAGAATCAAGCGTGTCTACAGCGGCATAAATACAGCAGTGATAGGATTGGTGAGGTTCGGTGAGCAAATGCAGACCCTTTGAAGTCATATTGCATGGTACCCATTCCATGGGTCTCAACTCTCCAGGTTTAAGGGATTCTTCCTTCAACTAAAACATGCATGTGGAACCCAGAGTATGATCCACCGTGTGATCGGGAAACGTGTTCGAATGTGTCAGATTTCATCCCCTTGTACTCAGGTGCAACATTCCAGACGCTTTACTAACACTCTCCCCACTTGGAGAGTCAGTGCCTTTAACCTCCTGTTTGGCCCAGTTTGCAATTTCTGCGGAAAATGAACAGGAATAGGGAGAACCAATGAGAGACTAGCTGGAGGTGTCTGGACGGGCAAATTTAACTCTCATTTCCCACCAGGAAGAGGAATTAACCTAATGCTCAGCGTGCCATGCCGGAACCACACTAGGGCCTGAAGCAATCCTGCGGTGTTGCGGCCAGCTCACAAGAAAGCGAGTTGAAGAAAGGAGCTCAGGGGCACTGTAATTCACAAACCTGCAGAGTTAAAAATGACAGCTATCGTCCAAAAATATATTGAAGTAAGGCTGCCAAGAGGACTTCAAAGCAGGGCAGGATTGCAGGAAACCGATTTCAGGAGGTAGACTGGAATTGCATGTAAAGCATAGGAAAAGAGGCAGAACGTCCACAATGATGCACTTGGCCAAAAAGGGCGTATGCGTTTTTTCCTGAATATATTCAGGAAAAAACGCATAAGCCCTTTTTGGCCAACCAAACAAGCTTGCAAAGGAAATCTGCACTACAATGAAGTCTCACTGCCCCCCGGTCAAAAGGGCCATCTGAAAAAAGTGTAAAATCCAGAAAGGCAGGATAGGCCATGGAGAACTGGGAGCCTTGTTATGCTGATGGGCGGGATGTAAATTGCCAACAGCCACTCTGGAGAAGTGTATGGTGTTTCCTGAAACATCTAAAAAACAAAGCAACAGAGCCTAGGGCACTTCCACTTATGGTCCTATAGCTTAGGGAAATTAAAATCAAAAAGACACAGCCACCCCAAAGTTTGGGACAGCTCTGTTTACAAGAACCTCATTTACAGTACAAATTCAATATCACAGAAGGTGAAAAATGGATAAAGAAGTTGTGGTACTTACGTACAATGCAATATCACTCAGCAATGAAATCTATGTCATCAGGCCCGTAGCAGCATAATGAGTGGATTCAGGTACGATGATTCTAAGTGAGATAAGTCACACAGAAAAAGAAACATCATAAGATATCACTACTACACGGAATGTAAACTTGGCTACACAGAAACTGAATTACAAAACAGAACACGGTCTCAAATGTAGAAAACCAACTTATGCTTGCTTAAGGGGAAAGGTGAGTTGGGGTTCTGCATAAAACCAGAGATTGAAATTAGCACAGATACCATTCCATAAGCCAAATATGTAATAGACAAGAGCTACTCCTTGCTCAACGAAGTGGACTCTACACCCCATATTAATCGCCTAAGAATATACCTGACTAGTAATAATCTTAAAACCTATGGATTTATATGTCTCCAAAAGAGAATCAAGCATGTGTACAGCGGCATAAACGCAGCAGTGATAGGATTGGTGAGGTTTGATGAGCAAATGCAGACCCTTTGAAGTCATATTGCATGGTAGCCATTCCATGGGTCTCAACTTTCCAGGTTTAAGGGATTCTTCCTTCAGCTAAAACATGCATGTGGAACCCAGAGTATGATCCACCGTGTGATCGGGAAACGTGTTCAAATGTGTCTCAGTTTTTGTCCCCTGGTACTCGGGTGCAACATTCCAGACGCTTTACTAAAACTCTCCCCACTTGGGGAGTCACTGCCTTTAACCTCCTGTTTGGCCCAGTTTGCAATTTCTGCGGAAAATGAACAGGAATAGGGAGAACCAATGAGAGACTAGCTGGAGGTGTCTGGACGGGCAAATTATCTCTCATTTCCCACCAGGAAGAGGAATTAACCAAAGGCTCAGCGTGCCATGCCGGAACCACACTAGGGCCTGAAGCAATCCTGCGGTGTTGCGGCCAGCTCACAAGAAAGCGAGTTGAAGAAAGGAGCTCAGGGGCACTGTAATTCACAAACCTGCAGAGTTAAAAATGACAGCTATCGTCCAAAAATATATTGAAGTAAGGCTGCCAAGAGGACTTGAAAGCGGGGCAGAATTGCAGGAATCCGATTTCAGGAGGTAGACTGGAATTGCATGTAAAGAATAGGAAAAGAGGCAGAACGTCCACAATGATGCACTTGGCCAAAAAGGGCGTATGCGTTTTTTCCTGAATATATTCAGGAAAAAACGCATACGCCCTTTTTGGCCAACCAAGCAAGCTTGCAAAGGAAATCTGCAGTACAATGAAGTCTCACTGCCCCCCGGTCAAAAGGGCCATCTGAAAAAAGTATAAAATCCAGAAAGGCAGGACAGGCCATGGAGAACTGGGAGCCTTGTTATGCTGATGGGCGGGATGTAAATTGCCAACAGCCACTCTGGAGAAGTGTATGGTGTTTCCTGAAACATCTAAAAAACAAAGCAACAGAGCCTAGGGCACTTCCACTTATGGTCCTATAGCTTAGGGAAATTAAAATCAAAAAGACACAGCCACCCCAAAGTTTGGGCCGGCTCTGTTTACAAGAATCTCGTTTATGGTACAAGTTCAATATCGCAGAAAGTGAAAAATGGATAAAGAAGTTGTGGTACTTACGTACAATGCAATATCACTCAGGAATGAAATCTATGTCATCAGGCCCGTAGCAGCATAATGAGTGGATTCAGGTACGATGATTCTAAGTGACATAAGTCACACAGAAAAAGAAACATCATAAGATATCACTAATACACGGAATGTAAACTTAGCTACACAGGAACTGAATTACAAAACAGAACAGGATCTCAAATGTAGAAAACCAACTTATGCTTGCTTAAGGGGAAAGGTGAGTTGGGGTGCTGCATAAAACCAGAAATTGAAATTAGCACAGATACCATTCCATAAGCCAAATAGGTAATAGACAAGAGCTACTCCTTGCTCAACAAAGTGGACTCAACACCCCATATTAAATGCCTAAGAATATACCTGACTAGTAAGTATCTTAAAACCTATGGATTTATATGTCTCCGAAAGAGAATCAAGCGTGTCTACAGAGGCATAAATGCAGCAGTAATAGGATTGGTGAGGTTCGGTGAGCAAATGCAGACCCTTTGAAGTCATATTGCATGGTACCCATTCCATGGGTCTCAACTCTCCAGGTTTAAGGGATTCTTCCTTCAGCTAAAACATGCATGTGGAACCCAGAGTATGATCCACCGTGTGATCGGGAAACGTGTTCAAATGTGTCAGAGTTCGTCCCCTGGTACTCGGGTGCAACATTCCAGACGCTTTACTAACACTCTCTCCACTTGGAGAGTCAGTGCCTTTAACCTCCTGTTTGGCCCAGTTTGCAATTTCTGCGGAAAATGAACAGGAATAGGGAGAACCAATGAGAGACTAGATGGAGGTGTCTGGACGGGCAAATTTAACTCTCATTTCCCACCAGGAAGAGGAATTAACCAAAGGCTCAGCATGCCATGCCGGAACCACACTAGGGCCTGAAGCAATCCTGCGGTGTTGCGCCCAGCTCACAAAAAAGCGAGTTGAAGAAAGGAGCTCAGGGGCACTGTAATTCACAAACCTGCAGAGTTAAAAATGACAGCTATCGTCCAAAAATATATTGAAGTAAGGCTGCCAAGAGGACTTGAAAGCGGGGCAGAATTGCAGGAAACCGATTTCAGGAGGTAGACTGGAATTGCATGTAAAGCATAGGAAAAGAGGCAGAACGTCCACAATGATGCACTTGGCCAAAAAGGGCGTATGCGTTTTTTCCTGAATATATTCAGGAAAAAACACATACGCCCTTTTTGGCCAACCAAGCAAGCTTGCAAAGGAAATCTGCACTACCATGAAGTCTCACTGCCCCCCGGTCAAAAGGGCCATCTGAAAAAAGTGTAAAATCCAGAAAGGCAGGACAGGCCATGGAGGACTGGGAGCCTTGTTATGCTGATGGGCGGGATGTAAATTGCCAACAGCCACTCTGGAGAAGTGTATGGTGTTTCCTGAAACATCTAAAAAACAAAGCAACAGAGCCTAGGGCACTTCCACTTATGGTCCTATAGCTTAGGGAAATTAAAATCAAAAAGACACAGCCACCCCAAAGTTTGGGACGGCTCTGTTTACAAGAACCTCATTTACAGTACAAATTCAATATCACAGAAGGTGAAAAATGGATAAAGAATTTGTGGTACTTACGTACAATGCAATATCACTCAGCAATGAAATCTATATCATCAGGCCCGTAGCAGCATAATGAGTGGATTCAGGTACGATGATTCTAAGTGAGATAAGTCACACAGAAAAAGAAACATCATAAGATATCACTACTACACGGAATGTAAACTTGGCTACACAGAAACTGAATTACAAAACAGAACACGGTCTCAAATGTAGAAAACCAACTTATGCTTGCTTAAGGGGAAAGGTGAGTTGGGGTTCTGCATAAAACCAGAGATTGAAATTAGCACAGATACCATTCCATAAGCCAAATATGTAATAGACAAGAGCTACTCCTTGCTCAACGAAGTGGACTCTACACCCCATATTAATCGCCTAAGAATATACCTGACTAGTAATAATCTTAAAACCTATGGATTTATATGTCTCCAAAAGAGAATCAAGCATGTGTACAGCGGCATAAACGCAGCAGTGATAGGATTGGTGAGGTTTGATGAGCAAATGCAGACCCTTTGAAGTCATATTGCATGGTAGCCATTCCATGGGTCTCAACTCTCCAGGTTTAAGGGATTCTTCCTTCACCTAAAACATGCATGTGGAACCCAGAGTATGATCCACCGTGTGATCGGGAAACGTGTTCAAATGTCTCTCAGTTTTTGTCCCCTGGTACTCGGGTGCAACATTCCATACGCTTTACTAACACTCTCCCCACTTGGAGAGTCAGTGCCTTTAACCTCCTCTTTGGCCCAGTTTACAATTTCTGTGGAAAATGAACAGGAATAGGGAGAACCAATGAGAGACTAGCTGGAGGTGTCTGGATGGGCAAATTTAACTCTCATTTCCCACCAGGAAGAGGAATTAACCAAAGGCTCAGCATGCCATGCCGGAACCACACTAGGGCCTGAAGCAATCCTGCGGTGTTGCGGCCAGCTCACAAGAAAGCGAGTTGAAGAAAGGAGCTCAGGGGCACTGTAATTCACAAACCTGCAGAGTTATAAATGACAGCTATCGTCCAAAAATATATTGAAGTAAGGCTGCCAAGAGGACTCGAAAGCGGGGCAGAATTGAAGGAATCCGATTTCAGGAGGTAGACTGGAATTGCATGTAAAGCATAGGAAAAGAGACAGAATGTCCACAATGATGCACTTGGCCAAAAAGGGCGTATGCGTTTTTTCCTGAATATATTCAGGAAAAAACGCATACGCCCTTTTTGGCCAACCAAGCAAGCTTGCAAAGGAAATCTGCACTACAATGAAGTCTCACTGCCCCCCAGTCAAAAGGGCCATCTGAAAAAAGTGTAAAATCCAGAAAGGCCGGACAGGCCATGGAGAACTGGGAGCCTTGTTATGCTGATGGGCGGGATGTAAATTGCCAACAGCCACTCTGGAGAAGTGTATGGTGTTTCCTGAAACATCTAAAAAACAAAGCAACAGAGCCTAGGGCACTTCCACTTATGGACCTATAGCTTAGGGAAATTAAAATCAAAAAGACACAGCCACCCCAAAGTTTGGGACGGCTCTGTTTACAAGATCCTCGTTTATGGTACAAGTTCAATATCACAGAAAGCGAAAAATGGATAAAGAAGTTGTGGTACTTACGTACAATGCAATATCACTCAGCAATGAAATCTATGTCATCAGGCCCATAGCAGCATAATGAGTGGATTCAGGTACGATGATTCTAAGTGAGATAAGTCACACAGAAAAAGAAACATCATAAGATATCACTAATACACGGAATGTAAACTTGGCTACACAGGAACTGAATTACAAAACAGAACAGGATCTCAAATGTAGAAAACCAACTTATGCTTGCTTAAGGGGAAAGGTGAGTTGGGGTGCTGCATAAAACCAGAGATTGAAATTAGCACAGATACCATTCCATAAGCCAAATATGTAATAGACAAGAGCTACTCCTTGCTCAACGAAGTGGACTCTACACCCCATATTAAACGTCTAAGAATATACCTGACTAGTAATAATCTTAAAACCTATGGATTTATATGTCTCCAAAAGAGAATCAAGCATGTGTACAGCAGCATAAAAGCAGCAGTGATAGGATTGGTGAGGTTCGGTGAGCCAATGCAGAACCTTTGAAGTCATATTGCATGGTACCCATTCCATGGGTCTCAACTCTCCAGGTTTAAGGGATTCTTCCTTCAGCTAAAACATGCATGTGGAACCCAGAGTATGATCCACCGTGTGATCGGGAAACGTGTTCAAATGTGTCTCAGTTTTTGTCCCCTGGTACTCGGGTGCAACATTCCAGACGCTTTACTAACACTCTCTCCACTTGGAGACTCAGTGCCTTTAACCTCCTGTTTGGCCCAGTTTGCAATTTCTGCGGAAAATGAACAGGAATAGGGAGAACCAATGAGAGACTAGCTGGAGGTGTCTGGACGGGCAAATTTAACTCTCATTTCCCACCAGGAAGAGGAATTAACCAAAGGCTCAGCGTGCCATGCCGGAACCACACTAGGGCCTGAAGCAATGCTGCGGTGTTGCGGCCAGCTCACAAGAAAGCGAGTTGAAGAAAGGAGCTCAGGGGCACTGTAATTCACAAACCTGCAGAGTTATAAATGACAGCTATCGTCCAAAAATATATTGAAGTAAGGCTGCCAAGAGGACTCGAAAGCGGGGCAGAATTGCAGGAATCCGATTTCAGGAGGTAGACTGGAATTACATGTAAAGCATAGGAAAAGAGGCAGAACGTCCACAATGATGCACTTGGCCAAAAAGGGCGTATGCGTTTTTTCCTGAATATATTCAGGAAAAAACGCATACGCCCTTTTTGGCCAACCAAGCAAGCTTGCAAAGGAAATCTGCAGTACAATGAAGTCTCACTGCCCCCCGGTCAAAAGGGCCATCTGAAAAATGTGTAAAATCCAGAAAGGCAGGACAGGCCATGGAGAATTGGGAGCCTTGTTATGCTGATGGGCGGGATGTAAATTGCCAACAGCCACTCTGGAGAAGTGTATGGTGTTTCCTGAAACATCTAAAAAACAAAGCAACAGAGCCTAGGGCACTTCCACTTATGGTCCTATAGCTTAGGGAAATTAAAATCAAAAAGACACAGCCACCCCAAAATTTGGGCCGGCTCTGTTTACAAGAATCTCGTTTATGGTACAAGTTCAATATCGCAGAAAGTGAAAAATGGATAAAGAAGTTGTGGTACTTACGTACAATGCAATATCACTCAGGAATGAAATCTATGTCATCAGGCCCGTAGCAGCATAATGAGTGGATTCAGGTACGATGATTCTAAGTGACATAAGTCACACAGAAAAAGAAACATCATAAGATATCACTAATACATGGAATGTAAACTTGGCTACACAGGAACTGAATTACAAAACAGAACAGGATCTCAAATGTAGAAAACCAACTTATGCTTGCTTAAGGGGAAAGGTGAGTTGGGGTGCTGCATAAAACCAGAGATTGAAATTAGCACAGATACCATTCCATAAGCCAAATATGTAATAGACAAGAGCTACTCCTTGCTCAACGAAGTGGACTCTACACCCCATATTAATCGCCTAAGAATATACCTGACTAGTAATAATCTTAAAACCTATGGATTTATATGTCTCCAAAAGAGAATCAAGCATGTGTACAGCAGCATAAAAGCAGCAGTGATAGGATTGGTGAGGTTCGGTGAGCCAATGCAGAACCTTTGAAGTCATATTGCATGGTACCCATTCCATGGGTCTCAACTCTCCAGGTTTAAGGGATTCTTCCTTCAGCTAAAACATGCATGTGGAACCCAGAGTATGATCCACCGTGTGATCGGGAAACGTGTTCAAATGTGTCTCAGTTTTTGTCCCCTGGTACTCGGGTGCAACATTCCAGACGCTTTACTAAAACTCTCCCCACTTGGGGAGTCACTGCCTTTAACCTCCTGTTTGGCCCAGTTTGCAATTTCTGCGGAAAATGAACAGGAATAGGGAGAACCAATGAGAGACTAGCTGGAGGTGTCTGGACGGGCAAATTTAACTCTCATTTCCCACCAGGAAGAGGAATTAACCAAAGGCTCAGCGTGCCATGCCGGAACCACACTAGGGCCTGAAGCAATGCTGCGGTGTTGCGGCCAGCTCACAAGAAAGCGAGTTGAAGAAAGGAGCTCAGGGGCACTGTAATTCACAAACCTGCAGAGTTATAAATGACAGCTATCGTCCAAAAATATATTGAAGTAAGGCTGCCAAGAGGACTCGAAAGCGGGGCAGAATTGAAGGAATCCGATTTCAGGAGGTAGACTGGAATTGCATGTAAAGCATAGGAAAAGAGACAGAATGTCCACAATGATGCACTTGGCCAAAAAGGGCGTATGCGTTTTTTCCTGAATATATTCAGGAAAAAACGCATACGCCCTTTTTGGCCAACCAAGCAAGCTTGCAAAGGAAATCTGCACTACAATGAAGTCTCACTGCCCCCCAGTCAAAAGGGCCATCTGAAAAAAGTGTAAAATCCAGAAAGGCCGGACAGGCCATGGAGAACTGGGAGCCTTGTTATGCTGATGGGCGGGATGTAAATTGCCAACAGCCACTCTGGAGAAGTGTATGGTGTTTCCTGAAACATCTAAAAAACAAAGCAACAGAGCCTAGGGCACTTCCACTTATGGACCTATAGCTTAGGGAAATTAAAATCAAAAAGACACAGCCACCCCAAAGTTTGGGACGGCTCTGTTTACAAGATCCTCGTTTACGGTACAAGTTCAATATCACAGAAAGCGAAAAATGGATAAAGAAGTTGTGGTACTTACGTACAATGCAATATCACTCAGCAATGAAATCTATGTCATCAGGCCCATAGCAGCATAATGAGTGGATTCAGGTACGATGATTCTAAGTGAGATAAGTCACACAGAAAAAGAAACATCATAAGATATCACTAATACACGGAATGTAAACTTGGCTACACAGGAACTGAATTACAAAACAGAACAGGATCTCAAATGTAGAAAACCAACTTATGCTTGCTTAAGGGGAAAGGTGAGTTGGGGTGCTGCATAAAACCAGAGATTGAAATTAGCACAGATACCATTCCATAAGCCAAATATGTAATAGACAAGAGCTACTCCTTGCTCAACGAAGTGGACTCTACACCCCATATTAATCGCCTAAGAATATACCTGACTAGTAATAATCTTAAAACCTATGGATTTATATGTCTCCAAAAGAGAATCAAGCATGTGTACAGCAGCATAAAAGCAGCAGTGATAGGATTGGTGAGGTTCGGTGAGCCAATGCAGAACCTTTGAAGTCATATTGCATGGTACCCATTCCATGGGTCTCAACTCTCCAGGTTTAAGGGATTCTTCCTTCAGCTAAAACATGCATGTGGAACCCAGAGTATGATCCACCGTGTGATCGGGAAACGTGTTCAAATGTGTCTCAGTTTTTGTCCCCTGGTACTCGGGTGCAACATTCCAGATGCTTTACTAAAACTCTCTCCACTTGGAGACTCAGTGCCTTTAACCTCCTGTTTGGCCCAGTTTGCAATTTCTGCGGAAAATGAACAGGAATAGGGAGAACCAATGAGAGACTAGCTGGAGGTGTCTGGACGGGCAAATTTAACTCTCATTTCCCACCAGGAAGAGGAATTAACCAAAGGCTCAGCGTGCCATGCCGGAACCACACTAGGGCCTGAAGCAATGCTGCGGTGTTGCGGCCAGCTCACAAGAAAGCGAGTTGAAGAAAGGAGCTCAGGGGCACTGTAATTCACAAACCTGCAGAGTTATAAATGACAGCTATCGTCCAAAAATATATTGAAGTAAGGCTGCCAAGAGGACTCGAAAGCGGGGCAGAATTGCAGGAATCCGATTTCAGGAGGTAGACTGGAATTACATGTAAAGCATAGGAAAAGAGGCAGAACGTCCACAATGATGCACTTGGCCAAAAAGGGCGTATGCGTTTTTTCCTGAATATATTCAGGAAAAAACGCATACGCCCTTTTTGTCCAACCAAGCAAGCTTGCAAAGGAAATCTGCAGTACAATGAAGTCTCACTGCCCCCCGGTCAAAAGGGCCATCTGAAAAATGTGTAAAATCCAGAAAGGCAGGACAGGCCATGGAGAATTGGGAGCCTTGTTATGCTGATGGGCGGGATGTAAATTGCCAACAGCCACTCTGGAGAAGTGTATGGTGTTTCCTGAAACATCTAAAAAACAAAGCAACAGAGCCTAGGGCACTTCCACTTATGGTCCTATAGCTTAGGGAAATTAAAATCAAAAAGACACAGCCACCCCAAAATTTGGGCCGGCTCTGTTTACAAGAATCTCGTTTATGGTACAAGTTCAATATCGCAGAAAGTGAAAAATGGATAAAGAAGTTGTGGTACTTACGTACAATGCAATATCACTCAGGAATGAAATCTATGTCATCAGGCCCGTAGCAGCATAATGAGTGGATTCAGGTACGATGATTCTAAGTGACATAAGTCACACAGAAAAAGAAACATCATAAGATATCACTAATACATGGAATGTAAACTTGGCTACACAGGAACTGAATTACAAAACAGAACAGGATCTCAAATGTAGAAAACCAACTTATGCTTGCTTAAGGGGAAAGGTGAGTTGGGGTGCTGCATAAAACCAGAGATTGAAATTAGCACAGATACCATTCCATAAGCCAAATATGTAATAGACAAGAGCTACTCCTTGCTCAACGAAGTGGACTCTACACCCCATATTAATCGCCTAAGAATATACCTGACTAGTAATAATCTTAAAACCTATGGATTTATATGTCTCCAAAAGAGAATCAAGCATGTGTACAGCAGCATAAAAGCAGCAGTGATAGGATTGGTGAGGTTCGGTGAGCCAATGCAGAACCTTTGAAGTCATATTGCATGGTACCCATTCCATGGGTCTCAACTCTCCAGGTTTAAGGGATTCTTCCTTCAGCTAAAACATGCATGTGGAACCCAGAGTATGATCCACCGTGTGATCGGGAAACGTGTTCAAATGTGTCTCAGTTTTTGTCCCCTGGTACTCGGGTGCAACATTCCAGACGCTTTACTAAAACTCTCTCCACTTGGAGAGTCAGTGCCTTTAACCTCCTGTTTGGCCCAGTTTGCAATTTCTGCGGAAAATGAACAGGAATAGGGAGAACCAATGAGAGACTAGCTGGAGGTGTCTGGACGGGCAAATTTAACTCTCATTTCCCACCAGGAAGAGGAATTAACCAAAGGCTCAGCGTGCCATGCCGGAACCACACTAGGGCCTGAAGCAATGCTGCGGTGTTGCGGCCAGCTCACAAGAAAGCGAGTTGAAGAAAGGAGCTCAGGGGCACTGTAATTCACAAACCTGCAGAGTTATAAATGACAGCTATCGTCCAAAAATATATTGAAGTAAGGCTGCCAAGAGGACTCGAAAGCGGGGCAGAATTGCAGGAATCCGATTTCAGGAGGTAGACTGGAATTACATGTAAAGCATAGGAAAAGAGGCAGAACGTCCACAATGATGCACTTGGCCAAAAAGGGCGTATGCGTTTTTTCCTGAATATATTCAGGAAAAAACGCATACGCCCTTTTTGGCCAACCAAGCAAGCTTGCAAAGGAAATCTGCAGTACAATGAAGTCTCACTGCCCCCCGGTCAAAAGGGCCATCTGAAAAATGTGTAAAATCCAGAAAGGCAGGACAGGCCATGGAGAATTGGGAGCCTTGTTATGCTGATGGGCGGGATGTAAATTGCCAACAGCCACTCTGGAGAAGTGTATGGTGTTTCCTGAAACATCTAAAAAACAAAGCAACAGAGCCTAGGGCACTTCCACTTATGGTCCTATAGCTTAGGGAAATTAAAATCAAAAAGACACAGCCACCCCAAAATTTGGGCCGGCTCTGTTTACAAGAATCTCGTTTATGGTACAAGATCAATATCGCAGAAAGTGAAAAATGGATAAAGAAGTTGTGGTACTTACGTACAATGCAATATCACTCAGGAATGAAATCTATGTCATCAGGCCCGTAGCAGCATAATGAGTGGATTCAGGTACGATGATTCTAAGTGACATAAGTCACACAGAAAAAGAAACATCATAAGATATCACTAATACATGGAATGTAAACTTGGCTACACAGGAACTGAATTACAAAACAGAACAGGATCTCAAATGTAGAAAACCAACTTATGCTTGCTTAAGGGGAAAGGTGAGTTGGGGTGCTGCATAAAACCAGAGATTGAAATTAGCACAGATACCATTCCATAAGCCAAATAGGTAATAGACAATAGCTACTCCTTGCTCAACGAAGTGGACTCAACACCCCATATTAAATGCCTAAGAATATACCTGACTAGTAAGAATCTTAAAACCTATGGATTTATATGTCTCTGAAAGAGAATCAAGCGTGTCTACAGCGGCATAAATACAGCAGTGATAGGATTGGTGAGGTTCGGTGAGCAAATGCAGACCCTTTGAAGTCATATTGCATGGTACCAATTCCATGGGTCTCAACTCTCCAGGTTTAAGGGATTCTTCCTTCAACTAAAACATGCATGTGGAACCCAGAGTATGATCCACCGTGTGATCGGGAAACGTGTTCAAATGTGTCAGATTTCGTCCCCTTGTACTCAGGTGCAACATTCCAGACGCTTTACTAACACTCTCCCCACTTGGAGAGTCAGTGCCTTTAAACTCCTGTTTGGCCCAGTTTGCAATTTCTGCGGAAAATGAACAGGAATAGGGAGAACCAATGAGAGACTAGCTGGAGGTGTCTGGATGGGCAAATTTAACTCTCATTTCCCACCAGGAAGAGGAATTAACCAAAGGCTCAGCGTGCCATGCCGGAACCACACTAGGGCCTGAAGCAATGCTGCGGTGTTGCGGCCAGCTCACAAAAAAGCGAGTTGAAGAAAGGAGCTCAGGGGCACTGTAATTCACAAACCTGCAGAGTTAAAAATGACAGCTATCGTCCAAAAATATATTGAAGTAAGGCTGCCAAGAGGACTTGAAAGCGGGGCAGAATTGCAGGAAACCGATTTCAGGAGGTAGACTGGAATTGCATGTAAAGCATAGGAAAAGAGGCAGAACGTCCACAATGATGCACTTGGCCAAAAAGGGCGTATGCGTTTTTTCCTGAATATATTCAGGAAAAAACGCATACGCCCTTTTTGGCCAACCAAGCAAGCTTGCAAAGGAAATCTGCACTACAATGAAGTCTCACTGCCCCCCGGTCAAAAGGGCCATCTGAAAAAAGTATAACATCCAGAAAGGCAGGACAGGCCATGGAGAACTGGGAGCCTTGTTATGCTGATGGGCGGGATGTAAATTGCCAACAGCCACTCTGGAGAAGTGTATGGTGTTTCCTGAAACATCTAAAAAACAAAGCAACAGAGCCTAGGGCACTTCCACTTATGGTCCTATAGCTTAGGGAAATTAAAATCAAAAAGACACAGCCACCCCAAAGTTTGGGCCGGCTCTGTTTACAAGAATCTCGTTTATGGTACAAGTTCAATATCGCAGAAAGTGAAAAATGGATAAAGAAGTTGTGGTACTTACATACAATGCAATATCACTCAGGAATGAAATCTATGTCATCAGGCCCGTAGCAGCATAATGAGTGGATTCAGGTACGATGATTCTAAGTGACATAAGTCACACAGAAAAAGAAACATCATAAGATATCACTAATACATGGAATGTAAACTTGGCTACACAGGAACTGAATTACAAAACAGAACAGGATCTCAAATGTAGAAAACCAACTTATGCTTGCTTAAGGGGAAAGGTGAGTTGGGGTGCTGCATAAAACCAGAGATTGAAATTAGCACAGATACCATTCCATAAGCCAAATAGGTAATAGACAATAGCTACTCCTTGCTCAACGAAGTGGACTCAACACCCCATATTAAATGCCTAAGAATATACCTGACTAGTAAGAATCTTAAAACCTATGGATTTATATGTCTCCGAAAGAGAATCAAGCATGTCTACAGCGGCATAAATACAGCAGTGATAGGATTGGTGAGGTTCGGTGAGCAAATGCAGACCCTTTGAAGTCATATTGCATGGTACCCATTCCATGGGTCTCAACTCTCCAGGTTTAAGGGATTCTTCCTTCAACTAAAACATGCATGTGGAACCCAGAGTATGATCCACCGTGTGATCGGGAAACGTGTTCAAATGTGTCAGATTTCGTCCCCTTGTACTCAGGTGCAACATTCCAGACGCTTTACTAACACTCTCCCCACTTGGAGAGTCAGTGCCTTTAACCTCCTGTTTGGCCCAGTTTGCCATTTCTGCGGAAAATGAACAGGAATAGGGAGAACCAATGAGAGACTAGCTGGAGGTGTCTGGACGGGCAAATTTAACTCTCATTTCCCACCAGGAAGAGGAATTAACCTAATGCTCAGCGTGCCATGCCGGAACCACACTAGGGCCTGAAGCAATCCTGCGGTGTTGCGGCCAGCTCACAAGAAAGCGAGTTGAAGAAAAGAGCTCAGGGGCACTGTAATTCACAAACCTGCAGAGTTATAAATGACAGCTATCGTCCAAAAATATATTGAAGTAAGGCTGCCAAGAGGACTTCAAAGCAGGGCAGGATTGCAGGAAACCGATTTCAGGAGGTAGACTGGAATTGCATGTAAAGCATAGGAAAAGAGGCAGAACGTCCACAATGATGCACTTGGCCAAAAAGGGCGTATGCGTTTTTTCCTGAATATATTCAGGAAAAAACGCATACGCCCTTTTTGGCCAACCAAGCAAGCTTGCAAAGGAAATCTGCACTACCATGAAGTCTCACTGCCCCCCGGGCAAAAGGGCCATCTGAAAAAAGTGTAAAATCCAGAAAGGCAGGACAGGCCATGGAGAACTGGGAGCCTTGTTATGCTGATGGGCGGGATGTAAATTGCCAACAGCCACTCTGGAGAAGTGTATGGTGTTTCCTGAAACATCTAAAAAACAAAGCAACAGAGCCTAGGGCACTTCCACTTATGGTCCTATAGCTTAGGGAAATTAAAATCAAAAAGACACAGCCACCCCAAAGTTTGGGCCGGCTCTGTTTACAAGAATCTCGTTTATGGTACAAGTTCAATATCGCAGAAAGTGAAAAATGGATAAAGAAGTTGTGGTACTTACGTACAATGCAATATCACTCAGGAATGAAATCTATGTCATCAGGCCCGTAGCAGCATAATGAGTGGATTCAGGTACGATGATTCTAAGTGAAATAAGTCACACAGAAAAAGAAACATCATAAGATATCACTAATACACGGAATGTAAACTTGGCTACACAGGAACTGAATTACAAAACAGAACAGGATCTCAAATGTAGAAAACCAACTTATGCTTGCTTAAGGGGAAAGGTGAGTTGGGGTGCTGCATAAAACCAGAGATTGAAATTAGCACAGATACCGTTCCATAAGCCAAATAGGTAATAGACAAGAGCTACTCCTTGCTCAACGAAGAGGACTCAACACCCCATATTAAACGTCTAAGTATATACCTGACTAGTAAGAATCTTAAAATCTATGGATTTATATGTCTCCGAAAGAGAATCAAGCGTGTCTACAGCAGCATAAATACAGCAGTGATAGGATTGGTGAGGTTCGGTGAGCAAATGCAGAACCTTTGAAGTCATATTGCATGGTACCCATTCCATGGGTCTCAACTCTCCAGGTTTAAGGGATTCTTCCTTCAACTAAAACATGCATGTGGATCCCAGAGTATGATCCACCGTGTGATCGGGAAACGTGTTCAAATGTGTCAGATTTCGTCCCCTTGTACTGAGGTGCAACATTCCAGACGCTTTACTAAAACTCTCCCCACTTGGAGAGTCACTGCCTTTAACCTCCTGTTTGACCCAGTTTTCAATTTCTGCGGAAAATGAACAGGAATAGGGAGAACCAATGAGAGACTAGCTGGAGGTGTCTGGATGGGCAAATTTAACTCTCATTTCCCACCAGGAAGAGGAATTAACCAAAGGCTCAGCGTGCCATGCCGGAACCACACTAGGGCCTGAAGCAATGCTGCGGTGTTGCGGCCAGCTCACAAGAAAGCGAGTTGAAGAAAGGAGCTCAGGGGCACTGTAATTCACAAACCTGCAGAGTTATAAATGACAGCTATCGTCCAAAAATATATTGAAGTAAGGCTGCCAAGAGGACTCGAAAGCAGGGCAGAATTGCAGGAATCCGATTTCAGGAGGTAGACTGGAATTACATGTAAAGCATAGGAAAAGAGGCAGAACGTCCACAATGATGCACTTGGCCAAAAAGGGCGTATGCGTTTTTTCCTGAATATATTCAGGAAAAAACGCATACGCCCTTTTTGGCCAACCAAGCAAGCTTGCAAAGGAAATCTGCAGTACAATGAAGTCTCACTGCCCCCCGGTCAAAAGGGCCATCTGAAAAATGTGTAAAATCCAGAAAGGCAGGACAGGCCATGGAGAATTGGGAGCCTTGTTATGCTGATGGGCGGGATGTAAATTGCCAACAGCCACTCTGGAGAAGTGTATGGTGTTTCCTGAAACATCTAAAAAACAAAGCAACAGAGCCTAGGGCACTTCCACTTATGGTCCTATAGCTTAGGGAAATTAAAATCAAAAAGACACAGCCACCCCAAAGTTTGGGCCGGCTCTGTTTACAAGAATCTCGTTTACGGTACAAGTTCAATATCGCAGAAAGTGAAAAATGGATAAAGAAGTTGTGGTACTTACTTACAATGCAATATCACTCAGGAATGAAATCTATGTCATCAGGCCCGTAGCAGCATAATGAGTGGATTCAGGTACGATGATTCTAAGTGACATAAGTCACACAGAAAAAGAAACATCATAAGATATCACTAATACATGGAATGTAAACTTGGCTACACAGGAACTGAATTACAAAACAGAACAGGATCTCAAATGTAGAAAACCAACTTATGCTTGCTTAAGGGGAAAGGTGAGTTGGGGTGCTGCATAAAACCAGAGATTGAAATTAGCACAGATACCATTCCATAAGCCAAATAGGTAATAGACAATAGCTACTCCTTGCTCAACGAAGTGGACTCAACACCCCATATTAAATGCCTAAGAATATACCTGACTAGTAAGAATCTTAAAACCTATGGATTTATATGTCTCCGAAAGAGAATCAAGCGTGTCTACAGCGGCATAAATACAGCAGTGATAGGATTGGTGAGGTTCGGTGAGCAAATGCAGACCCTTTGAAGTCATATTGCATGGTAGCCATTCCATGGGTCTCAACTCTCCAGGTTTAAGGGATTCTTCCTTCAGCTAAAACATGCATGTGGAACCCAGAGTATGATCCACCGTGTGATCGGGAAACGTGTTCAAATGTGTCTCAGTTTTTGTCCCCTGGTACTCGGGTGCAACATTCCAGACGCTTTACTAACACTCTCCCCACTTGGAGAGTCAGTGCCTTTAACCTCCTGTTTGGCCCAGTTTGCAATTTCTGTGGAAAATGAACAGGAATAGGGAGAACGAATGAGAGACTAGCTGGAGGTGTCTGGATGGGCAAATTTAACTCTCATTTCCCACCAGGAAGAGGAATTAACCAAAGGCTCAGCGTGCCATGCCGGAACCACACTAGGGCCTGAAGCAATCCTGCGGTGTTGCGGCCAGCTCACAAGAAAGTGAGTTGAAGAAAGGAGCTCAGGGGCACTGTAATTCACAAACCTGCAGAGTTAAAAATGACAGCTATCGTCCAAAAATATATTGAAGTAAGGCTGCCAAGAGGACTTGAAAGCGGGGCAGAATTGCAGGAAACCGATTTCAGGAGGTAGACTGGAATTGCATGTAAAGCATAGGAAAAGAGGCAGAACGTCCACAATGATGCACTTGGCCAAAAAGGGCGTATGCGTTTTTTCCTGAATATATTCAGGAAAAAAGGCATACGCCCTTTTTGGCCAACCAAGCAAGCTTGCAAAGGAAATCTGCACTACCATGAAGTCTCACTGCCCCCCAGTCAAAAGGGCCATCTGAAAAAAGTGTAAAATCCAGAAAGGCAGGACAGGCCATGGAGAACTGGGAGCCTTGTTATGCTGATGGGCGGGATGTAAATTGCCAACAGCCACTCTGGAGAAGTGTATGGTGTTTCCTGAAACATCTAAAAAACAAAGCAACAGAGCCTAGGGCACTTCCACTTATGGTCGTATAGCTTAGGGAAATTAAAATCAAAAAGACACAGCCACCCCAAAGTTTGGGACGGCTCTGTTTACAAGAACCTCGTTTACGGTACAATTTCAATATCACAGAAAGCGAAAAATGGATAAAGAAGTTGTGGTACTTACGTACAATGCAATATCACTCAGCAATGAAATCTATGTCATCAGGCCCATAGCAGCATAATGAGTGGATTCAGGTACGATGATTCTAAGTGAGATAAGTCACACAGAAAAAGAAACATCATAAGATATCACTACTACACGGAATGTAAACTTGGCTACACAGGAACTGAATTACAAAACAGAACAAGGTCTCAAATGTAGAAAACCAACTTATGCTTGCTTAAGGGGAAAGGTGAGTTGGGGTGCTGCATAAAACCAGAGATTGAACTTAGCACAGATACCGTTCCATAAGCCAAATATGTAATAGACAAGAGCTACTCCTTGCTCAACGAAGAGGACTCAACACCCCATATTAAACGTCTAAGAATATACCTGACTAGTAAGAATCTTAAAATCTATGGATTTATATGTCTCCGAAAGAGAATCAAGCGTGTGTACAGTGGCATAAGCGCAGCAGTGATAGGATTGGTGAGGTTCGGTGAGCCAATGCAGAACCTTTGAAGTCATATTGAATGGTACCCATTCCATGGGTCTCAACTCTCCAGGTTTAAGGGATTCTTCCTTCAGCTAAAACATGCATGTGGAACCCAGAGTATGATCCACCATGTGATCGGGAAACGTGTTCAAATGTGTCTCAGTTTTTGTCGCCTGGTACTCGGGTGCAACATTCCAGACGCTTTACTAACACTCTCCCCACTTGGAGAGTCATTGCCTTTAACCTCCTGTTTGGCCCAGTTTGCAATTTCTGCGGAAAATGAACAGGAATAGGGAGAACCAATGAGAGACTAGCTGGAGGTGTCTGGATGGGCAAATTTAACTCTCATTTCCCACCAGGAAGAGGAATTAACCAAAGGCTCAGCGTGCCATGCCGGAACCACACTAGGGCCTGAAGCAATGCTGCGGTGTTGCGGCCAGCTCACAAGAAAGTGAGTTGAAGAAAGGAGCTCAGGGGCACTGTAATTCACAAACCTGCAGAGTTATAAATGACAGCTATCGTCCAAAAATATATTGAAGTAAGGCTGCCAAGAGGACTCGAAAGCAGGGCAGAATTGCAGGAATCCGATTTCAGGAGGTAGACTGGAATTACATGTAAAGCATAGGAAAAGAGGCAGAACGTCCACAATGATGCACTTGGCCAAAAAGGGCGTATGCGTTTTTTCCTGAATATATTCAGGAAAAAACGCATACGCCCTTTTTGGCCAACCAAGCAAGCTTGCAAAGGAAATCTGCAGTACAATGAAGTCTCACTGCCCCCCGGTCAAAAGGGCCATCTGAAAAATGTGTAAAATCCAGAAAGGCAGGACAGGCCATGGAGAATTGGGAGCCTTGTTATGCTGATGGGCGGGATGTAAATTGCCAACAGCCACTCTGGAGAAGTGTATGGTGTTTCCTGAAACATCTAAAAAACAAAGCAACAGAGCCTAGGGCACTTCCACTTATGGTCCTATAGCTTAGGGAAATTAAAATCAAAAAGACACAGCCACCCCAAAGTTTGGGCCGGCTCTGTTTACAAGAATCTCGTTTACGGTACAAGTTCAATATCGCAGAAAGTGAAAAATGGATAAAGAAGTTGTGGTACTTACTTACAATGCAATATCACTCAGGAATGAAATCTATGTCATCAGGCCCGTAGCAGCATAATGAGTGGATTCAGGTACGATGATTCTAAGTGACATAAGTCACACAGAAAAAGAAACATCATAAGATATCACTAATACATGGAATGTAAACTTGGCTACACAGGAACTGAATTACAAAACAGAACAGGATCTCAAATGTAGAAAACCAACTTATGCTTGCTTAAGGGGAAAGGTGAGTTGGGGTGCTGCATAAAACCAGAGATTGAAATTAGCACAGATACCATTCCATAAGCCAAATAGGTAATAGACAATAGCTACTCCTTGCTCAACGAAGTGGACTCAACACCCCATATTAAATGCCTAAGAATATACCTGACTAGTAAGAATCTTAAAACCTATGGATTTATATGTCTCCGAAAGAGAATCAAGCGTGTCTACAGCGGCATAAATACAGCAGTGATAGGATTGGTGAGGTTCGGTGAGCAAATGCAGACCCTTTGAAGTCATATTGCATGGTAGCCATTCCATGGGTCTCAACTCTCCAGGTTTAAGGGATTCTTCCTTCAGCTAAAACATGCATGTGGAACCCAGAGTATGATCCACCGTGTGATCGGGAAACGTGTTCAAATGTGTCTCAGTTTTTGTCCCCTGGTACTCGGGTGCAACATTCCAGACGCTTTACTAACACTCTCCCCACTTGGAGAGTCAGTGCCTTTAACCTCCTGTTTGGCCCAGTTTGCAATTTCTGTGGAAAATGAACAGGAATAGGGAGAACGAATGAGAGACTAGCTGGAGGTGTCTGGATGGGCAAATTTAACTCTCATTTCCCACCAGGAAGAGGAATTAACCAAAGGCTCAGCGTGCCATGCCGGAACCACACTAGGGCCTGAAGCAATCCTGCGGTGTTGCGGCCAGCTCACAAGAAAGTGAGTTGAAGAAAGGAGCTCAGGGGCACTGTAATTCACAAACCTGCAGAGTTAAAAATGACAGCTATCGTCCAAAAATATATTGAAGTAAGGCTGCCAAGAGGACTTGAAAGCGGGGCAGAATTGCAGGAAACCGATTTCAGGAGGTAGACTGGAATTGCATGTAAAGCATAGGAAAAGAGGCAGAACGTCCACAATGATGCACTTGGCCAAAAAGGGCGTATGCGTTTTTTCCTGAATATATTCAGGAAAAAACGCATACGCCCTTTTTGGCCAACCAAGCAAGCTTGCAAAGGAAATCTGCACTACCATGAAGTCTCACTGCCCCCCAGTCAAAAGGGCCATCTGAAAAAAGTGTAAAATCCAGAAAGGCAGGACAGGCCATGGAGAACTGGGAGCCTTGTTATGCTGATGGGCGGGATGTAAATTGCCAACAGCCACTCTGGAGAAGTGTATGGTGTTTCCTGAAACATCTAAAAAACAAAGCAACAGAGCCTAGGGCACTTCCACTTATGGTCGTATAGCTTAGGGAAATTAAAATCAAAAAGACACAGCCACCCCAAAGTTTGGGACGGCTCTGTTTACAAGAACCTCGTTTACGGTACAAGTTCAATATCACAGAAAGCGAAAAATGGATAAAGAAGTTGTGGTACTTACGTACAATGCAATATCACTCAGCAATGAAATCTATGTCATCAGGCCCATAGCAGCATAATGAGTGGATTCAGGTACGATGATTCTAAGTGAGATAAGTCACACAGAAAAAGAAACATCATAAGATATCACTACTACACGGAATGTAAACTTGGCTACACAGGAACTGAATTACAAAACAGAACAAGGTCTCAAATGTAGAAAACCATCTTATGCTTGCTTAAGGGGAAAGGTGAGTTGGGGTGCTGCATAAAACCAGAGATTGAAATTAGCACAGATACCGTTCCATAAGCCAAATATGTAATAGACAAGAGCTACTCCTTGCTCAACGAAGAGGACTCAACACCCCATATTAAACGTCTAAGAATATACCTGACTAGTAAGAATCTTAAAATCTATGGATTTATATGTCTCCAAAAGAGAATCAAGCGTGTGTACAGTGGCATAAGCGCAGCAGTGATAGGATTGGTGAGGTTCGGTGAGCCAATGCAGAACCTTTGAAGTCATATTGAATGGTACCCATTCCATGGGTCTCAACTCTCCAGGTTTAAGGGATTCTTCCTTCAGCTAAAACATGCATGTGGAACCCAGAGTATGATCCACCGTGTGATCGGGAAACGTGTTCAAATGTGTCTCAGTTTTTGTCCCCTGGTACTCGGGTGCAACATTCCAGACGCTTTACTAACACTCTCCCCACTTGGAGAGTCATTGCCTTTAACCTCCTGTTTGGCCCAGTTTGCAATTTCTGCGGAAAATGAACAGGAATAGGGAGAACCAATGAGAGACTAGCTGGAGGTGTCTGGATGGGCAAATTTAACTCTCATTTCCCACCAGGAAGAGGAATTAACCAAAGGCTCAGCGTGCCATGCCGGAACCACACTAGGGCCTGAAGCAATCCTGCGGTGTTGCGGCCAGCTCACAAGAAAGCGAGTTGAAGAAAGGAGCTCAGGGGCACTGTAATTCACAAACCTGCAGAGTTAAAAATGACAGCTATCGTCCAAAAATATATTGAAGTAAGGCTGCCAAGAGGACTTGAAAGCGGGGCAGAATTGCAGGAATCCGATTTCAGGAGGTAGACTGGAATTGCATGTAAAGCATAGGAAAAGAGGCAGAACGTCCACAATGATGCACTTGGCCAAAAAGGGCGTATGCGTTTTTTCCTGAATATATTCAGGAAAAAACGCATACGCCCTTTTTGGCCAACCAAGCAAGCTTGCAAAGGAAATCTGCAGTACAATGAAGTCTCACTGCCCCCCGGTCAAAAGGGCCATCTGAAAAAAGTATAAAATCCAGAAAGGCAGGACAGGCCATGGAGAACTGGGAGCCTTGTTATGCTGATGGGCGGGATGTAAATTGCCAACAGCCACTCTGGAGAAGTGTATGGTGTTTCCTGAAACATCTAAAAAACAAAGCAACAGAGCCTAGGGCACTTCCACTTATGGTCCTATAGCTTAGGGAAATTAAAATCAAAAAGACACAGCCACCCCAAAGTTTGGGCCGGCTCTGTTTACAAGAATCTCTTTTATGGTACAAGTTCAATATCGCAGAAAGTGAAAAATGGATAAAGAAGTTGTGGTACTTACGTACAATGCAATATCACTCAGGAATGAAATCTATGTCACCAGGCCCGTAGCAGCATAATGAGTGGATTCAGGTACGATGATTCTAAGTGACATAAGTCACACAGAAAAAGAAACATCATAAGATATCACTAATACACGGAATGTAAACTTGGCTACACAGGAACTGAATTACAAAACAGAACAGGATCTCAAATGTAGAAAACCAACTTATGCTTGCTTAAGGGGAAAGGTGAGTTGGGGTGCTGCATAAAACCAGAGATTGAAATTAGCACAGATACCGTTCCATAAGCCAAATATGTAATAGACAAGAGCTACTCCTTGCTCAACGAAGTGGACTCAACACCCCATATTAAATGCCTAAGAATATACCTGACTAGTAAGTATCTTAAAACCTATGGATTTATATGTCTCCGAAAGAGAATCAAGCGTGTCTACAGAGGCATAAATGCAGCAGTAATAGGATTGGTGAGGTTCGGTGAGCCAATGCAGAACCTTTGAAGTCATATTGCATGGTACCCATTCCATGGGTCTCAACTCTCCAGGTTTAAGGGATTCTTCCTTCAGCTAAAACATGCATGTGGAACCCAGAGTATGATCCACCGTGTGATCGGGAAACGTGTTCAAATGTGTCTCAGTTTTTGTCCCCTGGTACTCGGGTGCAACATTCCAGACGCTTTACTAACACTCTCTCCACTTGGAGAGTCAGTGCCTTTAACCTCCTGTTTGGCCCAGTTTGCAATTTCTGCGGAAAATGAACAGGAATAGGGAGAACCAATGAGAGACTAGATGGAGGTGTCTGGACGGGCAAATTTAACTCTCATTTCCCACCAGGAAGAGGAATTAACCAAAGGCTCAGCGTGCCATGCCGGAACCACACTAGGGCCTGAAGCAATCCTGCGGTGTTGCGGCCAGCTCACAAGAAAGCGAGTTGAAGAAAGGAGCTCAGGGGCACTGTAATTCACAAACCTGCAGAGTTATAAATGACAGCTATCGTCCAAGAATATATTGAAGTAAGGCTGCCAAGAGGACTCGAAAGCGGGGCAGAATTGCAGGAATCCGATTTCAGGAGGTAGACTGGAATTGCATGTAAAGCATAGGAAAAGAGGCAGAACGTCCACAATGATGCACTTGGCCAAAAAGGGCGTATGCGTTTTTTCCTGAATATATTCAGGAAAAAACACATACGCCCTTTTTGGCCAACCAAGCAAGCTTGCAAAGGAAATCTGCACTACAATGAAGTCTCACTGCCCCCCGGTCAAAAGGGCCATCTGAAAAATGTGTAAAATCCAGAAAGGCAGGACAGGCCATGGAGAATTGGGAGCCTTGTTATGCTGATGGGCGGGATGTAAATTGCCAACAGCCACTCTGGAGAAGTGTATGGTGTTTCCTGAAACATCTAAAAAACAAAGCAACAGAGCCTAGGGCACTTCCACTTATGGTCCTATAGCTTAGGGAAATTAAAATCAAAAAGACACAGCCACCCCAAAGTTTGGGCCGGCTCTGTTTACAAGAATCTCGTTTATGGTACAAGTTCAATATCGCAGAAAGTGAAAAATGGATAAAGAAGTTGTGGTACTTACGTACAATGCAATATCACTCAGGAATGAAATCTATGTCATCAGGCCCGTAGCAGCATAATGAGTGGATTCAGGTACGATGATTCTAAGTGACATAAGTCACACAGAAAAAGAAACATCATAAGATATCACTAATACATGGAATGTAAACTTGGCTACACAGGAACTGAATTACAAAACAGAACAGGATCTCAAATGTAGAAAACCAACTTATGCTTGCTTAAGGGGAAAGGTGAGTTGGGGTTCTGCATAAAACCAGAGATTGAAATTAGCACAGATACCGTTCCATAAGCCAAATATGTAATAGACAAGAGCTACTCCTTGCTCAACGAAGTGGACTCAACACCCCATATTAAACGTCTAAGAATATACCTGACTAGTAAGAATCTTGAAACCTATGGATTTATATGTCTCCAAAAGAGAATCAAGCATGTGTACAGCGGCATAAACGCAGCAGTGATAGTATTGGTGAGGTTTGATGAGCAAATGCAGACCCTTTGAAGTCATATTGCATGGTAGCCATTCCATGGGTCTCAAATCTCCAGGTTTAAGGGATTCTTCCTTCAGCTAAAACATGCATGTGGAACCCAGAGTATGATCCACCGTGTGATCGGGAAACGTGTTCAAATGTGTCTCAGTTTTTGTCCCCTGGTACTCGGGTGCAACATTCCAGACGCTTTACTAACACTCTCCCCACTTGGAGAGTCAGTGCCTTTAACCTCCTGTTTGGCCCAGTTTGCAATTTCTGTGGAAAATGAACAGGAATAGGGAGAACCAATGAGAGACTAGCTGGAGGTGTCTGGATGGGCAAATTTAACTCTCATTTCCCACCAGGAAGTGGAATTATCCAAAGGCTCAGCGTGCCATGCCGGAACCACACTAGGGCCTGAAGCAATCCTGCAGTGTTGCGGCCAGCTCACAAGAAAGTGAGTTGAAGAAAGGAGCTCAGGGGCACTGTAATTCACAAACATGCAGAGTTAAAAATGACAGCTATCGTCCAAAAATATATTGAAGTAAGGCTGCCAAGAGGACTTGAAAGCGGGGCAGGATTGCAGGAAACCGATTTCAGGAGGTAGACTGGAATTGCATGTAAAGCATAGGAAAAGAGGCAGAACGTCCACAATGATGCACTTGGCCAAAAAGGGCGTATGCGTTTTTTCCTGAATATATTCAGGAAAAAACGCATACGCCCTTTTTGGCCAACCAAGCAAGCTTGCAAAGGAAATCTGCACTACCATGAAGTCTCACTGCCCCCCGGTCAAAAGGGCCATCTGAAAAAAGTGTAAAATCCAGAAAGGCAGGACAGGCCATGGAGAACTGGGAGCCTTGTTATGCTGATGGGCGGGATGTAAATTGCCAACAGCCACTCTGGAGAAGTGTATGGTGTTTCCTGAAACATCTAAAAAACAAAGCAACAGAGCCTAGGGCACTTCCACTTATGGTCCTATAGCTTAGGGAAATTAAAATCAAAAAGACACAGCCACCCCAAAGTTTGGGACGGCTCTGTTTACAAGAACCTCATTTACAGTACAAATTCAATATCACAGAAGGTGAAAAATGGATAAAGAATTTGTGGTACTTACGTACAATGCAATATCACTCAGCAATGAAATCTATATCATCAGGCCCGTAGCAGCATAATGAGTGGATTCAGGTACGATGATTCTAAGTGAGATAAGTCACACAGAAAAAGAAACATCATAAGATATCACTACTACACGGAATGTAAACTTGGCTACAGAGAAACTGAATTACAAAACCGAACACGGTCTCAAATGTAGAAAACCAACTTATGCTTGCTTAAGGGGAAAGGTGAGTTGGGGTTCTGCATAAAACCAGAGATTGAAATTAGCACAGATACCATTCCATAAGCCAAATATGTAATAGACAAGAGCTACTCCTTGCTCAACCAAGTGGACTCTACACCACATATTAATCGCCTAAGAATATACCTGACTAGTAATAATCTTAAAACCTATGGATTTATATGTCTCCAAAAGAGAATCAAGCATGTGTACAGCGGCATAAACGCAGCAGTGATAGGATTGGTGAGGTTTGATGAACAAATGCAGACCCTTTGAAGTCATATTGCATGGTAGCCATTCCATGGGTCTCAACTCTCCAGGTTTAAGGGATTCTTCCTTCAGCTAAAACATGCATGTGGAACCCAGAGTATGATCCACCGTGTGATCGGGAAACGTGTTCAAATGTGTCTCAGTTTTTGTCCCCTGGTACTCGGGTGCAACATTCCAGATGCTTTACTAACACTCTCCCCACTTGGAGAGTCAGTGCCTTTAACCTCCTGTTTGGCCCAGTTTGTAATTTCTGCGGAAAATGAACAGGAATAGGGAGAACCAATGAGAGACTAGCTGGAGGTGTCTGGATGGGCAAATTTAACTCTCATTTCCAACCAGGAAGAGGAATTAACCAAAGGCTCAGCGTGCCATGCCAGAAACACACTAGGGCCTGAAGCAATCCTGCGGTGTTGCGGCCAGCTCACAAGAAAGTGAGTTGAAGAAAGGAGCTCAGGGGCATTGTAATTCACAAACCTGCAGAGTTAAAAATGACAGCTATCGTCCAAAAATATATTGAAGTAAGGCTGCCAAGAGGACTTGAAAGCGGGGCAGGATTGCAGGAAACCGATTTCAGGAGGTAGACTGGAATTGCATGTAAAGCATAGGAAAAGAGGCAGAACGTCCACAATGATGCACTTGGCCAAAAAGGGCGTATGCGTTTTTTCCTGAATATATTCAGGAAAAAATGCATACGCCCTTTTTCGCCAACCAAGCAAGCTTGCAAAGGAAATCTGCACTACAATGAAGTCTCACTGCCCCCCGGTCAAAAGGGCCATCTGAAAAATGTGTAAAATCCAGAAAGGCAGGACAGGCCATGGAGAACTGGGAGCCTTGTTATGCTGATGGGCGGGATGTAAATTGCCAACAGCCACTCTGGAGAAGTGTATGGTGTTTCCTGAAACATCTAAAAAACAAAGCAACAGAGCCTAAGGCACTTCCACTTATGGTCCTATAGCTTAGGGAAATTAAAATCAAAAAGACACAGCCACCCCAAAGTTTGGGACGGCTCTGTTTACAAGAACCTCATTTACAGTACAAATTCAATATCACAGAAGGTGAAAAATGGATAAAGAATTTGTGGTACTTACGTACAATGCAATATCACTCAGCAATGAAATCTATATCATCAGGCCCGTAGCAGCATAATGAGTGGATTCAGGTACGATGATTCTAAGTGAGATAAGTCACACAGAAAAAGAAACATCATAAGATATCACTACTACACGGAATGTAAACTTGGCTACACAGAAACTGAATTACAAAACAGAACACGGTCTCAAATGTAGAAAACCAACTTATGCTTGCTTAAGGGGAAAGGTGAGTTGGGGTTCTGCATAAAACCAGAGATTGAAATTAGCACAGATACCATTCCATAAGCCAAATATGTAATAGACAAGAGCTACTCCTTGCTCAACGAAGTGGACTCTACACCCCATATTAATCGCCTAAGAATATACCTGACTAGTAATAATCTTAAAACCTATGGATTTATATGTCTCCAAAAGAGAATCAAGCATGTGTACAGCGGCATAAACGCAGCAGTGATAGGATTGGTGAGGTTTGATGAGCAAATGCAGACCCTTTGAAGTCATATTGCATGGTAGCCATTCCATGGGTCTCAACTCTCCAGGTTTAAGGGATTCTTCCTTCAGCTAAAACATGCATGTGGAACCCAGAGTATGATTCACCATGTGATCGGGAAACGTGTTCAAATGTGTCTCAGGTTTTGTCCCCTGGTACTCGGGTGCAACATTCCAGACGCTTTACTAACACTCTCCCCACTTGGAGAGTCAGTGCCTTTAACCTCCTGTTTGGCCCAGTTTACAATTTCTGCGGAAAATGAACAGGAATAGGGAGAACCAATGAGAGACTAGCTGGAGGTGTCTGGATGGGCAAATTTAACTCTCATTTCCCACCAGGAAGAGGAATTAACCAAAGGCTCAGCGTGCCATGCCGGAACCACACTAGGGCCTGAAGCAATCCTGCGGTGTTGCGGCCAGCTCACAAGAAAGCGAGTTGAAGAAAGGAGCTCAGGGGCACTGTAATTCACAAACCTGCAGAGTTATAAATGACAGCTATCGTCCAAAAATATATTGAAGTAAGGCTGCCAAGAGGACTCGAAAGCGGGGCAGAATTGAAGGAATCCGATTTCAGGAGGTAGACTGGAATTGCATGTAAAGCATACGAAAAGAGGCAGAACGTCCACAATGATGCACTTGGCCAAAAAGGGCGTATGCGTTTTTTCCTGAATATATTCAGGAAAAAACGCATACGCCCTTTTTGGCCAACCAAGCAAGCTTGCAAAGGAAATCTGCAGTACAATGAAGTCTCACTGCCCCCCGGTCAAAAGGGCCATCTGAAAAATGTGTAAAATCCAGAAAGGCAGGACAGGCCATGGAGAATTGGGAGCCTTGTTATGCTGATGGGCGGGATGTAAATTGCCAACAGCCACTCTGGAGAAGTGTATGGTGTTTCCTGAAACATCTAAAAAACAAAGCAACAGAGCCTAGGGCACTTCCACTTATGGTCCTATAGCTTAGGGAAATTAAAATCAAAAAGACACAGCCACCCCAAAATTTGGGCCGGCTCTGTTTACAAGAATCTCGTTTATGGTACAAGATCAATATCGCAGAAAGTGAAAAATGGATAAAGAAGTTGTGGTACTTACGTACAATGCAATATCACTCAGGAATGAAATCTATGTCATCAGGCCCGTAGCAGCATAATGAGTGGATTCAGGTACGATGATTCTAAGTGACATAAGTCACACAGAAAAAGAAACATCATAAGATATCACTAATACATGGAATGTAAACTTGGCTACACAGGAACTGAATTACAAAACAGAACAGGATCTCAAATGTAGAAAACCAACTTATGCTTGCTTAAGGGGAAAGGTGAGTTGGGGTGCTGCATAAAACCAGAGATTGAAATTAGCACAGATACCATTCCATAAGCCAAATAGGTAATAGACAATAGCTACTCCTTGCTCAACGAAGTGGACTCAACACCCCATATTAAATGCCTAAGAATATACCTGACTAGTAAGAATCTTAAAACCTATGGATTTATATGTCTCCGAAAGAGAATCAAGCGTGTCTACAGCGGCATAAATACAGCAGTGATAGGATTGGTGAGGTTCGTTGAGCAAATGCAGACCCTTTGAAGTCATATTGCATGGTACCCATTCCATGGGTCTCAACTCTCCAGGTTTAAGGGATTCTTCCTTCAACTAAAACATGCATGTGGAACCCAGAGTATGATCCACCGTGTGATCGGGAAACGTGTTCAAATGTGTCAGATTTCGTCCCCTTGTACTCAGGTGCAACATTCCAGACGCTTTACTAACACTCTCCCCACTTGGAGAGTCAGTGCCTTTAACCTCCTGTTTGGCCCAGTTTGCCATTTCTGCGGAAAATGAACAGGAATAGGGAGAACCAATGAGAGACTAGCTGGAGGTGTCTGGACGGGCAAATTTAACTCTCATTTCCCACCAGGAAGAGGAATTAACCTAATGCTCAGCGTGCCATGCCGGAACCACACTAGGGCCTG
The DNA here is from genome assembly GCF_039906515.1 of Pseudorca crassidens. Lineage (NCBI taxonomy): Eukaryota > Metazoa > Chordata > Mammalia > Artiodactyla > Delphinidae > Pseudorca > Pseudorca crassidens. The sequence goes on along the minus strand of NC_090298.1, from coordinate 178,739,449 downwards.
AAGCAATCCTGCGGTGTTGCGGCCAGCTCACAAGAAAGCGAGTTGAAGAAAAGAGCTCAGGGGCACTGTAATTCACAAACCTGCAGAGTTATAAATGACAGCTATCGTCCAAAAATATATTGAAGTAAGGCTGCCAAGAGGACTTCAAAGCAGGGCAGGATTGCAGGAAACCGATTTCAGGAGGTAGACTGGAATTGCATGTAAAGCATAGGAAAAGAGGCAGAACGTCCACAATGATGCACTTGGCCAAAAAGGGCGTATGCGTTTTTTCCTGAATATATTCAGGAAAAAACGCATACGCCCTTTTTGGCCAACCAAGCAAGCTTGCAAAGGAAATCTGCACTACCATGAAGTCTCACTGCCCCCCGGGCAAAAGGGCCATCTGAAAAAAGTGTAAAATCCAGAAAGGCAGGACAGGCCATGGAGAACTGGGAGCCTTGTTATGCTGATGGGCGGGATGTAAATTGCCAACAGCCACTCTGGAGAAGTGTATGGTGTTTCCTGAAACATCTAAAAAACAAAGCAACAGAGCCTAGGGCACTTCCACTTATGGTCCTATAGCTTAGGGAAATTAAAATCAAAAAGACACAGCCACCCCAAAGTTTGGGCCGGCTCTGTTTACAAGAATCTCATTTATGGTACAAGTTCAATATCGCAGAAAGTGAAAAATGGATAAAGAAGTTGTGGTACTTACGTACAATGCAATATCACTCAGGAATGAAATCTATGTCATCAGGCCCGTAGCAGCATAATGAGTGGATTCAGGTACGATGATTCTAAGTGAAATAAGTCACACAGAAAAAGAAACATCATAAGATATCACTAATACACGGAATGTAAACTTGGCTACACAGGAACTGAATTACAAAACAGAACAGGATCTCAAATGTAGAAAACCAACTTATGCTTGCTTAAGGGGAAAGGTGAGTTGGGGTGCTGCATAAAACCAGAGATTGAAATTAGCACAGATACCATTCCATAAGCCAAATAGGTAATAGACAAGAGCTACTCCTTGCTCAACGAAGAGGACTCAACACCCCATATTAAACGTCTAAGTATATACCTGACTAGTAAGAATCTTAAAATCTATGGATTTATATGTCTCCGAAAGAGAATCAAGCGTGTCTACAGCAGCATAAATACAGCAGTGATAGGATTGGTGAGGTTCGGTGAGCAAATGCAGACCCTTTGAAGTCATATTGCATGGTACCCATTCCATGGGTCTCAACTCTCCAGGTTTAAGGGATTCTTCCTTCAACTAAAACATGCATGTGGATCCCAGAGTATGATCCACCGTGTGATCGGGAAACGTGTTCAAATGTGTCAGATTTCGTCCCCTTGTACTGAGGTGCAACATTCCAGACGCTTTACTAAAACTCTCCCCACTTGGAGAGTCACTGCCTTTAACCTCCTGTTTGACCCAGTTTTCAATTTCTGCGGAAAATGAACAGGAATAGGGAGAACCAATGAGAGACTAGCTGGAGGTGTCTGGATGGGCAAATTTAACTCTCATTTCCCACCAGGAAGAGGAATTAACCAAAGGCTCAGCGTGCCATGCCGGAACCACACTAGGGCCTGAAGCAATGCTGCGGTGTTGCGGCCAGCTCACAAGAAAGCGAGTTGAAGAAAGGAGCTCAGGGGCACTGTAATTCACAAACCTGCAGAGTTATAAATGACAGCTATCGTCCAAAAATATATTGAAGTAAGGCTGCCAAGAGGACTCGAAAGCAGGGCAGAATTGCAGGAATCCGATTTCAGGAGGTAGACTGGAATTACATGTAAAGCATAGGAAAAGAGGCAGAACGTCCACAATGATGCACTTCGCCAAAAAGGGCGTATGCGTTTTTTCCTGAATATATTCAGGAAAAAACGCATACGCCCTTTTTGGCCAACCAAGCAAGCTTGCAAAGGAAATCTGCAGTACAATGAAGTCTCACTGCCCCCCGGTCAAAAGGGCCATCTGAAAAATGTGTAAAATCCAGAAAGGCAGGACAGGCCATGGAGAATTGGGAGCCTTGTTATGCTGATGGGCGGGATGTAAATTGCCAACAGCCACTCTGGAGAAGTGTATGGTGTTTCCTGAAACATCTAAAAAACAAAGCAACAGAGCCTAGGGCACTTCCACTTATGGTCCTATAGCTTAGGGAAATTAAAATCAAAAAGACACAGCCACCCCAAAGTTTGGGCCGGCTCTGTTTACAAGAATCTCGTTTACGGTACAAGTTCAATATCGCAGAAAGTGAAAAATGGATAAAGAAGTTGTGGTACTTACTTACAATGCAATATCACTCAGGAATGAAATCTATGTCATCAGGCCCGTAGCAGCATAATGAGTGGATTCAGGTACGATGATTCTAAGTGACATAAGTCACACAGAAAAAGAAACATCATAAGATATCACTAATACATGGAATGTAAACTTGGCTACACAGGAACTGAATTACAAAACAGAACAGGATCTCAAATGTAGAAAACCAACTTATGCTTGCTTAAGGGGAAAGGTGAGTTGGGGTGCTGCATAAAACCAGAGATTGAAATTAGCACAGATACCATTCCATAAGCCAAATAGGTAATAGACAATAGCTACTCCTTGCTCAACGAAGTGGACTCAACACCCCATATTAAATGCCTAAGAATATACCTGACTAGTAAGAATCTTAAAACCTATGGATTTATATGTCTCCGAAAGAGAATCAAGCGTGTCTACAGCGGCATAAATACAGCAGTGATAGGATTGGTGAGGTTCGGTGAGCAAATGCAGACCCTTTGAAGTCATATTGCATGGTAGCCATTCCATGGGTCTCAACTCTCCAGGTTTAAGGGATTCTTCCTTCAGCTAAAACATGCATGTGGAACCCAGAGTATGATCCACCGTGTGATCGGGAAACGTGTTCAAATGTGTCTCAGTTTTTGTCCCCTGGTACTCGGGTGCAACATTCCAGACGCTTTACTAACACTCTCCCCACTTGGAGAGTCAGTGCCTTTAACCTCCTGTTTGGCCCAGTTTGCAAATTCTGTGGAAAATGAACAGGAATAGGGAGAACGAATGAGAGACTAGCTGGAGGTGTCTGGATGGGCAAATTTAACTCTCATTTCCCACCAGGAAGAGGAATTAACCAAAGGCTCAGCGTGCCATGCCGGAACCACACTAGGGCCTGAAGCAATCCTGCGGTGTTGCGGCCAGCTCACAAGAAAGTGAGTTGAAGAAAGGAGCTCAGGGGCACTGTAATTCACAAACCTGCAGAGTTAAAAATGACAGCTATCGTCCAAAAATATATTGAAGTAAGGCTGCCAAGAGGACTTGAAAGCGGGGCAGAATTGCAGGAAACCGATTTCAGGAGGTAGACTGGAATTGCATGTAAAGCATAGGAAAAGAGGCAGAACGTCCACAATGATGCACTTGGCCAAAAAGGGCGTATGCGTTTTTTCCTGAATATATTCAGGAAAAAACGCATACGCCCTTTTTGGCCAACCAAGCAAGCTTGCAAAGGAAATCTGCACTACCATGAAGTCTCACTGCCCCCCAGTCAAAAGGGCCATCTGAAAAAAGTGTAAAATCCAGAAAGGCAGGACAGGCCATGGAGAACTGGGAGCCTTGTTATGCTGATGGGCGGGATGTAAATTGCCAACAGCCACTCTGGAGAAGTGTATGGTGTTTCCTGAAACATCTAAAAAACAAAGCAACAGAGCCTAGGGCACTTCCACTTATGGTCGTATAGCTTAGGGAAATTAAAATAAAAAAGACACAGCCACCCCAAAGTTTGGGACGGCTCTGTTTACAAGAACCTCGTTTACGGTACAAGTTCAATATCACAGAAAGCGAAAAATGGATAAAGAAGTTGTGGTACTTACGTACAATGCAATATCACTCAGCAATGAAATCTATGTCATCAGGCCCATAGCAGCATAATGAGTGGATTCAGGTACGATGATTCTAAGTGAGATAAGTCACACAGAAAAAGAAACATCATCAGATATCACTACTACACGGAATGTAAACTTGGCTACACAGGAACTGAATTACAAAACAGAACAAGGTCTCAAATGTAGAAAACCAACTTATGCTTGCTTAAGGGGAAAGGTGAGTTGGGGTGCTGCATAAAACCAGAGATTGAACTTAGCACAGATACCGTTCCATAAGCCAAATATGTAATAGACAAGAGCTACTCCTTGCTCAACGAAGAGGACTCAACACCCCATATTAAACGTCTAAGAATATACCTGACTAGTAAGAATCTTAAAATCTATGGATTTATATGTCTCCGAAAGAGAATCAAGCGTGTGTACAGTGGCATAAGCGCAGCAGTGATAGGATTGGTGAGGTTCGGTGAGCCAATGCAGAACCTTTGAAGTCATATTGAATGGTACCCATTCCATGGGTCTCAACTCTCCAGGTTTAAGGGATTCTTCCTTCAGCTAAAACATGCATGTGGAACCCAGAGTATGATCCACCATGTGATCGGGAAACGTGTTCAAATGTGTCTCAGTTTTTGTCCCCTGGTACTCGGGTGCAACATTCCAGACGCTTTACTAACACTCTCCCCACTTGGAGAGTCATTGCCTTTAACCTCCTGTTTGGCCCAGTTTGCAATTTCTGCGGAAAATGAACAGGAATAGGGAGAACCAATGAGAGACTAGCTGGAGGTGTCTGGATGGGCAAATTTAACTCTCATTTCCCACCAGGAAGAGGAATTAACCAAAGGCTCAGCGTGCCATGCCGGAACCACACTAGGGCCTGAAGCAATGCTGCGGTGTTGCGGCCAGCTCACAAGAAAGTGAGTTGAAGAAAGGAGCTCAGGGGCACTGTAATTCACAAACCTGCAGAGTTATAAATGACAGCTATCGTCCAAAAATATATTGAAGTAAGGCTGCCAAGAGGACTCGAAAGCAGGGCAGAATTGCAGGAATCCGATTTCAGGAGGTAGACTGGAATTACATGTAAAGCATAGGAAAAGAGGCAGAACGTCCACAATGATGCACTTGGCCAAAAAGGGCGTATGCGTTTTTTCCTGAATATATTCAGGAAAAAACGCATACGCCCTTTTTGGCCAACCAAGCAAGCTTGCAAAGGAAATCTGCAGTACAATGAAGTCTCACTGCCCCCCGGTCAAAAGGGCCATCTGAAAAATGTGTAAAATCCAGAAAGGCAGGACAGGCCATGGAGAATTGGGAGCCTTGTTATGCTGATGGGCGGGATGTAAATTGCCAACAGCCACTCTGGAGAAGTGTATGGTGTTTCCTGAAACATCTAAAAAACAAAGCAACAGAGCCTAGGGCACTTCCACTTATGGTCCTATAGCTTAGGGAAATTAAAATCAAAAAGACACAGCCACCCCAAAGTTTGGGCCGGCTCTGTTTACAAGAATCTCGTTTACGGTACAAGTTCAATATCGCAGAAAGTGAAAAATGGATAAAGAAGTTGTGGTACTTACTTACAATGCAATATCACTCAGGAATGAAATCTATGTCATCAGGCCCGTAGCAGCATAATGAGTGGATTCAGGTACGATGATTCTAAGTGACATAAGTCACACAGAAAAAGAAACATCATAAGATATCACTAATACATGGAATGTAAACTTGGCTACACAGGAACTGAATTACAAAACAGAACAGGATCTCAAATGTAGAAAACCAACTTATGCTTGCTTAAGGGGAAAGGTGAGTTGGGGTGCTGCATAAAACCAGAGATTGAAATTAGCACAGATACCATTCCATAAGCCAAATAGGTAATAGACAATAGCTACTCCTTGCTCAACGAAGTGGACTCAACACCCCATATTAAATGCCTAAGAATATACCTGACTAGTAAGAATCTTAAAACCTATGGATTTATATGTCTCCGAAAGAGAATCAAGCGTGTCTACAGCGGCATAAATACAGCAGTGATAGGATTGGTGAGGTTCGGTGAGCAAATGCAGACCCTTTGAAGTCATATTGCATGGTAGCCATTCCATGGGTCTCAACTCTCCAGGTTTAAGGGATTCTTCCTTCAGCTAAAACATGCATGTGGAACCCAGAGTATGATCCACCGTGTGATCGGGAAACGTGTTCAAATGTGTCTCAGTTTTTGTCCCCTGGTACTCGGGTGCAACATTCCAGACGCTTTACTAACATTCTCCCCACTTGGAGAGTCAGTGCCTTTAACCTCCTGTTTGGCCCAGTTTGCAATTTCTGTGGAAAATGAACAGGAATAGGGAGAACGAATGAGAGACTAGCTGGAGGTGTCTGGATGGGCAAATTTAACTCTCATTTCCCACCAGGAAGAGGAATTAACCAAAGGCTCAGCGTGCCATGCCGGAACCACACTAGGGCCTGAAGCAATCCTGCGGTGTTGCGGCCAGCTCACAAGAAAGTGAGTTGAAGAAAGGAGCTCAGGGGCACTGTAATTCACAAACCTGCAGAGTTAAAAATGACAGCTATCGTCCAAAAATATATTGAAGTAAGGCTGCCAAGAGGACTTGAAAGCGGGGCAGAATTGCAGGAAACCGATTTCAGGAGGTAGACTGGAATTGCATGTAAAGCATAGGAAAAGAGGCAGAACGTCCACAATGATGCACTTGGCCAAAAAGGGCGTATGCGTTTTTTCCTGAATATATTCAGGAAAAAACGCATACGCCCTTTTTGGCCAACCAAGCAAGCTTGCAAAGGAAATCTGCACTACCATGAAGTCTCACTGCCCCCCAGTCAAAAGGGCCATCTGAAAAAAGTGTAAAATCCAGAAAGGCAGGACAGGCCATGGAGAACTGGGAGCCTTGTTATGCTGATGGGCGGGATGTAAATTGCCAACAGCCACTCTGGAGAAGTGTATGGTGTTTCCTGAAACATCTAAAAAACAAAGCAACAGAGCCTAGGGCACTTCCACTTATGGTCGTATAGCTTAGGGAAATTAAAATCAAAAAGACACAGCCACCCCAAAGTTTGGGACGGCTCTGTTTACAAGAACCTCGTTTACGGTACAAGTTCAATATCACAGAAAGCGAAAAATGGATAAAGAAGTTGTGGTACTTACGTACAATGCAATATCACTCAGCAATGAAATCTATGTCATCAGGCCCATAGCAGCATAATGAGTGGATTCAGGTACGATGATTCTAAGTGAGATAAGTCACACAGAAAAAGAAACATCATAAGATATCACTACTACACGGAATGTAAACTTGGCTACACAGGAACTGAATTACAAAACAGAACAAGGTCTCAAATGTAGAAAACCATCTTATGCTTGCTTAAGGGGAAAGGTGAGTTGGGGTGCTGCATAAAACCAGAGATTGAAATTAGCACAGATACCGTTCCATAAGCCAAATATGTAATAGACAAGAGCTACTCCTTGCTCAACGAAGAGGACTCAACACCCCATATTAAACGTCTAAGAATATACCTGACTAGTAAGAATCTTAAAATCTATGGATTTATATGTCTCCGAAAGAGAATCAAGCGTGTGTACAGTGGCATAAGCGCAGCAGTGATAGGATTGGTGAGGTTCGGTGAGCCAATGCAGAACCTTTGAAGTCATATTGAATGGTACCCATTCCATGGGTCTCAACTCTCCAGGTTTAAGGGATTCTTCCTTCAGCTAAAACATGCATGTGGAACCCAGAGTATGATCCACCGTGTGATCGGGAAACGTGTTCAAATGTGTCTCAGTTTTTGTCCCCTGGTACTCGGGTGCAACATTCCAGACGCTTTACTAACACTCTCCCCACTTGGAGAGTCATTGCCTTTAACCTCCTGTTTGGCCCAGTTTGCAATTTCTGCGGAAAATGAACAGGAATAGGGAGAACCAATGAGAGACTAGCTGGAGGTGTCTGGATGGGCAAATTTAACTCTCATTTCCCACCAGGAAGAGGAATTAACCAAAGGCTCAGCGTGCCATGCCGGAACCACACTAGGGCCTGAAGCAATCCTGCGGTGTTGCGGCCAGCTCACAAGAAAGCGAGTTGAAGAAAGGAGCTCAGGGGCACTGTAATTCACAAACCTGCAGAGTTAAAAATGACAGCTATCGTCCAAAAATATATTGAAGTAAGGCTGCCAAGAGGACTTGAAAGCGGGGCAGAATTGCAGGAATCCGATTTCAGGAGGTAGACTGGAATTGCATGTAAAGCATAGGAAAAGAGGCAGAACGTCCACAATGATGCACTTGGCCAAAAAGGGCGTATGCGTTTTTTCCTGAATATATTCAGGAAAAAACGCATACGCCCTTTTTGGCCAACCAAGCAAGCTTGCAAAGGAAATCTGCAGTACAATGAAGTCTCACTGCCCCCCGGTCAAAAGGGCCATCTGAAAAAAGTATAAAATCCAGAAAGGCAGGACAGGCCATGGAGAACTGGGAGCCTTGTTATGCTGATGGGCGGGATGTAAATTGCCAACAGCCACTCTGGAGAAGTGTATGGTGTTTCCTGAAACATCTAAAAAACAAAGCAACAGAGCCTAGGGCACTTCCACTTATGGTCCTATAGCTTAGGGAAATTAAAATCAAAAAGACACAGCCACCCCAAAGTTTGGGCCGGCTCTGTTTACAAGAATCTCTTTTATGGTACAAGTTCAATATCGCAGAAAGTGAAAAATGGATAAAGAAGTTGTGGTACTTACGTACAATGCAATATCACTCAGGAATGAAATCTATGTCATCAGGCCCGTAGCAGCATAATGAGTGGATTCAGGTACGATGATTCTAAGTGACATAAGTCACACAGAAAAAGAAACATCATAAGATATCACTAATACACGGAATGTAAACTTGGCTACACAGGAACTGAATTACAAAACAGAACAGGATCTCAAATGTAGAAAACCAACTTATGCTTGCTTAAGGGGAAAGGTGAGTTGGGGTGCTGCATAAAACCAGAGATTGAAATTAGCACAGATACCATTCCATAAGCCAAATAGGTAATAGACAAGAGCTACTCCTTGCTCAACAAAGTGGACTCAACACCCCATATTAAATGCCTAAGAATATACCTAACTAGTAAGTATCTTAAAACCTATGGATTTATATGTCTCCGAAAGAGAATCAAGCGTGTCTACAGAGGCATAAATGCAGCAGTAATAGGATTGGTGAGGTTCGGTGAGCCAATGCAGAACCTTTGAAGTCATATTGCATGGTACCCATTCCATGGGTCTGAACTCTCCAGGTTTAAGGGATTCTTCCTTCAGCTAAAACATGCATGTGGAACCCAGAGTATGATCCACCGTGTGATCGGGAAACGTGTTCAAATGTGTCTCAGTTTTTGTCCCCTGGTACTCGGGTGCAACATTCCAGACGCTTTACTAACACTCTCTCCACTTGGAGAGTCAGTGCCTTTAACCTCCTGTTTGGCCCAGTTTGCAATTTCTGCGGAAAATGAACAGGAATAGGGAGAACCAATGAGAGACTAGATGGAGGTGTCTGGACGGGCAAATTTAACTCTCATTTCCCACCAGGAAGAGGAATTAACCAAAGGCTCAGCGTGCCATGCCGGAACGACACTAGGGCCTGAAGCAATCCTGCGGTGTTGCGGCCAGCTCACAAGAAAGCGAGTTGAAGAAAGGAGCTCAGGGGCACTGTAATTCACAAACCTGCAGAGTTATAAATGACAGCTATCGTCCAAGAATATATTGAAGTAAGGCTGCCAAGAGGACTCGAAAGCGGGGCAGAATTGCAGGAATCCGATTTCAGGAGGTAGACTGGAATTGCATGTAAAGCATAGGAAAAGAGGCAGAACGTCCACAATGATGCACTTGGCCAAAAAGGGCGTATGCGTTTTTTCCTGAATATATTCAGGAAAAAACGCATACGCCCTTTTTGGCCAACCAAGCAAGCTTGCAAAGGAAATCTGCACTACCATGAAGTCTCACTGCCCCCCGGTCAAAAGGGCCATCTGAAAAAAGTGTAAAATCCAGAAAGGCAGGACAGGCCATGGAGAACTGGGAGCCTTGTTATGCTGATGGGCGGGATGTAAATTGCCAACAGCCACTCTGGAGAAGTGTATGGTGTTTCCTGAAACATCTAAAAAACAAAGCAACAGAGCCTAGGGCACTTCCACTTATGGTCCTATAGCTTAGGGAAATTAAAATCAAAAAGACACAGCCACCCCAAAGTTTGGGACGGCTCTGTTTACAAGAACCTCATTTACAGTACAAATTCAATATCACAGAAGGTGAAAAATGGATAAAGAATTTGTGGTACTTACGTACAATGCAATATCACTCAGCAATGAAATCTATATCATCAGGCCCGTAGCAGCATAATGAGTGGATTCAGGTACGATGATTCTAAGTGAGATAAGTCACACAGAAAAAGAAACATCATAAGATATCACTACTACACGGAATGTAAACTTGGCTACACAGGAACTGAATTACAAAACAGAACAGGATCTCAAATGTAGAAAACCAACTTATGCTTGCTTAAGGGGAAAGGTGAGTTGGGGTTCTGCATAAAACCAGAGATTGAAATTAGCACAGATACCATTCCATAAGCCAAATATGTAATAGACAAGAGCTACTCCTTGCTCAACCAAGTGGACTCTACACCACATATTAATCGCCTAAGAATATACCTGACTAGTAATAATCTTAAAACCTATGGATTTATATGTCTCCAAAAGAGAATCAAGCATGTGTACAGCGGCATAAACGCAGCAGTGATAGGATTGGTGAGGTTTGATGAACAAATGCAGACCCTTTGAAGTCATATTGCATGGTAGCCATTCCATGGGTCTCAACTCTCCAGGTTTAAGGGATTCTTCCTTCAGCTAAAACATGCATGTGGAACCCAGAGTATGATCCACCGTGTGATCGGGAAACGTGTTCAAATGTGTCTCAGTTTTTGTCCCCTGGTACTCGGGTGCAACATTCCAGATGCTTTACTAACACTCTCCCCACTTGGAGAGTCAGTGCCTTTAACCTCCTGTTTGGCCCAGTTTGTAATTTCTGCGGAAAATGAACAGGAATAGGGAGAACCAATGAGAGACTAGCTGGAGGTGTCTGGATGGGCAAATTTAACTCTCATTTCCAACCAGGAAGAGGAATTAACCAAAGGCTCAGCGTGCCATGCCAGAAACACACTAGGGCCTGAAGCAATCCTGCGGTGTTGCGGCCAGCTCACAAGAAAGTGAGTTGAAGAAAGGAGCTCAGGGGCATTGTAATTCACAAACCTGCAGAGTTAAAAATGACAGCTATCGTCCAAAAATATATTGAAGTAAGGCTGCCAAGAGGACTTGAAAGCGGGGCAGGATTGCAGGAAACCGATTTCAGGAGGTAGACTGGAATTGCATGTAAAGCATAGGAAAAGAGGCAGAACGTCCACAATGATGCACTTGGCCAAAAAGGGCGTATGCGTTTTTTCCTGAATATATTCAGGAAAAAATGCATACGCCCTTTTTCGCCAACCAAGCAAGCTTGCAAAGGAAATCTGCACTACAATGAAGTCTCACTGCCCCCCGGTCAAAAGGGCCATCTGAAAAATGTGTAAAATCCAGAAAGGCAGGACAGGCCATGGAGAACTGGGAGCCTTGTTATGCTGATGGGCGGGATGTAAATTGCCAACAGCCACTCTGGAGAAGTGTATGGTGTTTCCTGAAACATCTAAAAAACAAAGCAACAGAGCCTAAGGCACTTCCACTTATGGTCCTATAGCTTAGGGAAATTAAAATCAAAAAGACACAGCCACCCCAAAGTTTGGGACGGCTCTGTTTACAAGAACCTCATTTACAGTACAAATTCAATATCACAGAAGGTGAAAAATGGATAAAGAATTTGTGGTACTTACGTACAATGCAATATCACTCAGCAATGAAATCTATATCATCAGGCCCGTAGCAGCATAATGAGTGGATTCAGGTACGATGATTCTAAGTGAGATAAGTCACACAGAAAAAGAAACATCATAAGATATCACTACTACACGGAATGTAAACTTGGCTACACAGAAACTGAATTACAAAACAGAACACGGTCTCAAATGTAGAAAACCAACTTATGCTTGCTTAAGGGGAAAGGTGAGTTGGGGTTCTGCATAAAACCAGAGATTGAAATTAGCACAGATACCATTCCATAAGCCAAATATGTAATAGACAAGAGCTACTCCTTGCTCAACGAACTGGACTCTACACCCCATATTAATCGCCTAAGAATATACCTGACTAGTAATAAACTTAAAACCTATGGATTTATATGTCTTCAAAAGAGAATCAAGCATGTGTACAGCGGCATAAACGCAGCAGTGATAGGATTGGTGAGGTTTGATGAGCAAATGCAGACCCTTTGAAGTCATATTGCATGGTAGCCATTCCATGGGTCTCAACTCTCCAGGTTTAAGGGATTCTTCCTTCAGCTAAAACATGCATGTGGAACCCAGAGTATGATTCACCATGTGATCGGGAAACGTGTTCAAATGTGTCTCAGGTTTTGTCCCCTGGTACTCGGGTGCAACATTCCAGACGCTTTACTAACACTCTCCCCACTTGGAGAGTCAGTGCCTTTAACCTCCTGTTTGGCCCAGTTTACAATTTCTGCGGAAAATGAACAGGAATAGGGAGAACCAATGAGAGACTAGCTGGAGGTGTCTGGATGGGCAAATTTAACTCTCATTTCCCACCAGGAAGAGGAATTAACCAAAGGCTCAGCGTGCCATGCCGGAACCACACTAGGGCCTGAAGCAATCCTGCGGTGTTGCGGCCAGCTCACAAGAAAGCGAGTTGAAGAAAGGAGCTCAGGGGCACTGTAATTCACAAACCTGCAGAGTTATAAATGACAGCTATCGTCCAAAAATATATTGAAGTAAGGCTGCCAAGAGGACTCGAAAGCGGGGCAGAATTGAAGGAATCCGATTTCAGGAGGTAGACTGGAATTGCATGTAAAGCATACGAAAAGAGGCAGAACGTCCACAATGATGCACTTGGCCAAAAAGGGCGTATGCGTTTTTTCCTGAATATATTCAGGAAAAAACGCATACGCCCTTTTTGGCCAACCAAGCAAGCTTGCAAAGGAAATCTGCACTACAATGAAGTCTCACTGCCCCCCAGTCAAAAGGACCATCTGAAAAAAGTGTAAAATCCAGAAAGGCCGGACAGGCCATGGAGAACTGGGAGCCTTGTTATGCTGATGGGCGGGATGTAAATTGCCAACAGCCACTCTGGAGAAGTGTATGGTGTTTCCTGAAACATCTAAAAAACAAAGCAACAGAGCCTAGGGCACTTCCACTTATGGTCCTATAGCTTAGGGAAATTAAAATCAAAAAGACACAGCCACCCCAAAGTTTGGGACGGCTCTGTTTACAAGATCCTCATTTACGGTACAAGTTCAATATCACAGAAAGCGAAAAATGGATAAAGAAGTTGTGGTACTTACGTACAATGCAATATCACTCAGCAATGAAATCTATGTCATCAGGCCCATAGCAGCATAATGAGTGGATTCAGGTACGATGATTCTAAGTGAGATAAGTCACACAGAAAAAGAAACATCATAAGATATCACTAATACACGGAATGTAAACTTGGCTACACAGGAACTGAATTACAAAACAGAACAGGATCTCAAATGTAGAAAACCAACTTATGCTTGCTTAAGGGGAAAGGTGAGTTGGGCTGCTGCATAAAACCAGAGATTGAAATTAGCACAGATACCATTCCATAAGCCAAATATGTAATAGACAAGAGCTACTCCTTGCTCAACGAAGAGGACTCAACACCCCATATTAAACGTCTAAGAATATACCTGACTAGGAAGAATCTTAAAATCTATGGATTTATATGTCTCCGAAAGAGAATCAAGCGTGTCTACAGCGGCATAAATGCAACAGTGATAGGATTGGTGAGGTTCGGTGAGCAAATGCAGAACCTTTGAAGTCATATTGCATGGTACCCATTCCATGGGTCTCAACTCTCCAGGTTTAAGGGATTCTTCCTTCAGCTAAAACATGCATGTGGAACCCAGAGTATGATTCACCATGTGATCGGGAAACGTGTTCAAATGTGTCTCAGGTTTTGTCCCCTGGTACTCGGGTGCAACATTCCAGACGCTTTACTAACACTCTCCCCACTTGGAGAGTCAGTGCCTTTAACCTCCTGTTTGGCCCAGTTTGCAATATTTGCGGAAGATGAACAGGAATAGGTAGAACCAGTGAGAGACTAGCTGGAGGTGTCTGGACGGGCAAATTTAACTCTCATTTCCCACCAGGAAGAGGAATTAACCAAAGGCTCAGCGTGCCATGCCGGAACCACACTAGGGCCTGAAGCAATCCTGCGGTGTTGCGGCCAGCTCACAAGAAAGCGAGTTGAAGAAAGGAGCTCAGGGGCACTGTAATTCACAAACCTGCAGAGTTATAAATGACAGCTATCGTCCAAAAATATATTGAAGTAAGGCTGCCAAGAGGACTTGAAAGTGGGGCAGAATTGCAGGAAACCGATTTCAGGAGGTAGACTGGAATTGCATGTAAAGCATAGGAAAAGAGGCAGAACGTCCACAATGATGCACTTGGCCAAAAAGGGCATATGCGTTTTTTCCTGAATATATTCAGGAAAAAACGCATACACCCTTTTTGGCCAACCAAGCAAGCTTGCAAAGGAAATCTGCATTACAATGAAGACTCATTGCCCCCCAGTCAAAAGGGCCATCTGAAAAATATGTAAAATCCAGAAAGGCAGGACAGGCCATGGAGAACTGGGAGCCTTGTTATGCTGATGGGCGGGATGTAAATTGCCAACAGCCACTCTGGAGAAGTGTATGGTGTTTCCTGAAACATCTAAAAAACAAAGCAACAGAGCCTAGGGCACTTCCACTTATGGTCCTATAGCTTAGGGAAATTAAAATCAAAAAGACACAGCCACCCCAAAGTTTGGGACGGCTCTGTTTACAAGAACCTCATTTACAGTACAAATTCAATATCACAGAAGGTGAAAAATGGATAAAGAATTTGTGGTACTTACGTACAATGCAATATCACTCAGCAATGAAATCTATATCATCAGGCCCGTAGCAGCATAATGAGTGGATTCAGGTACGATGATTCTAAGTGAGATAAGTCACACAGAAAAAGAAACATCATAAGATATCACTACTACACGGAATGTAAACTTGGCTACACAGAAACTGAATTACAAAACAGAACACGGTCTCAAATGTAGAAAACCAACTTATGCTTGCTTAAGGGGAAAGGTGAGTTGGGGTTCTGCATAAAACCAGAGATTGAAATTAGCACAGATACCATTCCATAAGCCAAATATGTAATAGACAAGAGCTACTCCTTGCTCAACGAAGTGGACTCTACACCCCATATTAATCGCCTAAGAATATACCTGACTAGTAATAATCTTAAAACCTATGGATTTATATGTCTCCAAAAGAGAATCAAGCATGTGTACAGCAGCATAAACGCAGCAGTGATAGGATTGGTGAGGTTTGATGAGCAAATGCAGACCCTTTGAAGTCATATTGCATGCCAGCCATTCCATGGGTCTCAACTCTCCAGGTTTAAGGGATTCTTCCTTCAGCTAAAACATGCATGTGGAACCCATAGTATGATCCACCGTGTGATCGGGAAACGTGTTCAAATGTGTCTCAGATTTTCTCCGCTGGTACTTGGGTGCAACATTCCAGACGCTTTACTAAAACTCTCCCCACTTGGAGAGTCAGTGCCTTTAACCTCCTGTTTGGCCCAGTTTGCAATTTCTGTGGAAAATGAACAGGAATAGGGAGAACAAATGAGAGACTAGCTGGAGGTGTCTGGATTGGAAAATTTAACTCTCATTTCCCACCAGGAAGAGGAATTAACCAAAGGCTCAGCGTGCCATGCCGGAACGACACTAGGGCCTGAAGCAATCCTGCAGTGTTGCGGCCAGCTCACAAGAAAGCGAGTTGAAGAAAGGAGCTCAGGGGCACTGTAATTCACAAACCTGCAGAGTTATAAATGACAGCTATCGTCCAAAAATATATTGAAGTAAGGCTGCCAAGAGGACTTGAAAGCGGGGCAGAATTGCAGGAAACCGATTTCAGGAGGTAGACTGGAATTGCATGTAAAGCATAGGAAAAGAGGCAGAACGTCCACAATGATGCACTTGGCCAAAAAGGGCATATGCGTTTTTTCCTGAATATATTCAGGAAAAAACGCATACGCCCTTTTTGGCCAACCAAGCAAGCTTGCAAAAGAAATCTGCACTACAATGAAGTCTCACTGCCCCCCAGTCAAAAGGGCCATCTGAAAAAAGTGTAAAATCCAGAAAGTCCGGACAGGCCATGGAGAACTGGGAGACTTCTTATGCTGATGGGCGGGATGTAAATTGCCAACAGCCACTCTGGAGAAGTGTATGGTGTTTCCTGAAACATCTAAAAAACAAAGCAACAGAGCCTAGGGCACTTCCACTTATGGTCGTATAGCTTAGGGAAATTAAAATCAAAAAAACACAGCCACCCCAAAATTTGGGACGGCTCTGTTTACAAGAACCTCGTTTACGGTACAAGTTCAATATCACAGAAAGCGAAAAATGGATAAAGAAGTTGTGGTACTTACGTACAATGCAATATCACTCAGCAATGAAATCTATGTCATCAGGCCCATAGCAGCATAATGAGTGGATTCAGGTACGATGATTCTAAGTGAGATAAGTCACACAGAAAAAGAAACATCATAAGATATCACTAATACACGGAATGTAAACTTGGCTACACAGGAACTGAATTACAAAACAGAACAAGGTCTCAAATGTAGAAAACCAACTTATGCTTGCTTAAGGGGAAAGGTGAGTTGGGGTTCTGCATAAAACCAGAGATTGAAATTAGCACAGATACCGTTCCATAAGCCAAATATGTAATAGACAAGAGCTACTCCTTGCTCAACGAAGAGGACTCAACACCCCATATTAAACGTCTAAGAATATACCTGACTAGGAAGAATCTTAAAACCTATGGATTTATATGTCTCCGAAAGAGAATCAAGGGTGTGTACAGTGGCATAAGCGCAGCAGTGATAGGAATGGTGAGGTTCGGTGAGCCAATGCAGAACCTTTGAAGTCATATTGCATGGTACCCATTCCATGGGTCTCAACTCTCCAGGTTTAAGGGATTCTTCCTTCAGCTAAAACATGCATGTGGAACCCAGAGTATGATCCACCATGTGATCGGGAAACGTGTTCAAATGTGTCTCAGGTTTTGTCCCCTGGTACTCGGGTGCAACATTCCAGACGCTTTACTAACACTCTCCCCACTTGGAGAGTCAGTGCCTTTAACCTCCTGTTTGGCCCAGTTTGCAATTTCTGCGGAAGATGAACAGGAATAAGGAGAACCAATGAGAGACTAGCTGGAGGTGTCTGGATGGGCAAATTTAACTCTCATTTCCCACCAGGAAGAGGAATTAACCAAAGGCTCAGCGTGCCATGCCGGAACCACACTAGGGCCTGAAGCAATCCTGCGGTGTTGCGGCCAGCTCACAAGAAAGCGAGTTGAAGAAAGGAGCTCAGGGGCACTGTAATTCACAAACCTGCAGAGTTATAAATGACAGCTATCGTCCAAAAATATATTGAAGTAAGGCTGCCAAGAGGACTCGAAAGCGGGGCAGAATTGCAGGAATCCGATTTCAGGAGGTAGACTGGAATTGCATGTAAAGCAGAGGAAAAGAGACAGAATGTCCACAATGATGCACTTGGCCAAAAAGGGCGTATGCGTTTTTTCCTGAATATATTCAGGAAAAAACCCATACGCCCTTTTTGGCCAACCAAGCAAGCTTGCAAAGGAAATCTGCACTACAATGAAGTCTCACTGCCCCCCAGTCAAAAGGGCCATCCGAAAAAAGTGTAAAATCCAGAAAGGCCGGACAGGCCATGGAGAACTGGGAGCCTTGTTATGCTGATGGGCGGGATGTAAATTGCCAACAGCCACTCTGGAGAAGTGTATGGTGTTTCCTGAAACATCTAAAAAACAAAGCAACAGAGCCTAGGGCACTTCCACTTATGGTCGTATAGCTTAGGGAAATTAAAATCAAAAAGACACAGCCACCCCAAAGTTTGGGACGGCTCTGTTTACAAGAACCTCGTTTACGGTACAAGTTCAATATCACAGAAAGCGAAAAATGGATAAAGAAGTTGTGGTACTTACGTACAATGCAATATCACTCAGCAATGAAATCTATGTCATCAGGCCCATAGCAGCATAATGAGTGGATTCAGGTACGATGATTCTAAGTGAGATAAGTCACACAGAAAAAGAAACATCATAAGATATCACTAATACACGGAATGTAAACTTGGCTACACAGGAACTGAATTACAAAACAGAACAAGGTCTCAAATGTAGAAAACCAACTTATGCTTGCTTAAGGGGAAAGGTGAGTTGGGGTGCTGCATAAAACCAGAGATTGAAATTAGCACAGATACCGTTCCATAAGGCAAATATGTAATAGACAAGAGCTACTCCTTGCTCAACGAAGTGGACTCTACACCCCATATTAATCGCCTAAGAATATACCTGACCAGTAAGAATCTTAAAACCTATACATTTCTATGTCTCCGAAAGAGAATCAAGCGTGTGTACAGCGGCATAAACGCAGCAGTGATAGGATTGGTGAGGTTCGGTGAGCAAATGCAGACCCTTTGAGGTCACATTGCATGGTACCCATTCCATGGGTCTCAACTCTCCAGGTTTAAGGGATTCTTCCTTCAGCTAAAACATGCATGTGGAACCCAGAGTATGATCCACCGTGTGATCGGGAAACGTGTTCAAATGTGTCTCAGGTTTCGTCCCCTGGTACTCGGGTGCAACATTCCAGACGCTTTACTAACACTCTCCCAACTTGGAGAGTCAGTGCCTTTAACCTCCTGTTTGGCCCAGTTTGCAATTTCTGCGGAAAATAAACAGGAATAGGGAGAACCAATGAGAGACTAGCTGGAGGTGCCTGGACGGGCAAATTTAACTCTCATTTCCCACCAGGAAGAGGAATTAACCAAAGGCTCAGCGTGCCATGCCGGAACCACACTAGGGCCTGAAGCAATCCTGCGGTGTTGCGGCCAGCTCACAAGAAAGCGAGTTGAAGAAAGGAGCTCAGGGGCACTGTAATTCACAAACCTGCAGAGTTATAAATGACAGCTATCGTCCAAAAATATATTGAAGTAAGGCTGCCAAGAGGACTTGAAAGCGGGGCAGAATTGCAGGAAACCGATTTCAGGAGGTAGACTGGAATTGCATGTAAAGCATAGGAAAAGAGGCAGAACGTCCACAATGATGCACTTGGCTAAAAAGGGCGTATGCGTTTTTTCCTGAATATATTCAGGAAAAAACGCATACGCCCTTTTTGGCAAACCAAGCAAGCTTGCAAAGGAAATCTGCACTACAATGAAGTCTCACTGCCCCCCGGTCAAAAGGGCCATCTGAAAAAAGTATAAAATCCAGAAAGGCAGGACAGGCCATGGAGAACTGGGAGCCTTGTTATGCTGATGGGCGGGATGTAAATTGCCAACAGCCACTCTGGAGAAGTTTATGGTGTTTCCTGAAACATCTACAAAACAAAGCAACAGAGCCTAGGGCACTTCCACTTATGGTGGTATAGCTTAGGGAAATTAAAATCAAAAAGACACAGCCACCGCAAAGTTTGGGACGGCTCTGTTTACAAGAACCTCGTTTGTGGTACAAGTTCAATATCACAGAAAGCGAAAAATGGATAAAGAATTTGTGGTACTTACATACAATGCAATATCACTCAGCAATGAAATGTATATCATCAGGCCCGTAGCAGCATAATGAGTGGATTCAGGTACGATGATTCTAAGTGAAATAAGTCATACAGAAAAAGAAACATCATAAGATATCACTAATACACGGAATGTAAACTTGGGTACACAGGAACTGAATTACAAAACAGAACAGGGTCTCAAATGTAGAAAACCAACTTATGCTTGCTTAAGGGCAAAGGTGAGTTGGGGTGCTGCATAAAACCAGAGATTGAAATTAGCACAGATACAGTTCCATAAGCCAAATATGTAATAGACAAGAGCTACTCCTTGCTCAACGAAGTGGACTCTACACCCCATATTAAACGCCTAAGAATATACCTGACTAGTAAGAATCTTAAAACCTATGGATTTATATGTCTCTGAAAGAGAATGAAGCGTGTGTACAGTGCATTAGCGCAGCAGTGATAGGATTGGTGAGGTTCGGTGAGCCAATGCAGACCCTTTGAAGTCATATTGCATGGTACCCATGCCAAGGGTCTCAACTCTCCAGGTTTAAGGGATTCTTCCTTCAGCTAAAACATGCATGTGGAACCCAGAGTATGATCCACCGTGTGATCGGGAAACGTGTTCAAATGTGTCTCAGGTTTCGTCCCCTGGTACTCGGGTGCAACATTCCAGACGCTTTACTAACACTCTCCCCACTTGGAGAGTCAGTGCCTTTAACCTCCTGTTTGGCCCAGTTTGCAAATTCTTTGAAAGTTGAACAGGAATAGGGAGAACCAATGAGAGACTAGCTGGAGGTGTCTGGACGGGCAAATTTAACTCTCATTTCCCACCAGGAAGAGGAATTAACCAAAGGCTCAGCGTGCCATGCCGGAACCACACTAGGGCCTGAAGCAATCCTGCGGTGTTGCGGCCAGCTCACAAGAAAGCGAGTTAAAGAAAGGAGCTTAGGGGCACTGTAATTCACAAACCTGCAGAGTTATAAATGACAGCTATCGTCCAAAAATATATTGAAGTAAGGCTGCCAAGAGGACTTGAAAGCGGGGCAGAATTGCAGGAAACCGATTTCAGGAGGTAGACTGGAATTGCATGTAAAGCATAGGAAAAGAGGCAGAACGTCCACAATGATGCACTTGGCCAAAAAGGGCGTATGCGTTTTTTCCTGAATATATTCAGGAAAAAACGCATACGCCCTTTTTGGCAAACCAAGCAAGCTTGCAATGGAAATCCGAACTACTATGAAGTGTCACTTCCCCCCAGTTTAAAGAGCCATCTGAAAAAAGTGGAAAATGCAGAAAGGCAAGACAGGCCATGGGGATAAAGGAACCTTGTTATGCTGATGGGCGGGATGTAAATTGCCAACAGCCACTCTGGAGAAGTGTATGGTGTTTCCTGATACATCTGAAAAACAAAGCAACAGAGTCTAGGGCATTTCCACTTATGGTCCTATAGCTTAGGGAAATTAAAATCAAAAAGACACAGCCACCCCAAAATTTATGACGGCTCTGTTTACAGGAACCTCTTCTATGGTACAAGTTAAGTATCCCAGAGAGCAAATAATTGATAAAGAAGTTGCGGTACTTAACGTACAACAGAATACCACTCAGCAATGAAATCTGTGTCACCAGGCCTGTACCCGCATAATGAGTGGATTGAGGCACGATGATTCTAAGTGAAATAAGTCACACAGATAAGGAAACATCATAAGGTATCACTAATACATGGAATGTAAACTTGGCTACACATGAACTGAATTACAAAACAGAACAGGGTCTCAAGTTTAGAAAACCAACTTATGCTTGCTTAAGGGGAAAGGTGAGTTGGGGTGCTGCATAAAACCAGAGTTTGAAATTAGCACAGATACCGTTCCATAAGCCAAATATGTAATAGACAAGACCTACCCCTTGCTCAACGAAATGGACTCAACAATGAGGTATCACCTCACACCTGTTAGAATGGGCATCATCTGAAAATCTACAAACAACAATTGCTGGAAAGGGTGTGGGGAAAAGGAAGCCTCTTCCACTATTGTTGGGAATATAAATTGATACAGTCACTATGGAGAACAATATGGAGTCTTAAGAAACTAATAATAGAATTACCATATGATACAGCAATCCCAGTACTGGACATATACACAGACAAAACCATAAATCAAAAAGAGACATTCACCGCAATGTTCATTGCATCACTATTTACAATATCGAGGTAATGGAAGCAACCTAAATGCCCACAGACAGACGAATGCATAAAGATGTGGTACATATATAAAATGGAATATTACTAAGCCATGAAAGGAATGAAATTGGGTCATTTGTAGAGACGTCGATGGATCTAGAGACTGTCATACAGAGTGAAGTAAGTCAGAAAGAGAAAAACAAATCTTGTATATTCATGCATATATGTGGAACCTAGAAAAACTGTACAGATTAACCGTTTTGCAAGGCATAAATAGAGCAACAGATGTAGACAACAATCGTATGGACAACAAGGGGGGAAAGCTCTTGGGGGGGTGGTGGTGGGAGGAGCTGAGAGATTGGGATTGGCATGTAAACATTTATATGTATAAAATAGATAACCAATAAGAACCTGCTGTATAAAAATATAAAATTCAAAATTAAAAAGAAATAAAATTTAAAAAATAAAACAGAAAAAACAATTATTCCCTTCACATACATGTATTTATATGAATAAATTATTTCCATGCTTATATCTGTAAATACAAAAAAGAGGAATAAAATCTACCTTGAACCAAAAACGAAAAAGAGAAAAAAAAAAAAACAGAACCCACCAGTTACTCAGAGGAAAACCGTATCAGGGCACTTGCTCCAGTTGTAAACAATTCTGAAGTTGGTCAGTGGTGGGGAATCGTCTCCCATTCAGCCAGCAGCCCCCACACAAGCGTACTCATTGCAAAGCTGGGGCACTGTGCCGAGGCATCTGTGAGTGAACGTGAGCTGAGCCCCAGGCCAGTTGCTGTTGAACTGTTCCCACCC
This sequence comes from Pseudorca crassidens, assembly GCF_039906515.1. Taxonomy (NCBI): domain Eukaryota; kingdom Metazoa; phylum Chordata; class Mammalia; order Artiodactyla; family Delphinidae; genus Pseudorca; species Pseudorca crassidens. Next base: position 178,716,807 of record NC_090298.1, on the reverse strand, counting down.
TTCCCAGGTAAAACACCTGAATATATACAAGGACTTGAAAGCCTAGAGGAAGGGCCATGGAGCCACACGAGTGACAGCATGCCAGCTGACTTGGTGCCTGCAGGCCAGCCAGGATGGTCCTGTCCCTGGGTGCTCTTCTGGAAGATTTCCATTTCCCTGCCTGAGATACCCGTCCTGTCCCTGCCCCCACTGCTTTTTTCCTTCCTCACCTCTGCCCAGGGAGAAATTCCAGCAGCAGGTATGGGTGACACATCCTCTTCTTTAGCAGGTGGCAGCCTGGCAACTGCTGCAGAAAGTCCAGCAGAGCCCCACTCACACTGGGCCACCCACAAAGCCGTGGCCTCTCACTCCCTCCCACCAGCCCAGCCCCGAGACTGCTGACAGGGCAGAGAAAATGGCGTCAGGCACAGCTGCAGGGGCTCTTGCTGCCTGGAGTGGTATTTATATTGATCTCAACCCAGGCACACCTGGGGAGGGCTGGCCGGCATTGTAAGGCTGCCCAGGTCAGCCAATCATCACCCCTCAGGGGCTCACAGTTGCAGAAAATGGAACTTGCTGAACCGGCCAGGTCCAAGGAACAGGTGTGGGCTCCTGAGAGTCAGGATAGACAAGGGGCTGCAGCTTTGGCTTGTTTTCTAATCATTTTATCTGGCCCATGAGTGGGAGACAACTTCAAGAAAACCCTCTCCTAATGAGAGGAACCCAGGAGTCAGGGAGAGGAGGGGTGGGTGGTGGTTGGAGACAGAGGCTTGGTGCCCCGGGTGCAGTGGAAGTCTCTGGAAGACCAGGTGGAGGGAGGCCACACAGAGTGATGCCCAGGGTCACAGACCTGTCGGAGCTGCTGTTTGTTAGTTCAAGTCCTGCTCTGAGGTGCTCTGTGTCAGCTCTGAGCGACAGGTGAGATGGGGGTGCTCTTCAATGAGGGCTATGTGCACAGTTCCTGTGTGCCCAGCCCTGCCACGGTACCTGCAAGGGTAGCTCTGTATCCTGGGAGAGGCCTGACCATGAGAGCCCCGTGGGCTGGGTTGGGGGTGGGGTACCTGCCCAGGAGAGCTCCATATCCTGGGATTGGCCTGACCACGAGAGCCCCATGGGCTGCTGGGGACCTGGTAAAGGATGTCAGGACAGTCAGTGAAGCCACCGAGGATATACCTCCAGTTGCTCCATTTCCTACACCCTGCTGGTCATTCTACCAACCACCAGGACATGGTATTCTGTATTAGTCTTCAATGATGCCTTCTTTTGTATTCCATTAGTCCCAGAGTCACAAGAAATTTTGGCTTGTGAGTGGCAGGACTCAACATACAACTAAAACAATACTTCCGGGCCGTCTTGCCCCAAGGGTTCAAAAATTCCCACACCATCTTTGGGGAAAGCTTAGCTAAAGACCAAAAAGTTCTACCTCTAGAAAAGGAAACCCTCCTTCAATATGCAGACGACATTCTGATCGCCAGCCCTACTAAGGAGGCCTCTGAACTACCAAGCCAATAAAGGATAGAAGTTGTCCAAGAAAAAGCTCAAATATCACAGACTGCGGTGACCTGCCTGGGCTTCATTCTCACAGAAGGTCGGAGAAGCCCATCCCAGGAAAGGGAAGAAACCATTTGCAGCCTTACCCCTTTCTAAAACTAGAAGACAGCTTAGGGGTTCCTGGGGAGGCCAGGGTTTGCTGCTTCTGGATCCCTAACTACAGTCTACTAGCTGGGCCTCTATATGAAACACTGAAAGGAAAAGATGATGATCCTTTTGAACAGAATCCAGAAGTGGCCTTTCAAGAATGGAAAGAGCAGTCAATTCAGACCCTTGCCCTGGAACTCCCTAATTGAGCTAAACCCTTTGACCTTTCCATTCCCGGTGAAGGGTGAGTCGCCATTGGAGAATTAGTGCAAAAACTGGGACCACTTGAAATGGAACAACGCAAGAATGCCATCCAGGTAGGATAAAATAGAGTCACCAAGGGGCTTGGCCCACTGCCACATCTGGCCAAGATACTGGCGGTATCTAAAAACCTGGAAATCAGCAGCCCAAAAGGCCACCTCCCTCCTAAGGGAAAAGGACCCCACGTGGTGATCCTAATCACCAACCATGCCCTGAAGTTGCAGGGTTCGCTCCGTGGGCACACCGACCTCGAGTGAGGAGGCCCTCCAACTCCAACATCCAGAGAGATAACCGGGGGCAACAGGGCACCATGACGACTCGTGTGAACATCACTTGACCTGGAGTTTCTCTCATAAAACAACAATAGTGTGTCCCGAAGGAGTAGACTACTGCTTGCAGGACTTACTGCACCCGGAGGGGAGCTAATAGTCTTGGCGGGGGAAACGTATATCACACTGTCACCATAGAAAAGCCTACAGACACCGTGATGATGGTGGCCAATAAGACCGGCTGGACTCCTGTTTACTTCAAAAGGCTGTTGACTCAGTGGCCATCATGGTCCTTGATCACCACTGACCCTGGACTGTCTGGGAGTTGAGCGGGCAGGGCTCTGACACCTGGTGCTGTTTTTACGTTAATTCAGGGGCCTAATTGAAGAAAGAGCAGACTACTGGTCAGAGCATCTAGGCTGGCAGAAACGGTCAGCCTAAGGTGGCCGAACAAATGTGGGGCGGGGTGAAACCGGCCCCCACAGCGTCTCTGCACATCTCTTTCCTGAACCCTTAAAGGTCATTAGAATCTATAACACTTCCAATGCTGGTGCTCAGGCGGACGAGCAGGGAGGCAGGGGTCCTGGGGCCAATCAACGTCACCTGGAGGCTGCTGGGGAGAAGTTCTGACCCTCATCCCCTGGTATGAGGGCTCCCAACTCAGCACTCAGCAGTTACAGAAGAAGGGTCTGCACCCTCAGCACTCCAAGAATGAGGAACGGGACAAAAGGCAGAGGAGGGGTTTGTCCCCAGCAAAGCCCATTAAAAATCCCTGGGAGATAAAAATAGAATCTGGGCAATAAAGTCAAGTCTGACCTTTTTTATCCTTTGTGCTTTGTCTAATTTCACGTGCTCCTAGGGTCCCGCATGCAGAGGTTCCACACCCGGCACTTCAGACCAGATTTCCTAGTGCAGAATGGCTGGGTCGACACCTCAGCTCCTGGGGCCCAGTGCAGACTCTAAGATATAGAGCCTGAGCTGCAGCCAACCCGGCCCTTGAGTGCTCCGCCCCCTCCCTCCCACTGACTCTGACAGGATCTCTACACAGCAGCCCAGCCCACAGCCCACGGGGTAGTGCATGCTCTCACCTCTCCATTCTCTGATCAAAATATAAAGTTTCCTTTGCTTGTGAACCAAACTCAGTCTCGATCTGTTGGCCCCAATGACACTGGGCAGGGGGACACTTGTTGGGGTCCACTCTGGAGGATCAGTAACAGAAATTGAGACTATTGTAACTTCAATGAACAGATGTGTGAGCCAAACTGTAGTTAACATAGAACAGTTTATAAGGCTCGGGTAAAATAAGATGTTTCTAACACTTCCATTTGATATTTCCATCACTTTATTATAAGCAAGTTCAGTGAAAAGGTTTGTCTTATTTGTCAGGTCAATATTAGAGAAATGAAGTGATTTCTTTCCAAGGATGTACATCTAATAATCTTGGTTAAAGCTTCAATCTTGTTTTAAATGCTTTTCCATTGAAAATGATACCTCTCTTTCAGCTCCCCCATTTCTGAGAAGTATAAAATCTTATAATTTATTATTACCAAAGGGGAAAGTTGGGAGGAGGGATAAATTAACAGTTTGGAATTAACACATACACACTGCTATGTATAAAATAGATCATCAACAAGGAACCACTGTGTAGCACAGGGAACTACACTCAATATTTTGCAATAACCTATAAGGGGAAATAATCGGAAAAAGAATAGATATTTTTATTGACATCATCTATCAATGACAGTTAAAGTGTAACCTAAGGGAAGCCAGTGGTGAGTGCTTCTGACCCTGAAGACTTCAATCATCTAAAGTTTGGACTCTGCCTACTTCCCAAGGCCCTTAATGAACATATGTGTAGCCGTAGCTTAAAAAATTCCCCAGTTTGGGTTTCGGGGAGACACTGATTTTGAAAAAGCCCTGGTGTTCTCCTTACATGAATGGGACTCTTCCTACTGCTAAAACATGTCTGTCACACACAGAGGATGGTATACCGTCTGATCAGGAAGAGTTTGGAAAAGGCATCTCATCTCCTCATCTCCTGGTGCTCGGGTTCACCCCTCCAGCGTCTTTACTAACAGTCTCCCCACTTGGAGATGTCAGCACTGTCAACATCCTGTTGCATACAGTTTGGAATTTGTCCAGAGGATGAAGCGGAAGGATGAGGAACAATGAGAGACAAGTCCTAGGTGTTCAGACAGGCACATGTCACTCTAATTTCCAATCAGGAAGACGAATTGACCAAAGGCTAGGGTTGCCCATGGAAACAGTATAGGGCTTGAGGAAATCCCACTGCTTTGTGGCCAGTTCCCATAAACACAAGTTGAACAATGGAACTCAGGGGCAGTAAAATTCACGAAACTGCAGAGTTGAAAATATCTATCACTGAAAAATGTCTTGAGGAAAGTCAGAGAAAAGGATTGGTAAGCAAGGGAGAATGGCAGGAAAGGGATTTGAGGAGGTAGAAAGGACTCGCCATTAAGCACAAGAAAAGGGGCTGAACATTGCCAACATTGCAGTTGGCCAAAAAGGCTGTATGCGTTTTTTTCTGTATATATTCAAGAAAAGGGCATACACTTTTTTAGCCAACCAAACAGGTGGGCACTGGAAATCAATACTACAAAAGATATCACTTCGCATCAGTCAGAAGAGCCATCCTCATAAAGTGTAAACACCAGAAATGCAGGACAGGGCAAGGAGAAGAGGGAGCCCTGTGAGGCTTATAGTGGAAATGTATATTGCCAATGGCCATTCTGGAGAAGTGTATTGTGTTTACTAAAGCATCTAAAAAATGAGCTACAGAGCATAGGGCACTTGCACTCATGGGCGTATGTCTTGGGAAAAACAAAAATCGAGAGGACACAGGCACCCCAATGTTTACTGCCTCTCTGTTTAAAAGATTCTCGACTAGGATATAACTTAAATGTCTCTGGAGGGAAAAAATGGATAGAGATGTGGTACTTATGTAGAGTGGAATATTACTCAGCCTGGAAGTCAATGAAATATGGCCAGTTGTAACAACTCCGGAGGAGTTACGTATGATCATTCTAAGTGACATAATTCAAAAAGAAAAAGACACATATCATAAGATATCACTTAAAGGTGGAATCCAAAATGGCTACACATGAAATAAATTACAAAACAAAAACATAGTCAAATATGTAGACAACACGCGTAAGGCTGCTAAACGGGAAAGGTGGGGAGGGGTGAGGCATCATCCAGGAGGTTGAAATTAGCAAAGATACCATTCCAAATACCAAACTGATAATCAACAAGGCCTACACGGTAGCTAAAAGAACTGCACTCAGCACACTCAAGTCACTGGAAAAGAATATATATGACTGGTAAGAATCTGAAAAAGAATTTATTGATGTCTCTCTGTATGTGAATCAAGTGGATGTACAGCAGCAAGAAACAGAGCTTTGAAAATCAGCTGTAACCAATATAGTAATAAATTGAAAAAAATAAACGACAAAGAGACAGAGAAAACCTCTTACAACTTTTCCTCAGGGACGGTGATGCAACATGGATTGAACACATCTAGACCCACAGCAGGATGAGACATAAGGCTGGAAACTGTTTACGCTAAGAGAAATATGAGGTTGGGTGAGGAAATGCACACCCTTTAAAGTAATACTACCTGGTACCCATTCAATGGGTCCCAAATCTGCAGGTTCAAGGGATCTTCCTACAGCGAAAACATGCATGGAAAACCCAGAGGACTGTACACCATGTGATCGGGAGATGTGTCTAAAATGCACCTCATTTATCCTCTCCTGGTGCTCCTGTTCATCATTCCAGCCACGTTACTTAGAATCTCCCCACTTAGAGAATCAGCACATTTAAACTTCTGTTTCACACATTTTGCAAATTGTGAGGAGGATGAACGGGAAGAGGGGGAACCAATGAGAGAATAGTTGTAGGGGTTTGGACGGGCACATGTCACTCTAATTTCCCATTAAGAATAAGAATTAAAAAAAGGCTCAGCCCGCCTCGCCGGAGCCAAAATAGGGCCTGAAGCAATCCTGCGGCTTTGAGGCCAGCTCACAAAAGAGCAACTTAAAAAATGGAGCTCAGGGTCACTGCAATTCACAAACCTGCAGAGTTATAAATGAAAACTAACGTCCCAAAATATGTTGAGGTAAGGCAAAGAAGAGGATCTGAATGCAAGACAGAATTGCAAGAAACAGATTTCAAGAGATAGATTGGACTCGTCTTTAAAGCACATGAAAAGCGGCAGAATTTCGACAATGATGCAGTTGGCCCAAAAGGGAGTATGCGTTTTTTCCTGAATATATCCAGGAAAAAACGCATACGCACTTTATGGGCAACCAAGCAAGCAAGCAATGCAAATGTGCACAACAAAGAAGTCTCATTTCCCACCGGTCAAAAGGGCCATCCGAAAAAATTGTAAAAACCAGAAATGCAGGACAGGCCATGGAGAACAGGGAGCCTTTATACGCTGATGGACAGTGTGTGAACTGCCGAGAGCCACTCTGGAGAAGTGTATGGTGGTTCCTAAATCATCTAAAAAACAGAGCTACAGAGCATAGGGCACTTCCAATCACGGAAGTATATCTAGGGAAGTCTAAAAATCAACAAGACACAAGCACACCACAGTTTAGGGCTACTCTGTTTACAAGAACCTCAACTTCAGTACACCTTAAATATCCCAGGAAAGAGAACAATGGATAAAGAAAATGTGGTACTTATGTACAATGGAATATCTCTTCACCATGAAATCAATGTAATAAGGCTAGTAGAAGGATAAAGAGTGGATTTAGGTCCGATAATACTACTTGAAATAAGTCAAACAGAAAAAGAAACATATCATAAGATATCACTTATAGAGGGAGGATAAATATGGCTGCACAAAAAATGAATTACAAAACAGAACAGTGTCTCACATTTAGAAAACACACTTATGTCAGCTTAAGGGGAAAGGAGAGGTGGGGTGATGCATAAAACCAGAGTTTGAAATTAGCACAGATACCGTTCAATAAACCAAATAGGTATTAGACAAGATCTACACCTTGCTCAATGAACTGGCCTCAACACACCCTATACACCGCAGAGAAATATATCTGAGTAATAAGAATCTTAAAACCCATGTATTGATATATCTCCATAAGGGAATCAAGTGTGTGCAGAGCGGCCAAACACAGCAGTGAAAATGAGCTAAACCCCATTATAGAAATAAATTTTAAAACCAAAACGCAGAAACAATGAAAGAGAGAAAAATTCTTACAAAATTCGCTCAGGGGCTGTGATGCAACCTGGAATGACCACATATAAACCCACAGCTGGATAAGACATAAGGCTGGACACTTGGGGCTGAGAGGATTGGTGAGCTTTGGTGAGCAACTGCCGAAAGTTTAATGCAATACTTCATGCTACTCATTCCAAGGGTCCCAACACTCCAGGTTGAAGGGAATCTTCCTACAGCTAAACCATGCATGGGAAATCCAGCGGATGGTATACCATATGATCGGGAAAGGTTTCTAAAACGCACCTCATTTTCCTCTCCTGGGGCTCCGGATCAACATTCCAGCCACTTTACTAACAACATCTCCACATGGAGAGTCAATGCCTTTACGTTCCGGTATCGCACAGTCTGCAGTTAGTGCGGAGGATGAATGGGAATAGGGGGAACCAGTGAGAAAATAGCTGTAGCGGTTTCAATGGGAACATGTCACTCTAATTCACATCAGGAAGAAGAATTAACCAAAGGCAGAGCAAGGCGACCCAGAAGAAGAATAGGGCCTGAAGAAATCCTGTGGATATGAGGCAAGATCACAAAAATAAGAGCTGAAAAATGCAGCTAAGGGCCACGGCAATTCAAAAACCTGCAGAGTTAAAAAGGCCAACAATTTTCAAAAAGTATATTGAGGTAAGGCTATGAAGAGGCACTGACAGCAAGGCAGAATTGCAGGAAACCGATTTCAGGAGGTAGACTGGAATTGCATTGAAAACATATGAAAACACTCAGAACGTCGACAATGATGCACTTGGCCAAAAAGGGCGTATGCGTTTTTTCCTGAATATATTCAGGAAAAAACGCATACGCCCTTTTTGGCCAACCAAGCAAGCTTGCAAAGGAAATCTGCACTACAATGAAGTCTCACTTCCTCCCTGTCAAAAGGAGCATCTGAAAAAAGTGTAAAATCCAGAAAGGCAGGACAGGCCATGGAGAACTGGGAGCCTTGTTATGCTGATGGGCGGGATGTAAATTGCCAACAGCCACTCTGGAGAAGTGTATGGTGTTTCCTGAAACATCTAAAAAACAAAGCAACAGAGCCTAGGGCACTTCCACTTATGGTCCTATAGCTTAGGGAAATTAAAATCAAAAAGACACAGCCACCCCAAAGTTTGGGACGGCTCTGTTTACAAGAACCTCGTTTATGGTACAAGTTCAATATTGCAGAAAGCGAAAAATGGATAAAGAAGTTGTGGTACTTATGTACAATGCAATATCACTCAGCAATGAAATCTATGTCATCAGGCCCGTAGCAGCATAATGAGTAGATTCAGGTACCATGATTCTAAGTGAAAAAAATCACACAGAAAAAGAAACATCATAAGATATCACTACTACACGGAATGTAAACTTAGCTACAAAGGAACTGAATTACAAAACAGAACAGGGTCTCAAATGTAGAAAACCAACTTATGCTTGCTTAAGGGGAAAGGTGAGTTGGGGTGCTGCATAAAACCAGAGATTGAAATTAGCACAGATACCGTTCCATAAGCCAAATATGTAATAGACAAGAGCTACTCCTTGCTCAACGAAGTGGACTCTACACCCCATATTAAACGCCTATGAATATACCTGACTAGTAAGAATCTTAAAACCTATGGATTTCTATGTCTCCGAAAGAGAATAAGGCGTGTGTACAGCGGCATAAACGTAGCAGTGATAGGATTGGTGAGGTTCTGTGAGCCAATGCAGACCCTTTGAAGTCATATTGCATGGTACCCATTCCATGGGTCTCAACTCTCCAGGTTTAAGGGATTCTTCCTTCAGCTAAAACATGCATGTGGAACCCAGAGTATGATCCACCGTGTGATCGGGAAACGTGTTCAAATGTGTCTCAGGTTTTGTCCCCTGGTACTCGGGTGCAATATTCCAGACGCTTTACTAACACTCTCGCACTTGGAGAGTCAGTGCCTTTAACCTCCTGTTTGGCCCAGTTTGCAATATTTGCGGAAGATGAACAGGAATAGGGAGAACCAGTGAGAGACTAGCTGGAGGTGTCTGGACGGGCAAATATAACTCTCATTTCCCACCAGGAAGAGGAATTAACCAAAGGCTCAGCGTGCCATGCCGGAACCACACTAGGGCCTGAAGCAATCCTGCGGTGTTGCGGCCAGCTCACAAGAAAGCGAGTTGAAGAAAGGAGCTCAGGGGCACTGTAATTCACAAACCTGCAGAGTTATAAATGACAGCTATCGTCCAAAAATATATTGAAGTAAGGCTGCCAAGAGGACTTGAAAGCGGGGCAGAATTGCAGGAAACCGATTTCAGGAGGTAGACTGGAATTGCATGTAAAGCATAGGAAAAGAGGCAGAACGTCCACAATGATGCACTTGGCCAAAAAGGGCGTATGCGTTTTTTCCTGAATATATTCAGGAAAAAACGCATACGCCCTTTTTGGCCAACCAAGCAAGCTTGCAAAGGAAATCTGCACTACAATGAAGTCTCACTGCCCCCCAGTCAAAAGGGCCATCTGAAAAAAGTGTAAAATCCAGAAAGGCCGGACAGGCCATGGAGAACTGGGAGCCTTGTTATGCTGATGGGCGGGATGTAAATTGCCAACAGCCACTCTGGAGAAGTGTATGGTGTTTCCTGAAACATCTAAAAAACAAAGCAACAGAGCCTAGGGCACTTCCACTTATGGTCGTATAGCTTAGGGAAATTAAAATCAAAAAAACTCAGCCACCCCAAAGTTTGGGACGGCTCTGTTTACAAGAACCTCGTTTACGGTACAAGTTCAATATCACAGAAAGTGAAAAATGGATAAAGAAGTTGTGGTACTTACGTACAATGCAATATCACTCAGCAATGAAATCTATGTCATCAGGCCCATAGCAGCATAATGAGTGGATTCAGGTACGATGATTCTAAGTGAGATAAGTCACACAGAAAAAGAAACATCATAAGATATCACTAATACACGGAATGTAAACTTGGCTACACAGGAACTGAATTACAAAACAGAACAAGGTCTCAAATGTAGAAAACCAACTTATGCTTGCTTAAGGGGAAAGGTGAGTTGGGGTGCTGCATAAAACCAGAGATTGAAATTAGCACAGATACCGTTCCATAAGCCAAATATGTAATAGACAAGAGCTACTCCTTGCTCAACGAAGAGGACTCAACACCCCATATTAAACGTCTAAGAATATACCTGACTAAGAAGAATCTTAAAACCTATGGAGTTATATGTCTCCGAAAGAGAATCAAGGGTGTGTACAGTGGCATAAGCGCAGCAGTGATAGGATTGGTGAGGTTCGGTGAGCCAATGGAGAACCTTTGAAGTCATATTGCATGGTACCCATTCCATGGGTCTCAACTCTCCAGGTTTAAGGGATTCTTCCTTCAGCTAAAACATGCATGTGGAACCCAGAGTATGATCCACCATGTGATTGGGAAACGTGTTCAAATGTGTCTCAGGTTTTGTCCCCTGGTACTCGGGTGCAACATTCCAGACGCTTTACTAACACTCTCCTCACTTGGAGAGTCAGTGCCTTTAACCTCCTGTTTGGCCCAGTTTGCAATATTTGCGGAAGATGAACAGGAATAGGGAGAACCAGTGAGAGACTAGCTGGAGGTGTCTGGACGGGCAAATATAACTCTCATTTCCCACCAGGAAGAGGAATTAACCAAAGGCTCAGCGTGCCATGCCGGAACCACACTAGGGCCTGAAGCAATCCTGCGGTGTTGCGGCCAGCTCACAAGAAAGCGAGTTGAAGAAAGGAGCTCAGGGGCACTGTAATTCACAAACCTGCAGAGTTATAAATGACAGCTATCGTCCAAAAATATATTGAAGTAAGGCTGCCAAGAGGACTTGAAAGCGGGGCAGAATTGCAGGAAACCGATTTCAGGAGGTAGACTGGAATTGCATGTAAAGCATAGGAAAAGAGGCAGAACGTCCACAATGATGCACTTGGCCAAAAAGGGCGTATGCGTTTTTTCCTGAATATATTCAGGAAAAAACACATACGCCCTTTTTGGCCAACCAAGCAAGCTTGCAAAGGAAATCTGCACTACAATGAAGTCTCACTGCCCCCCGGTCAAAAGGGCCATCTGAAAAATGTGTAAAATCCAGAAAGGCAGGACAGGCCATGGAGAACTGGGAGCCTTGTTATGCTGATGGGCGGGATGTAAATTGCCAACAGCCACTCTGGAGAAGTGTATGGTGTTTCCTGAAACATCTAAAAAACAAAGCAACAGAGCCTAGGGCACTTCCACTTATGGTCCTATAGCTTAGGGAAATTAAAATCAAAAAGACACAGCCACCCCAAAGTTTGGGACGGCTCTGTTTACAAGAACCTCATTTACAGTACAAATTCAATATCACAGAAGGTGAAAAATGGATAAAGAATTTGTGGTACTTACGTACAATGCAATATCACTCAGCAATGAAATCTATATCATCAGGCCCGTAGCAGCATAATGAGTGGATTCAGGTACGATGATTCTAAGTGAGATAAGTCACACAGAAAAAGAAACATCATAAGATATCACTACTACACGGAATGTAAACTTGGCTACACAGAAACTGAATTACAAAACAGAACACGGTCTCAAATGTAGAAAACCAACTTATGCTTGCTTAAGGGGAAAGGTGAGTTGGGGTTCTGCATAAAACCAGAGATTGAAATTAGCACAGATACCATTCCATAAGCCAAATATGTAATAGACAAGAGCTACTCCTTGCTCAACGAAGTGGACTCTACACCCCATATTAATCGCCTAAGAATATACCTGACTAGTAATAATCTTAAAACCTATGGATTTATATGTCTCCAAAAGAGAATCAAGCATGTGTACAGCAGCATAAACGCAGCAGTGATAGGATTGGTGAGGTTTGATGAGCAAATGCAGACCCTTTGAAGTCATATTGCATGCCAGCCATTCCATGGGTCTCAACTCTCCAGGTTTAAGGGATTCTTCCTTCAGCTAAAACATGCATGTGGAACCCATAGTATGATCCACCGTGTGATCGGGAAACGTGTTCAAATGTGTCTCAGATTTTCTCCGCTGGTACTTGGGTGCAACATTCCAGACGCTTTACTAAAACTCTCCCCACTTGGAGAGTCAGTGCCTTTAACCTCCTGTTTGGCCCAGTTTGCAATTTCTGTGGAAAATGAACAGGAATAGGGAGAACAAATGAGAGACTAGCTGGAGGTGTCTGGATTGGAAAATTTAACTCTCATTTCCCACCAGGAAGAGGAATTAACCAAAGGCTCAGCGTGCCATGCCGGAACGACACTAGGGCCTGAAGCAATCCTGCAGTGTTGCGGCCAGCTCACAAGAAAGCGAGTTGAAGAAAGGAGCTCAGGGGCACTGTAATTCACAAACCTGCAGAGTTATAAATGACAGCTATCGTCCAAAAATATATTGAAGTAAGGCTGCCAAGAGGACTTGAAAGCGGGGCAGAATTGCAGGAAACCGATTTCAGGAGGTAGACTGGAATTGCATGTAAAGCATAGGAAAAGAGGCAGAACGTCCACAATGATGCACTTGGCCAAAAAGGGCATATGCGTTTTTTCCTGAATATATTCAGGAAAAAACGCATACGCCCTTTTTGGCCAACCAAGCAAGCTTGCAAAAGAAATCTGCACTACAATGAAGTCTCACTGCCCCCCAGTCAAAAGGGCCATCTGAAAAAAGTGTAAAATCCAGAAAGTCCGGACAGGCCATGGAGAACTGGGAGACTTGTTATGCTGATGGGCGGGATGTAAATTGCCAACAGCCACTCTGGAGAAGTGTATGGTGTTTCCTGAAACATCTAAAAAACAAAGCAACAGAGCCTAGGGCACTTCCACTTATGGTCGTATAGCTTAGGGAAATTAAAATCAAAAAAACACAGCCACCCCAAAGTTTGGGACGGCTCTGTTTACAAGAACCTCGTTTACGGTACAAGTTCAATATCACAGAAAGCGAAAAATGGATAAAGAAGTTGTGGTAGTTACGTACAATGCAATATCACTCAGCAATGAAATCTATGTCATCAGGCCCATAGCAGCATAATGAGTGGATTCAGGTACGATGATTCTAAGTGAGATAAGTCACACAGAAAAAGAAACATCATAAGATATCACTAATACACGGAATGTAAACTTGGCTACACAGGAACTGAATTACAAAACAGAACAAGGTCTCAAATGTAGAAAACCAACTTATGCTTGCTTAAGGGGAAAGGTGAGTTGGGGTTCTGCATAAAACCAGAGATTGAAATTAGCACAGATACCGTTCCATAAGCCAAATATGTAATAGACAAGAGCTACTCCTTGCTCAACGAAGAGGACTCAACACCCCATATTAAACGTCTAAGAATATACCTGACTAGGAAGAATCTTAAAACCTATGGATTTATATGTCTCCGAAAGAGAATCAAGGGTGTGTACAGTGGCATAAGCGCAGCAGTGATAGGAATGGTGAGGTTCGGTGAGCCAATGCAGAACCTTTGAAGTCATATTGCATGCTAGCCATTCCATGGGTCTCAACTCTCCAGGTTTAAGGGATTCTTCCTTCAGCTAAAACATGCATGTGGAACCCAGAGTATGATCCACCATGTGATCGGGAAACGTGTTCAAATGTGTCTCAGGTTTTGTCCCCTGGTACTCGGGTGCAACATTCCAGACGCTTTACTAACACTCTCCCCACTTGGAGAGTCAGTGCCTTTAACCTCCTGTTTGGCCCAGTTTGCAATTTCTGCGGAAGATGAACAGGAATAAGGAGAACCAATGAGAGACTAGCTGGAGGTGTCTGGATGGGCAAATTTAACTCTCATTTCCCACCAGGAAGAGGAATTAACCAAAGGCTCAGCGTGCCATGCCGGAACCACACTAGGGCCTGAAGCAATCCTGCGGTGTTGCGGCCAGCTCACAAGAAAGCGAGTTGAAGAAAGGAGCTCAGGGGCACTGTAATTCACAAACCTGCAGAGTTATAAATGACAGCTATCGTCCAAAAATATATTGAAGTAAGGCTGCCAAGAGGACTCGAAAGCGGGGCAGAATTGCAGGAATCCGATTTCAGGAGGTAGACTGGAATTGCATGTAAAGCATAGGAAAAGAGACAGAATGTCCACAATGATGCACTTGGCCAAAAAGGGCGTATGCGTTTTTTCCTGAATATATTCAGGAAAAAACCCATACGCCCTTTTTGGCCAACCAAGCAAGCTTGCAAAGGAAATCTGCACTACAATGAAGTCTCACTGCCCCCCAGTCAAAAGGGCCATCTGAAAAAAGTGTAAAATCCAGAAAGGCCGGACAGGCCATGGAGAACTGGGAGCCTTGTTATGCTGATGGGCGGGATGTAAATTGCCAACAGCCACTCTGGAGAAGTGTATGGTGTTTCCTGAAACATCTAAAAAACAAAGCAACAGAGCCTAGGGCACTTCCACTTATGGTCGTATAGCTTAGGGAAATTAAAATCAAAAAGACACAGCCACCCCAAAGTTTGGGACGGCTCTGTTTACAAGAACCTCGTTTACGGTACAAGTTCAATATCACAGAAAGCGAAAAATGGATAAAGAAGTTGTGGTACTTACGTACAATGCAATATCACTCAGCAATGAAATCTATGTCATCAGGCCCATAGCAGCATAATGAGTGGATTCAGGTACGATGATTCTAAGTGAGATAAGTCACACAGAAAAAGAAACATCATAAGATATCACTAATACACGGAATGTAAACTTGGCTACACAGGAACTGAATTACAAAACAGAACAAGGTCTCAAATGTAGAAAACCAACTTATGCTTGCTTAAGGGGAAAGGTGAGTTGGGGTGCTGCATAAAACCAGAGATTGAAATTAGCACAGATACCGTTCCATAAGGCAAATATGTAATAGACAAGAGCTACTCCTTGCTCAACGAAGTGGACTCTACACCCCATATTAATCGCCTAAGAATATACCTGACCAGTAAGAATCTTAAAACCTATACATTTCTATGTCTCCGAAAGAGAATCAAGCGTGTGTACAGCGGCATAAACGCAGCAGTGATAGGATTGGTGAGGTTCGGTGAGCAAATGCAGACCCTTTGAGGTCACATTGCATGGTACCCATTCCATGGGTCTCAACTCTCCAGGTTTAAGGGATTCTTCCTTCAGCTAAAACATGCATGTGGAACCCAGAGTATGATCCACCGTGTGATCGGGAAACGTGTTCAAATGTGTCTCAGGTTTCGTCCCCTGGTACTCGGGTGCAACATTCCAGACGCTTTACTAACACTCTCCCAACTTGGAGAGTCAGTGCCTTTAACCTCCTGTTTGGCCCAGTTTGCAATTTCTGCGGAAAATAAACAGGAATAGGGAGAACCAATGAGAGACTAGCTGGAGGTGCCTGGACGGGCAAATTTAACTGTCATTTCCCACCAGGAAGAGGAATTAACCAAAGGCTCAGCGTGCCATGCCGGAACCACACTAGGGCCTGAAGCAATCCTGCGGTGTTGCGGCCAGCTCACAAGAAAGCGAGTTGAAGAAAGGAGCTCAGGGGCACTGTAATTCACAAACCTGCAGAGTTATAAATGACAGCTATCGTCCAAAAATATATTGAAGTAAGGCTGCCAAGAGGACTTGAAAGCGGGGCAGAATTGCAGGAATCCGATTTCAGGAGGTAGACTGGAATTGCATGTAAAGCATAGGAAAAGAGGCAGAACGTCCACAATGATGCACTTGGCTAAAAAGGGCGTATGCGTTTTTTCCTGAATATATTCAGGAAAAAACGCATACGCCCTTTTGGGCCAACCAAGCAAGCTTGCAAAGGAAATCTGCACTACAATGAAGTCTCACTGCCCCCCGGTCAAAAGGGCCATCTGAAAAAAGTATAAAATCCAGAAAGGCAGGACAGGCCATGGAGAACTGGGAGCCTTGTTATGCTGATGGGCCGGATGTAAATTGCCAACAGCCACTCTGGAGAAGTGTATGGTGTTTCCTGAAACATCTAAAAAACAAAGCAACAGAGCCTAGGACATTTCCACTTATGGTCCTATAGCTTAGGGAAATTAAAATCAAAAAGACACAGTCACCCCAAAGTTTGGGACAGCTCTGTTTACAAGAACCTCGTTTACGGTACAAGTTCTATATCACAGAAAGCGAAAAATGGATAAAGAAGTTGTGGTACTTACGTACAATGCAATATCACTCAGCAATGAAATGTATATCATCAGGCCCGTAGCAGCATAATGAGTGGATTCAGGTACGATGATTCTAAGTGAAATAAGTCATACAGAAAAAGAAACATCATAAGATATCACTAATACACGGAATGTAAACTTGGGTACACAGGAACTGAATTACAAAACAGAACAGGGTCTCAAATGTAGAAAACCAACTTATGCTTGCTTAAGGGCAAAGGTGAGTTGGGGTGCTGCATAAAACCAGAGATTGAAATTAGCACAGATACAGTTCCATAAGCCAAATATGTAATAGACAAGAGCTACTCCTTGCTCAACGAAGTGGACTCTACACCCCATATTAAACGCCTAAGAATATACCTGACTAGTAAGAATCTTAAAACCTATGGATTTATATGTCTCTGAAAGAGAATGAAGCGTGTGTACAGTGCATTAGCGCAGCAGTGATAGGATTGGTGAGGTTCGGTGAGCCAATGCAGACCCTTTGAAGTCATATTGCATGGTACCCATGCCAAGGGTCTCAACTCTCCAGGTTTAAGGGATTCTTCCTTCAGCTAAAACATGCATGTGGAACCCAGAGTATGATCCACCGTGTGATCGGGAAACGTGTTCAAATGTGTCTCAGGTTTCGTCCCCTGGTACTCGGGTGCAACATTCCAGACGCTTTACTAACACTCTCCCCACTTGGAGAGTCAGTGCCTTTAACCTCCTGTTTGGCCCAGTTTGCAAATTCTTTGAAAGTTGAACAGGAATAGGGAGAACCAATGAGAGACTAGCTGGAGGTGTCTGGACGGGCAAATTTAACTCTCATTTCCCACCAGGAAGAGGAATTAACCAAAGGCTCAGCGTGCCATGCCGGAACCACACTAGGGCCTGAAGCAATGCTGTGGTGTTGTGGCCAGCTCACAAGAAAGCGAGTTGAAGAAAGGAGCTCAGGGGCACTGTAATTCACAAACCTGCAGAGTTATAAATGACAGCTATCGTCCAAAAATATATTGAAGTAAGGCTGCCAAGAGGACTTGAAAGCGGGGCAGAATTGCAGGAAACCGATTTCAGGAGGTAGACTGGAATTGCATGTAAAGCATAGGAAAAGAGGCAGAACGTCCACAATGATGCACTTGGCCAAAAAGGGCGTATGCGTTTTTTCCTGAATATATTCAGGAAAAAACGCATACGCCCTTTTTGGCAAACCAAGCAAGCTTGCAATGGAAATCCGAACTACTATGAAGTGTCACTTCCCCCCAGTTTAAAGAGCCATCTGAAAAAAGTCGAAAATGCAGAAAGGCAAGACAGGCCATGGGGATAAGGGAACCTTGTTATGCTGATGGGCGGGATGTAAATTGCCAACAGCCACTCTGGAGAAGTGTATGGTGTTTCCTGATACATCTGAAAAACAAAGCAACAGAGTCTAGGGCATTTCCACTTATGGTCCTATAGCTTAGGGAAATTAAAATCAAAAAGACACAGCCACCCCAAAATTTGGGACGGCTCTGTTTACAGGAACCTCTTCTATGGTACAAGTTAAGTATCCCAGAGAGCAAATAATTGATAAAGAAGTTGCGGTACTTAACGTACAACAGAATACCACTCAGCAATGAAATCTGTGTCACCAGGCCTGTACCCGCATAATGAGTGGATTGAGGCACGATGATTCTAAGTGAAATAAGTCACACAGATAAGGAAACATCATAAGGTATCACTAATACATGGAATGTAAACTTGGCTACACATGAACTGAATTACAAAACAGAACAGGGTCTCAAGTTTAGAAAACCAACTTATGCTTGCTTAAGGGGAAAGGTGAGTTGGGGTGCTGCATAAAACCAGAGTTTGAAATTAGCACAGATACCGTTCCATAAGCCAAATATGTAATAGACAAGACCTACCCCTTGCTCAACGAAATGGACTCAACAATGAGGTATCACCTCACACCTGTTAGAATGGGCATCATCTGAAAATCTACAAACAACAATTGCTGGAAAGGGTGTGGGGAAAAGGAAGCCTCTTCCACTATTGTTGGGAATATAAATTGATACAGTCACTATGGAGAACAATATGGAGTCTTAAGAAACTAATAATAGAATTACCATATGATACAGCAATCCCAGTACTGGACATATACCCAGACAAAACCATAAATCAAAAAGAGACATTCACCGCAATGTTCATTGCATCACTATTTACAATATCGAGGTAATGGAAGCAACCTAAATGCCCACAGACAGACGAATGCATAAAGATGTGGTACATATATAAAATGGAATATTACTAAGCCATGAAAGGAATGAAATTGGGTCATTTGTAGAGACGTCGATGGATCTAGAGACTGTCATACAGAGTGAAGTAAGTCAGAAAGAGAAAAACAAATCTTGTATATTCATGCATATATGTGGAACCTAGAAAAACTGTACAGATTAACCGTTTTGCAAGGCATAAATAGAGCAACAGATGTAGACAACAATCGTATGGACAACAAGGGGGGAAAGCTCTTGGGGGGGTGGTGGTGGGAGGAGCTGAGAGATTGGGATTGGCATGTAAACATTTATATGTATAAAATAGATAACCAATAAGAACCTGCTGTATAAAAATATAAAATAAAATTCAAAATTAAAAAGAAATAAAATTTAAAAAATAAAACAGAAAAAACAATTATTCCCTTCACATACATGTATTTATATGAATAAATTATTTCCATGCTTATATCTGTAAATACAAAAAAGAGGAATAAAATCTACCTTGAACCAAAAACGAAAAAGAGAAAAAAAAAAAAACAGAACCCACCAGTTACTCAGAGGAAAACCGTATCAGGGCACTTGCTCCAGTTGTAAACAATTCTGAAGTTGGTCAGTGGTGGGGAATCGTCTCCCATTCAGCCAGCAGCCCCCACACAAGCGTACTCATTGCAAAGCTGGGGCACTGTGCCGAGGCATCTGTGAGTGAACGTGAGCTGAGCCCCAGGCCAGTTGCTGTTGAACTGTTCCCACCCTTCCCAGGTAAAACACCTGAATATATACAAGGACTTGAAAGCCTAGAGGAAGGGCCATGGAGCCACACGAGTGACAGCATGCCAGCTGACTTGGTGCCTGCAGGCCAGCCAGGATGGTCCTGTCCCTGGGTGCTCTTCTGGAAGATTTCCATTTCCCTGCCTGAGATACCCGTCCTGTCCCTGCCCCCACTGCTTTTTTCCTTCCTCACCTCTGCCCAGGGAGAAATTCCAGCAGCAGGTATGGGTGACACATCCTCTTCTTTAGCAGGTGGCAGCCTGGCAACTGCTGCAGAAAGTCCAGCAGAGCCCCACTCACACTGGGACACCCACAAAGCCGTGGCCTCTCACTCCCTCCCACCAGCCCAGCCCCGAGACTGCTGACAGGGCAGAGAAAATGGCGTCAGGCACAGCTGCAGGGGCTCTTGCTGCCTGGAGTGGTATTTATATTGATCTCAACCCAGGCACACCTGGGGAGGGCTGGCCGGCATTGTAAGGCTGCCCAGGTCAGCCAATCATCACCCCTCAGGGGCTCACAGTTGCAGAAAATGGAACTTGCTGAACCGGCCAGGTCCAAGGAACAGGTGTGGGCTCCTGAGAGTCAGGATAGACAAGGGGCTGCAGCTTTGGCTTCTTTTCTAATCATTTTATCTGGCCCATGAGTGGGAGACAACTTCAAGAAAACCCTCTCCTAATGAGAGGAACCCAGGAGTCAGGGAGAGGAGGGGTGGGTGGTGGTTGGAGACAGAGGCTTGGTGCCCTGGGTGCAGTGGAAGTCTCTGGAAGACCAGGTGGAGGGAGGCCACACAGAGTGATGCCCAGGGTCACAGACCTGTCGGAGCTGCTGTTTGTTAGTTCAAGTCCTGCTCTGAGGTGCTCTGTGTCAGCTCTGAGCGACAGGTGAGATGGGGGTGCTCTTCAATGAGGGCTATGTGCACAGTTCCTGTGTGCCCAGCCCTGCCACGGTACCTGCAAGGGTAGCTCTGTATCCTGGGAGAGGCCTGACCATGAGAGCCCCGTGGGCTGGGTTGGGGGTGGGGTACCTGCCCAGGAGAGCTCCATATCCTGGGATTGGCCTGACCACGAGAGCCCCATGGGCTGCTGGGGACCTGGTAAAGGATGTCAGGACAGTCAGTGAAGCCACCGAGGATATACCTCCAGTTGCTCCATTTCCTACACCCTGCTGGTCATTCTACCAACCACCAGGACATGGTATTCTGTATTAGTCTTCAATGATGCCTTCTTTTGTATTCCATTAGTCCCAGAGTCACAAGAAATTTTGGCTTGTGAGTGGCAGGACTCAACATACAACTAAAACAATACTTCCGGGCCGTCTTGCCCCAAGGGTTCAAAAATTCCCACACCATCTTTGGGGAAAGCTTAGCTAAAGACCGAAAAGTTCTACCTCTAGAAAAGGAAACCCTCCTTCAATATGCAGACGACATTCTGATCGCCAGCCCTACTAAGGAGGCCTCTGAACTACCAAGCCAATAAAGGATAGAAGTTGTCCAAGAAAAAGCTCAAATATCACAGACTGCGGTGACCTGCCTGGGCTTCATTCTCACAGAAGGTCGGAGAAGCCCATCCCAGGAAAGGGAAGAAACCATTTGCAGCCTTACCCCTTTCTAAAACTAGAAGACAGCTTAGGGGTTCCTGGGGAGGCCAGGGTTTGCTGCTTCTGGATCCCTAACTACAGTCTACTAGCTGGGCCTCTATATGAAACACTGAAAGGAAAAGATGATGATCCTTTTGAACAGAATCCAGAAGTGGCCTTTCAAGAATGGAAAGAGCAGTCAATTCAGACCCTTGCCCTGGAACTCCCTAATTGAGCTAAACCCTTTGACCTTTCCATTCCCGGTGAAAGGTGAGTCGCCATTGGAGAATTAGTGCAAAAACTGGGACCACTTGAAATGGAACAACGCAAGAATGCCATCCAGGTAGGATAAAATAGAGTCACCAAGGGGCTTGGCCCACTGCCACATCTGGCCAAGATACTGGCGGTATCTAAAAACCTGGAAATCAGCAGCCCAAAAGGCCACCTCCCTCCTAAGGGAAAAGGACCCCACGTGGTGATCCTAATCACCAACCATGCCCTGAAGTTGCAGGGTTCGCTCCGTGGGCACACCGACCTCGAGTGAGGAGGCCCTCCAACTCCAACATCCAGAGAGATAACCGGGGGCAACAGGGCACCATGACGACTCGTGTGAACATCACTTGACCTGGAGTTTCTCTCATAAAACAACAATAGTGTGTCCCGAAGGAGTAGACTACTGCTTGCAGGACTTACTGCACCCGGAGGGGAGCTAATAGTCTTGGCGGGGGAAACGTATATCACACTGTCACCATAGAAAAGCCTACAGACACCGTGATGATGGTGGCCAATAAGACCGGCTGGACTCCTGTTTACTTCAAAAGGCTGTTGACTCAGTGGCCATCATGGTCCTTGATCACCACTGACCCTGGACTGTCTGGGAGTTGAGCGGGCAGGGCTCTGACACCTGGTGCTGTTTTTACGTTAATTCAGGGGCCTAATTGAAGAAAGAGCAGACTACTGGTCAGAGCATCTAGGCTGGCAGAAACGGTCAGCCTAAGGTGGCCGAACAAATGTGGGGCGGGGTGAAACCGGCCCCCACAGCGTCTCTGCACATCTCTTTCCTGAACCCTTAAAGGTCATTAGAATCTATAACACTTCCAATGCTGGTGCTCAGGCGGACGAGCAGGGAGGCAGGGGTCCTGGGGCCAATCAACGTCACCTGGAGGCTGCTGGGGAGAAGTTCTGACCCTCATCCCCTGGTATGAGGGCTCCCAACTCAGCACTCAGCAGTTACAGAAGAAGGGTCTGCACCCTCAGCACTCCAAGAATGAGGAACGGGACAAAAGGCAGAGGAGGGGTTTGTCCCCAGCAAAGCCCATTAAAAATCCCTGGGAGATAAAAATAGAATCTGGGCAATAAAGTCAAGTCTGACCTTTTTTATCCTTTGTGCTTTGTCTAATTTCACGTGCTCCTAGGGTCCCGCATGCAGAGGTTCCACACCCGGCACTTCAGACCAGATTTCCTAGTGCAGAATGGCTGGGTCGACACCTCAGCTCCTGGGGCCCAGTGCAGACTCCGAGATATAGAGCCTGAGCTGCAGCCAACCCGGCCCTCGAGTGCTCCGCCCCCTCCCTCCCACTGACTCTGACAGGATCTCTACACAGCAGCCCAGCCCACAGCCCACGGGGTAGTGCATGCTCTCACCTCTCCATTCTCTGATCAAAATATAAAGTTTCCTTTGCTTGTGAACCAAACTCAGTCTCGATCTGTTGGCCCCAATGACACTGGGCAGGGGGACACTTGTTGGGGTCCACTCTGGAGGATCAGTAACAGAAATTGAGACTATTGTAACTTCAATGAACAGATGTGTGAGCCAAACTGTAGTTAACATAGAACAGTTTATAAGGCTCGGGTAAAATAAGATGTTTCTAACACTTCCATTTGATATTTCCATCACTTTATTATAAGCAAGTTCAGTGAAAAGGTTTGTCTTATTTGTCAGGTCAATATTAGAGAAATGAAGTGATTTCTTTCCAAGGATGTACATCTAATAATCTTGGTTAAAGCTTCAATCTTGTTTTAAATGCTTTTCCATTGAAAATGATACCTCTCTTTCAGCTCCCCCATTTCTGAGAAGTATAAAATCTTATAATTTATTATTACCAAAGGGGAAAGGTGGGAGGAGGGATAAATTAACAGTTTGGAATTAACACATACACACTGCTATGTATAAAATAGATCATCAACAAGGAACCACTGTATAGCACAGGGAACTACACTCAATATTTTGCAATAACCTATAAGGGGAAATAATCGGAAAAAGAATAGATATTTTTATTGACATCATCTATCAATGACAGTTAAAGTGTAACCTAAGGGAAGCCAGTGGTGAGTGCTTCTGACCCTGAAGACTTCAATCATCTAAAGTTTGGACTCTGCCTACTTCCCAAGGCCCTTAATGAACATATGTGTAGCCGTAGCTTAAAAAATTCCCCAGTTTGGGTTTCGGGGAGACACTGATTTTGAAAAAGCCCTGGTGTTCTCCTTACATGAATGGGACTCTTCCTACTGCTAAAACATGTCTGTCACACACAGAGGATGGTATACCGTCTGATCAGGAAGAGTTTGGAAAAGGCATCTCATCTCCTCATCTCCTGGTGCTCGGGTTCACCCCTCCAGCGTCTTTACTAACAGTCTCCCCACTTGGAGATGTCAGCACTGTCAACATCCTGTTGCATACAGTTTGGAATTTGTCCAGAGGATGAAGCGGAAGGATGAGGAACAATGAGAGACAAGTCCTAGGTGTTCAGACAGGCACATGTCACTCTAATTTCCAATCAGGAAGACGAATTGACCAAAGGCTAGGGTTGCCCATGGAAACAGTATAGGGCTTGAGGAAATCCCACTGCTTTGTGGCCAGTTCCCATAAACACAAGTTGAACAATGGAACTCAGGGGCAGTAAAATTCACGAAACTGCAGAGTTGAAAATATCTATCACTGAAAAATGTCTTGAGGAAAGTCAGAGAAAAGGATTGGTAAGCAAGGGAGAATGGCAGGAAAGGGATTTGAGGAGGTAGAAAGGACTCGCCATTAAGCACAAGAAAAGGGGCTGAACATTGCCAACATTGCAGTTGGCCAAAAAGGCTGTATGCGTTTTTTTCTGTATATATTCAAGAAAAGGGCATACACTTTTTTAGCCAACCAAACAGGTGGGCACTGGAAATCAATACTACAAAAGATATCACTTCGCATCAGTCAGAAGAGCCATCCTCATAAAGTGTAAACACCAGAAATGCAGGACAGGGCAAGGAGAAGAGGGAGCCCTGTGAGGCTTATAGTGGAAATGTATATTGCCAATGGCCATTCTGGAGAAGTGTATTGTGTTTACTAAAGCATCTAAAAAATGAGCTACAGAGCATAGGGCACTTGCACTCATGGGCGTATGTCTTGGGAAAAACAAAAATCGAGAGGACACAGGCACCCCAATGTTTACTGCCTCTCTGTTTAAAAGATTCTCGACTAGGATATAACTTAAATGTCTCTGGAGGGAAAAAATGGATAGAGATGTGGTACTTATGTAGAGTGGAATATTACTCAGCCTGGAAGTCAATGAAATATGGCCAGTTGTAACAACTCCGGAGGAGTTACGTATGATCATTCTAAGTGACATAATTCAAAAAGAAAAAGACACATATCATAAGATATCACTTAAAGGTGGAATCCAAAATGGCTACACATGAAATAAATTACAAAACAAAAACATAGTCAAATATGTAGACAACACGCGTAAGGCTGCTAAACGGGAAAGGTGGGGAGGGGTGAGGCATCATCCAGGAGGTTGAAATTAGCAAAGATACCATTCCAAATACCAAACTGATAATCAACAAGGCCTACACGGTAGCTAAAAGAACTGCACTCAGCACACTCAAGTCACTGGAAAAGAATATATATGACTGGTAAGAATCTGAAAAAGAATTTATTGATGTCTCTCTGTATGTGAATCAAGTGGATGTACAGCAGCAAGAAACAGAGCTTTGAAAATCAGCTGTAACCAATATAGTAATAAATTGAAAAAAATAAACGACAAAGAGACAGAGAAAACCTCTTACAACTTTTCCTCAGGGACGGTGATGCAACATGGATTGAACACATCTAGACCCACAGCAGGATGAGACATAAGGCTGGAAACTGTTTACGCTAAGAGAAATATGAGGTTGGGTGAGGAAATGCACACCCTTTAAAGTAATACTACCTGGTACCCATTCAATGGGTCCCAAATCTGCAGGTTCAAGGGATCTTCCTACAGCGAAAACATGCATGGAAAACCCAGAGGACTGTACACCATGTGATCGGGAGATGTGTCTAAAATGCACCTCATTTATCCTCTCCTGGTGCTCCTGTTCATCATTCCAGCCACGTTACTTAGAATCTCCCCACTTAGAGAATCAGCACATTTAAACTTCTGTTTCACACATTTTGCAAATTGTGAGGAGGATGAACGGGAAGAGGGGGAACCAATGAGAGAATAGTTGTAGGGGTTTGGACGGGCACATGTCACTCTAATTTCCCATTAAGAATAAGAATTAAAAAAAGGCTCAGCCCACCTCGCCGGAGCCAAAATAGGGCCTGAAGCAATCCTGCGGCTTTGAGGCCAGCTCACAAAAGAGCAACTTAAAAAATGGAGCTCAGGGTCACTGCAATTCACAAACCTGCAGAGTTATAAATGAAAACTAACGTCCCAAAATATGTTGAGGTAAGGCAAAGAAGAGGATCTGAATGCAAGACAGAATTGCAAGAAACAGATTTCAAGAGATAGATTGGACTCGTCTTTAAAGCACATGAAAAGCGGCAGAATTTCGACAATGATGCAGTTGGCCCAAAAGGGAGTATGCGTTTTTTCCTGAATATATCCAGGAAAAAACGCATACGCACTTTATGGGCAACCAAGCAAGCAAGCAATGCAAATGTGCACAACAAAGAAGTCTCATTTCCCACCGGTCAAAAGGGCCATCCGAAAAAATTGTAAAAACCAGAAATGCAGGACAGGCCATGGAGAACAGGGAGCCTTTATACGCAGATGGACAGTGTGTGAACTGCCGAGAGCCACTCTGGAGAAGTGTATGGTGGTTCCTAAATCATCTAAAAAACAGAGCTACAGAGCATAGGGCACTTCCAATCACGGAAGTATATCTAGGGAAGTCTAAAAATCAACAAGACACAAGCACACCACAGTTTAGGGCTACTCTGTTTACAAGAACCTCAACTTCAGTACACCTTAAATATCCCAGGAAAGAGAACAATGGATAAAGAAAATGTGGTACTTATGTACAATGGAATATCTCTTCACCATAAAATCAATGTAATAAGGCTAGTAGAAGGATAAAGAGTGGATTTAGGTCCGATAATACTACTTGAAATAAGTCAAACAGAAAAAGAAACATATCATAAGATATCACTTATAGAGGGAGGATAAATATGGCTGCACAAAAAATGAATTACAAAACAGAACAGTGTCTCACATTTAGAAAACACACTTATGTCAGCTTAAGGGGAAAGGAGAGGTGGGCTGATGCATAAAACCAGAGTTTGAAATTAGCACAGATACCGTTCAATAAACCAAATAGGTATTAGACAAGATCTACACCTTGCTCAATGAACTGGCCTCAACACACCCTATACACCGCAGAGAAATATATCTGAGTAATAAGAATCTTAAAACCCATGTATTGATATATCTCCATAAGGGAATCAAGTGTGTGCAGAGCGGCCAAACACAGCAGTGAAAATGAGCTAAACCCCATTATAGAAATAAATTTTAAAACCAAAACGCAGAAACAATGAAAGAGAGAAAAATTCTTACAAAATTCGCTCAGGGGCTGTGATGCAACCTGGAATGACCACATATAAACCCACAGCTGGATAAGACATAAGGCTGGACACTTGGGGCTGAGAGGATTGGTGAGCTTTGGTGAGCAACTGCCGAAAGTTTAATGCAATACTTCATGCTACTCATTCCAAGGGTCCCAACACTCCAGGTTGAAGGGAATCTTCCTACAGCTAAACCATGCATGGGAAATCCAGCGGATGGTATACCATATGATCGGGAAAGGTTTCTAAAACGCACCTCATTTTCCTCTCCTGGGGCTCCGGATCAACATTCCAGCCACTTTACTAACAACATCTCCACATGGAGAGTCAATGCCTTTACGTTCCGGTATCGCACAGTCTGCAGTTAGTGCGGAGGATGAATGGGAATAGGGGGAACCAGTGAGAAAATAGCTGTAGCGGTTTCAATGGGAACATGTCACTCTAATTCACATCAGGAAGAAGAATTAACCAAAGGCAGAGCAAGGCGACCCAGAAGAAGAATAGGGCCTGAAGAAATCCTGTGGATATGAGGCAAGATCACAAAAATAAGAGCTGAAAAATGCAGCTAAGGGCCACGGCAATTCAAAAACCTGCAGAGTTAAAAAGGCCAACAATTTTCAAAAAGTATATTGAGGTAAGGCTATGAAGAGGCACTGACAGCAAGGCAGAATTGCAGGAAACCGATTTCAGGAGGTAGACTGGAATTGCATTGAAAACATATGAAAACACTCAGAACGTCGACAATGATGCACTTGGCCAAAAAGGGCGTATGCGTTTTTTCCTGAATATATTCAGGAAAAAACGCATACGCCCTTTTTGGCCAACCAAGCAAGCTTGCAAAGGAAATCTGCACTACAATGAAGTCTCACTTCCTCCCTGTCAAAAGGAGCATCTGAAAAAAGTGTAAAATCCAGAAAGGCAGGACAGGCCATGGAGAACTGGGAGCCTTGTTATGCTGATGGGCGGGATGTAAATTGCCAACAGCCACTCTGGAGAAGTGTATGGTGTTTCCTGAAACATCTAAAAAACAAAGCAACAGAGCCTAGGGCACTTCCACTTATGGTCCTATAGCTTAGGGAAATTAAAATCAAAAAGACACAGCCACCCCAAAGTTTGGGACGGCTCTGTTTACAAGAACCTCGTTTATGGTACAAGTTCAATATTGCAGAAAGCGAAAAATGGATAAAGAAGTTGTGGTACTTATGTACAATGCAATATCACTCAGCAATGAAATCTATGTCATCAGGCCCGTAGCAGCATAATGAGTAGATTCAGGTACCATGATTCTAAGTGAAAAAAATCACACAGAAAAAGAAACATCATAAGATATCACTACTACACGGAATGTAAACTTAGCTACAAAGGAACTGAATTACAAAACAGAACAGGGTCTCAAATGTAGAAAACCAACTTATGCTTGCTTAAGGGGAAAGGTGAGTTGGGGTGCTGCATAAAACCAGAGATTGAAATTAGCACAGATACCGTTCCAAAAGCCAAATATGTAATAGACAAGAGCTACTCCTTGCTCAACGAAGTGGACTCTACACCCCATATTAAACGCCTATGAATATACCTGACTAGTAAGAATCTTAAAACCTATGGATTTCTATGTCTCCGAAAGAGAATAAGGCGTGTGTACAGCGGCATAAACGTAGCAGTGATAGGATTGGTGAGGTTCTGTGAGCCAATGCAGACCCTTTGAAGTCATATTGCATGGTACCCATTCCATGGGTCTCAACTCTCCAGGTTTAAGGGATTCTTCCTTCAGCTAAAACATGCATGTGGAACCCAGAGTATGATCTACCGTGTGATCAGGAAACGTGTTCAAATGTGTCTCAGGTTTCGTCCCCTGGTACTCGGGTGCAACATTCCAGTAGCTTTACTAACACTCTCCCCACTTGGAGAGTCAGTGCCTTTAACCTCCTGTATGGCCCAGTTTGCCATTTCTGCGGAAAATGAACAGGAATACGGAGAACCAATGAGAGACTAGCTGGAGGTGCCTGTACTGGCAAATTTAACTCTCATTTCCCACCAGGAAGAGGAATTAACCAAAGGCTCAGCGTGCCATGCCGGAACCACACTAGGGCCTGAAGCAATGCTGCGGTCTTGCAGCCAGCTCACAAGAAAGCAAGTTGAAGAAAGGAGCTCAGAGGCTCTGTAATTCACAAACCTGCAGAGTTATAAATGACAGCTATCGTCCAAAAATATATTGAAGTAAGGCTGCCAAGAGGACTTGAAAGCGGGGCAGAATTGCAGAAAACCGATTTCAGGAGGTAGACTGGAATTGCATGTAAAGCATAGGAAAAGAGGCAGAACGTCCACAATGATGCACTTGGCCAAAAAGGGCGTATGCGTTTTTTCCTGAATATATTCAGGAAAAAACGCATACGCCCTTTTGGGCCAACCAAGCAAGCTTGCAAAGGAAATCTGCACTACAATGAAGTCTCACTGCCCCCCGGTTAAAAGGGCCATCTGAAGAACGTATAAAATCCAGAAAGGCAGGACAGGCCATGGAGAACTGGGAGCCTTGTTATGCTGATGGGCGGGATGTAAATTGCCAACAGCCACTCTGGAGAAGTGTATGGTGTTTCCTGAAACATCTACAAAACAAAGCAACAGAGCCTAGGGCACTTCCACTTATGGTGGTATAGCTTAGGGAAATTAAAATCAAAAAGACACAGCCACCCCAAAGTTTGGGACGGCTCTGTTTACAAGATCCTCGTTTACGGTACAAGTTCAATAACACAGAAAGTGAAAAATGGATAAAGAATTTGTGGTACTTACGTACAATGCAATATCACTCAGCAATGAAATCTATATCATCAGGCCCGTAGCAGCATAATGAGTGGATTCAGGTACGATGATTCTAAGTGAAATAAGTCACACAGAAAAAGAAACATCATAAGATATCACTACTACAAGGAATGTAAACTTGCCTACACAGAAACTGAATTACAAAACAGAACAGGGTCTCAAATGTAGAAAACCAACTTATGCTTGCTTAAGGGGAAAGGTGAGTTGGGGTACTGCATAAAACCAGAGATTGAAATTAGCACAGATACCGTTCCATAAGCCAAATATGTAATAGACAAGAGCTACTCCTTGCTCAACGAAGTGGGCTCTACACCCCATATTAAACGCCTAAGAATATACCTGACTAGTAAGAATCTTAAAACCTATGGATTTATATGTCTCCGAAAGAGAATCAAGCATGTGTACAGTGGCATAAACACAGCAGTGATAGGATTGGTGAGGTTCGGTGAACACATGCAGACCCTTTGAGGTCATATTGCATGGTACCCATTCCATGGGTCTCAACTCTCCAGGTTTAAGGGATTCTTCCTTCAGCTAAAACGTGCATGTGGAACCCAGAGTATGATCCACCGTGTGATCGGGAAACGTGTTCAAATGTGTCTCAGTTTTCGTCCCCTCGTACTCGGATGCAACATTCCAGTCACTTTACTAACACTCTCCCCACTTGGAGAGTCAGTGCCTTTAACCTCCTGTTTGGCCCAGTTTGCCATTTGTGCGGAAAATGAACAGGAATAGGGAGAACCAATGAGAGACTAGCTGGAGGTGTCTGGACGGGCAAATTTAACTCTCATTTCCCACCAGGAAGAGGAATTAAGCAAAGGCTCAGCATGCCATGCTGGAACCACACTAGGGCCTAAAGCAATGCTGCGGTGTTGCGGCCAGCTCACAAGAAAGCGAGTTGAAGAAAGGAGCTCAGGGGCACTGTAATTCACAAACCTGCAGAGTTATAAATGACAGCTATCGTCCAAAAATATATTGAAGTAAGGCTGCCAAGAGGACTTGAAAGCGGGGCAGAATTGCAGGAAACCGATTTCAGGAGGTAGACTGGAATTGCATGTTAAGCATAGGGAAAGAGGCAGAACGTCCACAATGATGCACTTGGCCAAAAAGGGCGTATGCGTTTTTCCCTGAATATATTCAGGGAAAAACGCATACGCCCTTTTTGGCCAACCAAGCAAGCTTGCAAAGGAAATCTGCACTACAATGAAGTCTCACTGCCCCCCGGTCAAAAGGGCCATCTGAAAAAAGTGTAAAATCCAGAAAGGCAGGACAGGCCATGGAGAACTGGGAGCCTTGTTATGCTGATGGGCGGGATGTAAATTGCCAACAGCCACTCTGGAGAAGTGTATGGTGTTTCCTGAAACATCTAAAAAACAAAGCAACAGAGCCTAGGGCACTTCCACTTATGGTCCTATAGCTTAGGGAAATTAAAATCAGTAAGACACAGCCACCCCAAAGTTTGGGACGGCTCTGTTTACAAGAACCTCGTTTACGGTACAAGTTCAATATCACAGAAAGCGAAAAATGGATAAAGAATTTGTGGTACTTACGTACAATGCAATATCACTCAGCAATGAAATCTATATCTTCAGGCCCGTAGCAGCATACTGAGTGGATTCAGGTACGATGATTCTAAGTGAAATAAGTCACACAGAAAAAGAAACATCATAAGATATCACTACTACACGGAATGTAAACTTGGCTACACAGGATCTGAATTACAAAACAAAACAGGGTCTCAAATGTAGAAAACCAACTTATGCTTGCTTAAGGGGAAAGGTGAGTTGGGGTGCTGCATAAAACCAGAGATTGAAATTAGGACAGATACCGTTCCATAAGCCAAATATGTAATAGACAAGAGCTAGTCTTTGCTCAACGAAGAGGACTCAACACCCCATATTAAACGTCTAAGAATATACCTGACTAGTAAGAATCTTAAAATCTATGGATTTATATGTCTCCAAAAGAGAATCAAGCGTGTGTACAGTGGCAAATGCGCAGCAGTGATAGGATTGGTGAGGTTCGGTGAGCCAATGCAGAACCTTTGAAGTCATATTGCATGGTACCCATTCCATGGGTCTCAACTCTCCAGGTTTAAGGGATTCTTCCTTCAGCTAAAAGATGCATGTGGAACCCAGAGTATGATCCACCGTGTGATCGGGAAACGTGTTCAAATGTGTCTCAGGTTTGGTCCGCTGGTACTCGGGTGCAACATTCCAGACGCTTTACTAACCCTCTCCCCACTTGGAGAGTCAGTGCCTTTAACCTCCTGTTTGGCCCAGTTTGCAATTTCTGCGGAAAATGAACAGGAATAGGGAGAACCAATGAGAGACTAGCTGGAGGTGTCTGGACGGGCAAAGTTAACTCTCATTTCCCACCAGGAAGAGGAATTAACCAAAGGCTCAGCGTGCCATGCCGGAACCACACTAGGGCCTGAAGCAAGGCTGCGGTGTTGTGGCCAGCTCACAAGAAAACGAGTTGAAGAAAGTAGCTCAGGGGCACTATAATTCACAAACCTGCAGAGTTAAAAATGACAGCTATCGTCCAAAAATATATTGAAGTAAGGCTGCCAAGAGGACTTGAAAGCGGGGCAGAATTGCAGGAAACTGGTTTCAGGAGGTAGACTGGAATTGCATGTAAAGCATAGGAAAAGAGGCAGAACGTCCACAATGATGCACTTGGCCAAAAAGGGCGTATGCGTTTTTTCCTGATTATATTCAGGAAAAAACGCATATGCCATTTTTGGCCAACCAAGCAAGCTTGCAAAGGAAATCTGCACTACAATGAAGTCTCACTGCTCCCCAGTCAAAAGGGCCATCTGAAAAATGTATAAAATCCAGAAAGGCAGGACAGGCCATGGAGAACTGGGAGCCTTGTTATGCTGATGGGCGGGATGTAAATTGCCAACAGCCACTCTGGAGAAGTGTATGGTGTTTCCTGAAACATCTAAAAAACAAAGCAACAGAGCTTAGGGCACTTCCACTTATGGTCTTATAGCTTAGGGAAATTAAAATCAAAAAGACACAGCCACCCCAAATTTTGGGACGGCTCTGTTTACAAGAACCTCGTTTACGGTACAAGTTCAATATCACAGAAAGCGAAAAATGGATAAAGAATTTGTGGTAATTACGTACAACGCAATATCACTCAGCAATGAAATCTATGTCATCAGGCCCGTAACAGCATAATGAGTAGATTCAGGTACGATGATTCTAAGTGAAATAAGTCACACAGAAAAAGAAACATCATAAGATATCACTACTACACGGAATGTAAACTTGGCTACACAGGAACTGAATTACAAAACAGAACAGGGTCTCAAATATAGAAAACCAACTTATGCTTGCTTAAGGGGAAAGGTGAGTTGGGGTGCTGCATAAAACCAGAGATTGAAATTAGCACAGATACCGTTCCATAAGCCAAATATGTAATAGACAAGAGCTAGTCTTTGCTAAACGAAGAGGACTCAACACCCCATATTAAACGTCTAAGAATATACATGACTAGTAAGAATCTTAAAATCTATGGATTTATATGTCTCCGAAAGAGAATCAAGCGTGTGTACAGTGGCATAAGCACAGCAGTGATAGGATTGGTGAGGTTCGGTGAGCCAATGCAGAACCTTTGAAGTCATATTGCATGGTACCCATTCCATGGGTCTCAACTCTCCAGGTTTAAGGGATTCTTCCTTCAGCTAAAACATGCATGTGGAACCCAGAGTATGATCCACCGTGTGATTGGGAAAAGTGTTCAAATGTGTCTCAGGTTTCGTCCCCTGGTACTCGGGTGCAACATTCCAGACGCTTTACTAAAACTCTCCCCACTTGGAGAGTCAGTGCCTTTAACCTCCTGTTTGGCCCAGTTTGCAATTTCTGCGGAAAATGAACAGGAATAGGGAGAACCAATGAGAGACTAGCTGGAGGTGTCTGGACGGACAAATTTAACTCTCATTTCCCACCAGGAAGAGGAATTAACCAAAGGCTCAGCGTGCCATGCCGGAACCACACTATGTCCTGAAGCAATGCTGCGGTCTTGCAGCCAGCTCACAAGAAAGCAAATTGAAGAAAGGAGCTCAGAGGCTCTGTAATTCACAAAGCTGCAGAGTTATAAATGACAGCTATCGTCCAAAAATATATTGAAGTAAGGCTGCCAAGAGGACTCGAAAGCGGGGCAGAATTGCAGAAAACCGATTTCAGGAGGTAGACTGGAATTGCATGTAAAGCATAGGAAAAGAGGCAGAACGTCCACAATGATGCACTTGGCCAAAAAGGGCGTATGCGTTTTTTCCTGAATATATTCAGGAAAAAACGCATACGCCCTTTTGGGCCAACCAAGCAAGCTTGCAAAGGAAATCTGCACTACAATGAAGTCTCACTGCCCCCCGGTTAAAAGGGCCATCTGAAAAAAGTGTAAAATCCAGAAAGGCAGGACAGGCCATGGAGAACTGGGAGCCTTGTTATGCTGATGGGCGGGATGTAAATTGCCAACAGCCACTCTGGAGAAGTGTATGGTGTTTCCTGAAACATCTACAAAACAAAGCAACAGAGCCTAGGGCACTTCCACTTATGGTGGTATAGCTTAGGGAAATTAAAATCAAAAAGACACAGCCACCCCAAAGTTTGGGACGGCTCTGTTTACAAGATCCTCGTTTACGGTACAAGTTCAATAACACAGAAAGTGAAAAATGGATAAAGAATTTGTGGTACTTACGTACAATGCAATATCACTCAGCAATGAAATCTATATCATCAGGCCCGTAGCAGCATAATGAGTGGATTCAGGTACGATGATTCTAAGTGAAATAAGTCACACAGAAAAAGAAACATCATAAGATATCACTACTACAAGGAATGTAAACTTGCCTACACAGAAACTGAATTACAAAACAGAACAGGGTCTCAAATGTAGAAAACCAACTTATGCTTGCTTAAGGGGAACGGTGAGTTGGGGTGCTGCATAAAACCAGAGATTGAAATTAGCACAGATACCGTTCCATAAGCCAAATATGTAATAGACAAGAGCTACTCCTTGCTCAACGAAGTGGGCTCTACACCACATATTAAACGCCTAAGAATATACCTGACTAGTAAGAATCTTAAAACCTATGGATTTATATGTCTCCGAAAGAGAATCAAGCGTGTGTACAGTGGCATAAACGCAGCAGTGATAGGATTGGTGAGGTTCGGTGAACACATGCAGACCCTTTGAGGTCATATTGCATGGTACCCATTCCATGGGTCTCAACCCTCCAGGTTTAAGGGATTCTTCCTTCAGCTAAAACGTGCATGTGGAACCCAGAGTATGATCCACCGTGTGATCGGGAAACGTGTTCAAATGTGTCTCAGTTTTCGTCCCCTCGTACTCGGATGCAACATTCCAGTTACTTTACTAACACTCTCCCCACTTGGAGAGTCAGTGCCTTTAACCTCCTGTTTGGCCCAGTTTGCCATTTCTGCGGAAAATGAACAGGAATAGGGAGAACCAATGAGAGACTAGCTGGAGGTGTCTGGACGGGCAAATTTAACTCTCATTTCCCACCAGGAAGAGGAATTAAGCAAAGGCTCATCATGCCATGCTGGAACCACACTAGGGCCTGAAGCAATGCTGCGGTGTTGCGGCCAGCTCACAAGAAAGCGAGTTGAAGAAAGGAGCTCAGGGGCACTGTAATTCACAAACCTGCAGAGTTATAAATGACAGCTATCGTCCAAAAATATATTGAAGTAAGGCTGCCAAGAGGACTTGAAAGCGGGGCAGAATTGCAGGAAACCGATTTCAGGAGGTAGATTGGAATTGCATGTAAAGCATAGGGAAAGAGGCAGAACGTCCACAATGATGCACTTGGCCAAAAAGGGCGTATGCGTTTTTCCCTGAATATATTCAGGGAAAAACCCATACGCCCTTTTTGGCCAACCAAGCAAGCTTGCAAAGGAAATCTGCACTACAATGAAGTCTCACTGCCCCCCGGTCAAAAGGGCCATCTGAAAAAAGTGTAAAATCCAGAAAGGCAGGACAGGCCATGGAGAACTGGGAGCCTTGTTATGCTGATGGGCGGGATGTAAATTGCCAACAGCCACTCTGGAGAAGTGTATGGTGTTTCCTGAAACATCTAAAAAACAAAGGAACAGAGCCTATGGCACTTCCACTTATGGTCCTATAGCTTAGGGAAATTAAAATCAGTAAGACACAGCCACCCCAAAGTTTGGGATGGCTCTGTTTACAAGAACCTCGTTTACGGTACAAGTTCAATATCACAGAAAGCGAAAAATGGATAAAGAATTTGTGGTACTTACGTACAATGCAATATCACTCAGCAATGAAATCTATATCTTCAGGCCCGTAGCAGCATACTGAGTGGATTCAGGTACGATGATTCTAAGTGAAATAAGTCACACAGAAAAAGAAACATCATAAGATATCACTACTACACGGAATGTAAACTTGGCTACACAGGAACTGAATTACAAAACAAAACAGGGTCTCAAATGTAGAAAACCAACTTATGCTTGCTTAAGGGGAAAGGTGAGTTGGGGTGCTGCATAAAACCAGAGATTGAAATTAGCACAGATACCGTTCCATAAGCCAAATATGTAATAGACAAGAGCTAGTCTTTGCTCAACGAAGAGGACTCAACACCCCATATTAAACGTCTAAGAATATACCTGACTAGTAAGAATCTTAAAATCTATGGATTTATATGTCTCCAAAAGAGAATCAAGCGTGTGTACAGTGGCAAAAGCGCAGCAGTGATAGGATTGGTGAGGTTCGGTGAGCCAATGCAGAACCTTTGAAGTCATATTGCATGGTACCCATTCCATGGGTCTCAACTCTCCAGGTTTAAGGGATTCTTCCTTCAGCTAAAAGATGCATGTGGAACCCAGAGTATGATCCACCGTGTGATCGGGAAACGTGTTCAAATGTGTCTCAGGTTTGGTCCCCTGGTACTCGGGTGCAACATTCCAGACGCTTTACTAACCCTCTCCCCACTTGGAGAGTCAGTGCCTTTAACCTCCTGTTTGGCCCAGTTTGCAATTTCTGCGGAAAATGAACAGGAATAGGGAGAACCAATGAGAGACTAGCTGGAGGTGTCTGGACGGGCAAATTTAACTCTCATTTCCCACCAGGAAGAGGAATTAACCAAAGGCTCAGCGTGCCATGCCGGAACCACACTAGGGACTGAAGCAATGCTACGGTGTTGCAGCCAGCTCACAAGAAAGCGAGTTGAAGAAAGGAGCTCAGAGGCACTGTAATTCACAAACATGCAGAGTTATAAATGACAGCTATCGTCCAAAAATATATTGAAGTAAGGCTGCCAAGAGGACTCGAAAGCGGGGCAGAATTGCAGGAATCCGATTAAAGGAGGTAGACTGGAATTGCATGTAAAGCATAGGAAAAGAGGCAGAACGTCCACAATGATGCACTTGGCCAAAAAGGCATATGCGTTTTTTCCTGAATATATTCAGGAAAAAACGCATACGCCCTATTTGGCCAACCAAGCAAGCTTGCAAAGGAAATCTGCACTACAATGAAGTCTCACTGCCCCCCAGTCAAAAGGGCCATCTGAAAAATGTGTAAAATCCAGAAAGGCAGGACAGGCCATGGAGAATTGGGAGCCTTGTTATGCTGATGGGCGGGATGTAAATTGCCAACAGCCACTCTGGAGAAGTGTATGGTGTTTCCTGAAACATCTACAAAACAAAGCAACAGAGCCTAGGGCACTTCCACTTATGGTTCTATAGCTTAGGGAAATTAAAATCAAAAAGACACAGCCACCCCAAAGTTTGGTACGGCTCTGTTTACAAGAACCTCGTTTACGGTACAAGTTCAATATCACAGAAAGTGAAAAATGGATAAAGAAGTTGTGGTACTTACGTACAATGCAATATCACTCAGCAATGAAATGTATATCATCAGGCCCGTAGCAGCATAATGAGTGGATTCAGGTACGATGATTCTAAGTGAAATAAGTCACACAGAAAAAGAAACATCATAAGATATCACTACTACATGGAATGTAAACTTGGCTACCCAGGAACTGAATTACAAAACAGAACAGGGTCTCAAATGTAGAAAACCAACTTATGCTTGCTTAAGGGGAAAGGTGAGTTGGGGTACTGCATAAAACCAGAGATTGAAATTAGCACAGATACCGTTCCATAAGCCAAATATGTAATAGACAAGAGCTACTCCTTGCTCAACGAAGTGGACTCTACATCCCATATTAAACGCCTAAGAATATACCTGACTAGTAAGAATCTTAAATCCTATGGATTTATATGTCTCCAAAAGAGAATCAAGCGTGTGTACAGCGTCATAAACGCAGCAGTGATAGGATTGGTGAGGTTCGGTGAGCAAATGCAGACCCTTTGAAGTCATATTGCATGATACTCATTCCATGGGTCTCAACTCTCCAGGTTTAAGGGATTCTTCCTTCAGCTAAAACATGCATGTGGAACCCAGAGTATGATCCACCGTGTGATCGGGAAACGTGTTCAAATGTGTCTCAGTTTTCGTCCCCTGGTACTCGGGTGCAACATTCCAGTCGCTTTACTAAAACTCTCTCCACTTGGAGAGTCAGTGCCTTTAACCTCCTGTTTGGCCCAGTTTGCCATTTCTGCGGAAAATGAACAGGAATAGGGAGAACCAATGAGAGACTAGCTGGAGGTGTCTGGACGGGCAAATTTAACTCTCATTTCCCAC
Organism: Pseudorca crassidens; assembly: GCF_039906515.1. NCBI lineage: Eukaryota > Metazoa > Chordata > Mammalia > Artiodactyla > Delphinidae > Pseudorca > Pseudorca crassidens. Next base: position 178,678,398 of record NC_090298.1, on the reverse strand, counting down.
CAGGAAGAGGAATTAACCAAAGGCTCAGCGTGCCATGCCGGAACCACACTAGGGCCTGAAGCAAGGCTGCGGTGTTGTGGCCAGCTCACAAGAAAGCGAGTTGAAGAAAGTAGCTCAGGGGCACTATAATTCACAAACCTGCAGAGTTAAAAATGACAGCTATCGTCCAAAAATATATTGAAGTAAGGCTGCCAAGAGGACTTGAAAGCGGGGCAGAATTGCAGGAAACTGGTTTCAGGAGGTAGACTGGAATTGCATGTAAAGCATAGGAAAAGAGGCAGAACGTCCACAATGATGCACTTGGCCAAAAAGGGCGTATGCGTTTTTTCCTGATTATATTCAGGAAAAAACGCATATGCCATTTTTGGCCAACCAAGCAAGCTTGCAAAGGAAATCTGCACTACAATGAAGTCTCACTGCTCCCCAGTCAAAAGGGCCATCTGAAAAATGTATAAAATCCAGAAAGGCAGGACAGGCCATGGAGAACTGGGAGCCTTGTTATGCTGATGGGCGGGATGTAAATTGCCAACAGCCACTCTGGAGAAGTGTATGGTGTTTCCTGAAACATCTAAAAAACAAAGCAACAGAGCCTAGGGCACTTCCACTTATGGTCTTATAGCTTAGGGAAATTAAAATCAAAAAGACACAGCCACCCCAAATTTTGGGACGGCTCTGTTTACAAGAACCTCGTTTACGGTACAAGTTCAATATCACAGAAAGCGAAAAATGGATAAAGAATTTGTGGTAATTACGTACAACGCAATATCACTCAGCAATGAAATCTATGTCATCAGGCCCGTAACAGCATAATGAGTAGATTCAGGTACGATGATTCTAAGTGAAATAAGTCACACAGAAAAAGAAACATCATAAGATATCACTACTACACGGAATGTAAACTTGGCTACACAGGAACTGAATTACAAAACAGAACAGGGTCTCAAATATAGAAAACCAACTTATGCTTGCTTAAGGGGAAAGGTGAGTTGGGGTGCTGCATAAAACCAGAGATTGAAATTAGCACAGATACCGTTCCATAAGCCAAATATGTAATAGACAAGAGCTAGTCTTTGCTAAACGAAGAGGACTCAACACCCCATATTAAACGTCTAAGAATATACATGACTAGTAAGAATCTTAAAATCTATGGATTTATATGTCTCCGAAAGAGAATCAAGCGTGTGTACAGTGGCATAAGCACAGCAGAGATAGGATTGGTGAGGTTCGGTGAGCCAATGCAGAACCTTTGAAGTCATATTGCATGGTACCCATTCCATGGGTCTCAACTCTCCAGGTTTAAGGGATTCTTCCTTCAGCTAAAACATGCATGTGGAACCCAGAGTATGATCCACCGTGTGATTGGGAAAAGTGTTCAAATGTGTCTCAGGTTTCGTCCCCTGGTACTCGGGTGCAACATTCCAGACGCTTTACTAAAACTCTCCCCACTTGGAGAGTCAGTGCCTTTAACCTCCTGTTTGGCCCAGTTCGCAATTTCTGCGGAAAATGAACAGGAATAGGGAGAACCAATGAGAGACTAGCTGGAGGTGTCTGGACGGACAAATTTAACTCTCATTTCCCACCAGGAAGAGGAATTAACCAAAGGCTCAGCGTGCCATGCCGGAACAACACTATGTCCTGAAGCAATGCTGCGGTCTTGCAGCCAGCTCACAAGAAAGCAAATTGAAGAAAGGAGCTCAGAGGCTCTGTAATTCACAAAGCTGCAGAGTTATAAATGACAGCTATCGTCCAAAAATATATTGAAGTAAGGCTGCCAAGAGGACTCGAAAGCGGGGCAGAATTGCAGAAAACCGATTTCAGGAGGTAGACTGGAATTGCATGTAAAGCATAGGAAAAGAGGCAGAACGTCCACAATGATGCACTTGGCCAAAAAGGGCGTATGCGTTTTTTCCTGAATATATTCAGGAAAAAACGCATACGCCCTTTTGGGCCAACCAAGCAAGCTTGCAAAGGAAATCTGCACTACAATGAAGTCTCACTGCCCCCCGGTTAAAAGGGCCATCTGAAGAACGTATAAAATCCAGAAAGGCAGGACAGGCCATGGAGAACTGGGAGCCTTGTTATGCTGATGGGCGGGATGTAAATTGCCAACAGCCACTCTGGAGAAGTGTATGGTGTTTCCTGAAACATCTACAAAACAAAGCAACAGAGCCTAGGGCACTTCCACTTATGGTGGTATAGCTTAGGGAAATTAAAATCAAAAAGACACAGCCACCCCAAAGTTTGGGACGGCTCTGTTTACAAGATCCTCGTTTACGGTACAAGTTCAATAACACAGAAAGTGAAAAATGGATAAAGAATTTGTGGTACTTACGTACAATGCAATATCACTCAGCAATGAAATCTATATCATCAGGCCCGTAGCAGCATAATGAGTGGATTCAGGTACGATGATTCTAAGTGAAATAAGTCACACAGAAAAAGAAACATCATAAGATATCACTACTACAAGGAATGTAAACTTGCCTACACAGAAACTGAATTACAAATCAGAACAGGGTCTCAAATGTAGAAAACCAACTTATGCTTGCTTAAGGGGAACGGTGAGTTGGGGTGCTGCATAAAACCAGAGATTGAAATTAGCACAGATACCGTTCCATAAGCCAAATATGTAATAGACAAGAGCTACTCCTTGCTCAACGAAGTGGGCTCTACACCCCATATTAAACGCCTAAGAATATACCTGACTAGTAAGAATCTTAAAACCTATGGATTTATATGTCTCCGAAAGAGAATCAAGCGTGTGTACAGTGGCATAAACGCAGCAGTGATAGGATTGGTGAGGTTCGGTGAACACATGCAGACCCTTTGAGGTCATATTGCATGGTACCCATTCCATGGGTCTCAACTCTCCAGGTTTAAGGGATTCTTCCTTCAGCTAAAACGTGCATGTGGAACCCAGAGTATGATCCACCGTGTGATCGGGAAACGTGTTCAAATGTGTCTCAGTTTTCGTCCCCTCGTACTCGGATGCAACATTCCAGTCACTTTACTAACACTCTCCCCACTTGGAGAGTCAGTGCCTTTAACCTCCTGTTTGGCCCAGTTTGCCATTTCTGCGGAAAATGAACAGGAATAGGGAGAACCAATGAGAGACTAGCTGGAGGTGTCTGGACGGGCAAATTTAACTCTCATTTCCCACCAGGAAGAGGAATTAAGCAAAGGCTCATCATGCCATGCTGGAACCACACTAGGGCCTGAAGCAATGCTGCGGTGTTGCGGCCAGCTCACAAGAAAGCGAGTTGAAGAAAGGAGCTCAGGGGCACTGTAATTCACAAACCTGCAGAGTTATAAATGACAGCTATCGTCCAAAAATATATTGAAGTAAGGCTGCCAAGAGGACTTGAAAGCGGGGCAGAATTGCAGGAAACCGATTTCAAGAGGTAGACTGGAATTGCATGTAAAGCATAGGGAAAGAGGCAGAACGTCCACAATGATGCACTTGGCCAAAAAGGGCGTATGCGTTTTTCCCTGAATATATTCAGGGAAAAACCCATACGCCCTTTTTGGCCAACCAAGCAAGCTTGCAAAGGAAATCTGCACTACAATGAAGTCTCACTGCCCCCCGGTCAAAAGGGCCATCTGAAAAAAGTGTAAAATCCAGAAAGGCAGGACAGGCCATGGAGAACTGGGAGCCTTGTTATGCTGATGGGCGGGATGTAAATTGCCAACAGCCACTCTGGAGAAGTGTATGGTGTTTCCTGAAACATCTAAAAAACAAAGGAACAGAGCCTATGGCACTTCCACTTATGGTCCTATAGCTTAGGGAAATTAAAATCAGTAAGACACAGCCACCCCAAAGTTTGGGATGGCTCTGTTTACAAGAACCTCGTTTACGGTACAAGTTCAATATCACAGAAAGCGAAAAATGGATAAAGAATTTGTGGTACTTACGTACAATGCAATATCACTCAGCAATGAAATCTATATCTTCAGGCCCGTAGCAGCATACTGAGTGGATTCAGGTACGATGATTCTAAGTGAAATAAGTCACACAGAAAAAGAAACATCATAAGATATCACTACTACACGGAATGTAAACTTGGCTACACAGGAACTGAATTACAAAACAAAACAGGGTCTCAAATGTAGAAAACCAACTTATGCTTGCTTAAGGGGAAAGGTGAGTTGGGGTGCTGCATAAAACCAGAGATTGAAATTAGCACAGATACCGTTCCATAAGCCAAATATGTAATAGACAAGAGCTAGTCTTTGCTCAACGAAGAGGACTCAACACCCCATATTAAACGTCTAAGAATATACCTGACTAGTAAGAATCTTAAAATCTATGGATTTATATGTCTCCAAAAGAGAATCAAGCGTGTGTACAGTGGCAAAAGCGCAGCAGTGATAGGATTGGTGAGGTTCGGTGAGCCAATGCAGAACCTTTGAAGTCATATTGCATGGTACCCATTCCATGGGTCTCAACTCTCCAGGTTTAAGGGATTCTTCCTTCAGCTAAAAGATGCATGTGGAACCCAGAGTATGATCCACCATGTGATCGGGAAACGTGTTCAAATGTGTCTCAGGTTTGGTCCCCTGGTACTCGGGTGCAACATTCCAGACGCTTTACTAACCCTCTCCCCACTTGGAGAGTCAGTGCCTTTAACCTCCTGTTTGGCCCAGTTTGCAATTTCTGCGGAAAATGAACAGGAATAGGGAGAACCAATGAGAGACTAGCTGGAGGTGTCTGGACGGGCAAATTTAACTCTCATTTCCCAACAGGAAGAGGAATTAACCAAAGGCTCAGCGTGCCATGCCGGAACCACACTAGGGACTGAAGCAATGCTACGGTGTTGCAGCCAGCTCACAAGAAAGCGAGTTGAAGAAAGGAGCTCAGAGGCACTGTAATTCACAAACCTGCAGAGTTATAAATGACAGCTATCGTCCAAAAATATATTGAAGTAAGGCTGCCAAGAGGACTCGAAAGCGGGGCAGAATTGCAGGAATCCGATTAAAGGAGGTAGACTGGAATTGCATGTAAAGCATAGGAAAAGAGGCAGAACGTCCACAATGATGCACTTGGCCAAAAAGGCATATGCGTTTTTTCCTGAATATATTCAGGAAAAAACGCATACGCCCTATTTGGCCAACCAAGCAAGCTTGCAAAGGAAATCTGCACTACAATGAAGTCTCACTGCCCCCCAGTCAAAAGGGCCATCTGAAAAATGTGTAAAATCCAGAAAGGCAGGACAGGCCATGGAGAATTGGGAGCCTTGTTATGCTGATGGGCGGGATGTAAATTGCCAACAGCCACTCTGGAGAAGTGTATGGTGTTTCCTGAAACATCTAAAAAACAAAGCAACAGAGCCTAGGGCACTTCCACTTATGGTTCTATAGCTTAGGGAAATTAAAATCAAAAAGACACAGCCACCCCAAAGTTTGGTACGGCTCTGTTTACAAGAACCTCGTTTACGGTACAAGTTCAATATCACAGAAAGTGAAAAATGGATAAAGAAGTTGTGGTACTTACGTACAATGCAATATCACTCAGCAATGAAATGTATATCATCAGGCCCGTAGCAGCATAATGAGTGGATTCAGGTACGATGATTCTAAGTGAAATAAGTCACACAGAAAAAGAAACATCATAAGATATCACTACTACATGGAATGTAAACTTGGCTACCCAGGAACTGAATTACAAAACAGAACAGGGTCTCAAATGTAGAAAACCAACTTATGCTTGCTTAAGGGGAAAGGTGAGTTGGGGTGCTGCATAAAACCAGAGATTGAAATTAGCACAGATACCGTTCCATAAGCCAAATATGTAATAGACAAGAGCTACTCCTTGCTCAACGAAGTGGACTCTACATCCCATATTAAACGCCTAAGAATATACCTGACTAGTAAGAATCTTAAATCCTATGGATTTATATGTCTCCAAAAGAGAATCAAGCGTGTGTACAGCGTCATAAACGCAGCAGTGATAGGATTGGTGAGGTTCGGTGAGCAAATGCAGACCCTTTGAAGTCATATTGCATGATACTCATTCCATGGGTCTCAACTCTCCAGGTTTAAGGGATTCTTCCTTCAGATAAAACATGCATGTGGAACCCAGAGTATGATCCACCGTGTGATCGGGAAACGTGTTCAAATGTGTCTCAGTTTTCGTCCCCTGGTACTCGGGTGCAACATTCCAGTCGCTTTACTAAAACTCTCTCCACTTGGAGAGTCAGTGCCTTTAACCTCCAGTTTGGCCCAGTTTGCCATTTCTGCGGAAAATGAACAGGAATAGGGAGAACCAATGAGAGACTAGCTGGAGGTGTCTGGATGGGCAAATTTAACTCTCATTTCCCACCAGGAAGAGGAATTAACCAAAGGCTCAGCGTGCCATGCCGGAACCACACTAGGGCCTGAAGCAAGGCTGCGGTGTTGTGGCCAGCTCACAAGAAAGCGAGTTGAAGAAAGTAGCTCAGGGGCACTATAATTCACAAACCTGCAGAGTTAAAAATGACAGCTATCGTCCAAAAATATATTGAAGTAAGGCTGCCAAGAGGACTTGAAAGCGGGGCAGAATTGCAGGAAACCGGTTTCAGGAGGTAGACTGGAATTGCATGTAAAGCATAGGAAAAGAGGCAGAACGTCCACAATGATGCACTTGGCCAAAAAGGGCGTATGCGTTTTTTCCTGATTATATTCAGGAAAAAACGCATATGCCATTTTTGGCCAACCAAGCAAGCTTGCAAAGGAAATCTGCACTACAATGAAGTCTCACTGCTCCCCAGTCAAAAGGGCCATCTGAAAAAAGTGTAAAATCCAGAAAGGCAGGACAGGCCATGGAGAACTGGGAGCCTTGTTATGCTGATGGGCGGGATGTAAATTGCCAACAGCCACTCTGGAGAAGTGTATGGTGTTTCCTGAAACATCTAAAAAACAAAGCAACAGAGCCTAGGGCACTTCCACTTATGGTCTTATAGCTTAGGGAAATTAAAATCAAAAAGACACAGCCACCCCAAATTTTGGGACGGCTCTGTTTACAAGAACCTCGTTTACGGTACAAGTTCAATATCACAGAAAGCGAAAAATGGATAAAGAATTTGTGGTACTTACGTACAATGCAATATCACTCAGCAATGAAATCTATGTCATCAGGCCCGTAACAGCATAATGAGTAGATTCAGGTACGATGATTCTAAGTGAAATAAGTCACACAGAAAAAGAAACATCATAAGATATCACTACTACACGGAATGTAAACTTGGCTACACAGGAACTGAATTACAAAACAGAACAGGGTCTCAAATATAGAAAACCAACTTATGCTTGCTTAAGGGGAAAGGTGAGTTGGGGTGCTGCATAAAACCAGAGATTGAAATTAGCACAGATACCGTTCCATAAGCCAAATATGTAATAGACAAGAGCTAGTCTTTGCTAAACGAAGAGGACTCAACACCTCATATTAAACATCTAAGAATATACCTGACTAGTAACAATCTTAAAATCTATGGATTTATATGTCTCCGAAAGAGAATCAAGCGTGTGTACAGTGGCAAAAGCACAGCAGTGATAGGATTGGTGAGGTTCGGTGAGCCAATGCAGAACCTTTGAAGTCATATTGCATGGTACCCATTCCATGGGTCTCAACTCTCCAGGTTTAAGTGATTCTTCCTTCAGCTAAAACATGCATGTGGAACCCAGAGTATGATCCACCGTGTGATTGGGAAAAGTGTTCAAATGTGTCTCAGGTTTCGTCCCCTGGTACTCGGGTGCAACATTCCAGACGCTTTACTAAAACTCTCCCCACTTGGAGAGTCAGTGCCTTTAACCTCCTGTTTGGCCCAGTTTGCAATTTCTGCGGAAAATGAACAGGAATAGGGAGAACCAATGAGAGACTAGCTGGAGGTGTCTGGACGGGCAAATTTAACTCTCATTTCCCACCAGGAAGAGGAATTAACCAAAGGCTCAGCGTGCCATGAGGGAACCACACTAGGGCCTGAAGCAATGCTACGGTGTTGCAGCCAGCTCACAAGAAAGCGAGTTGAAGAAAGGAGCTCAGAGGCACTGTAATTCACAAACCTGCAGAGTTATAAATGACAGCTATCGTCCAAAAATATATTGAAGTAAGGCTGCCAAGAGGACTCGAAAGCGGGGCAGAATTGCAGGAATCCGATTTCAGGAGGTAGACTGGAATTGCATGTAAAGCATAGGAAAAGAGGCAGAACGTCCACAATGATGCACTTGGCCAAAAAGGGCATATGCGTTTTTTCCTGAATATATTCAGGAAAAAACGCATACGCCCTATTTTGCCAACCAAGCAAGCTTGCAAAGGAAATCTGCACTACAATGAAGTCTCACTGCCCCCCAGTCAAAAGGGCCATCTGAAAAATGTGTAAAATCCAGAAAGGCAGGACAGGCCATGGAGAATTGGGAGCCTTGTTATGCTGATGGGCGGGATGTAAATTGCCAACAGCCACTCTGGAGAAGTGTATGGTGTTTCCTGAAACATCTACAAAACAAAGCAACAGAGCCTAGGGCACTTCCACTTATGGTTCTATAGCTTAGGGAAATTAAAATCAAAAAGACACAGCCACCCCAAAGTTTGGTACGGCTCTGTTTACAAGAACCTCGTTTACGGTACAAGTTCAATATCACAGAAAGTGAAAAATGGATAAAGAAGTTGTGGTACTTACGTACAATGCAATATCACTCAGCAATGAAATGTATATCATCAGGCCCGTAGCAGCATAATGAGTGGATTCAGGTACGATGATTCTAAGTGAAATAAGTCACACAGAAAAAGAAACATCATAAGATATCACTACTACATGGAATGTAAACTTGGCTACCCAGGAACTGAATTACAAAACAGAACAGGGTCTCAAATGTAGAAAACCAACTTATGCTTGCTTAAGGGGAAAGGTGAGTTGGGGTACTGCATAAAACCAGAGATTGAAATTAGCACAGATACCGTTCCATAAGCCAAATATGTAATAGACAAGAGCTACTCCTTGCTCAACGAAGTGGACTCTACATCCCATATTAAACGCCTAAGAATATACCTGACTAGTAAGAATCTTAAATCCTATGGATTTATATGTCTCCAAAAGAGAATCAAGCGTGTGTACAGCGTCATAAACGCAGCAGTGATAGGTTTGGTGAGGTTCGGTGAGCAAATGCAGACCCTTTGAAGTCATATTGCATGATACTCATTCCATGGGTCTCAACTCTCCAGGTTTAAGGGATTCTTCCTTCAGCTAAAACATGCATGTGGAACCCAGAGTATGATCCACCGTGTGATCGGGAAACGTGTTCAAATGTGTCTCAGTTTTCGTCCCCTGGTACTCGGGTGCAACATTCCAGTCGCTTTACTAAAACTCTCTCCACTTGGAGAGTCAGTGCCTTTAACCTCCTGTTTGGCCCAGTTTGCCATTTCTGCGGAAAATGAACAGGAATAGGGAGAACCAATGAGAGACTAGCTGGAGGTGTCTGGACGGGCAAATTTAACTCTCATTTCCCACCAGGAAGAGGAATTAACCAAAGGCTCAGCGTGCCATGCCGGAACCACACTAGGGCCTGAAGCAAGGCTGCGGTGTTGTGGCCAGCTCACAAGAAAGCGAGTTGAAGAAAGTAGCTCAGGGGCACTATAATTCACAAACCTGCAGAGTTAAAAATGACAGCTATCGTCCAAAAATATATTGAAGTAAGGCTGCCAAGAGGACTTGAAAGCGGGGCAGAATTGCAGGAAACCGGTTTCAGGAGGTAGACTGGAATTGCATGTAAAGCATAGGAAAAGAGGCAGAACGTCCACAATGATGCACTTGGCCAAAAAGGGCGTATGCGTTTTTTCCTGATTATATTCAGGAAAAAACGCATATGCCATTTTTGGCCAACCAAGCAAGCTTGCAAAGGAAATCTGCACTACAATGAAGTCTCACTGCTCCCCAGTCAAAAGGGCCATCGGAAAAATGTATAAAATCCAGAAAGGCAGGACAGGCCATGGAGAACTGGGAGCCTTGTTATGCTGATGGGCGGGATGTAAATTGCCAACAGCCACTCTGGAGAAGTGTATGGTGTTTCCTGAAACATCTAAAAAACAAAGCAACAGAGCCTAGGGCACTTCCACTTATGGTCTTATAGCTTAGGGAAATTAAAATCAAAAAGACACAGCCACCCCAAATTTTGGGACGGCTCTGTTTACAAGAACCTCGTTTACGGTACAAGTTCAATATCACAGAAAGCGAAAAATGGATAAAGAATTTGTGGTACTTACGTACAACGCAATATCACTCAGCAATGAAATCTATGTCATCAGGCCCGTAACAGCATAATGAGTAGATTCAGGTACGATGATTCTAAGTGAAATAAGTCACACAGAAAAAGAAACATCATAAGATATCACTACTACACGGAATGTAAACTTGGCTACACAGGAACTGAATTACAAAACAGAACAGGGTCTCAAATATAGAAAACCAACTTATGCTTGCTTAAGGGGAAAGGTGAGTTGGGGTGCTGCATAAAACCAGAGATTGAAATTAGCACAGATACCGTTCCATAAGCCAAATATGTAATAGACAAGAGCTAGTCTTTGCTAAACGAAGAGGACTCAACACCCCATATTAAACGTCTAAGAATATACCTGACTAGTAAGAATCTTAAAATCTATGGATTTATATGTCTCCGAAAGAGAATCAAGCGTGTGTACAGTGGCAAAAGCACAGCAGTGATAGGATTGGTGAGGTTCGGTGAGCCAATGCAGAACCTTTGAAGTCATATTGCACGGTACCCATTCCATGGGTCTCAACTCTCCAGGTTTAAGGGATTCTTCCTTCAGCTAAAACATGCATGTGGAACCCAGAGTATGATCCACCGTGTGATCGGGAAACGTGTTCAAATGTGTCTCAGGTTTCGTCCCCTGGTACTCGGGTGCAACATTCCAGACGCTTTACTAAAACTCTCCCCACTTGGAGAGTCAGTGCCTTTAACCTCCTGTTTGGCCCAGTTTGCAATTTCTGCGGAAAATGAACAGGAATAGGGAGAACCAATGAGAGACTAGCTGGAGGTGTCTGGACGGACAAATTTAACTCTCATTTCCCACCAGGAAGAGGAATTAACCAAAGGCTCAGCGTGCCATGCCGGAACCACACTAGGGCCTGAAGCAATGCTGCGGTCTTGCAGCCAGCTCACAAGAAAGCAAGTTGAAGAAAGGAGCTCAGAGGCTCTGTAATTCACAAACCTGCAGAGTTATACATGACAGCTATCGTCCAAAAATATATTGAAGTAAGGCTGCCAAGAGGACTTGAAAGCGGGGCAGAATTGCAGAAAACCGATTTCAGGAGGTAGACTGGAATTGCATGTAAAGCATAGGAATAGAGGCAGAACGTCCACAATGATGCACTTGGCCAAAAAGGACGTATGCGTTTTTTCCTGAATATATTCAGGAAAAAACGCATACGCCCTTTTGGGCCAACCAAGCAAGCTTGCAAAGGAAATCTGCACTACAATGAAGTCTCACTGCCCCCCGGTCAAAAGGGCCATCTGAAAAAAGTATAAAATCCACAAAGGCAGGACAGGCCATGGAGAACTGGGAGCCTTGTTATGCTGATGGGCGGGATGCAAATTGCCAACAGCCACTCTGGAGAAGTGTATGGTGTTTCCTGAAACATCTACAAAACAAAGCAACAGAGCCTAGGGCACTTCCACTTATGGTCCTATAGCTTAGGGAAATTAAAATCAAAAAGACACAGCCACCCAAAAGTTTGGGACGGCTCTGTTTACAAGAACCTCGTTTACGGTACAAGTTCAATATCACAGAAAGCGAAAAATGGATAAAGAATTTGTGGTACTTACGTACAATGCAATATCACTCAGCAATGAAATGTATATCATCAGGCCCGTAGCAGCATAATGAGTGGATTCAGGTACGATGATTCTAAGTGAAATAAGTCACACAGAAAAAGAAACATCATAAGATATCACTACTACACGGAATGTAAACTTGGCTACACAGGAACTGAATTACAAAACAAAACAGGGTCTCAAATGTAGAAAACCAACTTATGCTTGCTTAAGGGGAAAGGTGAGTTGGGGTGCTGCATAAAACCAGAGATTGAAATTAGCACAGATACCGTTCCATAAGCCAAATATGTAATAGACAAGAGCTAGTCTTTGCTCAACGAAGAGGACTCAACACCCCATATTAAACGTCTAAGAATATACCTGACTAGTAAGAATCTTAACATCTATGGATTTATATGTCTCCGAAAGAGAATCAAACGTGTGTACAGTGGCAAAAGCGCAGCAGTGATAGGATTGGTGAGGTTCGGTGAGCCAATGCAGAACCTTTGAAGTCATATTGCATGGTACCCATTCCATGGGTCTCAACTCTCCAGGTTTAAGGGATTCTTCCTTCAGCTAAAAGATGCATGTGGAATCCAGAGTATGATCCACCATGTGATCGGGAAACGTGTTCAAATGTGTCTCAGGTTTGGTCCCCTGGTACTCGGGTGCAACATTCCAGACGCTTTACTAACCCTCTCCCCACTTGGAGAGTCAGTGCCTTTAACCTCCTGTTTGGCCCAGTTTGCAATTTCTGCGGAAAATGAACAGGAATAGGGAGAACCAATGAGAGACTAGCTGGAGGTGTCTGGAAGGGCAAATTTAACTCTCATTTCCCACCAGGAAGAGGAATTAACCAAAGGCTCAGTGTGCCATGCCGGAACCACACTAGGGCCTGAAGCAATGCTACGGTGTTGCAGCCAGCTCACAAGAAAGCAAGTTGAAGAAAGGAGCTCAGAGGCACTGTAATTCACAAACCTGCAGAGTTATAAATGACAGCTATCGTCCAAAAATATATTGAAGTAAGGCTGCCAAGAGGACTCGAAAGCGGGGCAGAATTGCAGGAATCCGATTTCAGGAGGTAGACTGGAATTGCATTGAAAACATATGAAAACACTCAGAACGTCGACAATGATGCACTTGGCCAAAAAGTGCGTATGCGTTTTTTCCTGAATATATTCAGGAAAAAATGCATACGCACTTTTTGGCCAACCAAGCAAGCTTGCAAAGGAAATCTGCACTACAATGAAGTCTCACTTCCTCCCTGTCAAAAGGAGCATCTGAAAAAAGTGTAAAATCCAGAAAGGCAGGACAGGCCATGGAGAACTGGGAGCCTTGTTATGCTGATGGGCGGGATGTAAATTGCCAACAGCCACTCTGAAGAAGTGTATGGTGTTTCCTGAAACATCTAAAAAACAAAGCAACAGAGCCTAGGGCACTTCCACTTATGGTCCTATAGCTTAGGGAAATTAAAATCAAAAAGACACAGCCACCCCAAAGTTTGGGACGGCTCTGTTTACAAGAACCTCGTTTATGGTACAAGTTCAATATTGCAGAAAGCGAAAAATGGATAAAGAAGTTGTGGTTCTTATGTACAATGCAATATCACTCAGCAATGAAATCTATGTCATCAGGCCCGTAGCAGCATAATGAGTAGATTCAGGTACGATGATTCTAAGTGAAAAAAATCACACAGAAAAAGAAACATCATAAGATATCACTACTACACGGAATGTAAACTTAGCTACAAAGGAACTGAATTACAAAACAGAACAGGGTCTCAAATGTAGAAAACCAACTTATGCTTGCTTAAGGGGAAAGGTGAGTTGGGGTGCTGCATAAAACCAGAGATTGAAATTAGCACAGATACCGTTCCATAAGCCAAATATGTAATAGACAAGAGCTACTCCTTGCTCAACGAAGTGGACTCTACACCCCATATTAAACGCCTAAGAATATACCTGACTAGTAAGAATCTTAAAACCTATGGATTTCTATGTCTCCGAAAGAGAATCAAGCGTGTGTACAGTGGCAAAAGCACAGCAGTGATAGGATTGGTGAGGTTCGGTGAGCCAATGCAGAACCTTTGAAGTCATATTGCACGGTACCCATTCCATGGGTCTCAACTCTCCAGGTTTAAGGGATTCTTCCTTCAGCTAAAACATGCATGTGGAACCCAGAGTATGATCCACCGTGTGATCGGGAAACGTGTTCAAATGTGTCTCAGGTTTCGTCCCCTGGTACTCGGGTGCAACATTCCAGACGCTTTACTAAAACTCTCCCCACTTGGAGAGTCAGTGCCTTTAACCTCCTGTTTGGCCCAGTTTGCAATTTCTGCGGAAAATGAACAGGAATAGGGAGAACCAATGAGAGACTAGCTGGAGGTGTCTGGACGGACAAATTTAACTCTCATTTCCCACCAGGAAGAGGAATTAACCAAAGGCTCAGCGTGCCATGCCGGAACCACACTAGGGCCTGAAGCAATGCTGCGGTCTTGCAGCCAGCTCACAAGAAAGCAAGTTGAAGAAAGGAGCTCAGAGGCTCTGTAATTCACAAACCTGCAGAGTTATACATGACAGCTATCGTCCAAAAATATATTGAAGTAAGGCTGCCAAGAGGACTTGAAAGCGGGGCAGAATTGCAGAAAACCGATTTCAGGAGGTAGACTGGAATTGCATGTAAAGCATAGGAATAGAGGCAGAACGTCCACAATGATGCACTTGGCCAAAAAGGACGTATGCGTTTTTTCCTGAATATATTCAGGAAAAAACGCATACGCCCTTTTGGGCCAACCAAGCAAGCTTGCAAAGGAAATCTGCACTACAATGAAGTCTCACTGCCCCCCGGTCAAAAGGGCCATCTGAAAAAAGTATAAAATCCACAAAGGCAGGACAGGCCATGGAGAACTGGGAGCCTTGTTATGCTGATGGGCGGGATGCAAATTGCCAACAGCCACTCTGGAGAAGTGTATGGTGTTTCCTGAAACATCTACAAAACAAAGCAACAGAGCCTAGGGCACTTCCACTTATGGTCCTATAGCTTAGGGAAATTAAAATCAAAAAGACACAGCCACCCAAAAGTTTGGGACGGCTCTGTTTACAAGAACCTCGTTTACGGTACAAGTTCAATATCACAGAAAGCGAAAAATGGATAAAGAATTTGTGGTACTTACGTACAATGCAATATCACTCAGCAATGAAATGTATATCATCAGGCCCGTAGCAGCATAATGAGTGGATTCAGGTACGATGATTCTAAGTGAAATAAGTCACACAGAAAAAGAAACATCATAAGATATCACTACTACACGGAATGTAAACTTGGCTACACAGGAACTGAATTACAAAACAAAACAGGGTCTCAAATGTAGAAAACCAACTTATGCTTGCTTAAGGGGAAAGGTGAGTTGGGGTGCTGCATAAAACCAGAGATTGAAATTAGCACAGATACCGTTCCATAAGCCAAATATGTAATAGACAAGAGCTAGTCTTTGCTCAACGAAGAGGACTCAACACCCCATATTAAACGTCTAAGAATATACCTGACTAGTAAGAATCTTAACATCTATGGATTTATATGTCTCCGAAAGAGAATCAAACGTGTGTACAGTGGCAAAAGCGCAGCAGTGATAGGATTGGTGAGGTTCGGTGAGCCAATGCAGAACCTTTGAAGTCATATTGCATGGTACCCATTCCATGGGTCTCAACTCTCCAGGTTTAAGGGATTCTTCCTTCAGCTAAAAGATGCATGTGGAATCCAGAGTATGATCCACCATGTGATCGGGAAACGTGTTCAAATGTGTCTCAGGTTTGGTCCCCTGGTACTCGGGTGCAACATTCCAGACGCTTTACTAACCCTCTCCCCACTTGGAGAGTCAGTGCCTTTAACCTCCTGTTTGGCCCAGTTTGCAATTTCTGCGGAAAATGAACAGGAATAGGGAGAACCAATGAGAGACTAGCTGGAGGTGTCTGGAAGGGCAAATTTAACTCTCATTTCCCACCAGGAAGAGGAATTAACCAAAGGCTCAGTGTGCCATGCCGGAACCACACTAGGGCCTGAAGCAATGCTACGGTGTTGCAGCCAGCTCACAAGAAAGCAAGTTGAAGAAAGGAGCTCAGAGGCACTGTAATTCACAAACCTGCAGAGTTATAAATGACAGCTATCGTCCAAAAATATATTGAAGTAAGGCTGCCAAGAGGACTCGAAAGCGGGGCAGAATTGCAGGAATCCGATTTCAGGAGGTAGACTGGAATTGCATTGAAAACATATGAAAACACTCAGAACGTCGACAATGATGCACTTGGCCAAAAAGTGCGTATGCGTTTTTTCCTGAATATATTCAGGAAAAAATGCATACGCACTTTTTGGCCAACCAAGCAAGCTTGCAAAGGAAATCTGCACTACAATGAAGTCTCACTTCCTCCCTGTCAAAAGGAGCATCTGAAAAAAGTGTAAAATCCAGAAAGGCAGGACAGGCCATGGAGAACTGGGAGCCTTGTTATGCTGATGGGCGGGATGTAAATTGCCAACAGCCACTCTGAAGAAGTGTATGGTGTTTCCTGAAACATCTAAAAAACAAAGCAACAGAGCCTAGGGCACTTCCACTTATGGTCCTATAGCTTAGGGAAATTAAAATCAAAAAGACACAGCCACCCCAAAGTTTGGGACGGCTCTGTTTACAAGAACCTCGTTTATGGTACAAGTTCAATATTGCAGAAAGCGAAAAATGGATAAAGAAGTTGTGGTTCTTATGTACAATGCAATATCACTCAGCAATGAAATCTATGTCATCAGGCCCGTAGCAGCATAATGAGTAGATTCAGGTACGATGATTCTAAGTGAAAAAAATCACACAGAAAAAGAAACATCATAAGATATCACTACTACACGGAATGTAAACTTAGCTACAAAGGAACTGAATTACAAAACAGAACAGGGTCTCAAATGTAGAAAACCAACTTATGCTTGCTTAAGGGGAAAGGTGAGTTGGGGTGCTGCATAAAACCAGAGATTGAAATTAGCACAGATACCGTTCCATAAGCCAAATATGTAATAGACAAGAGCTACTCCTTGCTCAACGAAGTGGACTCTACACCCCATATTAAACGCCTAAGAATATACCTGACTAGTAAGAATCTTAAAACCTATGGATTTCTATGTCTCCGAAAGAGAATCAAGCGTGTGTACAGCGGCATAAACGTAGCAGTGATAGGATTGGTGAGGTTCTGTGAGCCAATGCAGACCCTTTGAAGTCATATTCCATGGTACCCATTCCATGGGTCTCAACTCTCCAGGTTTAAGGGATTCTTCCTTCAGCTAAAAGATGCATGTGGAACCCAGAGTATGATCCACCGTGTGATCGGGAAACGTGTTCAAATGTGTCTCAGGTTTCGTCCCCTGGTACTCGGGTGCAACATTCCAGTAGCTTTACTAACACTCTCCCCACTTGGAGAGTCAGTGCCTTTAACCTCCTGTATGGCACATTTTGCCATTTCTGCGGAAAATGAACAGGAATAGGGAGAACCAATGAGAGACTAGCTGGAGGTGTCTGGACGGGCAAATTTAACTCTCATTTCCCACCAGGAAGAGGAATTAACCAAAGGCTCAGCGTGCCATGCCGGAACCACACTAGGGCCTGAAGCAAGGCTGCGGTGTTGTGGCCAGCTCACAAGAAAGCGAGTTGAAGAAAGTAGCTCAGGGGCACTATAATTCACAAACCTGCAGAGTTAAAAATGACAGCTATCGTCCAAAAATATATTGAAGTAAGGCTGCCAAGAGGACTTGAAAGCGGGGCAGAATTGCAGGAAACCGGTTTCAGGAGGTAGACTGGAATTGCATGTAAAGCATAGGAAAAGAGGCAGAACGTCCACAATGATGCACTTGGCCAAAAAGGGCGTATGCGTTTTTTCCTGATTATGTTCAGGAAAAAACGCATATGCCATTTTTGGCCAACCAAGCAAGCTTGCAAAGGAAATCTGCAATACAATGAAGTCTCACTGCTCCCCAGTCAAAAGGGCCATCTGAAAAATGTACAAAATCCAGAAAGGCAGGACAGGCCATGGAGAACTGGGAGCCTTGTTATGCTGATGGACGGGATGCAAATTGCCAACAGCCACTCTGGAGAAGTGTATGGTGTTTCCTGAAACATCTAAAAAACAAAGGAACAGAGCCTATGGCACTTCCACTTATGGTCCTATAGCTTAGGGAAATTAAAATCAGTAAGACACAGCCACCCCAATGTTTGGGACGGCTCTGTTTACAAGAACCTCGTTTACGGTACAAGTTCAATATCACAGAAAGTGAAAAATGGATAAAGAAGTTGTGGTACTTACGTACAATGCAATATCACTCAGCAATGAAATGTATATCATCAGGCCCGTAGCAGCATAATGAGTGGATTCAGGTACGATGATTCTAAGTGAAATAAGTCACACAGAAAAAGAAACATCATAAGATATCACTACTACATGGAATGTAAACTTGGCTACCCAGGAAATGAATTACAAAACAGAACAGGGTCTCAAATGTAGAAAACCAACTTATGCTTGCTTAAGGGGAAAGGTGAGTTGGGGTACTGCATAAAACCAGAGATTGAAATTAGCACAGATACCGTTCCATAAGCCAAATATGTAATAGACAAGAGCTACTCCTTGCTCAACGAAGTGGACTCTACATCCCATATTAAACGCCTAAGAATATACCTGACTAGTAAGAATCTTAAATCCTATGGATTTATATGTCTCCAAAAGAGAATCAAGCGTGTGTACAGCGGCATAAACGCAGCAGTGATAGGATTGGTGAGGTTCGGTGAGCAAATGCAGACCCTTTGAAGTCATATTGCATGATACTCATTCCATGGGTCTCAACTCTCCAGGTTTAAGGGATTCTTCCTTCAGCTACAACATGCATGTGGAACCCAGAGTATGATCCACCGTGTGATCGGGAAACGTGTTCAAATGTGTCTCAGTTTTCGTCCCCTGGTACTCGGGTGCAACATTCCAGTCGCTTTACTAAAACTCTCTCCACTTGGAGAGTCAGTGCCTTTAACCTCCTGTTTGGCCCAGTTTGCAATTTCTGCGGAAAATGAACAGGAATAGGGAGAACCAATGAGAGACTAGCTGGAGGTGTCTGGACGGGCAAATTTAACTCTCATTTCCCACCAGGAAGAGGAATTAACCAAAGGCTCAGCGTGCCATGCCGGAACCACACTAGGGCCTGAAGCAAGGCTGCGGTGTTGTGGCCAGCTCACAAGAAAGCGAGTTGAAGAAAGTAGCTCAGGGGCACTATAATTCACAAACCTGCAGAGTTAAAAATGACAGCTATCGTCCAAAAATATATTGAAGTAAGGCTGCCAAGAGGACTTGAAAGCGGGGCAGAATTGCAGGAAACCGGTTTCAGGAGGTAGACTGGAATTGCATGTAAAGCATAGGAAAAGAGGCAGAACGTCCACAATGATGCACTTGGCCAAAAAGGGCGTATGCGTTTTTTCCTGATTATATTCAGGAAAAAACGCATATGCCATTTTTGGCCAACCAAGCAAGCTTGCAAAGGAAATCTGCACTACAATGAAGTCTCACTGCTCCCCAGTCAAAAGGGCCATCTGAAAAATGTATAAAATCCAGAAAGGCAGGACAGGCCATGGAGAACTGGGAGCCTTGTTATGCTGATGGGCGGGATGTAAATTGCCAACAGCCACTCTGGAGAAGTGTATGGTGTTTCCTGAAACATCTAAAAAACAAAGCAACAGAGCCTAGGGCACTTCCACTTATGGTCTTATAGCTTAGGGAAATTAAAATCAAAAAGACACAGCCTCCCCAAATTTTGGGACGGCTCTGTTTACAAGAACCTCGTTTACGGTACAAGTTCAATATCACAGAAAGCGAAAAATGGATAAAGAATTTGTGGTACTTACGTACAACGCAATATCACTCAGCAATGAAATCTATGTCATCAGGCCCGTAACAGCATAATGAGTAGATTCAGGTACGATGATTCTAAGTGAAATAAGTCACACAGAAAAAGAAACATCATAAGATATCACTACTACACGGAATGTAAACTTGGCTACACAGGAACTGAATTACAAAACAGAACAGGGTCTCAAATATAGAAAACCAACTTATGCTTGCTTAAGGGGAAAGGTGAGTTGGGGTGCTGCATAAAACCAGAGATTGAAATTAGCACAGATACCGTTCCATAAGCCAAATATGTAATAGACAAGAGCTAGTCTTTGCTAAACGAAGAGGACTCAACACCCCATATTAAACGTCTAAGAATATACATGACTAGTAAGAATCTTAAAATCTATGGATTTATATGTCTCTGAAAGAGAATCAAGCGTGTGTACAGTGGCATAAGCACAGCAGTGATAGGATTGGTGAGGTTCGGTGAGCCAATGCAGAACCTTTGAAGTCATATTGCATGGTACCCATTCCATGGGTCTCAACTCTCCAGGTTTAAGGGATTCTTCCTTCAGCTAAAACATGCATGTGGAACCCAGAGTATGATCCACCGTGTGATTGGAAAAAGTGTTCAAATGTGTCTCAGGTTTCGTCCCCTGGTACTCGGGTGCAACATTCCAGACGCTTTACTAACACTCTCCCCACTTGGAGAGTCAGTGCCTTTAACCTCCTGTTTGGCCCAGTTTGCAATTTCTGCGGAAAATGAACAGGAATAGGGAGAACCAATGAGAGACTAGCTGGAGGTGTCTGGACGGACAAATTTAACTCTCATTTCCCACCAGGAAGAGGAATTAACCAAAGGCTCAGCGTGCCATGCCGGAACCACACTAGGGCCTGAAGCAATGCTGCGGTCTTGCAGCCAGCTCACAAGAAAGCAAGTTGAAGAAAGGAGCTCAGAGGCTCTGTAATTCACAAAACTGCAGAGTTATAAATGACAGCTATCGTCCAAAAATATATTGAAGTAAGGCTGCCAAGAGGACTTGAAAGCGGGGCAGAATTGCAGGAAACCGATTTCAGGAGGTAGACTGGAATTGCATGTAAAGCATAGGAAAAGAGGCAGAACGTCCACAATGATGCACTTGGCCAAAAAGGGCGTATGCGTTTTTTCCTGAATATATTCAGGAAAAAACGCATACGCCCTTTTGGGCCAACCAAGCAAGCTTGCAAAGGAAATCTGCACTACAATGAAGTCTCACTGCCACCCGGTCAAAAGGGCCATCTGAAAAAAGTATAAAATCCAGAAAGGCAGGACAGGCCATGGAGAACTGGGAGCCTTGTTATGCTGATGGGCGGGATGCAAATTGCCAACAGCCACTCTGGAGAAGTGTATGGTATTTCCTGAAACATCTACAAAACAAAGCAACAGAGCCTAGGGCACTTCCACTTATGGTCCTATAGCTTAGGGAAATTAAAATCAAAAAGACACAGCCACCCCAAAGTTTGGGACGGCTCTGTTTACAAGAACCTCGTTTACGGTACAAGTTCAATATCACAGAAAGTGAAAAATGGATAAAGAAGTTGTGGTACTTACGTACAATGCAATATCACTCAGGAATGAAATCTATGTCATCAGGCAAGTAGCAGCATAATGAGTGCATTCAGGTACGAAATTTCTAAGTGAAATATGTCACACAGAAAAAGAATCATCATAAGATATCACTAATACACGGAATGTAAACTTGGCTACACAGGAACTGAATTACAAAACAGAACAGGGTCTCAAATGTAGAAAACCAACTTATGCTTGCTTAAGGCGAAAGGTGAGTTGGGGTGCTGCATAAAACCAGAGATTGAAATTAGCACAGATACCGTTCCATAAGCCCAATATGTAATAGACAAGAGCTACTCCTTGCTCAACGAAGTGGGCTCTACACCCCATATTAATCGCCTAAGAATATACCTGACTAGTAATAATCTTAAAACCTATGGATTTATATGTCTCCAAAAGAGAATCAAGCATGTGTACAGCGGCATAAACGCAGCAGTGATAGGACTGGTGAGGTTCGATGAGCAAATGCAGACCCTTTGAAGTCATATTGCATGGTAGCCATTCCATGGGTCTCAACTCTCCAGGTTTAAGGGATTCTTCCTTCAGCTAAAACATGCATGTGGAACCCAGAGTATGATCCACCGTGTGATCGGGAAACGTGTTCAAATGTGTCTCAGGTTTCGTCCCCTGGTACTCGGGTGCAACATTCCAGATGCTTTACTAACACTCTCCCCACTTGGAGAGTCAGTGCCTTTAACCTCCTGTTTGGCCCAGTTTGCAATTTTTGCGGAAGATGAACAGGAATAGGGAGAACCAGTGAGAGACTAGCTGGAGGTGTCTGGACGGGCAAATTTAACTCTCATTTCCCACCAGGAAGAGGAATTAACCAAAGGCTCAGCGTGCCATGCCGGAACCACACTAGGGCCTGAAGCAATCCTGCGGTGTTGCGGCCAGCTCAGAAGAAAGCGAGTTGAAGAAAGGAGCTCAGGGGCACTGTCATTCACAAACCTGCAGAGTTAAAAATTATAGCTATCGTCCAAAAATATATTGAAGTAAGGCTGCCAAGAGGACTTGAAAGCGGGGCAGAATTGCAGGAAACCGATTTCAGGAGGTAGACTGGAATTGCATGTAAAGCATAGGAAAAGAGGCAGAACGCCCACAATGATGCACTTGGCCAAAAAGGGCGTATGCGTTTTTCCTTGAATATATTCAGGAAAAAACGCATACGCCCTTTTTGGCCAACCAAGCAAGCTTGCAAAGGAAATCTGCACTACAATGAAGTCTCACTGCCCCCCGGTCAAAAGGGCCATCTGAAAAAAGTGTAAAATCCAGAAAGGCAGGACAGGCCATGGAGACATGGGAGCCTTGTTATGCTGATGGGCGGGATGTAAATTGCCAACAGCCACTCTGGAGAAGTGTATGGTGTTTCCTGAAACATCTAAAAAACAAAGCAACAGAGCCTAGGGCACTTCCACTTATGGTCCTATAGCTTAGGGAAATTAAAATCAAAAAGACACAGCCACCCCAAAGTTTGGGACGGCTCTGTTTACAGGAACCTCATTTACAGTACAAATTCAATATCACAGAAGGTGAAAAATGGATAAAGAATTTGTGGTACTTACGTACAATGCAATATCACTCAGCAATGAAATCTATATCATCAGGCCCGTAGCAGCATAATGAGTGGATTCAGGTACGATGATTCTAAGTGAGATAAGTCACACAGAAAAAGAAACATCATAAGATATAACTACTACACGGAATGTAAACTTGGCTACACAGGAACTGAATTACAAAACAGAACAGGGTCTCAAATGTAGAAAACCAACTTATGCTTGCGTAAGGGGAAAGGTGAGTTGGGGTTCTGCATAAAACCAGAGATTGAAATTAGCACAGATACCGTTCCATAAGCCAAATATGTAATAGACAAGAGCTACTCCTTGCTCAACGAAGTGGACTCTAAACCCCATATTAATCGCCTAAGAATATACCTGACTAGTAATAATCTTAAAACCTATGGATTTATATGTCTCCAAAAGAGAATCAAGCATGGGTACAGCGGCATAAACGCAGCAGTGATAGGATTGGTGAGGTTCGATGAGCAAATGCAGACCCTTTGAAGTCATATTGTATGGTAGCCATTCCATGGGTCTCAACTCTCCAGGTTTACGGGATTCTTCCTTCAGCTAAAACATGCATGTGTAACCCAGAGTATGATCCACCGTGTGATCGGGAAACGTGTTCAAATGTGTCTCAGTTTTTTTCCCCTGGTACTCGGGTGTAACATTCCAGACGCTTTACTAAAACTCTACCCACTTGGAGAGTCAGTGACTTTAACCTCCTGTTTGGCCCAGTTTGCCATTTCTGCGGAAAATGAACAGGAATAGGGAGAACCAATGAGAGACTAGCTGGAGGTGTCTGGACGGGCAAATTTAACTCTCATTTCCCACCAGGAAGAGGAATTAACCAAAGGCTCAGCGTGCCATGCCGGAACCACACTAGGGCCTGAAGCAATCCTGCGGTGTTGCGGCCAGCTCACAAGAAAGCGAGTTGAAGAAAGGAGCTCAGGGGCACTGTAATTCACAAACCTGCAGAGATATAAATGATAGCTATCGTCCAAAAATATATTGAAGTAAGGCTGCCAAGAGGACTTGAAAGCGGGGCAGAATTGCAGGAATCTGATTTCAGGACGTAGACTGGAATTGTATGTAAAGCATAGGAAAAGGGGCAGAACGTCCACAATGATGCACTTGGCCAAAAAGTGTGTATGCGTTTTTTCCTGAATATATTCAGGAAAAAACGCATACGCACTTTTTGGCCAACCAAGCAAGCTTGCAAAGGAAATCTGCACTACAATGAAGTCTCACTGCCCCCCGGTCAAAAGGGCCATCTGAAAAAAGTGTAAAATCCAGAAAGGCCGGACAGGCCATGGAGAACTGGGAGCATTGTTATGCTGATGGGCGGGATGTAAATATCCAACAGCCACTCTGGAGAAGTATAAGGTGTTTCCTGCAACATCTAAAAAACAAAGCAACAGAGCCTATGGCACTTCCACTTATGGTCCTATAGCTTAGGGAAATTAAAATCAAAAAGACACAGCCACCCCAAAGTTTGGGACAGCTCTGTTTACAAGAACCTCATTTACAGTACAAGTTCAATATCACAGAAAGCAAAAAATGGATAAAGAAGTTGTGGTACTTACGTACAATGCAATATCACTCAGCAATGAAATCTATGTCATCAGGCCCATAGCAGCATAATGAGTGGATTCAGGTATGATGATTCTAAGTAAGATAAGTCACACAGAAAAATAAACATCATAAGATATCACTACTACACGGAATGTAAACTTGGATACACAGGAACTGAATTACAAAACAGAACAGGGTCTCAAATGTAGAAAACCAACTTATGCTTGCTTAAGGGGAAAGGTGAGTTGGGGTGCTGCATAAAACCAGAGATTGAAATTAGCACAGATACCATTCCATAAGCCAAACATGTAATAGACAAGAGCTACTCCTTGCTCAACGAAGTGGACTCTACATCCCATATTAAACGCCTAAGAATATACCTGACTAGTAAGAATCTTAAAACCTATGGATTTATATGTCTCCGAAAGAGAATCAAGCGTGTGTACAGCGGCATAAATGCAGCAGTGATAGGATTGGTGAGGTTCGGTGAGCAAATGCAGACCCTTTGAAGTCATATTGCATGGTACCCATTCCATGGGTCTCAACTCTCCAGGTTTAAGGGATTCTTCCTTCAGCTAAAACATGCATGTGGAACCCAGAGTATGATCCACCGTGTGATCGGGAAACGTGTTCAAATGTGTCTCAGTTTTCGTCCCCTGGTACTCGGATGCAACATTCCAGACGCTTTACTAAAACTCTCCCCACTTGGAGAGTCAGTGCCTTTAAACTCCTGTTTGGCCCAGTTTGCAATTTCTGCGGAAAAGGAACAGGAATAGGGAGAACCAATGAGAGACTAGCTGGAGGTGTCTGGACGGGCAAATTTAACTCTCATTTCCCACCAGGAAGAGGAATTAACCAAAGGCTCAGCGTGCCATGCCGGAACCACACTAGGGCCTGAAGCAATCCTGCGGTGTTGCGGCCAGCTCACAAGAAAGAGAGTTGAAGAAAGGAGCTCAGGGGCACTGTAATTCACAAACCTGCAGAGTTATAAATGACAGCTATTGTCCAAAAATATATTGAAGTAAGGCTGCCAAGAGGACTTGAAAGCGGGGCAGAATTGCAGGAATCCGATTTCAGGAGGTAGACTGGAATTGCATGTAAAGCATAGGAAAAGAGGCAGAACGTCCACAATGATGCACTTGGCCAAAAAGGGTGTATGCGTTTTTTCCTGAATATATTCAGGAAAAAACACATACGCCCTTTTTGGCCAACCAAGCAAGCTTGCAAAGGAAATCTGCACTACAATGAAGTCTCACTGCCCCCCGGTCAAAAGGGCCATCTGAAAAAAGTATAAAATCCAGAAAGGCAGGACAGGCCATGGAGAACTGGGAGCCTTGTTATGCTGATGGGCGGGATGTAAATTGCCAACAGCCACTCTGGAGAAGTGTATGGTGTTTCCTGAAACATCTAAAAAACAAAGCAACAGAGCCTAGGGCACTTCCACTTATGGTCCTATAGCTTAGGGAAATTAAAATCAAAAAGACACAGCCACCCCAAAGTTTGGGACGGCTCTGTTTACAAGAACCTCGTTTACGGTACAAGTTCAATATCACAGAAAGCGAAAAATGGATAAAGAAGTTGTGGTACTTACGTACAATGCAATATCACTCAGCAATGAAATCTATGTCATCAGGCCCATAGCAGCATAATGAGTGGATTCAGGTACGATGATTCTAAGTGAGATAAGTCACACAGAAAAAGAAACATCATAAGATATCACTACTACACGGAATGTAAACTTGGCTACACAGGAACTGAATTACAAAACAGAACAGGGTCTCAAATGTAGAAAACCAACTTACGCTTGCTTAAGGGGAAAGGTGAGTTGGGGTGCTGCATAAAACCAGAGATTGAAATTAGCACAGATACCGTTCCATAAGCCAAATATGTAATAGACAAGAGCTACCCCTTGCTCAACGAAGTGGACTCTACACCCCATATTAAACGCCTAAGAATATACCTGACTAGAAAGTATCTCAAAACCTATGGATTTATATGTCTCCGAAAGAGAATCAAGCGTGTGTACAGCGGCATAAACGTAGCAGTGATAGGATTGGTGAGGTTCGGTGAGCAAATGCAGACCCTTTGAAGTCATATTGCATGGTACCAATTCCATGGGTCTCAACTCTCCAGGTTTAAGGGATTCTTCCTTCAGCTAAAACATGCATGTGGAACCCAGAGTATGATCTACCATGTGATGGGGAAACGTGTTCAAATGTGTCTCAGTTTTCGTCCCCGGTACTCGGGTGCAACATTACAGTCGCTTTACTAACACTCTCCCCACTTGGAGAGTCAGTGCCTTTAACCTCCTGTTTGGCCCAGTTTGCAATTTCTGCGGAAAATGAACAGGAATAGGGAGAACCAATGAGAGACTAGCTGGAGGTGTCTGGACGGGCAAATTTAACTCTCATTTCCCACCAGGAAGAGGAATTAACCAAAGGCTCAGCGTGCCATGCTGGAACCACACTAGGGCCTGAAGCAATCCTGCGGTGTTGCGGCCAGCTCACAAGAAAGCGAGTTGAAGAAAGGAGCTCAGGGGCACTGTAATTCACAAACCTGCAGAGTTAAAAATGACAGCTATCGTCCAAAAATATATTGAAGTAAGGCTGCCAAGAGGACTCGAAAGCGGGGCAGAATTGCAGGAATCCGATTTCAGGAGGTAGACTGGAATTGCATGTAAAGCATATAAAAAGAGACAGAACGTCTACAATCATGCACTTGGCCAAAAAGGGCGTATGCGTTTTTTCCTGAATATATTCAGGAAAAAACGCATACGCCCTTTTTGGCCAACCAAGCAAGCTTGCAAAGGAAATCTGCACTACAATGAAGTCTCACTGCCCCCCTGTCAAAAGGGCCATCTGAAAAAAGTATAAAATCCAGAAAGGCAGGACAGGCCATGGAGAACTGGGAGCTTTGTCATGCTGATGGGCGGGATGTAAATTGCCAACAGCCACTCTGGAGAAGTGTATGGTGTTTCCTGAAACATCTAAAAAACAAAGCAACAGAGCCTAGGGCACTTCCACTTATGGTCCTATAGCTTAGGGAAATTAAAATCAGTAAGACACAGCCACCCCAAAGTTTGGGACGGCTCTGTTTACAAGAACCTCGTTTACGGTACAAGTTCAATATCACAGAAAGCGAAAAATGGATAAAGAAGTTGTGGTACGTACGTACAATGCAATATCACTCAGCAATGAAATGTATATCATCAGGCCCGTAGCAGCATAATGAGTGGATTCAGGTACGATGATTCTAAGTGAAATAAGTCACACAGAAAAAGAAACATCATAAGATATCACTACTACACGGAATGTAAACTTGGCTACACAGGAACAGAATTACAAAACAGAACAGGGTCTCAAATGTAGAAAACCAACTTATGCTTGCTTAAGGGGAAAGGTGAGTTGGGGTGCTGCATAAAACCAGAGTTTGAAATTAGCAGAGATACCGTTCCATAAGCCAAATATGTAATAGACAAGACCTACCCCTTGCTCAACGAAATGGACTCAACAATGAGGTATCACCTCACACCTGTTAGAATGGGCATCATCTGAAAATCTACAAACAACAATTGCTGGAAAGGGTGTGGGGAAAAGGAAGCCTCTTCCACTATTGTTGGGAATATAAATTGATACAGTCACTATGGAGAACAATATGGAGTCTTAAGAAACTAATAATAGAATTACCATATGATACAGCAATCCCAGTACTGGACATATACACAGACAAAACCATAAATCAAAAAGAGACATTCACCGCAATGTTCATTGCATCACTATTTACAATATCGAGGTAATGGAAGCAACCTAAATGCCCACAGACAGACGAATGCATAAAGATGTGGTACATATATAAAATGGAATATTACTAAGCCATGAAAGGAATGAAATTGGGTCATTTGTAGAGACGTCGATGGATCTAGAGACTGTCATACAGAGTGAAGTAAGTCAGAAAGAGAAAAACAAATCTTGTATATTCATGCATATATGTGGAACCTAGAAAAACTGTACAGATTAACCGTTTTGCAAGGCATAAATAGAGCAACAGATGTAGACAACAATCGTATGGACAACAAGGGGGGAAAGCTCTTGGGGGGGTGGTGGTGGGAGGAGCTGAGAGATTGGGATTGGCATGTAAACATTTATATGTATAAAATAGATAACCAATAAGAACCTGCTGTATAAAAATATAAAATAAAATTCAAAATTAAAAAGAAATAAAATTTAAAAAATAAAACAGAAAAAACAATTATTCCCTTCACATACATGTATTTATATGAATAAATTATTTCCATGCTTATATCTGTAAATACAAAAAAGAGGAATAAAATCTACCTTGAACCAAAAACGAAAAAGAGAAAAAAAAAAACAGAACCCACCAGTTACTCAGAGGAAAACCGTATCAGGGCACTTGCTCCAGTTGTAAACAATTCTGAAGTTGGTCAGTGGTGGGGAATCGTCTCCCATTCAGCCAGCAGCCCCCACACAAGCGTACTCATTGCAAAGCTGGGGCACTGTGCCGAGGCATCTGTGAGTGAACGTGAGCTGAGCCCCAGGCCAGTTGCTGTTGAACTGTTCCCACCCTTCCCAGGTAAAACACCTGAATATATACAAGGACTTGAAAGCCTAGAGGAAGGGCCATGGAGCCACACGAGTGACAGCATGCCAGCTGACTTGGTGCCTGCAGGCCAGCCAGGATGGTCCTGTCCCTGGGTGCTCTTCTGGAAGATTTCCATTTCCCTGCCTGAGATACCCGTCCTGTCCCTGCCCCCACTGCTTTTTTCCTTCCTCACCTCTGCCCAGGGAGAAATTCCAGCAGCAGGTATGGGTGACACATCCTCTTCTTTAGCAGGTGGCAGCCTGGCAACTGCTGCAGAAAGTCCAGCAGAGCCCCACTCACACTGGGCCACCCACAAAGCCGTGGCCTCTCACTCCCTCCCACCAGCCCAGCCCCGAGACTGCTGACAGGGCAGAGAAAATGGCGTCAGGCACAGCTGCAGGGGCTCTTGCTGCCTGGAGTGGTATTTATATTGATCTCAACCCAGGCACACCTGGGGAGGGCTGGCCGGCATGGTAAGGCTGCCCAGGTCAGCCAATCATCACCCCTCAGGGGCTCACAGTTGCAGAAAATGGAACTTGCTGAACCGGCCAGGTCCAAGGAACAGGTGTGGGCTCCTGAGAGTCAGGATAGACAAGGGGCTGCAGCTTTGGCTTCTTTTCTAATCATTTTATCTGGCCCATGAGTGGGAGACAACTTCAAGAAAACCCTCTCCTAATGAGAGGAACCCAGGAGTCAGGGAGAGGAGGGGTGGGTGGTGGTTGGAGACAGAGGCTTGGTGCCCCGGGTGCAGTGGAAGTCTCTGGAAGACCAGGTGGAGGGAGGCCACACAGAGTGATGCCCAGGGTCACAGACCTGTCGGAGCTGCTGTTTGTTAGTTCAAGTCCTGCTCTGAGGTGTTCTGTGTCAGCTCTGAGCGACAGGTGAGATGGGGGTGCTCTTCAATGAGGGCTATGTGCACAGTTCCTGTGTGCCCAGCCCTGCCACGGTACCTGCAAGGGTAGCTCTGTATCCTGGGAGAGGCCTGACCATGAGAGCCCCGTGGGCTGGGTTGGGGGTGGGGTACCTGCCCAGGAGAGCTCCATATCCTGGGATTGGCCTGACCACGAGAGCCCCATGGGCTGCTGGGGACCTGGTAAAGGATGTCAGGACAGTCAGTGAAGCCACCGAGGATATACCTCCAGTTGCTCCATTTCCTACACCCTGCTGGTCATTCTACCAACCACCAGGACATGGTATTCTGTATTAGTCTTCAATGATGCCTTCTTTTGTATTCCATTAGTCCCAGAGTCACAAGAAATTTTGGCTTGTGAGTGGCAGGACTCAACATACAACTAAAACAATACTTCCGGGCCGTCTTGCCCCAAGGGTTCAAAAATTCCCACACCATCTTTGGGGAAAGCTTAGCTAAAGACCGAAAAGTTCTACCTCTAGAAAAGGAAACCCTCCTTCAATATGCAGACGACATTCTGATCGCCAGCCCTACTAAGGAGGCCTCTGAACTACCAAGCCAATAAAGGATAGAAGTTGTCCAAGAAAAAGCTCAAATATCACAGACTGCGGTGACCTGCCTGGGCTTCATTCTCACACAAGGTCGGAGAAGCCCATCCCAGGAAAGGGAAGAAACCATTTGCAGCCTTACCCCTTTCTAAAACTAGAAGACAGCTTAGGGGTTCCTGGGGAGGCCAGGGTTTGCTGCTTCTGGATCCCTAACTACAGTCTACTAGCTGGGCCTCTATATGAAACACTGAAAGGAAAAGATGATGATCCTTTTGAACAGAATCCAGAAGTGGCCTTTCAAGAATGGAAAGAGCAGTCAATTCAGACCCTTGCCCTGGAACTCCCTAATTGGGCTAAACCCTTTGACCTTTCCATTCCCGGTGAAAGGTGAGTCGCCATTGGAGAATTAGTGCAAAAACTGGGACCACTTGAAATGGAACAACGCAAGAATGCCATCCAGGTAGGATAAAATAGAGTCACCAAGGGGCTTGGCCCACTGCCACATCTGGCCAAGATACTGGCGGTATCTAAAAACCTGGAAATCAGCAGCCCAAAAGGCCACCTCCCTCCTAAGGGAAAAGGACCCCACGTGGTGATCCTAATCACCAACCATGCCCTGAAGTTGCAGGGTTCGCTCCGTGGGCACACCGACCTCGAGTGAGGAGGCCCTCCAACTCCAACATCCAGAGAGATAACCGGGGGCAACAGGGCACCATGACGACTCGTGTGAACATCACTTGACCTGGAGTTTCTCTCATAAAACAACAATAGTGTGTCCCGAAGGAGTAGACTACTGCTTGCAGGACTTACTGCACCCGGAGGGGAGCTAATAATCTTGGCGGGGGAAACGTATATCACACTGTCACCATAGAAAAGCCTACAGACACCATGATGATGGTGGCCAATAAGACCGGCTGGACTCCTGTTTACTTCAAAAGGCTGTTGACTCAGTGGCCATCATGGTCCTTGATCACCACTGACCCTGGACTGTCTGGGAGTTGAGCGGGCAGGGCTCTGACACCTGGTGCTGTTTTTACGTTAATTCAGGGGCCTAATTGAAGAAAGAGCAGACTACTGGTCAGAGCATCTAGGCTGGCAGAAACGGTCAGCCTAAGGTGGCCGAACAAATGTGGGGCGGGGTGAAACCGGCCCCCACAGCGTCTCTGCACATCTCTTTCCTGGGCCCTTAAAGGTCATTAGAATCTATAACACTTCCAATGCTGGTGCTCAGGCGGACGAGCAGGGAGGCAGGGGTCCTGGGGCCAATCAACGTCACCTGGAGGCTGCTGGGGAGAAGTTCTGACCCTCATCCCCTGGTATGAGGGCTCCCAACTCAGCACTCAGCAGTTACAGAAGAAGGGTCTGCACCCTCAGCACTCCAAGAATGAGGAACGGGACAAAAGGCAGAGGAGGGGTTTGTCCCCAGCAAAGCCCATTAAAAATCCCTGGGAGATAAAAATAGAATCTGGGCAATAAAGTCAAGTCTGACCTTTTTTATCCTTTGTGCTTTGTCTAATTTCACGTGCTCCTAGGGTCCCGCATGCAGAGGTTCCACACCCGGCACTTCAGACCAGATTTCCTAGTGCAGAATGGCTGGGTCGACACCTCAGCTCCTGGGGCCCAGTGCAGACTCCGAGATATAGAGCCTGAGCTGCAGCCAACCCGGCCCTCGAGTGCTCCGCCCCCTCCCTCCCACTGACTCTGACAGGATCTCTACACAGCAGCCCAGCCCACAGCCCACGGGGTAGTGCATGCTCTCACCTCTCCATTCTCTGATCAAAATATAAAGTTTCCTTTGCTTGTGAACCAAACTCAGTCTCGATCTGTTGGCCCCAATGACACTGGGCAGGGGGACACTTGTTGGGGTCCACTCTGGAGGATCAGTAACAGAAATTGAGACTATTGTAACTTCAATGAACAGATGTGTGAGCCAAACTGTAGTTAACATAGAACAGTTTATAAGGCTCGGGTAAAATAAGATGTTTCTAACACTTCCATTTGATATTTCCATCACTTTATTATAAGCAAGTTCAGTGAAAAGGTTTGTCTTATTTGTCAGGTCAATATTAGAGAAATGAAGTGATTTCTTTCCAAGGATGTACATCTAATAATCTTGGTTAAAGCTTCAATCTTGTTTTAAATGCTTTTCCATTGAAAATGATACTTCTCTTTCAGCTCCCCCATTTCTGAGAAGTATAAAATCTTATAATTTATTATTACCAAAGGGGAAAGGTGGGAGGAGGGATAAATTAACAGTTTGGAATTAACACATACACACTGCTATGTATAAAATAGATCATCAACAAGGAACCACTGTATAGCACAGGGAACTACACTCAATATTTTGCAATAACCTATAAGGGGAAATAATCGGAAAAAGAATAGATATTTTTATTGACATCATCTATCAATGACAGTTAAAGTGTAACCTAAGGGAAGCCGGTGGTGAGTGCTTCTGACCCTGAAGACTTCAATCATCTAAAGTTTGGACTCTGCCTACTTCCCAAGGCCCTTAATGAACATATGTGTAGCCGTAGCTTAAAAAATTCCCCAGTTTGGGTTTCGGGGAGACACTGATTTTGAAAAAGCCCTGGTGTTCTCCTTACATGAATGGGACTCTTCCTACTGCTAAAACATGTCTGTCACACACAGAGGATGGTATACCGTCTGATCGGGAAGAGTTTGGAAAAGGCATCTCATCGCCTCATCTCCTGGTGCTCGGGTTCACCCCTCCAGCGTCTTTACTAACAGTCTCCCCACTTGGAGATGTCAGCACTGTCAACATCCTGTTGCATACAGTTTGGAATTTGTCCAGAGGATGAAGCGGAAGGATGAGGAACAATGAGAGACAAGTCCTAGGTGTTCAGACAGGCACATGTCACTCTAATTTCCAATCAGGAAGACGAATTGACCAAAGGCTAGGGTTGCCCATGGAAACAGTATAGGGCTTGAGGAAATCCCACTGCTTTGTGGCCAGTTCCCATAAACACAAGTTGAACAATGGAACTCAGGGGCAGTAAAATTCACGAAACTGCAGAGTTGAAAATATCTATCACTGAAAAATGTCTTGAGGAAAGTCAGAGAAAAGGATTGGTAAGCAAGGGAGAATGGCAGGAAAGGGATTTGAGGAGGTAGAAAGGACTCACCATTAAGCACAAGAAAAGGGGCTGAACATTGCCAACATTGCAGTTGGCCAAAAAGGCTGTATGCGTTTTTTTCTGTATATATTCAAGAAAAGGGCATACACTTTTTTAGCCAACCAAACAGGTGGGCACTGGAAATCAATACTACAAAAGATATCACTTCACATCAGTCAGAAGAGCCATCCTCATAAAGTGTAAACACCAGAAATGCAGGACAGGGCAAGGAGAAGAGGGAGCCCTGTGAGGCTTATAGTGGAAATGTATATTGCCAATGGCCATTCTGGAGAAGTGTATTGTGTTTACTAAAGCATCTAAAAAATGAGCTACAGAGCATAGGGCACTTGCACTCATGGGCGTATGTCTTGGGAAAAACAAAAATCGAGAGGACACAGGCACCCCAATGTTTACTGCCTCTCTGTTTAAAAGATCCTCGACTAGGATATAACTTAAATGTCTCTGGAGGGAAAAAATGGATAGAGATGTGGTACTTATGTAGAGTGGAATATTACTCAGCCTGGAAGTCAATGAAATATGGCCAGTTGTAACAACTCCGGAGGAGTTACGTATGATCATTCTAAGTGACATAATTCAAAAAGAAAAAGACACATATCATAAGATATCACTTAAAGGTGGAATCCAAAATGGCTACACATGAAATAAATTACAAAACAAAAACATAGTCAAATATGTAGACAACACGCGTAAGGCTGCTAAACGGGAAAGGTGGGGAGGGGTGAGGCATCATCCAGGAGGTTGAAATTAGCAAAGATACCATTCCAAATACCAAACTGATAATCAACAAGGCCTACACGGTAGCTAAAAGAACTGCACTCAGCACACTCAAGTCACTGGAAAAGAATATATATGACTGGTAAGAATCTGAAAAAGAATTTATTGATGTCTCTCTGTATGTGAATCAAGTGGATGTACAGCAGCAAGAAACAGAGCTTTGAAAATCAGCTGTAACCAATATAGTAATAAATTGAAAAAAATAAACGACAGAGAGACAGAGAAAACCTCTTACAACTTTTCCTCAGGGACGGTGATGCAACATGGATTGACCACATCTAGACCCACAGCAGGATGAGACATAAGGCTGGAAACTGTTTGCGCTAAGAGAAATATGAGGTTGGGTGAGGAAATGCACACCCTTTAAAGTAATACTACCTGGTACCCATTCAATGGGTCCCAAATCTGCAGGTTCAAGGGATCTTCCTACAGCGAAAACATGCATGGAAAACCCAGAGGACTGTACACCATGTGATTGGGAGATGTGTCTAAAATGCACCTCATTTATCCTCTCCTGGTGCTCCTGTTCATCATTCCAGCCACGTTACTTAGAATCTCCCCACTTAGAGAATCAGCACATTTAAACTTCTGTTTCACACATTTTGCAAATTGTGAGGAGGATGAACGGGAAGAGGGGGAACCAATGAGAGAATAGTTGTAGGGGTTTGGACGGGCACATGTCACTCTAATTTCCCATTAAGAATAAGAATTAAAAAAAGGCTCAGCCCGCCTCGCCGGAGCCAAAATAGGGCCTGAAGCAATCCTGCGGCTTTGAGGCCAGCTCACAAAAGAGCAACTTAAAAAATGGAGCTCAGGGTCACTGCAATTCACAAACCTGCAGAGTTATAAATGAAAACTAACGTCCCAAAATATGTTGAGGTAAGGCAAAGAAGAGGATCTGAATGCAAGACAGAATTGCAAGAAACAGATTTCAAGAGATAGATTGGACTCGTCTTTAAAGCACATGAAAAGCAGCAGAATTTCGACAATGATGCAGTTGGCCCAAAAGGGAGTATGCGTTTTTTCCTGAATATATCCAGGAAAAAACGCATACGCACTTTATGGGCAACCAAGCAAGCAAGCAATGCAAATGTGCACAACAAAGAAGTCTCATTTCCCACCGGTCAAAAGGGCCATCCGAAAAAATTGTAAAAACCAGAAATGCAGGACAGGCCATGGAGAACAGGGAGCCTTTATACGCTGATGGACAGTGTGTGAACTGCCGAGAGCCACTCTGGAGAAGTGTATGGTGGTTCCTAAATCATCTAAAAAACAGAGCTACAGAGCATAGGGCACTTCCAATCACGGAAGTATATCTAGGGAAGTCTAAAAATCAACAAGACACAAGCACACCACAGTTTAGGGCTACTCTGTTTACAAGAACCTCAACTTCAGTACACCTTAAATATCCCAGGAAAGAGAACAATGGATAAAGAAAATGTGGTACTTATGTACAATGGAATATCTCTTCACCATGAAATCAATGTAATAAGGCTAGTAGAAGGATAAAGAGTGGATTTAGGTCCGATAATACTACTTGAAATAAGTCAAACAGAAAAAGAAACATATCATAAGATATCACTTATAGAGGGAGGATAAATATGGCTGCACAAAAAATGAATTACAAAACAGAACAGTGTCTCACATTTAGAAAACACACTTATGTCAGCTTAAGGGGAAAGGAGAGGTGGGGTGATGCATAAAACCAGAGTTTGAAATTAGCACAGCTACCGTTCAATAAACCAAATAGGTATTAGACAAGATCTACACCTTGCTCAATGAACTGGCCTCAACACACCCTATACACCGCAGAGAAATATATCTGAGTAATAAGAATCTTAAAACCCATGTATTGATATATCTCCATAAGGGAATCAAGTGTGTGCAGAGCGGCCAAACACAGCAGTGAAAATGAGCTAAACCCCATTATAGAAATAAATTTTAAAACCAAAACGCAGAAACAATGAAAGAGAGAAAAATTCTTACAAAATTCGCTCAGGGGCTGTGATGCAACCTGGAATGACCACATATAAACCCACAGCTGGATAAGACATAAGGCTGGACACTTGGGGCTGAGAGGATTGGTGAGCTTTGGTGAGCAACTGCTGAAAGTTTAATGCAATACTTCATGCTACTCATTCCAAGGGTCCCAACACTCCAGGTTGAAGGGAATCTTCCTACAGCTAAACCATGCATGGGAAATCCAGCGGATGGTATACCATATGATCGGGAAAGGTTTCTAAAACGCACCTCATTTTCCTCTCCTGGGGCTCCGGATCAACATTCCAGCCACTTTACTAACAACATCTCCACATGGAGAGTCAATGCCTTTACGTTCCGGTATCGCACAGTCTGCAGTTAGTGCGGAGGATGAATGGGAATAGGGGGAACCAGTGAGAAAATAGCTGAAGCGGTTTCAATGGGAACATGTCACTCTAATTCACATCAGGAAGAAGAATTAACCAAAGGCAGAGCAAGGCGACCCAGAAGAAGAATAGTGCCTGAAGAAATCCTGTGGATATGAGGCAAGATCACAAAAATAAGAGCTGAAAAATGCAGCTAAGGGCCACGGCAATTCAAAAACCTGCAGAGTTAAAAAGGCCAACAATTTTCAAAAAGTATATTGAGGTAAGGCTATGAAGAGGCACTGACAGCAAGGCAGAATTGCAGGAAACCGATTTCAGGAGGTAGACTGGAATTGCATTGAAAACATATGAAAACACTCAGAACGTCGACAATGATGCACTTGGCCAAAAAGGGCGTATGCGTTTTTTCCTGAATATATTCAGGAAAAAACGCATACGCCCTTTTTGGCCAACCAAGCAAGCTTGCAAAGGAAATCTGCACTACAATGAAGTCTCACTTCCTCCCTGTCAAAAGGAGCATCTGAAAAAAGTGTAAAATCCAGAAAGGCAGGACAGGCCATGGAGAACTGGGAGCCTTGTTATGCTGATGGGCGGGATGTAAATTGCCAACAGCCACTCTGGAGAAGTGTATGGTGTTTCCTGAAACATCTAAAAAACAAAGCAACAGAGCCTAGGGCACTTCCACTTATGGTCCTATAGCTTAGGGAAATTAAAATCAAAAAGACACAGCCACCCCAAAGTTTGGGACGGCTCTGTTTACAAGAACCTCGTTTATGGTACAAGTTCAATATTGCAGAAAGCGAAAAATGGATAAAGAAGTTGTGGTACTTATGTACAATGCAATATCACTCAGCAATGAAATCTATGTCATCAGGCCCGTAGCAGCATAATGAGTAGATTCAGGTACCATGATTCTAAGTGAAAAAAATCACACAGAAAAAGAAACATCATAAGATATCACTACTACACGGAATGTAAACTTAGCTACAAAGGAACTGAATTACAAAACAGAACAGGGTCTCAAATGTAGAAAACCAACTTATGCTTGCTTAAGGGGAAAGGTGAGTTGGGGTGCTGCATAAAACCAGAGATTGAAATTAGCACAGATACTGTTCCACAAGCCAAATATGTAATAGACAAGATCTACTCCTTGCTCAACAAAGAGGACACAACACCCCATATTAAACGCCTAAGAATATACCTGACTAGTAAGATTCTTAAAACCTATGGACTTATTTGTCTCCGAAAGAGAATCAAGCGTGTGTACAGCGGCATAAGCGCAGCAGTGATAGGATTGGTGACGTTCGGTGAGCAAATGCAGACCCTTTGAAGTCATATTGCGTGGTACCTATTCCTTGGGTCTCAACTTTCCAGGTTTAAGGGATTCTTCCTTCAGCTAAAACATGCATGTGGAACCCAGAGTATGATCCACCGTGTGATCGGAAAACGTGTTCAAATGTGTCAGTTTTCGTCCGCTGGTACTCGGGTGCAACATTCCAGATGCTTTACTAACACTCTCCCCACTTGGAGAGTCAGTGCCTTTAACCTCCTGTTTGGCCCAGTTCGCAATTTCTGCGGAAGATGAACAAGAATAGGGAGAACCAATGAGAGACTAGCTGGAGGTGTCTGGACGGGCAAATTTAACTCTCATTTCCCACCAGGAAGAGGAATTAACCAAAGGCTCAGCGTGCCATTCCGGAACCACCCTATGTCCTGAAGCAATCCTGCGGTGTTGCGGCCAGCTCACAAGAAAGCGAGTTGAAGAAAGGAGCTCAGGGGCACTGTATTTCACAAACCTGCAGAGTTAAAAATGACAGCTATCGTCCAAAAATATATTGAAGTAAGGGTACCAAAAGGACTTGAAAGCGGGGCAGAATTGTAGGAAACCGATTTCAGGAGGTAGACTGGAATTGCATGTAAAGCATAGGAAAAGAGGCAGAACGTCCACAATGATGCACTTGGCCAAAAAGGGCGTATGCGTTTTTTCCTGAATATATTCAGGAAAAAACGCATACGCCCTTTTTGGCCAACCAAGCAAGCTTGCAAAGGAAATCTGCACTACAATGAAGTCTCACTGCCCCCCGGTCAATAGGGCCATCTGAAAAAAGTGTAAAATCCAGAAAGGCAGGACAGGCCATGGAGAACTGGGAGCCTTGTTATGCTGATGGGCGGGATGTAAATTGCCAACAGCCACTCTGGAGAAGTGTATGGTGTTTCCTGAAACATCTAAAAAACAAAGCAACAGAGCCTAGGGCACTTCCACTTATGGTCCTATAGCTTAGGGAAATTAAAATCAAAAAGACACAGCCACCCCAAAGTTTGGGACGGCTCTGTTTACAAGAACCTCATTTACGGTACAAGTTCAATATCACAGAAAGCGAAAAATGGATAATGAATTTGTGGTACTTACGTACAATGCAATATCACTCAGCAATGAAATGTATATCATCAAGCCCGTAGCAGCATAATGAGTGGATTCAGGTACGATGATTCTAAGTGAAATAAGTCACACAGAAAAAGAAACATCATAAGATATCCCTACTACACGGAATGTAAACTTGGCTACCCAGGAACTGAAATACAAAACAGAACAGTGTCTCAAATGTAGAAAACCAACTTATGCTTGCTTAAGGGGAAAGGTGAATTGGGGTGCTGCATAAAACCAGAGATTGAAATTAGCACAGATACCGTTCCATAAGCCAAATATGTAATAGACAAGAGCTACTCCTTGCTCAACGAAGAGGACTCAACACCCCATATTAAACGTCTAGGAATATACCTGACTAGTAAGAATCTTAAAACCTATGGATTTATATCTCTCCGAAAGGGAATTAAGCGTGTGTACAGTGGCATAAGCACAGCAGTGATAGGATTGGTGAGGTTCGGTGAGCCAATGCAGAACCTTTGAAGTCATATTGCATGGTACCCATTCCATGGGTCTCAACTCTCCAGGTTTAAGGGATTCTTCCTTCACCTAAAACATGCATGTGGAACACAGAGTATGATCCACCGTGTGATCGGGAAACGTGTTGAAATGTGTCTCAGGTTTCGTCTCCTCGTACTCGGGTGCAACATTCCAGACGCTTTACTAACACTCTCCCCACTTGGAGAGTCAGTGCCTTTAACCTCCTGTTTGGCCCAGTTTGCAATTTCTGCGGAAGATGAACAGGAATAGGGAGAACCAATGAGAGACTATCTGGAGGTGTCTGGACGGGCAAATTTAACTCTCATTTCCCACCAGGAAGAGGAATTAACCAAAGGCTCAGCTTGCCATGCCGGAACCACACTAGGGCCTGAAGCAATCCTGCGGTGTTGCGGCCAGCTCACAAGAAAGCGAGTTGAAGAAAGCAGATCAGGGGCACTGTAATTCACAAACCTGCAGAGTTAAAAATGACAGCTATCGTCCAAAAATATATTGAAGTAAGGCTGCCAAGAGGACTTGAAAGCGGGGCAGAATTGCAGGAATCCGATTTCAGGAGGTAGACTGGAATTGCATGTAAAGCATAGGAAAAGAGGCAGAACGTCCACAATGATGCACTTGGCCAAAAAGGGCGTATGCGTTTTTTCCTGAATATATTCAGGAAAAAACGCATACGCACTTTTTGGCCAACCAAGCAAGCTTGCAAAGGAAATCTGCACAACAATGAAGTCTCACTGCCCCCCGGTCAAATGGGCCATCTGAAAAAAGTGTAAAATCCAGAAAGGCAGGACAGGCCATGGAGAACTGGGAGCCTTGTTATGCTGATGGGCGGGATGTAAATTGCCAACAGCCACTCTGGAGAAGTGTATGGTGTTTCCTGAAACATCTAAAAAACAAAGCAACAGAGCCTAGGGCACTTCCACTTATGGTCCTATAGCTTAGGGAAATTAAAATCAAAAAGACACAGCCACCCCAAAGTTTGGGCCGGCTCTGTTTACAAGAATCTCGTTTATGGTACAAGTTCAATATCGCAGAAAGTGAAAAATGGATAAAGAAGTTGTGGTACTTACGTACAATGCAATATCACTCAGGAATGAAATCTATGTCATCAGGCCCGTAGCAGCATAATGAGTGGATTCAGGTACGATGATTCTAAGTGAAATAAGTCACACAGAAAAAGAAACATCATAAGATATCACTAATACACGGAATGTAAACTTGGCTACACAGGAACTGAATTACAAAACAGAACAGGATCTCAAATGTAGAAAACCAACTTATGCTTGCTTAAGGGGAAAGGTGAGTTGGGGTGCTGCATAAAACCAGAGATTGAAATTAGCACAGATACCATTCCATAAGCCAAATAGGTAATAGACAAGAGCTACTCCTTGCTCAACGAAGTGGACTCAACACCCCATATTAAATGCCTAAGAATATACCTGACTAGTAAGAATCTTAACACCTATGGATTTATATGTCTCCGAAAGAGAATCAAGCGTGTGTACAGCGGCATAAATGCTGCAGTGATAGGATTGGTGAGGTTCGGTGAGCAAATGCAGACCCTTTGAAGTCATATTGCATGGTACCCATTCCATGGGTCTCAACTCTCCAGGTTTAAGGGATTCTTCCTTCAGCTAAAACATGCATGTGGAACCCAGAGTATGATCCACCGTGTGATCGGGAAACGTGTTCAAATGTGTCTCAGTTTTCGTCCCCTGGTACTCGGGTGCAACATTCCAGTCGCTTTACTAACACTCTCCCCACTTGGAGAGTCAGTGCCTTTAACCTCCTGTTTGGCCCAGTTTGCAATTTCTGCGGAAAATGAACAGAAATAGGGAGAACCAATGAGAGACTAGCTGGAGGTGTCTGGACGGGCAAATTTAACTCTCATTTCCCACCAGGAAGAGGAATTAACCAAAGGCTCAGCGTGCCATGCCAGAACCACACTAGGGCCTGAAGCAATCCTGCGGTGTTGCGGCCAGCTCACAAGAAAGCGAGTTGAAGAAAGGAGCTCAGGGACACTGTAATTCACAAACCTGCAGAGTTAAAAATGACAGCTATCGTCCAAAAATATATTGAAGTAAGGCTGCCAAGAGGACTTGAAAGCGGGGCAGAATTGCAGGAATCCGATTTCAGGAGGTAGACTGGAATTGCATGTAAAGCATATGAAAAGAGGCAGAACGTCCACAATGATGCACTTGGCCAAAAAGGGCGTATGCGTTTTTTCCTGAATATATTCAGGAAAAAACGCATACGCCCTTTTTGGCCAACCAAGCAAGCTTGCAAAGGAAATCTGCACTACAATGAAGTCTCACTGCCCCCCGGTCAAAAGGGCCATCTGAAAAAAGTGTAAAATCCAGAAAGGCAGGACAGGCCATGTAGAACTGGGAGCCTTGTTATGCTGATGGGCGGGATGTAAATTGCCAACAGCCACTCTGGAGAAGTGTATGGTGTTTCCTGAAACATCTAAAAAACAAAGCAACAGAGCCTAGGGCACTTCCACTTATGGTCCTATAGCTTAGGGAAATTAAAATCAAAAAGACACAGCCACCCCAAAGTTTGGGACGGCTCTGTTTACAAGAACCTCATTTACAGTACAAATTCAATATCACAGAAGGTGAAAAATGGATAAAGAATTTGTGGTACTTACGTACAATGCAATATCACTCAGCAATGAAATCTATATCATCAGGCCCGTAGCAGCATAATGAGTGGATTCAGGTACGATGATTCTAAGTGAGATAAGTCACACAGAAAAGGAAACATCATAAGATATCACTACTACACGGAATGTAAACTTGGCTACACAGAAACTGAATTACAAAACAGAACACGGTCTCAAATGTAGAAAACCAACTTATGCTTGCTTAAGGGGAAAGGTGAGTTGGGGTTCTGCATAAAACCAGAGATTGAAATTAGCACAGATACCATTCCATAAGCCAAATATGTAATAGACAAGAGCTACTCCTTGCTCAACGAAGTGGACTCTACACCCCATATTAATCGCCTAAGAATATACCTGACTAGTAATAATCTTAAAACCTATGGATTTATATGTCTCCAAAAGAGAATCAAGCATGTGTACAGTGGCATAAACGCAGCAGTGATAGGATTTCTGAGGTTTGATGAGCAAATGCAGACCCTTTGAAGTCATATTGCATGGTAGCCATTCCATGGGTCTCAACTCTCCAGGTTTAAGGGATTCTTCCTTCAGCTAAAACATGCATGTGGAACCCAGAGTATGATCCACCGTGTGATCGGGAAACGTGTTCAAATGTGTCTCAGTTTTCGTCCCCTGGTACTCGGGTGCAACATTCCAGACGCTTTACTAACACTCTCCCCACTTGGAGAGTCACTGCCTTTAACCTCCTGTTTGGCCCAGTTTGCAATTTCTGCGGAAAATGAACAGGAATAGGGAGAACCAATGAGAGACTAGCTGGAGGTGTCTGGATGGGCAAATTTAACTCTCATTTCCCACCAGGAAGAGGAATTAACCAAAGGCTCAGCGTGCCATGCCGGAACCACACTAGGGCCTGAAGCAATCCTGCGGTGTTGCGGCCAGCTCACAAGAAAGCGAGTTGAAGAAAGGAGCTCAGGGGCACTGTAATTCACAAACCTGCAGAGTTATAAATGACAGCTATCGTCCAAAAATATATTGAAGTAAGGCTGCCAAGAGGACTTGAAAGCGGGGCAGAATTGCAGGAAACCGATTTCAGGAGGTAGACTGGAATTGCATGTAAAGCATAGGAAAAGAGGCAGAACGTCCACAATGATGCACTTGGCCAAAAAGGGCGTATGCGTTTTTTCCTGAATATATTCAGGAAAAAACGCATACGCCCTTTTTGGCAAACCAAGCAAGCTTGCAATGGAAATCCGAACTACTATGAAGTGTCACTTCCCCCCAGTTTAAAGAGCCATCTGAAAAAAGTGGAAAATGCAGAAAGGCAAGACAGGCCATGGGGATAAAGGAACCTTGTTATGCTGATGGGCGGGATGTAAATTGCCAACAGCCACTCTGGAGAAGTGTATGGTGTTTCCTGATACATCTGAAAAACAAAGCAACAGAGTCTAGGGCATTTCCACTTATGGTCCTATAGCTTAGGGAAATTAAAATCAAAAAGACACAGCCACCCCAAAATTTATGACGGCTCTGTTTACAGGAACCTCTTCTATGGTACAAGTTAAGTATCCCAGAGAGCAAATAATAGATAAAGAAGTTGCGGTACTTAACGTACAACAGAATACCACTCAGCAATGAAATCTGTGTCACCAGGCCTGTACCCGCATAATGAGTGGATTGAGGCACGAT
This sequence comes from Pseudorca crassidens, assembly GCF_039906515.1. Taxonomy (NCBI): domain Eukaryota; kingdom Metazoa; phylum Chordata; class Mammalia; order Artiodactyla; family Delphinidae; genus Pseudorca; species Pseudorca crassidens. The sequence continues at coordinate 178,634,374 of NC_090298.1, read as the reverse complement.
GATTCTAAGTGAAATAAGTCACACAGATAAGGAAACATCATAAGGTATCACTAATACATGGAATGTAAACTTGGCTACACATGAACTGAATTACAAAACAGAACAGGGTCTCAAGTTTAGAAAACCAACTTATGCTTGCTTAAGGGGAAAGGTGAGTTGGGGTGCTGCATAAAACCAGAGTTTGAAATTAGCACAGATACCGTTCCATAAGCCAAATATGTAATAGACAAGACCTACCCCTTGCTCAACGAAATGGACTCAACAATGAGGTATCACCTCACACCTGTTAGAATGGGCATCATCTGAAAATCTACAAACAACAATTGCTGGAAAGGGTGTGGGGAAAAGGAAGCCTCTTCCACTATTGTTGGGAATATAAATTGATACAGTCACTATGGAGAACAATATGGAGTCTTAAGAAACTAATAATAGAATTACCATATGATACAGCAATCCCAGTACTGGACATATACACAGACAAAACCATAAATCAAAAAGAGACATTCACCGCAATGTTCATTGCATCACTATTTACAATATCGAGGTAATGGAAGCAACCTAAATGCCCACAGACAGACGAATGCATAAAGATGTGGTACATATATAAAATGGAATATTACTAAGCCATGAAAGGAATGAAATTGGGTCATTTGTAGAGACGTCGATGGATCTAGAGACTGTCATACAGAGTGAAGTAAGTCAGAAAGAGAAAAACAAATCTTGTATATTCATGCATATATGTGGAACCTAGAAAAACTGTACAGATTAACCGTTTTGCAAGGCATAAATAGAGCAACAGATGTAGACAACAATCGTATGGACAACAAGGGGGGAAAGCTCTTGGGGGGGTGGTGGTGGGAGGAGCTGAGAGATTGGGATTGGCATGTAAACATTTATATGTATAAAATAGATAACCAATAAGAACCTGCTGTATAAAAATATAAAATAAAATTCAAAATTAAAAAGAAATAAAATTTAAAAAATAAAACAGAAAAAACAATTATTCCCTTCACATACATGTATTTATATGAATAAATTATTTCCATGCTTATATCTGTAAATACAAAAAAGAGGAATAAAATCTACCTTGAACCAAAAACGAAAAAGAGAAAAAAAAAAACAGAACCCACCAGTTACTCAGAGGAAAACCGTATCAGGGCACTTGCTCCAGTTGTAAACAATTCTGAAGTTGGTCAGTGGTGGGGAATCGTCTCCCATTCAGCCAGCAGCCCCCACACAAGCGTACTCATTGCAAAGCTGGGGCACTGTGCCGAGGCATCTGTGAGTGAACGTGAGCTGAGCCCCAGGCCAGTTGCTGTTGAACTGTTCCCACCCTTCCCAGGTAAAACACCTGAATATATACAAGGACTTGAAAGCCTAGAGGAAGGGCCATGGAGCCACACGAGTGACAGCATGCCAGCTGACTTGGTGCCTGCAGGCCAGCCAGGATGGTCCTGTCCCTGGGTGCTCTTCTGGAAGATTTCCATTTCCCTGCCTGAGATACCCGTCCTGTCCCTGCCCCCACTGCTTTTTTCCTTCCTCACCTCTGCCCAGGGAGAAATTCCAGCAGCAGGTATGGGTGACACATCCTCTTCTTTAGCAGGTGGCAGCCTGGCAACTGCTGCAGAAAGTCCAGCAGAGCCCCACTCACACTGGGCCACCCACAAAGCCGTGGCCTCTCACTCCCTCCCACCAGCCCAGCCCCGAGACTGCTGACAGGGCAGAGAAAATGGCGTCAGGCACAGCTGCAGGGGCTCTTGCTGCCTGGAGTGGTATTTATATTGATCTCAACCCAGGCACACCTGGGGAGGGCTGGCCGGCATGGTAAGGCTGCCCAGGTCAGCCAATCATCACCCCTCAGGGGCTCACAGTTGCAGAAAATGGAACTTGCTGAACCGGCCAGGTCCAAGGAACAGGTGTGGGCTCCTGAGAGTCAGGATAGACAAGGGGCTGCAGCTTTGGCTTCTTTTCTAATCATTTTATCTGGCCCATGAGTGGGAGACAACTTCAAGAAAACCCTCTCCTAATGAGAGGAACCCAGGAGTCAGGGAGAGGAGGGGTGGGTGGTGGTTGGAGACAGAGGCTTGGTGCCCCGGGTGCAGTGGAAGTCTCTGGAAGACCAGGTGGAGGGAGGCCACACAGAGTGATGCCCAGGGTCACAGACCTGTCGGAGCTGCTGTTTGTTAGTTCAAGTCCTGCTCTGAGGTGTTCTGTGTCAGCTCTGAGCGACAGGTGAGATGGGGGTGCTCTTCAATGAGGGCTATGTGCACAGTTCCTGTGTGCCCAGCCCTGCCACGGTACCTGCAAGGGTAGCTCTGTATCCTGGGAGAGGCCTGACCATGAGAGCCCCGTGGGCTGGGTTGGGGGTGGGGTACCTGCCCAGGAGAGCTCCATATCCTGGGATTGGCCTGACCACGAGAGCCCCATGGGCTGCTGGGGACCTGGTAAAGGATGTCAGGACAGTCAGTGAAGCCACCGAGGATATACCTCCAGTTGCTCCATTTCCTACACCCTGCTGGTCATTCTACCAACCACCAGGACATGGTATTCTGTATTAGTCTTCAATGATGCCTTCTTTTGTATTCCATTAGTCCCAGAGTCACAAGAAATTTTGGCTTGTGAGTGGCAGGACTCAACATACAACTAAAACAATACTTCCGGGCCGTCTTGCCCCAAGGGTTCAAAAATTCCCACACCATCTTTGGGGAAAGCTTAGCTAAAGACCGAAAAGTTCTACCTCTAGAAAAGGAAACCCTCCTTCAATATGCAGACGACATTCTGATCGCCAGCCCTACTAAGGAGGCCTCTGAACTACCAAGCCAATAAAGGATAGAAGTTGTCCAAGAAAAAGCTCAAATATCACAGACTGCGGTGACCTGCCTGGGCTTCATTCTCACACAAGGTCGGAGAAGCCCATCCCAGGAAAGGGAAGAAACCATTTGCAGCCTTACCCCTTTCTAAAACTAGAAGACAGCTTAGGGGTTCCTGGGGAGGCCAGGGTTTGCTGCTTCTGGATCCCTAACTACAGTCTACTAGCTGGGCCTCTATATGAAACACTGAAAGGAAAAGATGATGATCCTTTTGAACAGAATCCAGAAGTGGCCTTTCAAGAATGGAAAGAGCAGTCAATTCAGACCCTTGCCCTGGAACTCCCTAATTGGGCTAAACCCTTTGACCTTTCCATTCCCGGTGAAAGGTGAGTCGCCATTGGAGAATTAGTGCAAAAACTGGGACCACTTGAAATGGAACAACGCAAGAATGCCATCCAGGTAGGATAAAATAGAGTCACCAAGGGGCTTGGCCCACTGCCACATCTGGCCAAGATACTGGCGGTATCTAAAAACCTGGAAATCAGCAGCCCAAAAGGCCACCTCCCTCCTAAGGGAAAAGGACCCCACGTGGTGATCCTAATCACCAACCATGCCCTGAAGTTGCAGGGTTCGCTCCGTGGGCACACCGACCTCGAGTGAGGAGGCCCTCCAACTCCAACATCCAGAGAGATAACCGGGGGCAACAGGGCACCATGACGACTCGTGTGAACATCACTTGACCTGGAGTTTCTCTCATAAAACAACAATAGTGTGTCCCGAAGGAGTAGACTACTGCTTGCAGGACTTACTGCACCCGGAGGGGAGCTAATAATCTTGGCGGGGGAAACGTATATCACACTGTCACCATAGAAAAGCCTACAGACACCATGATGATGGTGGCCAATAAGACCGGCTGGACTCCTGTTTACTTCAAAAGGCTGTTGACTCAGTGGCCATCATGGTCCTTGATCACCACTGACCCTGGACTGTCTGGGAGTTGAGCGGGCAGGGCTCTGACACCTGGTGCTGTTTTTACGTTAATTCAGGGGCCTAATTGAAGAAAGAGCAGACTACTGGTCAGAGCATCTAGGCTGGCAGAAACGGTCAGCCTAAGGTGGCCGAACAAATGTGGGGCGGGGTGAAACCGGCCCCCACAGCGTCTCTGCACATCTCTTTCCTGGGCCCTTAAAGGTCATTAGAATCTATAACACTTCCAATGCTGGTGCTCAGGCGGACGAGCAGGGAGGCAGGGGTCCTGGGGCCAATCAACGTCACCTGGAGGCTGCTGGGGAGAAGTTCTGACCCTCATCCCCTGGTATGAGGGCTCCCAACTCAGCACTCAGCAGTTACAGAAGAAGGGTCTGCACCCTCAGCACTCCAAGAATGAGGAACGGGACAAAAGGCAGAGGAGGGGTTTGTCCCCAGCAAAGCCCATTAAAAATCCCTGGGAGATAAAAATAGAATCTGGGCAATAAAGTCAAGTCTGACCTTTTTTATCCTTTGTGCTTTGTCTAATTTCACGTGCTCCTAGGGTCCCGCATGCAGAGGTTCCACACCCGGCACTTCAGACCAGATTTCCTAGTGCAGAATGGCTGGGTCGACACCTCAGCTCCTGGGGCCCAGTGCAGACTCCGAGATATAGAGCCTGAGCTGCAGCCAACCCGGCCCTCGAGTGCTCCGCCCCCTCCCTCCCACTGACTCTGACAGGATCTCTACACAGCAGCCCAGCCCACAGCCCACGGGGTAGTGCATGCTCTCACCTCTCCATTCTCTGATCAAAATATAAAGTTTCCTTTGCTTGTGAACCAAACTCAGTCTCGATCTGTTGGCCCCAATGACACTGGGCAGGGGGACACTTGTTGGGGTCCACTCTGGAGGATCAGTAACAGAAATTGAGACTATTGTAACTTCAATGAACAGATGTGTGAGCCAAACTGTAGTTAACATAGAACAGTTTATAAGGCTCGGGTAAAATAAGATGTTTCTAACACTTCCATTTGATATTTCCATCACTTTATTATAAGCAAGTTCAGTGAAAAGGTTTGTCTTATTTGTCAGGTCAATATTAGAGAAATGAAGTGATTTCTTTCCAAGGATGTACATCTAATAATCTTGGTTAAAGCTTCAATCTTGTTTTAAATGCTTTTCCATTGAAAATGATACTTCTCTTTCAGCTCCCCCATTTCTGAGAAGTATAAAATCTTATAATTTATTATTACCAAAGGGGAAAGGTGGGAGGAGGGATAAATTAACAGTTTGGAATTAACACATACACACTGCTATGTATAAAATAGATCATCAACAAGGAACCACTGTATAGCACAGGGAACTACACTCAATATTTTGCAATAACCTATAAGGGGAAATAATCGGAAAAAGAATAGATATTTTTATTGACATCATCTATCAATGACAGTTAAAGTGTAACCTAAGGGAAGCCGGTGGTGAGTGCTTCTGACCCTGAAGACTTCAATCATCTAAAGTTTGGACTCTGCCTACTTCCCAAGGCCCTTAATGAACATATGTGTAGCCGTAGCTTAAAAAATTCCCCAGTTTGGGTTTCGGGGAGACACTGATTTTGAAAAAGCCCTGGTGTTCTCCTTACATGAATGGGACTCTTCCTACTGCTAAAACATGTCTGTCACACACAGAGGATGGTATACCGTCTGATCGGGAAGAGTTTGGAAAAGGCATCTCATCGCCTCATCTCCTGGTGCTCGGGTTCACCCCTCCAGCGTCTTTACTAACAGTCTCCCCACTTGGAGATGTCAGCACTGTCAACATCCTGTTGCATACAGTTTGGAATTTGTCCAGAGGATGAAGCGGAAGGATGAGGAACAATGAGAGACAAGTCCTAGGTGTTCAGACAGGCACATGTCACTCTAATTTCCAATCAGGAAGACGAATTGACCAAAGGCTAGGGTTGCCCATGGAAACAGTATAGGGCTTGAGGAAATCCCACTGCTTTGTGGCCAGTTCCCATAAACACAAGTTGAACAATGGAACTCAGGGGCAGTAAAATTCACGAAACTGCAGAGTTGAAAATATCTATCACTGAAAAATGTCTTGAGGAAAGTCAGAGAAAAGGATTGGTAAGCAAGGGAGAATGGCAGGAAAGGGATTTGAGGAGGTAGAAAGGACTCACCATTAAGCACAAGAAAAGGGGCTGAACATTGCCAACATTGCAGTTGGCCAAAAAGGCTGTATGCGTTTTTTTCTGTATATATTCAAGAAAAGGGCATACACTTTTTTAGCCAACCAAACAGGTGGGCACTGGAAATCAATACTACAAAAGATATCACTTCACATCAGTCAGAAGAGCCATCCTCATAAAGTGTAAACACCAGAAATGCAGGACAGGGCAAGGAGAAGAGGGAGCCCTGTGAGGCTTATAGTGGAAATGTATATTGCCAATGGCCATTCTGGAGAAGTGTATTGTGTTTACTAAAGCATCTAAAAAATGAGCTACAGAGCATAGGGCACTTGCACTCATGGGCGTATGTCTTGGGAAAAACAAAAATCGAGAGGACACAGGCACCCCAATGTTTACTGCCTCTCTGTTTAAAAGATCCTCGACTAGGATATAACTTAAATGTCTCTGGAGGGAAAAAATGGATAGAGATGTGGTACTTATGTAGAGTGGAATATTACTCAGCCTGGAAGTCAATGAAATATGGCCAGTTGTAACAACTCCGGAGGAGTTACGTATGATCATTCTAAGTGACATAATTCAAAAAGAAAAAGACACATATCATAAGATATCACTTAAAGGTGGAATCCAAAATGGCTACACATGAAATAAATTACAAAACAAAAACATAGTCAAATATGTAGACAACACGCGTAAGGCTGCTAAACGGGAAAGGTGGGGAGGGGTGAGGCATCATCCAGGAGGTTGAAATTAGCAAAGATACCATTCCAAATACCAAACTGATAATCAACAAGGCCTACACGGTAGCTAAAAGAACTGCACTCAGCACACTCAAGTCACTGGAAAAGAATATATATGACTGGTAAGAATCTGAAAAAGAATTTATTGATGTCTCTCTGTATGTGAATCAAGTGGATGTACAGCAGCAAGAAACAGAGCTTTGAAAATCAGCTGTAACCAATATAGTAATAAATTGAAAAAAATAAACGACAGAGAGACAGAGAAAACCTCTTACAACTTTTCCTCAGGGACGGTGATACAACATGGATTGACCACATCTAGACCCACAGCAGGATGAGACATAAGGCTGGAAACTGTTTGCGCTAAGAGAAATATGAGGTTGGGTGAGGAAATGCACACCCTTTAAAGTAATACTACCTGGTACCCATTCAATGGGTCCCAAATCTGCAGGTTCAAGGGATCTTCCTACAGCGAAAACATGCATGGAAAACCCAGAGGACTGTACACCATGTGATTGGGAGATGTGTCTAAAATGCACCTCATTTATCCTCTCCTGGTGCTCCTGTTCATCATTCCAGCCACGTTACTTAGAATCTCCCCACTTAGAGAATCAGCACATTTAAACTTCTGTTTCACACATTTTGCAAATTGTGAGGAGGATGAACGGGAAGAGGGGGAACCAATGAGAGAATAGTTGTAGGGGTTTGGACGGGCACATGTCACTCTAATTTCCCATTAAGAATAAGAATTAAAAGAAGGCTCAGCCCGCCTCGCCGGAGCCAAAATAGGGCCTGAAGCAATCCTGCGGCTTTGAGGCCAGCTCACAAAAGAGCAACTTAAAAAATGGAGCTCAGGGTCACTGCAATTCACAAACCTGCAGAGTTATAAATGAAAACTAACGTCCCAAAATATGTTGAGGTAAGGCAAAGAAGAGGATCTGAATGCAAGACAGAATTGCAAGAAACAGATTTCAAGAGATAGATTGGACTCGTCTTTAAAGCACATGAAAAGCAGCAGAATTTCGACAATGATGCAGTTGGCCCAAAAGGGAGTATGCGTTTTTTCCTGAATATATCCAGGAAAAAACGCATACGCACTTTATGGGCAACCAAGCAAGCAAGCAATGCAAATGTGCACAACAAAGAAGTCTCATTTCCCACCGGTCAAAAGGGCCATCCGAAAAAATTGTAAAAACCAGAAATGCAGGACAGGCCATGGAGAACAGGGAGCCTTTATACGCTGATGGACAGTGTGTGAACTGCCGAGAGCCACTCTGGAGAAGTGTATGGTGGTTCCTAAATCATCTAAAAAACAGAGCTACAGAGCATAGGGCACTTCCAATCACGGAAGTATATCTAGGGAAGTCTAAAAATCAACAAGACACAAGCACACCACAGTTTAGGGCTACTCTGTTTACAAGAACCTCAACTTCAGTACACCTTAAATATCCCAGGAAAGAGAACAATGGATAAAGAAAATGTGGTACTTATGTACAATGGAATATCTCTTCACCATGAAATCAATGTAATAAGGCTAGTAGAAGGATAAAGAGTGGATTTAGGTCCGATAATACTACTTGAAATAAGTCAAACAGAAAAAGAAACATATCATAAGATATCACTTATAGAGGGAGGATAAATATGGCTGCACAAAAAATGAATTACAAAACAGAACAGTGTCTCACATTTAGAAAACACACTTATGTCAGCTTAAGGGGAAAGGAGAGGTGGGCTGATGCATAAAACCAGAGTTTGAAATTAGCACAGATACCGTTCAATAAACCAAATAGGTATTAGACAAGATCTACACCTTGCTCAATGAACTGGCCTCAACACACCCTATACACCGCAGAGAAATATATCTGAGTAATAAGAATCTTAAAACCCATGTATTGATATATCTCCATAAGGGAATCAAGTGTGTGCAGAGCGGCCAAACACAGCAGTGAAAATGAGCTAAACCCCATTATAGAAATAAATTTTAAAACCAAAACGCAGAAACAATGAAAGAGAGAAAAATTCTTACAAAATTCGCTCAGGGGCTGTGATGCAACCTGGAATGACCACATATAAACCCACAGCTGGATAAGACATAAGGCTGGACACTTGGGGCTGAGAGGATTGGTGAGCTTTGGTGAGCAACTGCCGAAAGTTTAATGCAATACTTCATGCTACTCATTCCAAGGGTCCCAACACTCCAGGTTGAAGGGAATCTTCCTACAGCTAAACCATGCATGGGAAATCCAGCGGATGGTATACCATATGATCGGGAAAGGTTTCTAAAACGCACCTCATTTTCCTCTCCTGGGGCTCCGGATCAACATTCCAGCCACTTTACTAACAACATCTCCACATGGAGAGTCAATGCCTTTACGTTCCGGTATCGCACAGTCTGCAGTTAGTGCGGAGGATGAATGGGAATAGGGGGAACCAGTGAGAAAATAGCTGAAGCGGTTTCAATGGGAACATGTCACTCTAATTCACATCAGGAAGAAGAATTAACCAAAGGCAGAGCAAGGCGACCCAGAAGAAGAATAGTGCCTGAAGAAATCCTGTGGATATGAGGCAAGATCACAAAAATAAGAGCTGAAAAATGCAGCTAAGGGCCACGGCAATTCAAAAACCTGCAGAGTTAAAAAGGCCAACAATTTTCAAAAAGTATATTGAGGTAAGGCTATGAAGAGGCACTGACAGCAAGGCAGAATTGCAGGAAACCGATTTCAGGAGGTAGACTGGAATTGCATTGAAAACATATGAAAACACTCAGAACGTCGACAATGATGCACTTGGCCAAAAACGGCGTATGCGTTTTTTCCTGAATATATTCAGGAAAAAACGCATACGCCCTTTTTGGCCAACCAAGCAAGCTTGCAAAGGAAATCTGCACTACAATGAAGTCTCACTTCCTCCCTGTCAAAAGGAGCATCTGAAAAAAGTGTAAAATCCAGAAAGGCAGGACAGGCCATGGAGAACTGGGAGCCTTGTTATGCTGATGGGCGGGATGTAAATTGCCAACAGCCACTCTGGAGAAGTGTATGGTGTTTCCTGAAACATCTAAAAAACAAAGCAACAGAGCCTAGGGCACTTCCACTTATGGTCCTATAGCTTAGGGAAATTAAAATCAAAAAGACACAGCCACCCCAAAGTTTGGGACGGCTGTGTTTACAAGAACCTCGTTGACAGTACAAGTTCAATATCACAGAAAGTGAAAAATGGACAAAGATTTTGTGGTACTTACGTACAATGCAATATCACTCAGCAATGAAATCTATATCATCAGGCCCGTAGCAGCATAATGAGTGGATTCAGGTACGATGATTCTAAGTGAGATAAGTCACACAGAAAAAGAAACATCATAAGATATCACTACTACACGGAATGTAAACTTGGCTACACAGAAACTGAATTACAAAACAGAACACGGTCTCAAATGTAGAAAACCAACTTATGCTTGCTTAAGGGGAAAGGTGAGTTGGGGTTCTTCATAAAACCAGAGATTGAAATTAGCACAGATACCATTCAATAAGCCAAATATGTAATAGACAAGAGCTACTCCTTGCTCAACGAAGTGGACTCTACACCCCATATTAATCGCCTAAGAATATACCTGACTAGTAATAATCTTAAAACCTATGGATTTATATGTCTCCAAAAGAGAAACAAGCATGTGTACAGCGGCATAAACGCAGCAGTGATAGGATTGGTGAGGTTCGGTGAGCAAATGCAGACCCTTTGAAGTCATATTGCATGGTACCCATTCCATGGGTCTCAACTCTCCAGGTTTAAGGGATTCTTCCTTCAGCTAAAACATGCATGTGGAACCCAGAGTATGATCAACCGTGTGATCGGGAAACGTGTTCAAATGTGTCTCAGTTTTTGTCCCCTGGTACTCGGGTGCAACATTCCAGACGCTTTACTAACACTCTCCCCAATTGGAGAGACAGTGCCTTTAACCTCCTGTTTGGCCCAGTTTGCAATTTCTGCGGAAAATGAACAGAAATAGGGAGAACCAATGAGAGACTAGCTGGAGGTGTCTGGATGGGCAAATTTAACTCTCATTTCCCACCAGGAAGAGGAATTAACCAAAGGCTCAGCGTGCCATGCCGGAACCACACTAGGGCCTGAAGCAATGCTGCGGTGTTGCGGCCAGCTCACAAAAAAGCGAGTTGAAGAAAGGAGCTCAGGGGCACTGTAATTCACAAACCTGCAGAGTTATAAATGACAGCTATCGTCCAAAAATATATTGAAGTAAGGCTGCCAAGAGGACTTGAAAGCGGGGCAGAATTGCAGGAAACCGATTTCAGGAGGTAGACTGGAATTGCATGTAAAGCATAGGAAAAGAGGCAGAACGTCCACAATGATGCACTTGGCCAAAAAGGGCGTATGCGTTTTTTCCTGAATATATTCAGGAAAAAACGCATACGCCCTTTTTGGCCAACCAAGCAAGCTTGCAAAGGAAATCTGCACTACAATGAAGTCTCACTGCCCCCCGGTCAATAGGGCCATCTGAAAAAAGTGTAAAATCCAGAAAGGCAGGGCAGGCCATGGAGAACTGGGAGCCTTGTTATGCTGATGGGCGGGATGTAAATTGCCAACAGCCACTCTGGAGAAGTGTATGGTGTTTCCTGAAACATCTAAAAAACAAAGCAACAGAGCCTAGGGCACTTCCACTTATGGTCCTATAGCTTAGGGAAATTAAAATCAAAAAGACACAGCCACCCCAAAGTTTGGGACGGCTCTGTTTACAAGAACCTCGTTGACAGTACAAGTTCAATATCACAGAAAGTGAAAAATGGACAAAGATTTTGTGGTACTTACGTACAATGCAATATCACTCAGCAATGAAATCTATATCATCAGGCCCGTAGCAGCATAATGAGTGGATTCAGGTACGATGATTCTAAGTGAGATAAGTCACACAGAAAAAGAAACATCATAAGATATCACTACTACACGGAATGTAAACTTGGCTACACAGAAACTGAATTACAAAACAGAACAGGGTCTCAAATGTAGAAAACCAACTTATGCTTGCTTAAGGGGAAAGGTGAGTTGGGGTTCTTCATAAAACCAGAGATTGAAATTAGCACAGATACCATTCAATAAGCCAAATATGTAATAGACAAGAGCTACTCCTTGCTCAACGAAGTGGACTCTACACCCCATATTAATCGCCTAAGAATATACCTGACTAGTAATAATCTTAAAACCTATGGATTTATATGTCTCCAAAAGAGAAACAAGCATGTGTACAGCGGCATAAACGCAGCAGTGATAGGATTGGTGAGGTTCGGTGAGCAAATGCAGACCCTTTGAAGTCATATTGCATGGTACCCATTCCATGGGTCTCAACTCTCCAGGTTTAAGGGATTCTTCCTTCAGCTAAAACATGCATGTGGAACCCAGAGTATGATCAACCGTGTGATCGGGAAACGTGTTCAAATGTGTCTCAGTTTTTGTCCCCTGGTACTCGGGTGCAACATTCCAGACGCTTTACTAACACTCTCCCCAATTGGAGAGACAGTGCCTTTAACCTCCTGTTTGGCCCAGTTTGCAATTTCTGCGGAAAATGAACAGAAATAGGGAGAACCAATGAGAGACTAGCTGGAGGTGTCTGGATGGGCAAATTTAACTCTCATTTCCCACCAGGAAGAGGAATTAACCAAAGGCTCAGCGTGCCATGCCGGAACCACACTAGGGCCTGAAGCAATGCTGCGGTGTTGCGGCCAGCTCACAAAAAAGCGAGTTGAAGAAAGGAGCTCAGGGGCACTGTAATTCACAAACCTGCAGAGTTATAAATGACAGCTATCGTCCAAAAATATATTGAAGTAAGGCTGCCAAGAGGACTTGAAAGCGGGGCAGAATTGCAGGAAACCGATTTCAGGAGGTAGACTGGAATTGCATGTAAAGCATAGGAAAAGAGGCAGAACGTCCACAATGATGCACTTGGCCAAAAAGGGCGTATGCGTTTTTTCCTGAATATATTCAGGAAAAAACGCATACGCCCTTTTTGGCCAACCAAGCAAGCTTGCAAAGGAAATCTGCACTACAATGAAGTCTCACTGCCCCCCGGTCAAAAGGGCCATCTGAAAAAAGTATAACATCCAGAAAGGCAGGACAGGCCATGGAGAACTGGGAGCCTTGTTATGCTGATGGGCGGGATGTAAATTGCCAACAGCCACTCTGGAGAAGTGTATGGTGTTTCCTGAAACATCTAAAAAACAAAGCAACAGAGCCTAGGGCACTTCCACTTATGGTCCTATAGCTTAGGGAAATTAAAATCAAAAAGACACAGCCACCCCAAAGTTTGGGCCGGCTCTGTTTACAAGAATCTCGTTTATGGTACAAGTTCAATATTGCAGAAAGTGAAAAATGGATAAAGAAGTTGTGGTACTTACGTACAATGCAATATCACTCAGGAATGAAATCTATGTCATCAGGCCCGTAGCAGCATAATGAGTGGATTCAGGTACGATGATTCTAAGTGAAATAAGTCACACAGAAAAAGAAACATCATAAGATATCACTAATACACGGAATGTAAACTTGGCTACACAGGAACTGAATTACAAAACAGAACAGGGTCTCAAATGTAGAAAACCAACTTATGCTTGCTTAAGGGGAAAGGTGAGTTGGGGTGCTGCATAAAACCAGAGATTGAAATTAGCACAGATACCATTCCATAAGCCAAATAGGTAATAGACAAGAGCTACTCCTTGCTCAACGAAGTGGACTCAACACCCCATATTAAATGCCTAAGAATATACCTGACTAGTAAGAATCTTAACACCTATGGATTTATATGTCTCCGAAAGAGAATCAAGCGTGTGTACAGCGGCATAAACGCAGCAGTGATAGGATTGGTGAGGTTCGGTGAGCAAATGCAGACCCTTTGAAGTCATATTGCATGGTACCCATTCCATGGGTCTCAACTCTCCAGGTTTAAGGGATTCTTCCTTCAGCTAAAACATGCATGTGGAACCCAGAGTATGATCCACCGTGTGATCGGGAAACGTGTTCAAATGTGTCTCAGTTTTCGTCCCCTGGTACTCGGGTGCAACATTCCAGTCGCTTTACTAACACTCTCCCCACTTGGAGAGTCAGTGCCTTTAACCTCCTGTTTGGCCCAGTTTGCAATTTCTGCGGAAAATGAACAGGAATAGGGAGAACCAATGAGAGACTAGCTGGAGGTGTCTGGACGGGCAAATTTAACTCTCATTTCCCACCAGGAAGAGGAATTAACCAAAGGCTCAGCGTGCCATGCCAGAACCACACTAGGGCCTGAAGCCATGCTGTGGTGTTGCGGCCAGCTCAAAAGAAAGCGAGTTGAAGAAAGGAGCTCAGGGGCACTGTAATTCACAAACCTGCAGAGTTATAAATGACAGCTATCGTCCAAAAATATATTGAAGTAAGGCTGCCAAGAGGACTTGAAAGCGGGGCAGAATTGCAGGAAACCGATTTCAGGAGGTAGACTGGAATTGCATGTAAAGCATAGGAAAAGAGGCAGAACGTCCACAATGATGCACTTGGCCAAAAAGGGCGTATGCGTTTTTTCCTGAATATATTCAGGAAAAAACGCATACGCCCCTTTGGGCCAACCAAGCAAGCTTGCAAAGGAAATCTGCACTACAATGAAGTCTCACTGCCCCCCGGTCAAAAGGGCCATCTGAAAAAAGTATAAAATCCAGAAAGGCAGGACAGGCCATGGAGAACTGGGAGCCTTGTTATGCTGATGGGCGGGATGTAAATTGCCAATAGCCTCTCTGGAGAAGTGTATGGTGTTTCCTGAAACATCTACAAAACAAAGCAACAGAGCCTAGGGCACTTCCACTTATGGTCGTATAGCTTAGGGAAATTAAAATCAAAAAGACACAGCCACCATAAAGTTTGGGACGGCTCTGTTTACAAGAACCTCGTTTACGGTACAAGTTCAATATCACAGAAAGCAAAGAATGGATAAAGAATTTGTGGTACTTACGTACAATGCAATATCACTCAGCAATGAAATGTATATCATCAGGCACGTAGCAGCATAATGAGTGGATTCAGGTACGATGATTCTAAGTGAAATAAGTCACACAGAAAAAGAAACATCATAAGATATCACTACTACATGGAATGTAACCTTGGCTACACAGGAACTGAATTACAAAACAGAACAGGGTCTCAAATGTAGAAAACCAACTTATGCTTGCTTAAGGGGAAAGGTGAGTTGGGGTGCTGCATAAAACCAGAGATTGAAATTAGCACAGATACCGTTCCATAAGCCAAATATGTAATAGACAAGAGCTACTCCTTGCTCAGCGAAGAGGACTCAACACCCCATATTAAACGTCTAAGAATATACCTGACTAGTAAGAATCTTAAAATCTATGGATTTATAAGTCTCCGAAAGAGAATCAAGCGTGTGTACAGAGGCATAAGCGCAGCAGTGATAGGATTGGTGAGGTTCGGTGAGCCAATGCAGAACCTTTGAAGTCATATTGCATGGTACCCATTCCATGGGTCTCAACTCTCCAGGTTTAAGGGATTCTTCCTTCAGCTAAAACATGCATGTGGAACCCAGAGTATGATCCACCGTGTGATCGGGAAACGTGTTCAAATGTCTCACTTTTCGTCCCCTGGTACTCGGGTGCAACATTCCAGACGCTTTACTAACACTCTCCCCACTTGGAGAGTCAGTGCCTTTAACCTCCTGTTTGGCCCAGTTTGCAATTTCTGCGGAAAATGAACAGGAATAGGGAGAACCAATGAGAGACTAGCTGGAGGTGTCTGGACGGGCAAATTTAACTCTCATTTCCCACCAGGAAGAGGAATTAACCAAAGGCTCAGCGTGCCATGCCGGAAACACACTAGGGCCTGAAGCAATCCTGCGGTGTTGCGGCCATCTCAGAAGAAAGCGAGTTGAAGAAAGGAGCTCAGGGGCACTGTAATTCACAAACCTGCAGAGTTAAAAATGACAGCTATCGTCCAAAAATATATTGAAGTAAGGCTGCCAAGAGGACTTGAAAGCGGGGCAGAATTGCAGGAAACCGATTTCAGGAGGTAGACTGGAATTGCATGTAAAGCATAGGAAAAGAGGCAGAACGTCCACAATGATGCACTTGGCCAAAAAGGGCGTATGCGTTTTTTCCTGAATATATTCAGAAAAAAACGCATACGCCCTTTTTGGCCAACCAAGCAAGCTTGCAAAGGAAATCTGCACTACAATGAAGTCTCACTGCCCCCCGGTCAAAAGGGCCATCTGAAAAAAGTATAAAATCCAGAAAGGCAGGACAGGCCATGGAGAACTGGGAGCCTTGTTATGCTGATGGGCGGGATGTAAATTGCCAACAGCCACTCTGGAGAAGTGTATGGTGTTTCCTGAAACATCTAAAAAACAAAGCAACAGAGCCTAGGGCACTTCCACTTATGGTCCTATAGCTTAGGGAAATTAAAATCAAAAAGACACAGCCACCCCAAAGTTTGGGACGGCTCTGTTTACAAGAACCTCATTTACAGTACAAATTCAATATCACAGAAGGTGAAAAATGGATAAAGAATTTGTGGTACTTACGTACAATGCAATATCACTCAGCAATGAAATCTATATCATCAGGCCCGTAGCAGCATAATGAGTGGATTCAGGTACGATGATTCTAAGTGAGATAAGTCACACAGAAAAAGAAACATCATAAGATATCACTACTACACGGAATGTAAACTTGGCTACACAGAAACTGAATTACAAAACAGAACACGGTCTCAAATGTAGAAAACCAACTTATGCTTGCTTAAGGGGAAAGGTGAGTTGGGGTTCTGCATAAAACCAGAGATTGAAATTAGCACAGATACCATTCCATAAGCCAAATATGTAATAGACAAGAGCTACTCTTTGCTCAACGAAGTGGACTCTACACCCCATATTAATCGCCTAAGAATATACCTGACTAGTAATAATCTTAAAACCTATGGATTTATATGTCTCCAAAAGAGAATCAAGCATGTGTACAGCAGCATAAACGCAGCAGTGATAGGATTGGTGAGGTTTGTTGAGCAAATGCAGACCCTTTGAAGTCATATTGCATGGTACCCATTCCATGGGTCTCAACTCTCCAGGTTTAAGGGATTCTTCCTTCAGCTAAAACATGCATGTGGAACCCAGAGTATGATCCACCGTGTGATCGGGAAACGTGTTCAAATGTGTCTCAGATTTTCTCCGCTGGTACTCGGGTGCAACATTCCAGACGCTTTACTAAAACTCTCCCCACTTGGAGAGTCAGTGCCTTTAACCTCCTGTTTGGCCCAGTTTGCAATTTCTGCGGAAAATGAACAGGAATAGGGAGAACAAATGAGAGACTAGCTGGAGGTGTCTGGATGGGCAAATTTAACTCTCATTTCCCACCAGGAAGAGGAATTAACCAAAGGCTCAGCGTGCCATGCCGGAACGACACTAGGGCCTGAAGCAATCCTGCGGTGTTGCGGCCAGCTCACAAGAAAGTGAGTTGAAGAAAGGAGCTCAGGGACACTGTAATTCACAAACCTGCAGAGTTATAAATGACAGCTATCGTCCAAAAATATATTGAAGTAAGGCTGCCAAGAGGACTTGAAAGCGGGGCAGAATTGCAGGAAACCGATTTCAGGAGGTAGACTGGAATTGCATGTAAAGCATAGGAAAAGAGGCAGAACGTCCACAATGATGCACTTGGCCAAAAAGGGCATATGCGTTTTTTCCTGAATATATTCAGGAAAAAACGCATACGCACTTTTTGGCCAACCAAGCAAGCTTGCAAAGGAAATCTGCACTACAATGAAGTCTCACTGCCCCCCAGTCAAAAGGGCCATCTGAAAAAAGTGTAAAATCCAGAAAGGCCGGACAGGCCATGGAGAACTGGGAGCCTTGTTATGCTGATGGGCGGGATGTAAATTGCCAACAGCCACTCTGGAGAAGTGTATGGTGTTTCCTGAAACATCTAAAAAACAAAGCAACAGAGCCTAGGGCACTTCCACTTATGGTCGTATAGCTTAGGGAAATTAAAACCAAAAAGACACAGCCACCCCAAAGTTTGGGACGGCTCTGTTTACAAGAACCTCATTTACGGTACAAGTTCAATATCACAGAAAGCGAAAAATGGATAAAGAAGTTGTGGTACTTACGTACAATGCAATATCACTCAGCAATGAAATCTATGTCATCAGGCCCGTAGCAGCATAATGAGTGGATTCAGGTACGATGATTCTAAGTGAGATAAGTCACACAGAAAAAGAAACATCATAAGATATCACTACTACACGGAATGTAAACTTGGCTACACAGGAACTGAATTACAAAACAGAACAGGGTCTCAAATGTAGAAAACCAACTTATGCTTGCTTAAGGGGAAAGGTGAGTTGGGGTGCTGCATAAAACCAGAGATTGAAATTAGCACAGATACCGTTCCATAAGCCAAATATGTAGTAGACAAGAGCTACTCCTTGCTCAACGAAGAGGACTCAACACCCCATATTAAACGTCTAAGAATATACCTGACTAGGAAGAATCTTAAAATCTATGGATTTATATGTCTACGAAAGAGAATCAAGCGTGTGTACAGTGGCATAAGCGCAGCAGTGATAGGATTGGTGAGGTTCGGTGAGCCAATGCAGAACCTTTGAAGTCATATTGCATGGTACCCATTCCATGGGTCTCAACTCTCCAGGTTTAAGGGATTCTTCCTTCAGCTAAAACATGCATGTGGAACCCAGAGTATGATCCACCGTGTGATCGGGAAACGTGTTCAAATGTGTCTCAGTTTTTGTCCCCTGGTACTCGGGTGCAACATTCCAGACGCTTTACTAAAACTCTCTCCACTTGGAGAGTCAGTGCCTTTAACCTCCTGTTTGGCCCAGTTTGCAATTTCTGCGGAAAATGAACAGGAATAGGGAGAACCAATGAGAGACTAGCTGGAGGTGTCTGGACGGGCAAATTTAACTCTCATTTCCCACCAGGAAGAGGAATTAACCAAAGGCTCAGCGTGCCATGCCGGAACCACACTAGGGCCTGAAGCAATCCTGCGGTGTTGCGGCCAGCTCACAAGAAAGCGAGTTGAAGAAAGGAGCTCAGGGGCATTGTAATTCACAAACCTGCAGAGTTATAAATGACAGCTATCGTCCAAAAATATATTAAAGTAAGGCTGCCAAGGGGACTCGAAAGCGGGGCAGAATTGCAGGAATCCGATTTCAGGAGGTAGACTGGAATTGCATGTAAAGCATAGGAAAAGAGACAGAACGTCCACAATGATGCACTTGGCCAAAAAGGGCGTATGCGTTTTTTCCTGAATATATTCAGGAAAAAACGCATACGCCCTTTTTGGCCAACCAAGCAAGCTTGCAAAGGAAATCTGCACTACAATGAAGTCTCACTGCCCCCCGGTCAAAAGGGCCATCTGAAAAAAGTGTAAAATCCAGAAAGGCAGGACAGGCCATGGAGAACTGGGAGCCTTGTTATGCTGATGGGCGGGATGTAAATTGCCAACAGCCACTCTGGAGAAGTGTATGGTGTTTCCTGAAACATATAAAAAACAAAGCAACAGAGCCTAGGGCACTTCCACTTATGGTCCTATAGCTTAGGGAAATTAAAATCAAAAAGACACAGCCACCCCAAAGTTTGGGATGGCTCTGTTTACAAGAACTTCATTTACAGTACAAGTTCAATATCACAGAAAGTGAAAAATGGATAAAGAAGTTGTGGTACTTACGTACAATGCAATATCACTCAGCAATGAAATGTATATCATCAGGCCCGTAGCAGCATAATGAGTGGATTCAGGTACGATGATTCTAAGTGAGATAAGTCACACAGAAAAAGAAACATCATAAGATATCACTACTACACGGAATGTAAACTTGGCTACACAGGAACTGAATTACAAAACAGAACAGGGTCTCAAATGTAGAAAACCAACTTATGCTTGCTTAAGGGGAAAGGTGAGTTGGGGTGCTGCATAAAACCAGAGATTGAAATTAGCACAGATACCGTTCCATAAGCCAAATATGTAATAGACAAGAGCTACTCCTTGCTCAACGAAGTAGACTCTACACCCCATATTAAACGCCTAAGAATATACCTGACCAGTAAGAATCTTAAAACCTATACATTTCTATGTCTCCGAAAGAGAATCAAGCGTGTGTACAGCGGCATAAACGCAGCAGTGATAGGATTGGTGAGGTTCGGTGAGCAAATGCAGACCCTTTGAGGTCACATTGCATGGTACCCATTCCATGGGTCTCAACTCTCCAGGTTTAAGGGATTCTTCCTTCAGCTAAAACATGCATGTGGAACCCAGAGTATGATCCACCGTGTGATCGGGAAACGTGTTCAAATGTGTCTCAGGTTTCGTCCCCTGGTACTCGGGTGCAACATTCCAGACGCTTTACTAACACTCTCCCCACTTGGAGAGTCAGTGCCTTTAACCTCCTGTTTGGCCCAGTTTGCCATTTCTGCGGAAAATGAACAGGAATAGGGAGAACCAATGAGAGACTAGCTGGAGGTGCCTGGACGGGCAAATTTAACTCTCATTTCCCACCAGGAAGAGGAATTAACCAAAGGCTCAGCGTGCCATGCCGGAACCACACTAGGGCCTGAAGCAATCCTGCGGTGTTGCGGCCAGCTCACAAGAAAGCGAGTTGAAGAAAGGAGCTCAGGGGCACTGTAATTCACAAACCTGCAGAGTTATAAATGACAGCTATCGTCCAAAAATATATTGAAGTAAGGCTGCCAAGAGGACTTGAAAGCGGGGCAGAATTGCAGGAAACCGATTTCAGGAGGTAGACTGGAATTGCATGTAAAGCATAGGAAAAGAGGCAGAACGTCCACAATGATGCACTTGGCTAAAAAGGGCGTATGCGTTTTTTCCTGAATATATTCAGGAAAAAACGCATACGCCCTTTTGGGCCAACCAAGCAAGCTTGCAAAGGAAATCTGCACTACAATGAAGTCTCACTGCCCCCCTGCCAAAAGGGCCATCTGAAAAAAGTATAAAATCCAGAAAGGCCGGACAGGCCATGGAGAACTGGGAGCCTTGTTATGCTGATGGGCGGGATGTAAATTGCCAACAGCCACTCTGGAGAAGTTTATGGTGTTTCCTGAAACATCTACAAAACAAAGCAACAGAGCCTAGGGCACTTCCACTTATGGTCGTATAGCTTAGGGAAATTAAAATCAAAAAGACACAGCCACCCCAAAGTTTGGGACGGCTCTGTTTACAAGAACCTCTTTTGTGGTACAAGTTCAATATCACAGAAAGCGAAAAATGGATAAAGAATTTGTGGTACTTACGTACAATGCAATATCACTCAGCAATGAAATGTATATCATCAGGCCCGTAGCAGCATAATGAGTGGATTCAGGTACGATGATTCTAAGTGAAATAAGTCACACAGAAAAGAAACATCATAAGATATCACTAATACACGGAATGTAAACTTGGGTACACAGGAACTGAATTACAAAACAGAACAGGGTCTCAAATGTAGAAAACCAACTTATGCTTGCTTAAGGGCAAAGGTGAGTTGGGGTGCTGCATAAAACCTGAGATTGAAATTAGCACAGATACTGTTCCATAAGCCAAATATGTAATAGACAAGAGCTACTCCTTGCTCAACGAAGTGGACTCTACACCCCATATTAAACGCCTAAGAATATACCTGACTAGTAAGAATCTTAAAACCTATGGATTTATATGTCTCTGAAAGAGAATCAAGCGTGTGTACAGTGCATTAGCGCAGCAGTGATAGGATTGGTGAGGTTCGGTGAGCCAATGCAGACCCTTTGAAGTCATATTGCATGGTACCCATGCCAAGGGTCTCAACTCTCCAGGTTTAAGGGATTCTTCCTTCAGCTAAAACATGCATGTGGAACCCAGAGTATGATCCACCGTGTGATCGGGAAACGTGTTCAAATGTGTCTCAGGTTTCGTCCCCTGGTACTCGGGTGCAACATTCCAGACGCTTTACTAACACTCTCCCCACTTGGAGAGTCAGTGCCTTTAACCTCCTGTTTGGCCCAGTTTGCAAATTCTTTGAAAGTTGAACAGGAATAGGGAGAACCAATGAGAGACTAGCTGGAGGTGTCTGGACGGGCAAATTTAACTCTCATTTCCCACCAGGAAGAGGAATTAACCAAAGGCTCAGCGTGCCATGCCGGAACCACACTAGGGCCTGAAGCAATCCTGCGGTGTTGCGGCCAGCTCACAAGAAAGCGAGTTGAAGAAAGGAGCTTAGGGGCACTCTAATTCAAAAACCTGCAGAGTTATAAATGACAGCTATCGTCCAAAAATATATTGAAGTAAGGCTGCCAAGAGGACTTGAAAGCGGGGCAGAATTGCAGGAAACCGATTTCAGGAGGTAGACTGGAATTGCATGTAAAGCATAGGAAAAGAGGCAGAACGTCCACAATGATGCACTTGGCCAAAAAGGGCGTATGCGTTTTTTCCTGAATATATTCAGGAAAAAACGCATACGCCCTTTTTGGCAAACCAAGCAAGCTTGCAATGGAAATCCGAACTACTATGAAGTGTCACTTCCCCCCGGTTTAAAGAGCCATCTGAAAAAAGTGGAAAATGCAGAAAGGCAAGACAGGCCATGGGGATAAAGGAACCTTGTTATGCTGATGGGCGGGATGTAAATTGCCAACAGCCACTCTGGAGAAGTGTATGGTGTTTCCTGATACATCTGAAAAACAAAGCAACAGAGTCTAGGGCATTTCCACTTATGGTCCTATAGCTTAGGGAAATTAAAATCAAAAAGACACAGCCACCCCAAAATTTGGGACGGCTCTGTTTACAGGAACCTCTTCTATGGTACAAGTTAAGTATCCCAGAGAGCAAATAATTGATAAAGAAGTTGCGGTACTTAACGTACAACAGAATACCACTCAGCAATGAAATCTGTGTCACCAGGCCTGTACCCGCATAATGAGTGGATTGAGGCACGATGATTCTAAGTGAAATAAGTCACACAGATAAGGAAACATCATAAGGTATCACTAATACATGGAATGTAAACTTGGCTACACATGAACTGAATTACAAAACAGAACAGGGTCTCAAGTTTAGAAAACCAACTTATGCTTGCTTAAGGGGAAAGGTGAGTTGGGGTGCTGCATAAAACCAGAGTTTGAAATTAGCACAGATACCGTTCCATAAGCCAAATATGTAATAGACAAGACCTACCCCTTGCTCAACGAAATGGACTCAACAATGAGGTATCACCTCACACCTGTTAGAATGGGCATCATCTGAAAATCTACAAACAACAATTGCTGGAAAGGGTGTGGGGAAAAGGAAGCCTCTTCCACTATTGTTGGGAATATAAATTGATACAGTCACTATGGAGAACAATATGGAGTCTTAAGAAACTAATAATAGAATTACCATATGATACAGCAATCCCAGTACTGGACATATACACAGACAAAACCATAAATCAAAAAGAGACATTCACCGCAATGTTCATTGCATCACTATTTACAATATCGAGGTAATGGAAGCAACCTAAATGCCCACAGACAGACGAATGCATAAAGATGTGGTACATATATAAAATGGAATATTACTAAGCCATGAAAGGAATGAAATTGGGTCATTTGTAGAGACGTCGATGGATCTAGAGACTGTCATACAGAGTGAAGTAAGTCAGAAAGAGAAAAACAAATCTTGTATATTCATGCATATATGTGGAACCTAGAAAAACTGTACAGATTAACCGTTTTGCAAGGCATAAATAGAGCAACAGATGTAGACAACAATCGTATGGACAACAAGGGGGGAAAGCTCTTGGGGGGGTGGTGGTGGGAGGAGCTGAGAGATTGGGATTGGCATGTAAACATTTATATGTATAAAATAGATAACCAATAAGAACCTGCTGTATAAAAATATAAAATAAAATTCAAAATTAAAAAGAAATAAAATTTAAAAAATAAAACAGAAAAAACAATTATTCCCTTCACATACATGTATTTATATGAATAAATTATTTCCATGCTTATATCTGTAAATACAAAAAAGAGGAATAAAATCTACCTTGAACCAAAAACGAAAAAGAGAAAAAAAAAAAAACAGAACCCACCAGTTACTCAGAGGAAAACCGTATCAGGGCACTTGCTCCAGTTGTAAACAATTCTGAAGTTGGTCAGTGGTGGGGAATCGTCTCCCATTCAGCCAGCAGCCCCCACACAAGCGTACTCATTGCAAAGCTGGGGCACTGTGCCGAGGCATCTGTGAGTGAACGTGAGCTGAGCCCCAGGCCAGTTGCTGTTGAACTGTTCCCACCCTTCCCAGGTAAAACACCTGAATATATACAAGGACTTGAAAGCCTAGAGGAAGGGCCATGGAGCCACACGAGTGACAGCATGCCAGCTGACTTGGTGCCTGCAGGCCAGCCAGGATGGTCCTGTCCCTGGGTGCTCTTCTGGAAGATTTCCATTTCCCTGCCTGAGATACCCGTCCTGTCCCTGCCCCCACTGCTTTTTTCCTTCCTCACCTCTGCCCAGGGAGAAATTCCAGCAGCAGGTATGGGTGACACATCCTCTTCTTTAGCAGGTGGCAGCCTGGCAACTGCTGCAGAAAGTCCAGCAGAGCCCCACTCACACTGGGCCACCCACAAAGCCGTGGCCTCTCACTCCCTCCCACCAGCCCAGCCCCGAGACTGCTGACAGGGCAGAGAAAATGGCATCAGGCACAGCTGCAGGGGCTCTTGCTGCCTGGAGTGGTATTTATATTGATCTCAACCCAGGCACACCTGGGGAGGGCTGGCCGGCATGGTAAGGCTGCCCAGGTCAGCCAATCATCACCCCTCAGGGGCTCACAGTTGCAGAAAATGGAACTTGCTGAACCGGCCAGGTCCAAGGAACAGGTGTGGGCTCCTGAGAGTCAGGATAGACAAGGGGCTGCAGCTTTGGCTTGTTTTCTAATCATTTTATCTGGCCCATGAGTGGGAGACAACTTCAAGAAAACCCTCTCCTAATGAGAGGAACCCAGGAGTCAGGGAGAGGAGGGGTGGGTGGTGGTTGGAGACAGAGGCTTGGTGCCCCGGGTGCAGTGGATGTCTCTGGAAGACCAGGTGGAGGGAGGCCACACAGAGTGATGCCCAGGGTCACAGACCTGTCGGAGCTGCTGTTTGTTAGTTCAAGTCCTGCTCTGAGGTGCTCTGTGTCAGCTCTGAGCGACAGGTGAGATGGGGGTGCTCTTCAATGAGGGCTATGTGCACAGTTCCTGTGTGCCCAGCCCTGCCACGGTACCTGCAAGGGTAGCTCTGTATCCTGGGAGAGGCCTGACCATGAGAGCCCCGTGGGCTGGGTTGGGGGTGGGGTACCTGCCCAGGAGAGCTCCATATCCTGGGATTGGCCTGACCACGAGAGCCCCATGGGCTGCTGGGGACCTGGTAAAGGATGTCAGGACAGTCAGTGAAGCCACCGAGGATATACCTCCAGTTGCTCCATTTCCTACACCCTGCTGGTCATTCTACCAACCACCAGGACATGGTATTCTGTATTAGTCTTCAATGATGCCTTCTTTTGTATTCCATTAGTCCCAGAGTCACAAGAAATTTTGGCTTGTGAGTGGCAGGACTCAACATACAACTAAAACAATACTTCCGGGCCGTCTTGCCCCAAGGGTTCAAAAATTCCCACACCATCTTTGGGGAAAGCTTAGCTAAAGACCGAAAAGTTCTACCTCTAGAAAAGGAAACCCTCCTTCAATATGCAGACGACATTCTGATCGCCAGCCCTACTAAGGAGGCCTCTGAACTACCAAGCCAATAAAGGATAGAAGTTGTCCAAGAAAAAGCTCAAATATCACAGACTGCGGTGACCTGCCTGGGCTTCATTCTCACACAAGGTCGGAGAAGCCCATCCCAGGAAAGGGAAGAAACCATTTGCAGCCTTACCCCTTTCTAAAACTAGAAGACAGCTTAGGGGTTCCTGGGGAGGCCAGGGTTTGCTGCTTCTGGATCCCTAACTACAGTCTACTAGCTGGGCCTCTATATGAAACACTGAAAGGAAAAGATGATGATCCTTTTGAACAGAATCCAGAAGTGGCCTTTCAAGAATGGAAAGAGCAGTCAATTCAGACCCTTGCCCTGGAACTCCCTAATTGAGCTAAACCCTTTGACCTTTCCATTCCCGGTGAAAGGTGAGTCGCCATTGGAGAATTAGTGCAAAAACTGGGACCACTTGAAATGGAACAACGCAAGAATGCCATCCAGGTAGGATAAAATAGAGTCACCAAGGGGCTTGGCCCACTGCCACATCTGGCCAAGATACTGGCGGTATCTAAAAACCTGGAAATCAGCAGCCCAAAAGGCCACCTCCCTCCTAAGGGAAAAGGACCCCACGTGGTGATCCTAATCACCAACCATGCCCTGAAGTTGCAGGGTTCGCTCCGTGGGCACACCGACCTCGAGTGAGGAGGCCCTCCAACTCCAACATCCAGAGAGATAACCGGGGGCAACAGGGCACCATGACGACTCGTGTGAACATCACTTGACCTGGAGTTTCTCTCATAAAACAACAATAGTGTGTCCCGAATGAGTAGACTACTGCTTGCAGGACTTACTGCACCCGGAGGGGAGCTAATAGTCTTGGCGGGGGAAACGTATATCACACTGTCACCATAGAAAAGCCTACAGACACCGTGATGATGGTGGCCAATAAGACCGGCTGGACTCCTGTTTACTTCAAAAGGCTGTTGACTCAGTGGCCATCATGGTCTTTGATCACCACTGACCCTGGACTGTCTGGGAGTTGAGCGGGCAGGGCTCTGACACCTGGTGCTGTTTTTACGTTAATTCAGGGGCCTAATTGAAGAAAGAGCAGACTACTGGTCAGAGCATCTAGGCTGGCAGAAACGGTCAGCCTAAGGTGGCCGAACAAATGTGGGGCGGGGTGAAACCGGCCCCCACAGCGTCTCTGCACATCTCTTTCCTGAACCCTTAAAGGTCATTAGAATCTATAACACTTCCAATGCTGGTGCTCAGGCGGACGAGCAGGGAGGCAGGGGTCCTGGGGCCAATCAACGTCACCTGGAGGCTGCTGGGGAGAAGTTCTGACCCTCATCCCCTGGTATGAGGGCTCCCAACTCAGCACTCAGCAGTTACAGAAGAAGGGTCTGCACCCTCAGCACTCCAAGAATGAGGAACGGGACAAAAGGCAGAGGAGGGGTTTGTCCCCAGCAAAGCCCATTAAAAATCCCTGGGAGATAAAAATAGAATCTGGGCAATAAAGTCAAGTCTGACCTTTTTTATCCTTTGTGCTTTGTCTAATTTCACGTGCTCCTAGGGTCCCGCATGCAGAGGTTCCACACCCGGCACTTCAGACCAGATTTCCTAGTGCAGAATGGCTGGGTCGACACCTCAGCTCCTGGGGCCCAGTGCAGACTCTAAGATATAGAGCCTGAGCTGCAGCCAACCCGGCCCTTGAGTGCTCCGCCCCCTCCCTCCCACTGACTCTGACAGGATCTCTACACAGCAGCCCAGCCCACAGCCCACGGGGTAGTGCATGCTCTCACCTCTCCATTCTCTGATCAAAATATAAAGTTTCCTTTGCTTGTGAACCAAACTCAGTCTCGATCTGTTGGCCCCAATGACACTGGGCAGGGGGACACTTGTTGGGGTCCACTCTGGAGGATCAGTAACAGAAATTGAGACTATTGTAACTTCAATGAACAGATGTGTGAGCCAAACTGTAGTTAACATAGAACAGTTTATAAGGCTCGGGTAAAATAAGATGTTTCTAACACTTCCATTTGATATTTCCATCACTTTATTATAAGCAAGTTCAGTGAAAAGGTTTGTCTTATTTGTCAGGTCAATATTAGAGAAATGAAGTGATTTCTTTCCAAGGATGTACATCTAATAATCTTGGTTAAAGCTTCAATCTTGTTTTAAATGCTTTTCCATTGAAAATGATACCTCTCTTTCAGCTCCCCCATTTCTGAGAAGTATAAAATCTTATAATTTATTATTACCAAAGGGGAAAGGTGGGAGGAGGGATAAATTAACAGTTTGGAATTAACACATACACACTGCTATGTATAAAATAGATCATCAACAAGGAACCACTGTATAGCACAGGGAACTACACTCAATATTTTGCAATAACCTATAAGGGGAAATAATCGGAAAAAGAATAGATATTTTTATTGACATCATCTATCAATGACAGTTAAAGTGTAACCTAAGGGAAGCCAGTGGTGAGTGCTTCTGACCCTGAAGACTTCAATCATCTAAAGTTTGGACTCTGCCTACTTCCCAAGGCCCTTAATGAACATATGTGTAGCCGTAGCTTAAAAAATTCCCCAGTTTGGGTTTCGGGGAGACACTGATTTTGAAAAAGCCCTGGTGTTCTCCTTACATGAATGGGACTCTTCCTACTGCTAAAACATGTCTGTCACACACAGAGGATGGTATACCGTCTGATCAGGAAGAGTTTGGAAAAGGCATCTCATCTCCTCATCTCCTGGTGCTCGGGTTCACCCCTCCAGCGTCTTTACTAACAGTCTCCCCACTTGGAGATGTCAGCACTGTCAACATCCTGTTGCATACAGTTTGGAATTTGTCCAGAGGATGAAGCGGAAGGATGAGGAACAATGAGAGACAAGTCCTAGGTGTTCAGACAGGCACATGTCACTCTAATTTCCAATCAGGAAGACGAATTGACCAAAGGCTAGGGTTGCCCATGGAAACAGTATAGGGCTTGAGGAAATCCCACTGCTTTGTGGCCAGTTCCCATAAACACAAGTTGAACAATGGAACTCAGGGGCAGTAAAATTCACGAAACTGCAGAGTTGAAAATATCTATCACTGAAAAATGTCTTGAGGAAAGTCAGAGAAAAGGATTGGTAAGCAAGGGAGAATGGCAGGAAAGGGATTTGAGGAGGTAGAAAGGACTCGCCATTAAGCACAAGAAAAGGGGCTGAACATTGCCAACATTGCAGTTGGCCAAAAAGGCTGTATGCGTTTTTTTCTGTATATATTCAAGAAAAGGGCATACACTTTTTTAGCCAACCAAACAGGTGGGCACTGGAAATCAATACTACAAAAGATATCACTTCGCATCAGTCAGAAGAGCCATCCTCATAAAGTGTAAACACCAGAAATGCAGGACAGGGCAAGGAGAAGAGGGAGCCCTGTGAGGCTTATAGTGGAAATGTATATTGCCAATGGCCATTCTGGAGAAGTGTATTGTGTTTACTAAAGCATCTAAAAAATGAGCTACAGAGCATAGGGCACTTGCACTCATGGGCGTATGTCTTGGGAAAAACAAAAATCGAGAGGACACAGGCACCCCAATGTTTACTGCCTCTCTGTTTAAAAGATTCTCGACTAGGATATAACTTAAATGTCTCTGGAGGGAAAAAATGGATAGAGATGTGGTACTTATGTAGAGTGGAATATTACTCAGCCTGGAAGTCAATGAAATATGGCCAGTTGTAACAACTCCGGAGGAGTTACGTATGATCATTCTAAGTGACATAATTCAAAAAGAAAAAGACACATATCATAAGATATCACTTAAAGGTGGAATCCAAAATGGCTACACATGAAATAAATTACAAAACAAAAACATAGTCAAATATGTAGACAACACGCGTAAGGCTGCTAAACGGGAAAGGTGGGGAGGGGTGAGGCATCATCCAGGAGGTTGAAATTAGCAAAGATACCATTCCAAATACCAAACTGATAATCAACAAGGCCTACACGGTAGCTAAAAGAACTGCACTCAGCACACTCAAGTCACTGGAAAAGAATATATATGACTGGTAAGAATCTGAAAAAGAATTTATTGATGTCTCTCTGTATGTGAATCAAGTGGATGTACAGCAGCAAGAAACAGAGCTTTGAAAATCAGCTGTAACCAATATAGTAATAAATTGAAAAAAATAAACGACAAAGAGACAGAGAAAACCTCTTACAACTTTTCCTCAGGGACGGTGATGCAACATGGATTGAACACATCTAGACCCACAGCAGGATGAGACATAAGGCTGGAAACTGTTTACGCTAAGAGAAATATGAGGTTGGGTGAGGAAATGCACACCCTTTAAAGTAATACTACCTGGTACCCATTCAATGGGTCCCAAATCTGCAGGTTCAAGGGATCTTCCTACAGCGAAAACATGCATGGAAAACCCAGAGGACTGTACACCATGTGATCGGGAGATGTGTCTAAAATGCACCTCATTTATCCTCTCCTGGTGCTCCTGTTCATCATTCCAGCCACGTTACTTAGAATCTCCCCACTTAGAGAATCAGCACATTTAAACTTCTGTTTCACACATTTTGCAAATTGTGAGGAGGATGAACGGGAAGAGGGGGAACCAATGAGAGAATAGTTGTAGGGGTTTGGACGGGCACATGTCACTCTAATTTCCCATTAAGAATAAGAATTAAAAAAAGGCTCAGCCCGCCTCGCCGGAGCCAAAATAGGGCCTGAAGCAATCCTGCGGCTTTGAGGCCAGCTCACAAAAGAGCAACTTAAAAAATGGAGCTCAGGGTCACTGCAATTCACAAACCTGCAGAGTTATAAATGAAAACTAACGTCCCAAAATATGTTGAGGTAAGGCAAAGAAGAGGATCTGAATGCAAGACAGAATTGCAAGAAACAGATTTCAAGAGATAGATTGGACTCGTCTTTAAAGCACATGAAAAGCGGCAGAATTTCGACAATGATGCAGTTGGCCCAAAAGGGAGTATGCGTTTTTTCCTGAATATATCCAGGAAAAAACGCATACGCACTTTATGGGCAACCAAGCAAGCAAGCAATGCAAATGTGCACAACAAAGAAGTCTCATTTCCCACCGGTCAAAAGGGCCATCCGAAAAAATTGTAAAAACCAGAAATGCAGGACAGGCCATGGAGAACAGGGAGCCTTTATACGCTGATGGACAGTGTGTGAACTGCCGAGAGCCACTCTGGAGAAGTGTATGGTGGTTCCTAAATCATCTAAAAAACAGAGCTACAGAGCATAGGGCACTTCCAATCACGGAAGTATATCTAGGGAAGTCTAAAAATCAACAAGACACAAGCACACCACAGTTTAGGGCTACTCTGTTTACAAGAACCTCAACTTCAGTACACCTTAAATATCCCAGGAAAGAGAACAATGGATAAAGAAAATGTGGTACTTATGTACAATGGAATATCTCTTCACCATGAAATCAATGTAATAAGGCTAGTAGAAGGATAAAGAGTGGATTTAGGTCCGATAATACTACTTGAAATAAGTCAAACAGAAAAAGAAACATATCATAAGATATCACTTATAGAGGGAGGATAAATATGGCTGCACAAAAAATGAATTACAAAACAGAACAGTGTCTCACATTTAGAAAACACACTTATGTCAGCTTAAGGGGAAAGGAGAGGTGGGGTGATGCATAAAACCAGAGTTTGAAATTAGCACAGCTACCGTTCAATAAACCAAATAGGTATTAGACAAGATCTACACCTTGCTCAATGAACTGGCCTCAACACACCCTATACACCGCAGAGAAATATATCTGAGTAATAAGAATCTTAAAACCCATGTATTGATATATCTCCATAAGGGAATCAAGTGTGTGCAGAGCGGCCAAACACAGCAGTGAAAATGAGCTAAACCCCATTATAGAAATAAATTTTAAAACCAAAACGCAGAAACAATGAAAGAGAGAAAAATTCTTACAAAATTCGCTCAGGGGCTGTGATGCAACCTGGAATGACCACATATAAACCCACAGCTGGATAAGACATAAGGCTGGACACTTGGGGCTGAGAGGATTGGTGAGCTTTGGTGAGCAACTGCCGAAAGTTTAATGCAATACTTCATGCTACTCATTCCAAGGGTCCCAACACTCCAGGTTGAAGGGAATCTTCCTACAGCTAAACCATGCATGGGAAATCCAGCGGATGGTATACCATATGATCGGGAAAGGTTTCTAAAACGCACCTCATTTTCCTCTCCTGGGGCTCCGGATCAACATTCCAGCCACTTTACTAACAACATCTCCACATGGAGAGTCAATGCCTTTACGTTCCGGTATCGCACAGTCTGCAGTTAGTGCGGAGGATGAATGGGAATAGGGGGAACCATTGAGAAAATAGCTGTAGCGGTTTCAATGGGAACATGTCACTCTAATTCACATCAGGAAGAAGAATTAACCAAAGGCAGAGCAAGGCGACCCAGAAGAAGAATAGGGCCTGAAGAAATCCTGTGGATATGAGGCAAGATCACAAAAATAAGAGCTGAAAAATGCAGCTAAGGGCCACGGCAATTCAAAAACCTGCAGAGTTAAAAAGGCCAACAATTTTCAAAAAGTATATTGAGGTAAGGCTATGAAGAGGCACTGACAGCAAGGCAGAATTGCAGGAAACCGATTTCAGGAGGTAGACTGGAATTGCATTGAAAACATATGAAAACACTCAGAACGTCGACAATGATGCACTTGGCCAAAAAGGGCGTATGCGTTTTTTCCTGAATATATTCAGGAAAAAACGCATACGCCCTTTTTGGCCAACCAAGCAAGCTTGCAAAGGAAATCTGCACTACAATGAAGTCTCACTTCCTCCCTGTCAAAAGGAGCATCTGAAAAAAGTGTAAAATCCAGAAAGACAGGACAGGCCATGGAGAACTGGGAGCCTTGTTATGCTGATGGGCGGGATGTAAATTGCCAACAGCCACTCTGGAGAAGTGTATGGTGTTTCCTGAAACATCTAAAAAACAAAGCAACAGAGCCTAGGGCACTTCCACTTATGGTCCTATAGCTTAGGGAAATTAAAATCAAAAAGACACAGCCACCCCAAAGTTTGGGACGGCTCTGTTTACAAGAACCTCGTTTATGGTACAAGTTCAATATCGCAGAAAGCAAAAAATGGATAAAGAAGTTGTGGTACTTATGTACAATGCAATATCACTCAGCAATGAAATCTATGTCATCAGGCCCGTAGCAGCATAATGAGTAGATTCAGGTACCATGATTCTAAGTGAAAAAAATCACACAGAAAAAGAAACATCATAAGATATCACTACTACACGGAATGTAAACTTAGCTACAAAGGAATTGAATTACAAAACAGAACAGGGTCTCAAATGTAGAAAACCAACTTATGCTTGCTTAAGGGGAAAGGTGAGTTGGGGTGCTGCATAAAACCAGAGATTGAAATTAGCACAGATACCGTTCCATAAGCCAAATATGTAATAGACAAGAGCTACTCCTTGCTCAACGAAGTGGACTCTACACCCCATATTAAACGCCTATGAATATACCTGACTAGTAAGAATCTTAAAACCTATGGATTTCTATGTCTCCGAAAGAGAATAAGGCGTGTGTACAGCGGCATAAACGTAGCAGTGATAGGATTGGTGAGGTTCTGTGAGCCAATGCAGACCCTTTGAAGTCATATTGCATGGTACCCATTCCATGGGTCTCAACTCTCCAGGTTTAAGGGATTCTTCCTTCAGCTAAAACATGCATGTGGAACCCAGAGTATGATCCACCGTGTGATCGGGAAACGTGTTCAAATGTGTCTCAGGTTTCGTCCCCTGGTACTCGGGTGCAACATTCCAGTAGCTTTACTAACACTCTCCCCACTTGGAGAGTCAGTGCCTTTAACCTCCTGTTTGGCCCAGTTTGCCATTTCTGCGGAAAATGAACAGGAATAGGGAGAACCAATGAGAGACTAGCTGGAGGTGCCTGTACTGGCAAATTTAACTCTCATTTCCCACCAGGAAGAGGAATTAACCAAAGGCTCAGCGTGCCATGCCGGAACCACACTAGGGCCTGAAGCAATGCTGCGGTGTTGCGGCCAGCTCACAAGAAAGCGAGTTGAAGAAAGGAGCTCAGGGGCACTGTAATTCACAAACCTGCAGAGTTATAAATGACAGCTATCGTCCAAAAATATATTGAAGTAAGGCTGCCAAGAGGACTTGAAAGCGGGGCATAATTGCAGGAAACCGATTTCAGGAGGTAGACTGGAATTGCATGTAAAGCATATGAAAAGAGGCAGAACGTCCACAATGATGCACTTGGCCAAAAAGGGCGTATGCGTTTTTTCCTGAATATATTCAGGAAAAAACGCATACGCCCTTTTCGGCCAACCAAGCAAGCTTGCAAAGGAAATCTGCACTACAATGAAGTCTCACTGCCCCCCGGTTAAAAGGGCCATCTGAAGAACGTATAAAATCCAGAAAGGCAGGACAGGCCATGGAGAACTGGGAGCCTTGTTATGCTGATGGGCGGGATGTAAATTGCCAACAGCCACTCTGGAGAAGTGTATGGTGTTTCCTGAAACATCTACAAAACAAAGCAACAGAGCCTAGGGCACTTCCACTTATGGTGGTATAGCTTAGGGAAATTAAAATCAAAAAGACACAGCCACCCCAAAGTTTGGGACGGCTCTGTTTACAAGATCCTCGTTTACGGTACAAGTTCAATAACACAGAAAGTGAAAAATGGATAAAGAATTTTTGGTACTTACGTACAATGCAATATAACTCAGCAATGAAATCTATATCATCAGGCCCGTAGCAGCATAATGAGTGGATTCAGGTACGATGATTCTAAGTGAAATAAGTCACACAGAAAAAGAAACATCATAAGATATCACTACTACAAGGAATGTAAACTTGCCTACACAGAAACTGAATTACAAAACAGAACAGGGTCTCAAATGTAGAAAACCAACTTATGCTTGCTTAAGGGGAAAGGTGAGTTGGGGTACTGCATAAAACCAGAGATTGAAATTAGCATAGATACCGTTCCATAAGCCAAATATGTAATAGACAAGAGCTACTCCTTGCTCAACAAAGTGGGCTCTACACCCCATATTAAACGCCTAAGAATATACCTGACTAGTAAGAATCTTAAAACCTATGGATTTATATGTCTCCGAAAGAGAATCAAGCGTGTGTACAGTGACATAAACACAGCAGTGATAGGATTGGTGAGGTTCGGTGAACACATGCAGACCCTTTGAGGTCATATTGCATCGTACCCATTCCATGGGTCTCAACTCTCCAGGTTTAAGGGATTCTTCCTTCAGCTAAAACGTGCATGTGGAACCCAGAGTATGATCCACCGTGTGATCGGGAAACGTGTTCAAATGTGTCTCAGTTTTCGTCCCCTCGTACTCGGATGCAACATTCCAGTCACTTTACTAACACTCTCCCCACTTGGAGAGTCAGTGCCTTTAACCTCCTGTTTGGCCCAGTTTGCCATTTCTGCGGAAAATGAACAGGAATAGGGAGAACCAATGAGAGACTAGCTGGAGGTGCCTGTACGGGCAAATTTAACTCTCATTTCCCACCAGGAAGAGGAATTAACCAAAGGCTCAGCGTGCCATGCCGGAACCACACTATGGCCTGAAGCAATGCTGCGGTGTTGCGGCCAGCTCACAAGAAAGCGAGTTGAAGAAAGGAGCTCAGGGGCACTGTAATTCACAAACCTGCAGAGTTATAAATGACAGCTATCGTCCAAAAATATATTGAAGTAAGGCTGCCAAGAGGACTTGAAAGCGGGGCAGAATTGCAGGAAACCGATTTCAGGAGGTAGACTGGAATTGCATGTAAAGCATAGGAAAAGAGGCAGAACGTCCACAATGATGCACTTGGCCAAAAAGGGCGTATGCGTTTTTCCCTGAATATATTCAGGGAAAAACCCATACGCCCTTTTTGGCCAACCAAGCAAGCTTGCAAAGGAAATCTGCACTACAATGAAGTCTCACTGCCCCCCGGTCAAAAGGGCCATCTGAAAAAAGTGTAAAATCCAGAAAGGCAGGACAGGCCATGGAGAACTGGGAGCCTTGTTATGCTGATGGGCGGGATGTAAATTGCCAACAGCCACTCTGGAGAAGTGTATGGTGTTTCCTGAAACATCTAAAAAACAAAGGAACAGAGCCTATGGCACTTCCACTTATGGTCCTATAGCTTAGGGAAATTAAAATCAGTAAGACACAGCCACCCCAAAGTTTGGGACGGCTCTGTTTACAAGAACCTCGTTTACGGTACAAGTTCAATATCACAGAAAGTGAAAAATGGATAAAGAAGTTGTGGTACTTACGTACAATGCAATATCACTCAGCAATGAAATGTATATCATCAGGCCCATAGCAGCATAATGAGTGGATTCAGGTACGATGATTCTAAGTGAAATAAGTCACACAGAAAAAGAAACATCATAAGATATCACTACTACATGGAATGTAAACTTGGCTACCCAGGAAATGAATTACAAAACAGAACAGGATCTCAAATGTAGAAAACCAACTTATGCTTGCTTAAGGGGAAAGGTGAGTTGGGGTACTGCATAAAACCAGAGATTGAAATTAGCACAGATACCGTTCCATAAGCCAAATATGTAATAGACAAGAGCTACTCCTTGCTCAACGAAGTGGACTCTACATCCCATATTAAACGCCTAAAAATATACCTGACTAGCAAGAATCTTAAATCCTATGGATTTATATGTCTCCAAAAGAGAATCAAGCGTGTGTACAGCGGCATAAACGCAGCAGTGATAGGATTGGTGAGGTTCGGTGAGCAAATGCAGACCCTTTGAAGTCATATTGCATGATACTCATTCCATGGGTCTCAACTCTCCAGGTTTAAGGGATTCTTCCTTCAGCTACAACATGCATGTGGAACCCAGAGTATGATCCACCGTGTGATCGGGAAACGTGTTCAAATGTGTCTCAGTTTTCGTCCCCTGGTACTCGGGTGCAACATTCCAGTCGCTTTACTAAAACTCTCTCCACTTGGAGAGTCAGTGCCTTTAACCTCCTGTTTGGCCCAGTTTGCCATTTCTGCGGAAAATGAACAGGAATAGGGAGAACCAATGAGAGACTAGCTGGAGGAGCCTGGACTGGCAAATTTAACTCTCATTTCCCACCAGGAAGAGGAATTAACCAAAGGCTCTGCGTGCCATGCCGGAACCACACTAGGGCCTGAAGCAATCCTGCGGTGTTGCGGCCAGCTCACAAGAAAGCGAGTTGAAGAAAGGAGCTCAGGGGCACTGTAATTCACAAACCTGCAGAGTTATAAATGACAGCTATCGTCCAAAAATATATTGAAGTAAGGCTGCCAAGAGGACTTGAAAGAGGGGCAGAATTGCAGGAAACCGGTTTCAGGAGGTAGACTGGAATTGCATGTAAAGCATAGGAAAAGAGGCAGAACGTCCACAATGATGCACTTGGCCAGAAATGGCGTATGCGTTTTTTCCTGAATATATTCAGGAAAAAACGCATATGCCCTTTTTGGCCAACCAAGCAAGCTTGCAAAGGAAATCTGCACTACAATGAAGTCTCACTGCCCCCCGGTCAAAAGGGCCATCGGAAAAAAGTGTAAAATCCAGAAAGGCAGGACAGGCCATGGAGAATTGGGAGCCTTGTTATGCTGATGGGCGGGATGTAAATTGCCAACAGCCACTCTGGAGAAGTGTATGGTGTTTCCTGAAACATCTAAAAAACAAAGCAACAGAGCCTAGGGCACTTCCACTTATGGTCCTATAGCTTAGGGAAATTAAAATCAAAAAGACACAGCCACCCCAAAGTTTGGGACGGCTCTGTTTACAAGAACCTCGTTTACAGTACAAGTTCAATATCACAGAAAGTGAAAAATGGATAAAGAAGTTGTGGTACTTACGTACAATGCAATATCACTCAGCAATGAAATCTATATCATCAGGCCCGTAGCAGCATAATGAGTGGATTCAGGTACGATGATTCTAAGTGAAATAAGTCACACAGAAAAAGAAACATCATAAGATATCACTACTACAAGGAATGTAAACTTGCCTACACAGAAACTGAATTACAAAACAGAACAGGATCTCAAATGTAGAAAACCAACTTATGCTTGCTTAAGGGGAAAGGTGAGTTCGGGTGCTGCATAAAACCAGAGATTGAAATTAGCACAGATACCGTTCCATAAGCCAAATATGTAATAGACAAGAGCTAGTCTTTGCTCAACGAAGAGGACTGAATACCCCATATTAAACGTCTAAGAATATACCTGACTAGTAAGAATCTTAAAATCTATGGATTTATATGTCTCCGAAAGAGAATCAAGCGTGTGTACAGTGGCAAAAGCGCAGCAGTGATAAGATTGGTGAGGTTCGGTGAGCCAATGCAGAACCTTTGAATTTATATTGCATGGTACCCATTCCATGGGTCTCAACTCTCCAGGTTTAAGGGATTCTTCCTTCAGCTAAAACATGCATGTGGAACCCAGAGTATGATCCACCGTGTGATTGGGAAAAGTGTTCAAATGTGTCTCAGGTTTCGTCCCCTGGTACTCGGGTGCAACATTCCAGACGCTTTACTAACACTCTCCCCACTTGGAGAGTCAGTGCCTTTAACCTCCTGTTTGGCCCAGTTTGCAATTTCTGCGGAAAATGAACAGGAATAGGGAGAACCAATGAGAGACTAGCTGGAGGTGTCTGGACGGACAAATTTAACTCTCATTTCCCACCAGGAAGAGGAATTAACCAAAGGCTCAGCGTGCCATGCCGGAACCACACTAGGGCCTGAAGCAATGCTGCGGTCTTGCAGCCAGCTCACAAGAAAGCGAGTTGAAGAAAGGAGCTCAGAGGCTCTGTAATTCACAAAACTGCAGAGTTATAAATGACAGCTATCGTCCAAAAATATATTGAAGTAAGGCTGCCAAGAGGACTTGAAAGCGGGGCAGAATTGCAGAAAACCGATTTCAGGAGGTAGACTGGAATTGCATGTAAAGCATAGGAAAAGAGGCAGAACGTCCACAATGATGCACTTGGCCAAAAAGGGCACTGCGTTTTTTCCTGAATATATTCAGGAAGAAACGCATACGCCCTTTTGGGCCAACCAAGCAAGTTTGCAAAGGAAATCTGCACTACAATGAAGTCTCACTGCCCCACGGTCAAAAGGGCCATCTGAAAAAAGTATAAAATCCAGAAAGGCAGGACAGGCCATGGAGAACTGGGAGCCTTGTTATGCTGATGGGCGGGATGCAAATTGCCAACAGCCACTCTGGAGAAGTGTATGGTGTTTCCTGAAACATCTACAAAACAAAGCAACAGAGCCTAGGGCACTTCCACTTATGGTCCTATAGCTTAGGGAAATTAAAATCAAAAAGACACAGCCACCCCAAAGTTTGGGACGGCTCTGTTTACAAGAACCTCGTTTACAGTTCGAGTTCAATATCACAGAAAGCGAAAAATGGATAAAGAAGTTGTGGTACTTACGTACAATGCAATATCACTCAGCAATGAAATCTATGTCATCAGGCCCATAGCAGCATAATGAGTGGATTCAGGTACGATGATTCTAAGTGAGATAAGTCACACAGAAAAAGAAACATCATAAGATATCACTACTACACGGAATGTAAACTTGGCTACACAGGAACAGAATTACAAAACAGAACAGGGTCTCAAATGTAGAAAACCAACTTATGCTTGCTTAAGGGGAAAGGTGAGTTGGGGTGCTGCATAAAACCAGAGATTGAAATTAGCAGAGATACCGTTCCATAAGCCAAATATGTAATAGACAAGAGCTACTCCTTTCTCAACCAAGTGGAATCAACACCCCATATTAAACGCCTAAGAATATACCTGACTAGTAAGAATCTTAAAACCTATGGATTTCTATGTCTCCGAAAGAGAATCAAGCGTGTGTACAGCGGCATAAACGCAGCAGTGATAGGATTGGTGAGGTTCGGTGAGCAAATGCAGACCCTTTGAAGTCATATTGCATGGTACCCATTCCATGGGTCTCAACTCTCCAGGTTTAAGGGATTCTTCCTTCAGCTAAAACATGCATGTGGAACCCAGAGTATGATCCACCGTGTGATCGGGAAACGTGTTCAAATGTGTCTCAGGTTTCGTCCCCTGGTACTCGGGTGCAACATTCCAGACGCTTTACTAACACTCTCCCCACTTGGAGAGTCAGTGCCTTTAACCTCCTGTTTGGCCCAGTTTGCAATTTCTGCGGAAAATGAACAGGAATAGGGAGAACCAATGAGAGACTAGCTGGAGGTGTCTGGACAGGCAAATTTAACTCTCATTTCCCACCAGGAACAGGAATTAACCAAAGGCTCAGCGTGCCATTCCGGAACCACCCTATGTCCTGAAGCAATCCTGCGGTGTTGCGGCCAGCTCACAAGAAAGCGAGTTGAAGAAAGGAGCTCAGGGGCACTGTAATTCACAAACCTGCAGAGTTATAAATGACAGCTATCGTCCAAAAATATATTGAAGTAAGGCT
The DNA here is from genome assembly GCF_039906515.1 of Pseudorca crassidens. Lineage (NCBI taxonomy): Eukaryota > Metazoa > Chordata > Mammalia > Artiodactyla > Delphinidae > Pseudorca > Pseudorca crassidens. Next base: position 178,594,442 of record NC_090298.1, on the reverse strand, counting down.
GCCAAGAGGACTTGAAAGCGGGGCAGAATTGCAGGAAACCGGTTTCAGGAGGTAGACTGGAATTGCATGTAAAGCATAGGAAAAGAGGCAGAACGTCCACAATGATGCACTTGGCCAAAAAGGGCGTATGCGTTTTTTCCTGAATATATTCAGGAAAAAACGCATACGCCCTTTTTGGCCAACCAAGCAAGCTTGCAAAGGAAATCTGCACTACAATGAAGTCTCACTGCCCCCCGGTCAAAAGGGCCATCTGAAAAAAGTGTAACATCCAGAAAGGCAGGACAGGCCATGGAGAACTGGGAGCCTTGTTATGCTGATGGGCGGGATGTAAATTGCCAACAGCCACTCTGGAGAAGTGTATGGTGTTTCCTGAAACATCTAAAAAACAAAGCAACAGAGCCTAGGACATTTCCACTTATGGTCCTATAGCTTAGGGAAATTAAAATCAAAAAGACACAGTCACCCCAAAGTTTGGGACAGCTCTGTTTACAAGAACCTCGTTTACGGTACAAGTTCTATATCACAGAAAGCGAAAAATGGATAAAGAAGTTGTGGTACTTACGTACAATGCAATATCACTCAGCAATGAAATGTATGTCATCAGGCCCGTAACAGCATAATGAGTGGATTCAGGTACGATGATTCTAAGTGAGATAAGTCACACAGAAAAAGAAACATCATAAGATATCACTACTACACGGAATGTAAACTTGGCTACACAGGAACTGAATTACAAAACAGAACAGGGTGTCAAATGTAGAAAACCAACTTATGCTTGCTTAAGGGGAAAGGTGAGTTGGGGTGCTGCATAAAACCAGAGATTGAAATTAGCAGAGATACCGTTCCATAAGCCAAATATGTAATAGACAAGAGCTACTCCTTTCTCAACCAAGTGGAATCAACACCCCATATTAAACGCCTAAGAATATACCTGACTAGTAAGAATCTTAAAACCTATGGATTTCTATGTCTCCGAAAGAGAATCAAGCGTGTGTACAGCGGCATAAACGCAGCAGTGAAAGGATTGGTGAGGTTCGGTGAGCAAATGCAGACCCTTTGAAGTCATATTGCATGGTACCCATTCCATGGGTCTCAACTCTCCAGGTTTAAGGGATTCTTCCTTCAGCTAAAACATGCATGTGGAACCCAGAGTATGATCCACCGTGTGATCGGGAAACGTGTTCAAATGTGTCTCAGGTTTCGTCCCCTGGTACTCGGGTGCAACATTCCAGACGCTTTACTAACACTCTCCCCACTTGGAGAGTCAGTGCCTTTAACCTCCTGTTTGGCCCAGTTTGCAATTTCTGCGGAAAATGAACAGGAATAGGGAGAACCAATGAGAGACTAGCTGGAGGTGTCTGGACAGGCAAATTTAACTCTCATTTCCCACCAGGAACAGGAATTAACCAAAGGCTCAGCGTGCCATTCCGGAACCACCCTATGTCCTGAAGCAATCCTGCGGTGTTGCGGCCAGCTCACAAGAAAGCGAGTTGAAGAAAGGAGCTCAGGGGCACTGTAATTCACAAACCTGCAGAGTTATAAATGACAGCTATCGTCCAAAAATATATTGAAGTAAGGCTGCCAAGAGGACTTGAAAGCGGGGCAGAATTGCAGGAAACCGGTTTCAGGAGGTAGACTGGAATTGCATGTAAAGCATAGGAAAAGAGGCAGAACGTCCACAATGATGCACTTGGCCAAAAAGGGCGTATGCGTTTTTTCCTGAATATATTCAGGAAAAAACGCATACGCCCTTTTGGGCCAACCAAGCAAGCTTGCAAAGGAAATCTGCACTACAATGAAGTCTCACTGCCCCCCGGTCAAAAGGGCCATCTGAAAAAAGTGTAACATCCAGAAAGGCAGGACAGGCCATGGAGAACTGGGAGCCTTGTTATGCTGATGGGCGGGATGTAAATTGCCAACAGCCACTCTGGAGAAGTGTATGGTGTTTCCTGAAACATCTAAAAAACAAAGCAACAGAGCCTAGGACATTTCCACTTATGGTCCTATAGCTTAGGGAAATTAAAATCAAAAAGACACAGTCACCCCAAAGTTTGGGACAGCTCTATTTACAAGAACCTCGTTTACGGTACAAGTTCTATATCACAGAAAGCGAAAAATGGATAAAGAAGTTGTGGTACTTACGTACAATGCAATATCACTCAGCAATGAAATGTATGTCATCAGGCCCGTAACAGCATAATGAGTGGATTCAGGTACGATGATTCTAAGTGAGATAAGTCACACAGAAAAAGAAACATCATAAGATATCACTACTACACGGAATGTAAACTTGGCTACACAGGAACTGAATTACAAAACAGAACAGGGTGTCAAATGTAGAAAACCAACTTATGCTTGCTTAAGGGGAAAGGTGAGTTGGGGTGCTGCATAAAACCAGAGATTGAAATTAGCACAGATACCGTTCCACAAGCCAAATATGTAATAGACAAGATCTACTCCTTGCTCAACGAAGAGGACACAACACCACATATTAAACGCCTAAGAATATACCTGACTAGTAAGAATCTTAAAACCTATGGACTTATTTGTCTCCGAAAGAGAATCAAGCGTGTGTACAGCGGCATAAGCGCAGCAGTGATAGGATTGGTGACGTTCGGTGAGCAAATGCAGACCCTTTGAAGTCATATTGCGTGGTACCTATTCCTTGGGTCTCAACTTTCCAGGTTTAAGGGATTCTTCCTTCAGCTAAAACATGCATGTGGAACCCAGAGTATGATCCACCGTGTGATCGGAAAACGTGTTCAAATGTGTCAGTTTTCGTCCGCTGGTACTCGGGTGCAACATTCCAGATGCTTTACTAACACTCTCCCCACTTGGAGAGTCAGTGCCTTTAACCTCCTGTTTGGCCCAGTTTGCAATTTCTGCGGAAGATGAACAGGAATAGGGAGAACCAATGAGAGACTAGCTGGAGGTGTCTGGACGGGCAAATTTAACTCTCATTTCCCACCAGGAAGAGGAATTAAACAAAGGCTCAGCGTGCCATTCCGGAACCACCCTATGTCCTGAAGCAATCCTGCGGTGTTGCGGCCAGCTCACAAGAAAGCGAGTTGAAGAAAGGAGCTCAGGGGCACTGTATTTCACAAACCTGCAGAGTTAAAAATGACAGCTATCGTCCAAAAATATATTGAAGTAAGGGTACCAAGAGGACTTGAAAGCGGGGCAGAATTGTAGGAAACCGATTTCAGGAGGTAGACTGGAATTGCATGTAAAGCATAGGAAAAGAGGCAGAACGTCCACAATGATGCACTTGGCCAAAAAGGGCGTATGCGTTTTTTCCTGAATATATTCAGGAAAAAACGCATACGCCCTTTTTGGCCAACCAAGCAAGCTTGCAAAGGAAATCTGCACTACAATGAAGTCTCACTGCCCCCCGGTCAATAGGGCCATCTGAAAAAAGTGTAAAATCCAGAAAGGCAGGACAGGCCATGGAGTACTGGGAGCCTTGTTATGCTGATGGGCGGGATGTAAATTGCCAACAGCCACTCTGGAGAAGTGTATGGTGTTTCCTGAAACATCTAAAAAACAAAGCAACAGAGCCTAGGGCACTTCCACTTATGGTCCTATAGCTTAGGGAAATTAAAATCAAAAAGACACAGCCACCCCAAAGTTTGGGACAGCTCTGTTTACAAGAACCTCGTTTACGGTACAAGTTCAATATCACAGAAAGTGAAAAATGGACAAAGATTTTGTGGTACTTACGTACAATGCAATATCACTCAGCAATGAAATCTATATCATCAGGCCCGTAGCAGCATAATGAGTGGATTCAGGTACGATGATTCTAAGTGAGATAAGTCACACAGAAAAAGAAACATCATAAGATATCACTACTACACGGAATGTAAACTTGGCTACACAGAAACTGAATTACAAAACAGAACACGGTCTCAAATGTAGAAAACCAACTTATGCTTGCTTAAGGGGAAAGGTGAGTTGGGGTTCTGCATAAAACCAGAGATTGAAATTAGCACAGATACCATTCCATAAGCCAAATAGGTAATAGACAAGAGCTACTCCTTGCTCAACGAAGTGGACTCAACACCCCATATTAAATGCCTAAGAATATACCTGACTAGTAAGAATCTTAACACCTATGGATTTATATGTCTCCGAAAAAGAATCAAGCGTGTGTACAGTGGCATAAATGCAGCAGTGATAGGATTGGTGAGGTTCGGTGAGCAAATGCAGACCCTTTGAAGTCATATTGCATGGTACCCATTCCATGGGTCTCAACTCTCCAGGTTTAAGGGATTCTTCCTTCAGCTAAAACATGCATGTGGAACCCAGAGTATGATCAACCGTGTGATCGGGAAACGTGTTCAAATGTGTCTCAGTTTTTGTCCCCTGGTACTCGGGTGCAACATTCCAGACGCTTTACTAACACTCTCCCCACTTGGAGAGACAGTGCCTTTAACCTCCTGTTTGGCCCAGTTTGCAATTTCTGCGGAAAATGAACAGAAATAGGGAGAACCAATGAGAGACTAGCTGGAGGTGTCTGGATGGGCAAATTTAACTCTCATTTCCCACCAGGAAGAGGAATTAACCAAAGGCTCAGCGTGCCATGCCGGAACCACACTAGGGCCTGAAGCAATGCTGCGGTGTTGCGGCCAGCTCACAAAAAAGCGAGTTGAAGAAAGGAGCTCAGGGGCACTGTAATTCACAAACCTGCAGAGTTAAAAATGACAGCTATCGTCCAAAAATATATTGAAGTAAGGCTGCCAAGAGGACTTGAAAGCGGGGCAGAATTGCAGGAAACCGATTTCAGGAGGTAGACTGGAATTGCATGTAAAGCATAGGAAAAGAGGCAGAACGTCCACAATGATGCACTTGGCCAAAAAGGGTGTATGCGTTTTTTCCTGAATATATTCAGGAAAAAAGGCATACGTCCTTTTTGGCCAACCAAGCAAGCTTGCAAAGGAAATCTGCACTACAATGAAGTCTCACTGCCCCCCGGTCAAAACGGACATCTGAAAAAAGTATAACATCCAGAAAGGCAGGACAGGCCATGGAGAACTGGGAGCCTTGTTATGCTGATGGGCGGGATGTAAATTGCCAAAAGCCACTCTGGAGAAGTGTATGGTGTTTCCTGAAACATCTAAAAAACAAAGCAACAGAGCCTAGGGCACTTCCACTTATGGTCCTATAGCTTAGGGAAATTAAAATCAAAAAGACACAGCCACCCCAAAGTTTGGGACGGCTCTGTTTACAAGAACCTCGTTTATGGTACAAGTTCAATATAGCAGAAAGTGAAAAATGGATAAAGAAGTTGTGGTACTTACGTACAATGCAATATCACTCAGCAATGAAATCTATGTCATCAGGCCCGTAGCAGCATAATGAGTGGATTCAGGTACGATGATTCTAAGTGAAATAAGTCACACAGAAAAAGAAACATCATAAGATATCACTACTACACGGAATGAAAACTTGGCTACACAGAAACTGAATTACAAAACAGAACACGGTCTCAAATGTAGAAAACCAACTTATGCTTGCTTAAGGGGAAAGGTGAGTTGGGGTTCTGCATAAAACCAGAGATTGAAATTAGCACAGATACCATTCCATAAGCCAAATAGGTAATAGACAAGAGCTACTCCTTGCTCAACGAAGTGGAGTCAACACCCCATATTAAATGCCTAAGAATATACCTGACTAGTAAGAATCTTAACACCTATGGATTTATATGTCTCCGAAAGAGAATCAAGCGTGTGTACAGCGGCATAAATGCAGCAGTGATAGGATTGGTGAGGTTCGGTGAGCAAATGCAGACCCTTTGAAGTCATATTGCATGGTACCCATTCCATGGGTCTCAACTCTCCAGGTTTAAGGGATTCTTCCTTCAGCTAAAACATGCATGTGGAACCCAGAGTATGATCAACCGTGTGATCGGGAAACGTGTTCAAATGTGTCTCAGTTTTTGTCCCCTGGTACTCGGGTGCAACATTCCAGACGCTTTACTAACACTCTCCCCACTTGGAGAGACAGTGTCTTTAACCTCCTGTTTGGCCCAGTTTGCAATTTCTGCGGAAAATGAACAGAAATAGGGAGAACCAATGAGAGACTAGCTGGAGGTGTCTGGATGGGCAAATTTAACTCTCATTTCCCACCAGGAAGAGGAATTAACCAAAGGCTCAGCGTGCCATGCCGGAACCACACTAGGGCCTGAAGCAATGCTGCGGTGTTGTGGCCAGCTCACAAAAAAGCGAGTTGAAGAAAGGAGCTCAGGGGCACTGTAATTCACAAACCTGCAGAGTTAAAAATGACAGCTATCATCCAAAAATATATTGAAGTAAGGCTGCCAAGAGGACGTGAAAGCGGGGCAGAATTGCAGGAAACCGATTTCAGGAGGTAGACTGGAATTGCATGTAAAGCATAGGAAAAGAGGCAGAACGTCCACAATGATGCACTTGGCCAAAAAGGGCGTATGCGTTTTTTCCTGAATATATTCAGGAAAAAACGCATACGCCCTTTTTGGCCAACCAAGCAAGCTTGCAAAGAAAATCTGCACTACAATGAAGTCTCACTGCCCCCCGGTCAAAAGGGCCATCTGAAAAAAGTATAACATCCAGAAAGGCAGGACAGGCCATGGAGAACTGGGAGCCTTGTTATGCTGATGGGCGGGATGTAAATTGCCAACAGCCACTCTGGAGAAGTGTATGGTGTTTCCTGAAACATCTACAAAACAAAGCAACAGAGCCTAGAGCACTTCCACTTATGGTCCTATAGCTTAGGGAAATTAAAATCAAAAAGACACAGCCACCCCAAAGTTTGGGCCGGCTCTGTTTACAAGAATCTCGTTTATGGTACAAGTTCAATATAGCAGAAAGTGAAAAATGGATAAAGAAGTTGTGGTACTTACGTACAATGCAATATCACTCAGGAATGAAATCTATGTCATCAGGCCCGTAGCAGCATAATGAGTGGATTCAGGTACGATGATTCTAAGTGAAATAAGTCACACAGAAAGAGAAACATCATAAGATATCACTACTACACGGAATGTAAACTTGGCTACACAGGAACTGAATTACAAAACAGAACAGGATCTCAAATGTAGAAAACCAACTTATGCTTGCTTAAGGGGAAAGGTGAGTTGGGGTGCTGCATAAAACCAGAGATTGAAATTAGCACAGATACCATTCCATAAGCCAAATAGGTAATAGACAAGAGCTACTCCTTGCTCAACGAAGTGGACTCAACACCCCATATTAAATGCCTAAGAATATACCTGACTAGTAAGAATCTTAACACCTATGGATTTATATGTCTCCGAAAGAGAATCAAGCGTGTGTACAGCGGCATAAATGCAGCAGTGATAAGATTGGTGAGGTTCGGTGAGCAAATGCAGACCCTTTGAGGTCATATTGCATGGTACCCATTCCATGGGTCTCAACTCTCCAGGTTTAAGGGATTCTTCCTTCAGCTAAAACATGCATGTGGAACCCAGAGTATGATCCACCGTGTGATCGGGAAACGTGTTCAAATGTGTCTCAGTTTTCGTCCCCTGGTACTCGGGTGCAACATTCCAGTCGCTTTACTAACACTCTCCCCACTTGGAGAGTCAGTGCCTTTAACCTCCTGTTTGGCCCAGTTTGCAATTTCTGCGGAAAATGAACAGGAATAGGGAGAACCAATGAGAGACTAGCTGGAGGTGTCTGGACGGGCAAATTTAACTCTCATTTCCCACCAGGAAGAGGAATTAACCAAAGGCTCAGCGTGCCATGCCGGAACCACACTAGGGCCTGAAGCCATGCTGCGGTGTTGCGGCCAGCTCACAAGAAAGCGAGTTGAAGAAAGGAGCTCAGGGGCACTGTAATTCACAAACCTGCAGAGTTATAAATGACAGCTATCGTCCAAAAATATATTGAAGTAAGGCTGCCAAGAGGACTTGAAAGCGGGGCAGAATTGCAGGAAACCGATTTCAGGAGGTAGACTGGAATTGCATGTAAAGCATAGGAAAAGAGGCAGAACGTCCACAATGATGCACTTGGCCAAAAAGGGCGTATGCGTTTTTTCCTGAATATATTCAGGAAAAAACGCATACGCCCTTTTGGGCCAACCAAGCAAGCTTGCAAAGGAAATCTGCACTACAATGAAGTCTCACTGCCCCCCGGTCAAAAGGGCCATCTGAAAAAAGTATAAAATCCAGAAAGGCAGGACAGGCCATGGAGAACTGGGAGCCTTGTTATGCTGATGGGCGGGATGTAAATTGCCAATAGCCTCTCTGGAGAAGTGTATGGTGTTTCCTGAAACATCTACAAAACAAAGCAACAGAGCCTAGGGCACTTCCACTTATGGTCGTATAGCTTAGGGAAATTAAAATCAAAAAGACACAGCCACCATAAAGTTTGGGACGGCTCTGTTTACAAGAACCTCGTTTACGGTACAAGTTCAATATCACAGAAAGCGAAAAATGGATAAAGAAGTTGTGGTACTTACGTACAATGCAATATCACTCAGCAATGAAATCTATGTCATCAAGCCCATAGCAGCATAATGAGTGGATTCAGGTACGATGATTCTAAGTGAGATAAGTCACACAGAAAAAGAAACATCATAAGATATCACTAATACACGGAATGTAAACTTGGCTACACAGGAACTGAATTACAAAACAGAACAAGGTCTCAAATGTAGAAAACCAACTTATGCTTGCTTAAGGGGAAAGGTGAGTTGGGGTGCTGCATAAAACCAGAGATTGAAATTAGCACAGATACCGTTCCATAAGCCAAATATGTAATAGACAAGAGCTACTCCTTGCTCAACGAAGAGGACTCAACACCCCATATTAAACGTCTAAGAATATACCTGACTAGTAAGTATCTTAAAATCTATGGATTTATATGTCTCCGAAAGAGAATCAAGCGTGTGTACAGTGGCATAAGCGCAGCAGTGATAGGATTGGTGAGGTTCGGTGAGCCAATGCAGAACCTTTGAAGTCATATTGAATGGTACCCATTCCATGGGTCTCAACTCTCCAGGTTTAAGGGATTCTTCCTTCAGCTAAAACATGCATGTGGAACCCAGAGTATGATCCACCGTGTGATCGGGAAACGTGTTCAAATGTGTCTCAGTTTTTGTCCCCTGGTACTCGGGTGCAACATTCCAGACGCTTTACTAAAACTCTCCCCACTTGGAGAGTCAGTGTCTTTAACCTCCTGTTTGACCCAGTTTGCAATTTCTGCGGAAAATGAACAGGAATAGGGAGAACCAATGAGAGACTACCTGGAGGTGTCTGGACGGGCAAATTTAACTCTCATTTCCCACCAGGAAGAGGAATTAACCAAAGGCTCAGCGTGCCATGCCGGAACCACACTAGGGCCTGAAGCAATCCTGCGGTGTTGCGGCCAGCTCACAAGAAAGCGAGTTGAAGAAAGGAGCTCAGGGGCACTGTAATTCACAAACCTGCAGAGTTATAAATGACAGCTATCGTCCAAAAATATATTGAAGTAAGGCTGCCAAGAGGACTCGAAAGCGGGGCAGAATTGCAGGAATCCGATTTCAGGAGGTAGACTGGAATTGCATGTAAAGCATAGGAAAAGAGGCAGAACGTCCACAATGATGCACTTGGCCAAAAAGGGCGTATGCGTTTTTTCCTGAATATATTCAGGAAAAAACGCATACGCCCTTTTTGGCCAACCAAGCAAGCTTGCAAAGGAAATCTGCACTACAATGAAGTCTCACTGCCCCCCAGTCAAAAGGGCCATCTGAAAAAAGTGTAAAATCCAGAAAGGCAGGACAGCTCATGGAGAATTGGGAGCCTTGTTATGCTGATGGGCGGGATGTAAATTGCCAACAGCCACTCTGGAGAAGTGTATGGTGTTTCCTGAAACATCTAAAAAACAAAGCAACAGAGCCTAGGGCACTTCCACTTATGGTCCTATAGCTTAGGGAAATTAAAATCAAAAAGACACAGCCACCCCAAAGTTTGGGACGGCTCTGTTTACAAGAACCTCGTTTACGGTACAAGTTCAATATCACAGAAAGCGAAAAATGGATAAAGAAGTTGTGGTACTTACGTACAATGCAATATCACTCAGCAATGAAATCTATGTCATCAGGCCCATAGCAGCATAATGAGTGGATTCAGGTACGATGATTCTAAGTGAGATAAGTCACACAGAAAAAGAAACATCATAAGATATCACTAATACACGGAATGTAAACTTGGCTACACAGGAACTGAATTACAAAACAGAACAAGGTCTCAAATGTAGAAAACCAACTTATGCTTGCTTAAGGGGAAAGGTGAGTTGGGGTGCTGCATAAAACCAGAGATTGAAATTAGCACAGATACCGTTCCATAAGCCAAATATGTAATAGACAAGAGCTACTCCTTGCTCAACGAAGAGGACTCAACACCCCATACTAAACGTCTAAGAATATACCTGACTAGTAAGAATCTTAAAATCTATGGATTTATATGTCTCCGAAAGAGAATCAAGCGTGTGTACAGTGGCATAAGCGCAGCAGTGATAGGATTGGTGAGGTTCGGTGAGCCAATGCAGAACCTTTGAAGTCATATTGAATGGTACCCATTCCATTGGTCTCAACTCTCCAGGTTTAAGGGATTCTTCCTTCAGCTAAAACATGCATGTGGAACCCAGAGTATGATCCACCGTGTGATCGGGAAACGTGTTCAAATGTGTCTCAGTTTTTGTCCCCTGGTACTCGGGTGCAACATTCCAGACGCTTTACTAAAACTCTCCCCACTTGGAGAGTCAGTGCCTTTAAACTCCTGTTTGACCCAGTTTGCAATTTCTGCGGAAAATGAACAGGAATAGGGAGAACCAATGAGAGACTAGCTGGAGGTGTCTGGACGGGCAAATTTAACTCTCATTTCCCACCAGGAAGAGGAATTAACCAAAGGCTCAGCATGCCATTCCGGAACCACACTAGGGCCTGAAGCAATGCTGCGGTGTTGCGGCGAGCTCACAAGAAAGCGAGTTGAAGAAAGGAGCTCAGGGGCACTGTAATTCACAAACCTGCAGAGTTAAAAATGACAGCTATCGTCCAAAAATATATTGAAGTAAGGCTGCCAAGAGGACTTGAAAGCGGGGCAGAATTGCAGGAAACCGATTTCAGGAGGTAGACTGGAATTGCATGTAAAGCATAGGAAAAGAGGCAGAACGTCCACAATGATGCACTTGGCCAAAAAGGGCGTATGCGTTTTTTCCTGAATATATTCAGGAAAAAACGCATACGCCCTTTTTGGCCAACCAAGCAAGCTTGCAAAGGAAATCTGCACTACCATGAAGTCTCACTGCCCAACCGGTCAAAAGGGCCATCTGAAAAAAGTGTAAAATCCAGAAAGGCAGGACAGGCCATGGAGAACTGGGAGCCTTGTTATGCTGATGGGCGGGATGTAAATTGCCAACAGCCACTCTGGAGAAGTGTATGGTGTTTCCTGAAACATCTAAAAAACAAAGCAACAGAGCCTAGGGCACTTCCACTTATGGTCCTATAGCTTAGGGAAATTAAAATCAAAAAGACACAGCCACCCCAAAGTTTGGGACGGCTCTGTTTACAAGAACCTCATTTACAGTACAAATTCAATATCACAGAAGGTGAAAAATGGATAAAGAATTTGTGGTACTTACGTACAATGCAATATCACTCAGCAATGAAATCTATATCATCAGGCCCGTAGCAGCATAATGAGTGGATTCAGGTACGATGATTCTAAGTGAGATAAGTCACACAGAAAAAGAAACATCATAAGATATCACTACTACACGGAATGTAAACTTGGCTACACAGAAACTGAATTACAAAACAGAACACGGTCTCAAATGTAGAAAACCAACTTATGCTTGCTTAAGGGGAAAGGTGAGTTGGGGTTCTGCATAAAACCAGAGATTGAAATTAGCACAGATACCATTCCATAAGCCAAATATGTAATAGACAAGAGCTACTCCTTGCTCAACGAAGTGGACTCTACACCCCATATTAATCGCCTAAGAATATACCTGACTAGTAATTATCTTAAAACCTATGGATTTATATGTCTCCAAAAGAGAATCAAGCATGTGTACAGCGGCATAAACGCAGCAGTGATAGGATTGGTGAGGTTTGATGAGCAAATGCAGACCCTTTGAAGTCATATTGCATGGTAGCCATTCCATGGGTCTCAACTTTCCAGGTTTAAGGTATTCTTCCTTCAGCTAAAACATGCATGTGGAACCCAGAGTATGATCCACCGTGTGATCGGGAAACGTGTTCAAATGTGTCTCAGTTTTTGTCCCCTGGTACTCGGGTGCAACATTCCAGATGCTTTACTAACACTCTCCCCACTTGGAGAGTCAGTGCCTTTAACCTCCTGTTTGGCCCAGTTTGCAATTTCTGCGGAAAATGAACAGGAATAGGGAGAACCAATGAGAGACTAGCTGGAGGTGTCTGGATGGGCAAATTTAACTCTCATTTCCCACCAGGAAGAGGAATTAACCAAAGGCTCAGCGTGCCATGCCGGAACCACACTAGGGCCTGAAGCAATCCTGCGGTGTTGCGGCCAGCTCACAAGAAAGTGAGTTGAAGAAAGGAGCTCAGGGGCACTGTAATTCACAAACCTGCAGAGTTAAAAATGACAGCTATCGTCCAAAAATATATTGAAGTAAGGCTGCCAAGAGGACTTGAAAGCGGGGCAGGATTGCAGGAATCCGATTTCAGGAGGTAGACTGGAATTGCATGTAAAGCATAGGAAAAGAGGCAGAACGTCCACAATGATGCACTTGGCCAAAAAGGGCGTATGCGTTTTTTCCTGAATATATTCAGGAAAAAACGCATACGCCCTTTTTGGCCAACCAAGCAAGCTTGCAAAGGAAATCTGCACTACAATGAAGTCTCACTGCCCCCCGGTCAAAAGGGCCATCTGAAAAAAGTATAAAATCCAGAAAGGCAGGACAGGCCATGGAGAACTGGGAGCCTTGTTATGCTGATGGGCGGGATGTAAATTGCCAACAGCCACTCTGGAGAAGTGTATGGTGTTTCCTGAAACATCTAAAAAACAAAGCAACAGAGCCTAGGGCACTTCCACTTATGGTCGTATAGCTTAGGGAAATTAAAATCAAAAAGACACAGCCACCCCAAAGTTTGGGACGGCTCTGTTTACAAGAACCTCGTTTACGGTACAAGTTCAATATCACAGAAAGCGAAAAATGGATAAAGAATTTGTGGTACTTACGTACAATGCAATATCACTCAGCAATGAAATCTATGTCATCAGGCCCATAGCAGCATAATGAGTGGATTCAGGTACGATGATTCTAAGTGAGATAAGTCACACAGAAAAAGAAACATCATAAGATATCACTACTACACGGAATGAAAACTTGGCTACACAGGAACTGAATTACAAAACAGAACAAGGTCTCAAATGTAGAAAACCAACTTATGCTTGCTTAAGGGGAAAGGTGAGTTGGGGTGCTGCATAAAACCAGAGATTGAAATTAGCACAGATACCGTTCCATAAGCCAAATATGTAATAGACAAGAGCTACTCCTTGCTCAACGAAGAGGACTCAACACCCCATATTAAACGTCTAAGAATATACCTGACTAGTAAGAATCTTAAAATCTATGGATTTCTATGTCTCCGAAAGAGAATCAAGCGTGTGTACAGTGGCATAAGCGCAGCAGTGATAGGATTGGTGAGGTTCGGTGAGCCAATGCAGAACCTTTGAAGTCATATTGAATGGTACCCATTCCATGGGTCTCAACTCTCCAGGTTTAAGGGATTCTTCCTTCAGCTAAAACATGCATGTGGAACCCAGAGTATGATCCACCGTGTGATCGGGAAACGTGTTCAAATGTGTCTCAGTTTTTGTCCCCTGGTACTCGGGTGCAACATTCCAGACGCTTTACTAAAACTCTCCCCACTTGGAGAGTCAGTGCCTTTAACCTCCTGTTTGGCCCAGTTTGCCATTTCTGCGGAAAATGAACAGGAATAGGGAGAACCAATGAGAGACTAGCTGGAGGTGTCTGGACGGGCAAATTTAACTCTCATTTCCCACCAGGAAGAGGAATTAACCAAAGGCTCAGCATGCCATGCCAGAACCACACTAGGGCCTGAAGCAATCCTGCGGTGTTGCGGCCAGCTCACAAGAAAGCGAGTTGAAGAAAGGAGCTCAGGGGCACTGTAATTCACAAACCTGCAGAGTTAAAAATGACAGCTATCGTCCAAAAATATATTGAAGTAAGGCTGCCAAGAGGACTTGAAAGCGGGGCAGAATTGCAGGAATCCGATTTCAGGAGGTAGACTGGAATTGCATGTAAAGCATAGGAAAAGAGGCAGAACGTCCACAATGATGCACTTGGCCAAAAAGGGCGTATGCGTTTTTTCCTGAATATATTCAGGAAAAAACGCATACGCCCTTTTTGGCCAACCAAGCAAGCTTGCAAAGGAAATCTGCAGTACAATGAAGTCTCACTGCCCCCCAGTCAAAAGGGGCATCTGAAAATAGTGTAAAATCCAGAAAGGCAGGACAGCTCATGGAGAATTGGGAGCCTTGTTATGCTGATGGGCGGGATGTAAATTGCCAACAGCCACTCTGGAGAAGTGTATGGTGTTTCCTGAAACATCTAAAAAGCAAAGCAACAGAGCCTAGGGCACTTCCACTTATGGTCGTATAGCTTAGGGAAATTAGAATCAAAAAGACACAGCCACCCCAAAGTTTGGGACGGCTCTGTTTACAAGAACCTCGTTTACGGTACAAGTTCAATATCACAGAAAGCGAAAAATGGATAAAGAAGTTGTGGTACTTACGTACAATGCAATATCACTCAGCAATGAAATCTATGTCATCAGGCCCATAGCAGCATAATGAGTGGATTCAGGTACGATGATTCTAAGTGAGATAAGTCACACAGAAAAAGAAACATCATAAGATATCACTACTACACGGAATGTAAACTTGGCTACACAGGAACAGAATTACAAAACAGAACAGGGTCTCAAATGTAGAAAACCAACTTATGCTTGCTTAAGGGGAAAGGTGAGTTGGGGTGCTGCATAAAACCAGAGATTGAAATTAGCACAGATACCGTTCCATAAGCCAAATATGTAATAGACAAGAGCTACTCCTTGCTCAACGAAGAGGACTCAACACCCCATATTAAACGTCTAAGAATATACCTGACTAGTAAGAATCTTAAAATCTATGGATTTCTATGTCTCCGAAAGAGAATCAAGCGTGTGTACAGTGGCATAAGCGCAGCAGTGATAGGATTGGTGAGGTTCGGTGAGCCAATGCAGAACCTTTGAAGTCATATTGAATGGTACCCATTCCATGGGTCTCAACTCTCCAGGTTTAAGGGATTCTTCCTTCAGCTAAAACATGCATGTGGAACCCAGAGTATGATCCACCGTGTGATCGGGAAACGTGTTCAAATGTGTCTCAGTTTTTGTCCCCTGGTACTCGGGTGCAACATTCCAGACGCTTTACTAAAACTCTCCCCACTTGGAGAGTCAGTGCCTTTAACCTCCTGTTTGGCCCAGTTTGCCATTTCTGCGGAAAATGAACAGGAATAGGGAGAACCAATGAGAGACTAGCTGGAGGTGTCTGGACGGGCAAATTTAACTCTCATTTCCCACCAGGAAGAGGAATTAACCAAAGGCTCAGCATGCCATGCCAGAACCACACTAGGGCCTGAAGCAATCCTGCGGTGTTGCGGCCAGCTCACAAGAAAGCGAGTTGAAGAAAGGAGCTCAGGGGCACTGTAATTCACAAACCTGCAGAGTTAAAAATGACAGCTATCGTCCAAAAATATATTGAAGTAAGGCTGCCAAGAGGACTTGAAAGCGGGGCAGAATTGCAGGAATCCGATTTCAGGAGGTAGACTGGAATTGCATGTAAAGCATAGGAAAAGAGGCAGAACGTCCACAATGATGCACTTGGCCAAAAAGGGCGTATGCGTTTTTTCCTGAATATATTCAGGAAAAAACGCATACGCCCTTTTTGGCCAACCAAGCAAGCTTGCAAAGGAAATCTGCAGTACAATGAAGTCTCACTGCCCCCCAGTCAAAAGGGGCATCTGAAAATAGTGTAAAATCCAGAAAGGCAGGACAGCTCATGGAGAATTGGGAGCCTTGTTATGCTGATGGGCGGGATGTAAATTGCCAACAGCCACTCTGGAGAAGTGTATGGTGTTTCCTGAAACATCTAAAAAGCAAAGCAACAGAGCCTAGGGCACTTCCACTTATGGTCGTATAGCTTAGGGAAATTAGAATCAAAAAGACACAGCCACCCCAAAGTTTGGGACGGCTCTGTTTACAAGAACCTCGTTTACGGTACAAGTTCAATATCACAGAAAGCGAAAAATGGATAAAGAAGTTGTGGTACTTACGTACAATGCAATATCACTCAGCAATGAAATCTATGTCATCAGGCCCATAGCAGCATAATGAGTGGATTCAGGTACGATGATTCTAAGTGAGATAAGTCACACAGAAAAAGAAACAT